>NC_090934.1:905906590-906531590 GCF_040938575.1 Ambystoma mexicanum
GAATTCCTGCCAATTGGATTGTCCTTATGCTCTTTATTGGACTTTTCTGCAAGCGCTAATAGGGCATTCAGCAGTGAATGTACTGGAGGATTAGTTAGTATCGGCAATGGTTGGGATTGCTTCTGAGTCTGTGGGAGTGCTGCCGCAATGATTATGGAGCGTTCCATATTAAGTGTTGGTGGCTGTTGGCTTTTTAACGCCTGGTCAAGTGGCTTTGGAGTATGTGAATGCGAGATCGGTCGCGCCTGTGTTAAGTCAACCACCATGTTTCGTTGTCTGATCTTCATAGTCGCCCTTTTTGTCTTGCCGTTGTTTTGATATGGTTTTGTAAGAAGAAGCTTTGTGCGATTGATAGGTCGAGGCTTCTTAGTGAAGACTTCATACGGCTCCATCCGTGCAGGTCATTCAGTTTTGGGTGGGGAAGAATCCACGCTGACCCATGAGGAATTTGCATTTTCCGTGGTTGGTTCTTCGCCTTCTATTGGTCGTATAATTTGCTTGAATATTGGAACTGCAGTAGGTATTGCTTCCATGGAACTCATAGGATGTGTACAATTTCCATTATTTTGCTTGCAGTTGGTTGTTGCGTTGGTTGCGTGCGTTGGATTAGCATTGGAATCCATCCACGCTATAATTTTATCATTTTGTCTCAACTGTTGATTGAGTTTAGAGTCGAGAAATTTGAACATTTTATATAAACTTTTAATGGTTGAGTTAACTGCTGTTAGGGTGATTTGTAGGAGATTGTCTGTTACTATTTTAGTAGCTTTATCTGTAGTTGAAGGCCGTCGTCTCGGGGTTGGTTGCATGTATGATACCGCGAGGGAAATGCTCGATTCCATGGAACACGGCGCTCGATAATCCAGTGAGTTGGATGTAGATGAAGAGTTGATGTTAGTTATACTGACGTGCGTTAGTTTGTTTGCAAACACTTCGTCATTTTCAGGAATCTCAACTATTTGAGGCATCTGTTCTTTTTGCTGGGTTCTCAGCCCAGGGGACAGCACAGTTTGTAATAAAGTGTTATCTGAGATAATCTGTGTGGATTCACGGTCATTATGCAGTGTCAGTGCTGTATCAGCGACATTTACATCGCTCTATGTTTGCGCCGTGTTGTCAACCGGTAGGGTCTGCTCCGATAGAATAACCGCATCTTGATCATTTTGTTCTGGCAGAGGAGAAAGCGTCTCCACACGTTGTTTGATTTGGCTCAATGCTGGAGGTGGAGTCATTACCCGCTGCTCGTTATGTTTTGTTGGAGCACAGAAAACGCGGATGTCTTGACTTGGTTGCAGTGTTCTGGCAACCGGAGAAAGAGTTATCGATTTGCGAGTTGCCACACGTTTTTTCTTTGTGGATGCCGAAACCGCTTTGACCAAGGGAGACTTTCTCATCGGTGTGAGCGGGAGATCGCACACATCAGGCATATCACCCTGTGTATGACCGCATGCAAATTTAGTTGAAGTTCAGTGATTTAGCTTTGGTTTACAATGCACTCTTATAATTTAATTAATAATGCTGTTTCACACACAAGAAAAAGTAAAAATTAAATAAAATAACAATCCTCTCAAGCGCACAGCACCGCAGCTCTGCGGCTAAGCAGCCAAGCGGTACTTGAGGGTACTTTTTGGGTGCGCGTGCGGTGTGCACGGCCGTCCTGCTATATACACGCCATTCACACAAAGCCTAAATAAAGTAACGGAGTGTTATTAAATGAAGTATAGATTAAACACTTAGTGTGTTATGTTCTCTTAACATAAGTCACCTTCTGGAAGTATTAGTTCACAAGGTAAAAGGTGCAACAAAGTCCAATGGAACAGAAGAAAGGTGCAGATTAGCTTTGTTTTTCCTGAAGACGCCAAGGGAGAGCGGCCAAGCGGTACTTGAGGGTACTTGCTGGGTACTTGCTTGGTGCGCACCCGCGGTGCACGCGGCCGTCCTGTTATATACACGCCCTTCACACAAAGCCTTCTGGAAGTAGTAGTCCACAAGGTATAAGGTGCAACAAAGTCCAATGGAACAGAAGAAAGGTGCAGATTAGCTTTGTTTTTCCTGAAGACGCCAAAGGAGAGCGGCCAAGCGGTATTTGAGGGTACTTGCTCGGTGCGCGTTGTAACTTTAACAAATCCTTCCCTAGCTAGAAAAGAAGAGGAATAGTGACCTGTGAATTTCAGGTCCCAATAAAAGTGTTTTCAGGAGGCTTTGAATTTCTTTAAGGAAGTTGAACAAGTGTGTAAAGAGGGGAAAACATCTGGATGGTCCTACGATCTTCTATGTGCCAGGTGGATGGAAATTCTGGCAGAGATGAGGATTGGTGTCGTGTGGCGTGAGAATCCCTAGATAGTAGGTGGATATGTGAATTTTATAAGTTGGTACCATTCAGGTGTAGGAATTCCAAGAGCATGCAGAAATGCAGAAAGCATTCCCAGAAGAGGGTGAAAAGGAGAGCAAGAGAAAGGGTTAGAATGTTTAGAGCTCTCCGTTAATGGAGTTATATGGCTAGATGCACTGAGAATGTCACTGAAGGCGAGGAGTGCAGGGTAAGATGACAGGAAGAAGGGGGACAGATAGTGCAATGCCAAGTTTGGGGATGTTACTGCTGAGTCCTGGAACGCGAGAACGTAAGTAGTTGAGATGGTTGGGAAGGAGAATGTTATGGAGGAGGCAGCTGCAGCGCTGTGCTGAATGCAAAGAGCGTGTGTAACTATGGCAGCAGGTTCACCAGTAAAATGCAAGGAGTGCATAATGTCGAAGGCAGCCCCAGCGGAGTAAAGAATTTGAGGGGCGCATGTACCTTTGACTGCAGGGGCACTGTTAGGACTCGAGTCATCGAGTGGAAGAGGGGTGAACAACAGAAGTTACGGAGAGCACAGGGTATAAGCAGATGGAAATCTGATGCTTCTCTGAACACGGGAGAGACAAGAAAGTTTTGGTGTGCGGAACAGAGAGAAGCCATTATGGAAGGCGGCAGAGTCCAGAAGGGAAAGTGGGGAAAGATGGATGTTACCGGGTTCAGGTGAATAAGTTCACCAGAGATCCAGCAGGTTGTGCGGTCATGGAAGCAGCACAACTGGAGCGAGGCAGCATTGCACGAGGAAATGTGGAAGTAGCGACGCAGCACTCTGCTGGATTCACAAGTTTAAATAGGGGCGGTCTCATTCGGAATACTGCTCTGCCCTGCTTCTTCAGTTTTGTAATCAGACCATACCTGTCGTCCATCTTGGGGGTAATGAGAACATACATGGATGGGTTTTAGTCTCCATTTATCCCTCATCTACCCGGTCCTAGGGCATTCCCTGACATCTGTTTACCCACCCTTGTGCTCCAATTCACTCAGGGATCAAAGTAGAAGTTCCTGAAATTGCTGGACCTTCTGGATTTGTGCCTTGTTTCCATTAAGATTGTGAGTGCAGAGGTCTCTTCAGGCGTCAGGTTCTTGGGCCTGGCTAGTTTGTGGTTCCGTGCTCCAATGGAACAGATTCTGGATTCTGGACAGCTGGACGTTCGGGATAGAGTGACTTTGGGACTACCACTTTGGCAACACGCTCAAGCGAGTCAAAGGATATGACACAGGTGGCAAGCAGTGATGGCCACTTGAACAAAATAGCAGAAGACAACCCTTGTTGCAGTAACAAATAAGCTGTTCCTGCAAGGCGCTTTTCATGGTGGAGAGCTGCAACTTCAGAGACATTTTTCTTTTTCTATGAGCTGAATCTTCCAGCTTCGATCCAAGGGTCAAAGCACTAATGAATGTCATCATGAGTTCTTCAGAGAGGTGGGGCTTCACAAGGCAAGTGAAGAAAGGGCGTGTGGTGTTCTTCCAACGATGAGTTCCGGGTCTTCAGTTGCCTGCTCTACTTTGTGGTAGTCTTGGCTCCAATGATGATCTGAAGAATGGCTGCAAGAGAACTTTTATTCAGAATCTGGGCTGGAGTTGCCCCCAGACCACCAATGGCACGCATCTTTACCATTTAAACTGACATGGACTGTCCACTCCCAGACAGCCTCTTGCCTCTGCATCTGGCCAACAGTAGACACATCTCCAGAGATGTGGACTGGGTCCAGACAGACCCATCACCCAACATCTGGCCACACACACAGATAGCAAATTTTCCTGCGAAAGGTGGAACTCTCCCCGGGAAACGGCTTACCCTATGACAGAACTGTCCTCTCCAGGAAAGGAAGAATTTCAAAAGACGACATGGCCAAATGAGAGGCAAAAATATTATGGCAGTGCAATTTTAGAGTATATTGTACTCAATTTGGAATTAAATGACAAAATGAGAAAGTGCACAAGCCTACAGAAAAGGCAACATTGTTAAAGTACATGATGTCACCTGCCCATCCTTAATACATCCTGCAAGTATCCACAAGGTAAGTAAAAAGAAATCTACAGGGACGCAAAGTGTACCCACCACACTAAACTGAAGGTGATGAGTGCAGGAAAAATAAACAAGACATTTATATTGGTGAACAGATTTCTCCTGCTCTGATAGCCATAGGGACTGAATAGTAGGCACAAAACAGATGTGCTTTGCAAGGTAAGTGGAGCAAAAGGGTTTCCCCCACCTCCAAAAGCCTGGAAAGGGTCAAACGAAGATAGTCCCTGTTAGTCTCATCTTTCATAATACTACACATTGCCTTTCAACTGCACATCCAGAGGAACGCACACAGATCATTTAGATACTGAGATAACCTACCCATATTTGGTGCTATTGTGTCATGTCCACTGCTTTGATGGCAAACAAGGGCAGGAAGATTGCAACTGCTTCCTCGGCTACAGTCATGGTATTCTCTGCAGGTGTGCCTCCCCCCCCCCCCCCCGTGGCACTGATAGAGGCCTCTGATTGGCAAGATTGCTGGTTGTGTCCTTCCATTGCTGTGAGGAGTTGAAATACGACTCATCCTGGTTTGTGTGTGTTCTTGAGGGAGATTAACCACATGTCCTGTGCATCTAAAACAATGCACACTTTTTTATGCATCGCCATGCGCCTTGTTTCAGTTCTGCATGGAAGTGTGCACATCTGAGGCATGTGAAGGATACATGGGCATCGTGTCAAATGTGCCTTTAGATGCACACTTGTTTTTGTGCTTCCTCACTGAAGTCACATTGGTGATCTGAATTTTTGTGGACTTGTACATCGCAATGAGATGTGCACTGGCGCAAATGCATCATTGAGTAATTGCACAACTCCTTGTGAGAATGTAGACAATGGGCCTCATTATGAGTTTGGAGGTAGCCATGCCGTTTTTAGCAGCATGGCTTCCCCCAAACTGGGTACGGGGCCAGGGTTCCAGAAATTGGGAATTACCGGGCCATGCGACTTTAGCGGGCCCCGTAATTCCCATTCTTGGGACCCAGACCCGGTACATCCCCATTCCCAGGTAGGGCTCAATGGGAATGGGGAGTATGCTAACAACGGGCCCATTAATGACGGGCCCATTGTTAGCATCCTGGTCTGCTAGCGGGTCCCGCTCTGCATGTCTGGTCTGACCAGGCATGAAGAGCAGGACCCGCTGTAGACCTCGTAATGTGGCGGCCCGGAATGAACAGTGCTGGTAAGGGACCGGCACCGTTCATTCCGCGGTCGCCAGCCTCATAATGAGGCCTGATGTCTTAAAGCCTATTGAACATCGTGCTAAAATGGGGAGGTTGAACCTGAAAGGGGAACAGGATAATGAGTACAAATTAAATAAGTTGTAGGGAACAATGGCAGGTCCAAAGGTGCAGATGTCCATGTAAAAAAGGACCATGTTTTCCATTTTTGGATGTAATAGAATGGAAACCTCACCTGCAAGGGGGAATTGGGATGCAAGATGGTAATGGACAAAGAGGGAGGGAAGGTAGTAAACCATGGCAGGGCACTAACCTAATGGAAACGGAGGTGGTAGGCTTCAGGGTTGCAAGTGATAAGTGATAGCTGGTTGGGGGAAGGACCTTCATCAGCAAGGTGAGGTAAGGTTGGGGGCCTATACTGGACTATTATGGTGGTCCTTCAGATTGGTGACCATCATCAGCTTTGGCATTGGTAGGGGAGAAATGGAGGAGAAGAAATTAAGGAGGATGGGAGGTGGATCCAAGTAGAATAGGTGAGCAGGGAGCAGGAAGATCAGGGATGTTAAGTCAGGGTGGGGATGTCATGGAAATCACCAAGTTGTTCTCTTCGAGAAGATGATACTGTCAAGGTGGAGGGAAAATGTCAAGCAAGTTGAGTCAGGATAGGGCAAGTGTTGTGTCTGATCATTCCCCAGGAATGGAATACTTTGGGGATATTACATAGAATATAATGTGGGTTCCTTCTTCTTGTAGGCTGTAGTTGGAATACAGAGGGGCATTACACGTTCCAAATTCCTAGGTCCTACCCCATAGAACACACCTTGGAAAAACAAGAATGTGGCACAAGACGCCACACTTCCCTGCTAAGGAAATATCATGAATAAACACGAATAGAGATAAATGAGTAATAACAAATATGACACCCACTCCCTTTTTCCAAACAGCAAATTCAGTTGCCTGCAGATGTGCACCAGAGGTCAAGGGTAGAGACATGATCCTGGTTAGATGAAAACGTGGGCGCATAATGAAAGGCCATTGTGGGACGTAGCAGTCTACCTCCTGGCTGTGGGGGTTTTCATGAAGAACGTTTTGTTTTTCTGAAAGTCCAGGAGAGATTGAAAGCTTTGTACAATTCTCCCTAAATCCAAGACTTACAGTGCTCCCATGTTGCTGCATGCAGTATTCAAAGTAACTCACCTGCCCTCCACAATAGCACAAGTATATTATACACGTCTTACAATTATGATAATAAAATGCATTGTATTGTCTATAGGGACACCAAATGCACAAGTTGCCCCACAGGCAGATCCCACCTTCTATGCATATTTCCCAGTCTAGCATCAAGGTCTAGTTGTGTTTTTTTGTTGTTTCTTGAGATTTTACAAAGCACACTAAATCTTACACTATAAAAACTTAAAGGATTCTAACATGCAGGTAATCATCTGTTTGTGCATGCCTGCCCTTGAAAACATTAATGATATCATTCATATGTGTTCTTTCTCATTAATGCCGAATTAACACCATGACATAGGTCGTCCCCTGTCACCAGGGACGTCCTACGTCACACATCCTGGTAATCTAGTTTATTTTCTTGCTTTGTTCTCAAACCTTGTTATACTGCTTCTGCTATTTCTTTAGTGCCCATGTTGCCAAGAGATTAATATTATTGAAATGTTATGAAATATACACACAATGTGATTTTGTGCTGTTGTGAACATAATGTTTTCATTTATGTTTTGCATTTACAGTGACAAAAGAAACGGCATCTACATCAACACTCACAGAAACAAAGTCAACACCTGCTTCTAAAGCCACCTCACCATTCACTTCTTCCACCACATCAATTTCAACAACATCCACTGCACTCTCCTTCTCAACAAGGTCCACTACCAGCACTCTTTCAACAACCTCGTCTCCCCCCACTACTCCCATCAAAACAACCCCTCTGACAACTACCATCAACACTCCTAGCACCCTCGCCACATCCTCCAGCCCCACCATAACCTCCACTCCCATAACTAGCACCACAGTTACCACTACCACAACCCTCACCACATCTTCCACTCCCACCGCAACTTCCACAACAAGCACCATGACCACCACGCCAACCACCCCTACCACATCCTCCACTTTCACAAAATCCACCACTATTGTTACCACTACAACCACCACTCCCATCACTATCAGCACACCCAGAACCATCACCACATCCTCCACTTCCACCACAACTTCCACTCCCAAGACTAACACAACCACCACTCCCACCACCCTCAGCTCAACCTCCACATCCACCATGCTGACTCCAACCTCCACTCTGACAACTACCACTACTCCCACCACCCTCAGCAGTACTCCCAGCACAACCTCCACTCCTACTACTGTGACCAAAACGTCCTCTCCCACCACCATCACCACCCTCACCAACACATTGTCCCCCACTACCTTTAGCAAAACCTCGACTGTACCCTCATCAACAGAATACACTACCAACACTCTTTCAACAACTACGTATCCCTCATCTACCCTCACCAAATCCTCCACTCCAATCATTGGCACCACTCCCGCCACACTCACCACAGCCTCCACTCCCACCAGAACCTCCTTTCACAAAACCACAACCATCACTCCCACAAGTGTATTAAATGCCACCACCCTCAGTAGAACATCCTCTTCTACCAGCTTCATTGAAACATCTAGCAAATCATTCACTCCAACAACCCAAACAAAAGAGCAGCCCTCTGAAACAGAACTTACATCTCAGTTCACACCAACGGAAATCACACCTACAGAATTAACAGTCACAGAGGTCACAGAAGAGATATCTACAGAAAGTGAGTTTTACTCCACCTTGACGGCAATATCATCCAATCAAACGGCATACTATCCAAGCTCACCTTCAACTTCCCGCAAAAGCTCTGTTTCCACGACCCTCACTACCTCCAGTTCCACTTCTCTAACCTCAATCCCCAGCTCCACTGTTCTCACCTCAACCCCGATACTGACGAACATAACTAAAATAAAAACGTCATCTCCCACCACCCTGCTCACAGCATCAACTCCCACAAAGCTCAAGACAACAACTTCGGGTAAGATCTTTCCTAGTGTTTGTCTTTCTGTTGTGGGAATCGATGGTTACAGCATTCGTTAAGATTATTATTCTGTGTTTTTAAAGTTTGTCCACGTGCATTATTTTCCATGATATAATACTGTGCCATGGAATCGGCGTAATATTTGCATTTCCATTTTACAGTGTAGGGCTGTATTACCTACATGCAAGTGTGTGTTTTATTTATTCATTTGTTTTTTTTTTAGCTCAAAAATGTACTTTTACAAATACATAAAACAGATACATTACAAATAAATGTTGAACAGTAACCACTTAAAAAGGTTTCAGTTTCATTTCATAAGTACTATAAAACTCGTTCAGACATAAATCAGTCTGACATAGGTCAAACATAAACCACAATCATAGTGCATGAAGCATACTACACCAAAGCACCAAAACATAAACCATTTAGCATTTAACGATAACAATGACAAAGACAATAAAACAATACAGAGCAGTGCAGTCCGATAGCCTTAATACAGATAAGGAAATGGAGAAGCGTAGTGCTGAACAGTGTAATCGTACAGATTATGTAGGCAATATTAATCTAGCCAACGCTCGTACTTGTATAAGACCTGGGTTAAGTTAATGATTCACTAATTTTTGTAAATAGAGTTTTATCTGACACCAGAGACTAAACTCTGCTATGTGGACTGAGTCTGAGTCTGTGTTTGGACAGTAGTTCCAAAACTGATCGGTTTTGATGGAATCATACTGGCTTAAAAAAGGGCTCAAAGCGCACATGTATTTTAAACCCTTTTTTACACACTGGGCCTCATTCCGAGTATGGCGGTAAGGGATTCCGGTCACTGTTAACGAGACCGGTGCCGGTAATCCCTTACTGCCACATTCCGAGTTCCCTTTGCGCCCTCGTCCTTAACGCCTGCTTTTAGCAGGCGTTAGGAACGAGGGCGCAAAGGGGCTTTTAAGCCAATAACGGTGACCGTAAAGTACGGTCACCGTTATTTGCAATTTCCCCATTCCCATTGAGCCCTATGGGGGCTCATTTGGGAATGGGGAAGAGCCCTGGGGAATGGGAAATTACCGCCCTGGTCAACTCGGAATAGGGCGGTAATTCCCCATTCCACCAGGGCGGTGCCGGTACGGGTCCGGCGCCGACCAAGGCGCTAATAGCGCCATTGGTTAGCGCCAGACTCGGAATGAGGCCCACTGAGTTTGGATGTGTCTAAGGCTTTCCAACTTATCCGGCGCTTTGCAAATACGACAGGTTCACTGCTCCTAAGCGCCCTGTATAACAAGCAAATTGAGTTTATTTACTCAAAGTGCAGTATAAATCTGTGTGTCAGCGGGTTTGGACACTCAGGGCCTGATTCATGGAAGTGCCTTATAATGGCGCAATCCCATAGGAAATCGTTCCCTGAATCAGGCCCTTAATCAAATAACTCTGGGTTTGCATATATTTGTGGAAATCCCCAGACACATATTTATGGTTACTTAGAGATTTCAAATGGGTATAGTTTCAGGCTCCCTTCTCCCACCTCTTCTCCTTTTCTCATCTCTGACTGTCTGTCCGCTATCCAGGAGTGGTGTGCCGCCAATGATCTCAGACTTAATGCCAGTAAGACTGAGATTCTCCTCATCAGCACACCTGCTCTCTCCTTTCCTGTCGCTCTCTGGCCGGCCTCTCTTGGCCCTCTTCCTTCTCCCAACTGTGAGGCTAAGAACCTCAGGGTCATCTTCGACTCCACTCTCTCCTTCTCTCCTCTCAGAACAGGACTGCAAGACTTGTCCTTGGCCTCAAGTCCAGGGGTTGTATCACTCCAGGACTGAAGTCTCTACACTGTCTCTCAGTGGCTGCGAGGAAATTCCAAACCCTCTGCATTCTCCACAAGGTCTTCTGGTGCCTGGGTCCTCAATACCTCCAACTCTCTCTTCCTAAATATCTTCCTTCTCGAGTTATTCGCTCATCCGCCTCCAACTCCCTCAGGGTCAATTGCTTCTCTGAGCAACAAGTTGGTGGTAGATCTCTTTCTTCGGCTGGGGCCTCCCTCTGGAACAGCTCCCTGCCTCCCTGAAACTTGAGGAGAACTATCTCCGGTTCCGGAAGCACCTAAATACCTTCCTCTTTGCTTCTGCTTTCTCTCCTCCTCTCCCCGGCTGAACTCCTGACTGAAACTGCACTGGCCACCTGGCTACCCTCTGATCTCAGGCCCAGGTCCCCTCCCCGCCAGCTGCACACCTGCACTGCCTCCTGGGCAACCCCTGCACTTGTGGGCTGTTTCTGTATCCTTACAGTCCCCACCAGCTCTTGACACTTGATGTCTGCACTTGCCACTAGCTGGCCGCACTTTTACCTACTGTTTTTATTTATTCTATTTATTTTTACTGTTGATCCTATGTATTGCACTGCCCCCTCCCCCTGCCTGCACTTTCCCTTTCTCCCCTCCCCTGCACTTGCATGACCTCAATGTCACCTGGCCTAGTAAAATCATTGTATCTGTGTTCTTTCTGTTCCCCCTCCCTTGCCACATCGCGCTTTGAACCACTTGTGTATAGGCGCGTTATAAATACCATATCATATTATATAGTTGTTTTGCCAGTCTCGTTGTTCCATCTTCCTTTTGTAAACACTTTTTAACACAGATAAACGAGTAAAACGCTCAAATGCAGGTGTCCATTCAATCGATTGAAAACACTCTTCTTTGAGTCTCTGGTAGTCATTAGAGCCCCTTTTAGCCAATGGGAGGCATGTGCATTGGGGTGGAGTCCACTGACCTCTGAAAATGAATACTGTGGAAATGTACACAACCAAAAGGGATCGAGAGCACCAGGGCTAAATGGCCTGTTAAACTCAGTAATAAAGGTAAATCCAGGAGTATGGTCTATGATCCTTAAGATCTTATTTGATAAAGCGTGCAGAAAGGGTGTAGTTCCTGTGACATGGCAGCAGGCAATACTACTCCCCATCTACAAAAAAAGGGGATAGAGCGCTATCAGAAAAGTACAGGTTACTCTCCCTTCTGAACGTGATAGGGAAACTGTTTGCCACATATGTCCTGACTGCAATGCAGAGTTGGGTTACGAGATGTAACATACTTCATCCGACACAAACTGGCTTTAGGCCCGGGTCAAGTACTATCCACACTATCAAGTTAGTAGATAAGTTGATACAGGAGAACCCTCAGAGGGGCAGCCATGTGCTGTATTTAATTTTTGTAGACTTCAGCGTGGCCTTCGACTATGTAAACTGCTCCATACTGTGGCAGACGTTGAGCTCCCTGAGGTGCCCAGAATGGCTTGTGACCATTATTATCACATTACACACAAGGACAGGCATCCAAGTACTGCTAGATGATGCTGGATCCCTCTCATCCAGGGTAGACATACACATTGGAGTCAAATAGGGTTGTGGGTTGGCTCCCCCGTTGTTTAACCTGTACCTTTTGATCTCCCACACTCAGTACTGACTGAAAAGGGCTGCCCACTGAAAATGGGGAATACCCTTATATCCAGCATATTACATGCTGATGATCTGGTTCTAATGGACCGCACAATAAGCGGTTCTAAAAGCAAATTTAAAGCCCTGATTGAATATGTTCGGAAAAACGACCTTGCCGTTAACACAAAGAAGACACAAATTATGGTAATATTGGGGGGAAAGTTGCACTTCGTGAGTCTTGAGACAGAACTGGGGGAAATCGAATATGTGGGGACTTATACTTATTTGGAAATGGAGCTATCTGGTATCCGCAGTTCACCCATGTTATAAATCAATTCCCCAAACGAAGAGCAGGTTTCTCTATGGAAGGCTTTATTTAAATCTACAAGCAGAGCTTTGTCCCGGCGATCCTCTACGGCCTTGAGGCCTTGGCCATGAGAGACATCTCGTGGTTGGATATCCTCGAACTTATTTTCTGGAGGAAAATCTTAGGTCTTCTTCCAGCCACCACCATGACCTATTTGAGACTCGAATTGGGCTTGACTTCCCTGAAGGCACAGATATTGACTCAAAGAGGACTACTGCATATTAAATTCAGGTCAGAGCCTAAATGCCCCTTGCTGAGTATATTGGAACGTAGTAGTGAGGCTGTCCACTTGGCTAAAAGGGGCACTAATGATTACCAGAGACTAAACGAAGAATGTTATCAATTGATTGAGTGGACCCTGATTCTGAGCGTGGTACTAGATATTTGTGTTAATAAGTATTTACAAAAGGAAGATGGAACAACGAGACTGGTAAAACAACTATACCCATTTGGAATCTCAAGTAAACATAAATACGTGTCTGGGTTTTCCAAACAAATATATGCAAACCCATCATTATTTGATTAAGTGTCCAAAACCACTGGGACGCAGGTGTTTATTAGGCTTATACAAAACTTCTAAATGAGCAGAAAACTGGTTGTATTTGCGAAGAGAAAGATATGTTGGAAAGCCCTAGACGCGCGCTAATTCAGTGTGTAAAATGGGTTCAAAATCCATGTACACTTTGGGCCATTTTGTAAGCCAGTATGATGCCATGAAATTCAATCAGTTTTGGAACTACTGTCTAAACACAGATTCGGACTCAGTCCACATAGTCTCTGGTGTCAGATACAACCCTATTTACAAATATGAGTGAATCATAAACTTATCCCAGGTTCCAATGGCGGTCTAAGGCAAGTATGAGTGTTGGATAGATGAATAGTGCCTTAATAATCTGTACAGTTGCACTGCTCAACGTCAAGCTTCTCCCTTTCCTTTTCTATGTTAAGGCTATCGCACTGCACTGTACTCTATTGTTTTATTGTCGTTGTCATTGTTAGATGCTAAATGTTTTATGTTTTGGTGCTGTGTATCACAAGCAAAGGGAGTTGGTTCATGTTTGACCTATGCCAGATTGATTTATGTCTGAACGAGTTTTATAGTTCTAATGTGCTTACTTCAAGGGATGAACGACAGCTAGTTCAGTGCCTTAGAAACACATATTGTCAGGCAATACTCAAACAAAGATAGGACTATGTGAGTCCAGGCCCAAGAACAACCACCGAGATGAAGATAGAGTTAATAACTTAACCTTTCCTTTAACATCAAGCTGTGGTCTTTGGCGCTGTTAGACACCCTGCCAACTTATACAGGTAACTAAACTGCAGGAGTGGGCAAATCCTACAATGATGTATTATGGCAATTCAGGAGGAAGATTGATGCCCTTAGCACTTAAGGGATTTAAACTCCTTGAGATCTACCGGCAGCTTTCCACACAATCTTGTGCAGGCTTCCTCACATCAGTTGAGGCAATAGTGGAACATAGCTGGAGAATGACTGCATTGTAAAGCAGCATCAGTGGTCTCAGGTGGAATCATGCAATTTTCGCAGCAGCTCTGACTTGCGGTTTTAAACGCATCTCCAAAGTGAGGAGTACCAATAGATTTTACAGGTTTGACATGACAATCATGACCATGCCCATTAGATGGAAAACGTTCTGGTGATCAAGGTGATAATGCTGCTAGTGGCTACGATGATAATTGTGATGGTGGCAATGATCAATTGCAAAGTGCTGTGGGACATTACGTTTTTATGGATTTAAAGTATTCTGGTTAAAAGGTATAGAAAAGGGACACTGTGACTGTGATGAGAATTAGGGTGCAGATAAAATAGCCTTTGCTTGCATGATTACCAACAGGACCAGGAAGGGGAATGTTAGGAAGTGCCTTTTGTAAGTGTATAACCTGGCAGAACTTCCCAAGTGATGGACACAGACAGTAAGTGATTTGGCATTGCCACAAACAACATGACTGGTTATTTAACCCTTTCTCACACAAAAGATCCTTACTTTGCTGGCTGCCTAGGCGTGGCTGTCTGGATCAACTATGAATTTGCGTGTTTGAGGTTAAAATCTAGACATAGAATGCACACTGCATTGTACCCTGTAAGGTGATATGCTAGGCAATTGGTGAGAACCTGCACTCAAAGAGAAAGGCTTATTTCGCTGTCCTGCAAGATTCCATCTTCCACCCAGAGTGTAGCTTTCATAATAGGGGAAGCAATGGACTCTTCTATCAAGAGAGACAGTATTCGCAAATTTAAAAAAGTGCACATCGCTTGCGGACCAGCACTTTGTTATGGACATTTAACTGAAACAATGGCAATATTTTGCTTTGACTGTTTTGCCTTCAGATCATTGAAAGTAATGCCTTGAGCTTGTAGCATGTATCTCAGTCATTATCACATCCTTACCTGCCTTTACGCAATCGTCTCTACTACAACCCCCTGACACATCATGATCTCCCTACAACCAACTTACCAACACTATAATATAATTTATTATAGTTAATCAATGAGGAGGTAAACATGGCTTAGAATTGACCTAGCCATGAGTAACAGAACAGACACTTTGTGCTGTGTAATTGGTCAACATTATCATAATATGCATTGCTACATTGTAGTTTGTTTAATGGTGCATTGGTGTACAGTGAACACCTAGAGTCATCACTTCTAGGTGATAAAACAGAGGTATAGTGATGTAAAGTGTTTTGGCCAGGATCACATACTTTGGTCAAGTGAAAAAGCTGGGATTTTAAGCCAGGTCTCCTGGTTCTACATTCTGAAATTCGGATAGAAGACTATATAACTGGTCATTCCATCTTTCATTTTACATACATGTCCAGTGCTTTCTTCATAGTTGTCTTTCGAAGGCTACTTACTTATTATAAACTTTAGAAAGTATAGTTTCATGAAAGTCAAAACAATATTTAAAAAAACGTAGAGTACAAAAACACACACTAAAATACAACATTAAACATGTTGTGCTTTCTAATAGCTATAGAATTTTCAATAAAACTGTAAATGGAATGAGCCACATTCTTACAAGGAAGAGAAAACAAAAGCATCTTGGCCTCCTTAAATGTTCTGACATTATGTAACCTCAATATAGGAAGAAGATACTTCCTAATAATCGAAGGAAATTGAAACCTGCGTCTTAATAGGGTCACATCTGGCCACTACAGAGGCTAGTGGTAAACAATTAGCTTAAAAATCAAGTAAAACGTCCATCATGCCTGTGTGTGAAAACCAGTTTGTATAGTTGTCCAAATAGAATTGGGGACAGTGCTCAAATAAATGTTGAACCATGGGATTTACTAAATTAGAGCTTTGGGGAGACAGATCTTTGCCCAGCAAAAAAAACAGTCTTTAATTTGAGCATACCAGCTGTCCCTTCCTCAAAGGGTTTGATGAATGGTTTACATAGTCCCAGAACCTGTACTTAGCCAAAACGCACCCGTGTTTAAATCCTTGCGTTGATTCACATGCAGAGGGCAGCCTACCAGTATGAGCTATTTGCGTCTTTGCAGTAAGATTTTCGTTCATGGACAACACAAGGGAGAGTAACGGTCTGGGAGGGCCAATACTCAATAGAAATTCCTAAAGATTCCTTTGGTTGACGGTGTCAAATGCTGATCTAAGGTACATGAAGCCCATGTATAAAGGAGTTCCATACCCAAGTACAAATGTTTCCAGAAACAGCCTTAAGTTCAACGGCCTGCTCACCGGTCCCAACTCCTTTTCAAAACCAATACTGCTTTTCGACCCAGATTGCAGCGAACTTCACCGATTCATGCAGTCTAATATAGACTAATCTCCCAAACCATTTAGCTGAAGAGTCAGTCATGGAGACAGGGTGATAGAATCACATATCTGCCTTGTCCCCCCCTGTTGAAAAAAGGTACAATAATAGTCGGCCTCCAGTTCAAGGGAAAGAGATGATTTCTACTAATCACATTAAAAGACTGGGTAAATAGCGGAAACCAGATTGGCAGGTTCAGCTTAAAAATGTTGAGCTGTACCATGTCACCCCTAGGGGCTTTACCACTGGCTAAAGTCAATAAGGGTTGGGAGGGATTAATTTGGAAGAGGGTGTAACACCCCTGGAGTATCTCACAACTCATTCCTAGAATCGGAAGCCAAATGTAGTTAAATCCCTCCCACCTTGGTTGGCACTGGGCTCCTGATCTGGTTATACACAGGCGCCATGAGGCAGCCAAAATGGGGGAAGAGGGTTAGGGAGAGGTTGTGGATAGGTAGGGGGTGTTAGTGACACCGGAAAAAGGTTTAGGAATATTGCATGTGGATAGGGTAGGGGAACATGGGGGAAAGCATACATGTATTGATTACCTGTATCAACCTGTATCACTCAGAACTCAACCTATTGGGCCCTCCTTAATTAGGCCCCTACCTGACTCCTGTAATCCTAATACCTCCTAACAACAAACACAAGCACATAAATCATTATTGATGGCCATGAATAACGTGCAGCAACAATACAAGATATAACATGCAACACATCAATAAACATTGGTGGGGCATATTCCATGTACTGATTCATAGAATCTATGACTGCCAGTCAGCACATATTTCTCCATATGAGCATAATGATTCTGGAGGACAAACATGATATCAAAAAGCAACAGCCACAAACAACAAATAGCAAGTCCCTATGTGGCCTAATAGCGTTCTTATGTGCTCACAGTTCCTGAGCGCTTTCACTCTGTGTGCTGAAGCATGCCCACATGCAAATGTTCAAAGGCTCCAAGCAGGAACATGCTCCCTTGTTCCACCCCAACATGCAACTCTCCTTTCAATGGAACGTGAAAGAGCATTTCATAACTGAAGAATGGTGCATCCGCACCCAAACAGAAATAACTTGCCCCCCTTGCATGTGAAAATAACATAGAACACTTAACTGACGCCTGGGGGGCTTGCCATCACCTCCCCAGACAATGTAGAATTCCGCATTGGTGGCCGCACCGCCGCGTGTGCGCCGATACCCTGGAAGGGCAGAGCGCTCTTCAGCAGTCCTCACTGCCCAGCCCGGTCCCTCTGGAATGAAGAGTAAGCTGCTCCCATCCATTCCTAGGGACAGAGCGGTGCAAATCACTGCCGGGCCCTGGTACTGCAATCACCAGAAACCTTCAGAATAGCCTGCCTCCTCTGACCCGTGTCTGCATACGGCAATCACCAACAAGCAGCACGGGTCAGGGAGGGGTTTAAGAGTTCTCCTGATAACCTGCCACACCTGCTCCAACTGCCACAGGTTTCATGGGAAATGTAGTCATTTGCTCGTTTTCCTTGAACCACTTTTATTAAGCTACTTTTTTCCATGCAGAGGCCCTTTATTCCTCACATTACCCCCTCCACAAGGGGCCCTCCTAACCCGGAGGAAAATGATAAAACAGTCTTACCAGACCATCCACATGCACTGCCTCAGCGGGTTCCCAAGAATCATCTTCAGGACCACATCCCACCCAGGAAATAAGATACCACAGTCTGGCGCCACGCCACTTGGAGTCCAAAATGTTCCATACTTCAAACTCTTCCTGTCCGTCCTTCATCACCCTCTGAGCCTTTCTTGTCACCATATCAGGAGCTGCAGGTTTAACCAAAGAAACGTGAAATACTGGATGAATCCACATAGGAGTAGGTGATCGTAAGCGTACAGCAGTATTTCACACACAAGGCACAATAGTATAGGGCCCAATGAATTGTGGCAAAAACTTCCTTGACCCAAACAATTTGATATGCTGTGTCGATAACCACACACAATCTCCTACCACATACTTCAGACTTATTCGTCTCTTGTGGTCTGCTTGTCTCTTATAATTCACCTTGGTCTTATCCAGATTTTGGCGTGCCCTCTCGCGTATTTCAAGAAGAACCCGTAAAAATCTGTCACTGCCGGAATCCTGTTGAATTTAGGGATTTCTTTTGGTAGCATTTGACACTCATGCCCATATATACAATAATGAGGTGACATTCCCAAAGAGTCATGCTTGGAATTATTAGAGCAGAATTCTGCCAACCAAAGAAAGCAAACCCATGATGACTTGCATTCGGCTAAAAAGCATCAAAGGTACTGTTCCATAGTCTGATTTACTCTTTCTGTCTATCCATCTGTTTGTGGATGGAAACTGGTAGATAGCACACAGGAGATTCCAAGTAGTTTGCAGAAGGCACGCCAAAACCGTGAGGTAAATTGAGACCCCCGGTCTGATACAATTGTTCTTGGTAATCCATGTAACCTCACAATATGCTTCAACAAATAACTCTGCCAGTGAACTAGCGCTTGAAATTGCATCACACGGTATAAAGTGAGCCTGTTTTGTTAGATAGTCTATCACCACCAGAATTGTGTCACAATTCTCATCTCGAGACAACTCCATGCCAAAGTCCATTGACACACTCCCATGGGGTCTGCAGCGTAGCCAAAGGCTGCAACAATCCTGCTTTTTTCAAATGATCTGCTTTAGAGCGTACACAGGCCTCACAACTTGCCACACAATCCTGTACCTGAATGGCCCATCCCTCCCACCAAAAGTACCTTTGCACCATTTATTGTGTCTTCCTGATTCCCACATGACCTGCCATGGTAGAGTTATGGCACCAAAGGTCTTAGTAGAAAGCAACAACTTCCCTTCAACTTCCCTTCATGATAAGGCAACCCATCTCAAATGACCCTGTTCTTATTTTGCCTCAGCCCTTCTGACCACTTGTCCTTTGAGAATTTCTGACATATCTCTCCAAGTACCATCTTTGTTACTGCCCCCAGAATCTTTTCCGCGGGAATGACACTACGTTCCACTTGACACTGCCCTTCCTGATTACTGCCTTACCATTGTTCCTTCCCGGCCTATATGTGACCATGAAATCAAACTCCTCTAAGAATTGGGGACATCTTAATTGCAGAGAACTCAGATTTCTCGCACACTTAAGACACTCTATATTTTTGTGATCAGTGATAAATATTACCAGAAGACGAGCCCCCATTAAATAGTGGTGCCAGAAATGCTTCCCTGATAGCCAAAAGTTCCTTATCCATAATGGCATGAACCTGTTCACAGATTGTCAATTTATGAGAGAAATAGGCTACCCGACAAAATGACCCGACTGCCAAATTGGTGGCATCAGTCTCTATTGAATCTGTTTCTCCAAATCTGGATGGCATAGAATTGGAGCCTCTGTGAATGCTGTCTTTAACTTGTTAAATACTCCCTCTGCCTCCTGATCCCAGTAGAACTTGGTCACCTTCTTCAACGATCTAGTAATGGGGTTAATTATAGCAGAAAAGTTGTTTATAAACCTCCTGCACAAGTTTGCAAACCCCAAAAACAAATGAATATCTTTCACACATTGCGGAGTCGGCCATTTGGTAACTGCCTGTACCATCTTTTCATCCATAACCACTCCGGCTGGTGCCAAAAGGAAACCCAGAAATTCCACTCTCATTGCATGAAACACACTTTTCCAATTTAGCAAATAAATTATATTCTTGCAATCTTACTAACACTGCCTTGACATGTATTTTGTGCTGCTCCACATATTCAGAAAAAATAAAAAAATATTGTCAATGTACACAATTACAAACACATCCAGATATTCTTGCAACACCTCTTGCATGAAATGTTGAACAGCCGCTGGGGCATTGCACAAGCCAAACAGCATTACCAAATATTCAAATAAAACAAACTTAGTATGCAAAGCCGTTTTCCATTCACCCCCTCCTTCACCTTGATGAGATGGTAAAGTCCCCTTAAATCCAACTTGGTATACATTTTAGCCATCTTGACCTGATCAAGTAGGACAGAAATTAATGGTAATGGGAACCGATTTTTAATGGTTACCCTATTCAGGGCTCTATAGTTGAAGTATGTACTTAAGGTACCCTCCTTCTTCGCCACAAAGAACAAAAGAGATGAGACTGGAGATGTAAAGGGTCTTATAATTCGACAGGCCAACATCTCGTCAAAATATTCCCACAAATGCTGAGTCTCCTTTTCAGACAAGGCATACACCCGACTACAGGGCAACCTAGCTTGGTGTTCCAGCTCAATGACACAATCGAATGGCCTATGAGGTGGTAATTGTGAAGCACCATCTGTGTCAAACACCTTAGCATATTCCTGATATCTTCCTGGCCGGGTAGTAACCACTGCCCCTACCTGAACCAACTGAGAGACTCCTTCCACCAAATACTTAGTAGGTCTTCCCACGCCCATCAAATGCTATGCATACAGATCATTCTCAAAAGTCAACGTCCTTCCTTGCCAATCTAAGCAGGGATTATGTGTAACCAACCAAGGCATACCCAAAATCACCCCAAATTGGGGTGCCACGATCATATCAAAGGTGATCATCTCCATATGACCCTCACCACACCATATCCTCAGTTCTTGAGTCTGTGCGGTAATTGGCCCTGATGTCAAACATGTGCCATCCACTGCCTGCACCAACTCACTCTCCTTCTTGATTCTAGTGAGAATTCCGAACTTTGTAGCCAAAGCAATATCCATGAAATTTCCAGTGGCCCCTGAATCTACCATTGCCGACACCATTTCCCTACTATTGGCAAAAATCAAGGTCACCAAGAGATAGATATGGGGAGCCTTCACCTCTATGGTATTGACTACTAACGCCGAGAACTTTGTTTCCTATTGGCTCAGTAAAGTGATTCCCCCACATACCAAGCCCCTTATTTTTTCGCCTTCCCTTCTTCCTTTCTCCCATGCAAGAGGGCATATTCGTACAATTCCTGATGTAATGC
This sequence comes from Ambystoma mexicanum, assembly GCF_040938575.1. Classification (NCBI taxonomy): domain Eukaryota; kingdom Metazoa; phylum Chordata; class Amphibia; order Caudata; family Ambystomatidae; genus Ambystoma; species Ambystoma mexicanum. The sequence goes on from NC_090934.1 coordinate 905,927,789, forward strand.
CCTGCCTTCCCACAATACAAACACAAATTACCCCACCTCCTCTTCTCCTTTTCTTCAGCCGTCAGGGGACCCCAAATATTACCACTCTGCATGAGTTCCCCTTGATCTCCACCTTCTCTACTCCTGTCTAAACGCACAAAAGGGAATCCATCCGTCCTTTTTTTTTCACTCCTCCGTTCATTCAGCCGAAGGTCCAACCGCAGAGCCAAATCAACAAGGGCACTACAAGACTCCGGTTGGGGTTCCACATGCGCTATATCATCCTTCAACTCATCATTCAATCCTTGATAAAGCAACACCACTTATTTAGGTTCCAGCCAAGCCGTCTCAACTACCAAACGATTAAATTGTGTCACATAATTTACCAAATCCTTAGTGCCTGTCTCAAGGCCAATAACTCTTTATCCTGAGCCAATGATACATTACGCCTATCAAATAAGCTAGCAAATTCCACTGAAAACCCTGCCCAATCATACAGTATAGGATCATCATTTTGTACAAATGGAATAGTGCAGGCTGCAGCGTCCCCAGTCAAATAAGAAATAACAAACGCAGTCCGAGCCTGTGCCAACTCAAATGCTGTGGGTTTACATAAAAAATGTAACTTGCATTGTGTCAGAAAAGTGGAACATTTCCTAGGATCTCCTGCAAATCTTTCAGGGCAGCCAAAGGAACCCCCAAATGCTGTTGGACCACCACTGTGTTGGCTCCACTAGACAGTCCTGCCCCTGATGTCATAGCCAGTTCCCCCTGGAGCGGCGTTCCTTGAGCAATTAGCCCACTGACCTGCATCTTCAACATATTAGTCTCCTGGCAAGACTGAATCAACTCGGCCTGTATATCCTGCCGTGCCTTGAGCACTTCGTTAAGGATGTAGGGCACTCCATCTGGCTCAGGTGGATAATTTATCGCAATTGGGGGTTGGTGATTATGTCACAGCCTTGGAGTATCTCACACCTCCTCCCTAGCCACGGAAGCCAAATTTAGTTGACCCCTTCCACCTTGGTTGGAACGGGGGGTCCTGTTCTGATTATACACAGGCACCATGAGGCTGTCAAAGGGGGAAAGAGGGTTAGAGAGAGGTTGTAGATAGGTAGGGGGTGTTAGGGACACCAAAAAGAGGTTTAGCAATATTGCACGGGGATAGGGTAGGAGAACATGGGGAAAACATATATGTATTGATAAACTGAATCAACCCGTATCACTCAGAACTCAACCACTGGGCCCTTCTTAATTAGGACCCTACCTGACTCCTGTAATCCTAATATCTCCTACATAGAGCAACAAACACAAGCACATGAAGCATTATTGATAGCCATAAATAACGTGCAGCAACAATACAAGATATAACATGCAATACATGAATCCACATTGGTTTGGCATATTCCAGGTACTGGTTCCTAGAATCTCTGACTTTGTCAGTCAGCACGTATTTCTCCACATGAGCATAATGAATCTGGAGGACAAACATGATCTCGAAAAGCAGTAGCCACAAACAACAAATAGCAAGTCCCTATTTGGCCTAACAGTGTTCTTATGTGTTCACAGTTCCTGAGCGCTTTCGCTCTGTGTGCAGACGCATGCCCCCATGCAAATGTTCAAAGGCCCTTGTGTTTCACCCCTACCTGCAACATTCCTTTCAATGGAATGTGAAAGAGCATTTCATAACTGAAGAATGGTGCATAGCTCCCAAACAGGAATAACTTGCCCCCCTTGCATGTGAAAATAACGTAGCACACATAACTGACGTCTGGGAGGGCTTCCCAGGCAATGTAGAATTCCGCATTGGCAGCCACATGGACGCATTTGAGCCGGTGCCCTGGAAGGTCAGAGAGCTCTTCAGCCATCCTCACCGCCTGGCCCGGTCCGTATTGGAATGAAGCGTAAGCCGCTCCCATCCCTTCCTAGGGAAAGAGCACTGCAAATCACCACCGGGCCCGGTTACTGAAATCACCAGAAACCTTCAGAACAGCCTGCCACATCCGACGCGTGCCTGCATACTTTCATACTTTCATGTTTCATGGGAAACTTAGTCTTTTGCTCGTTTTCCTTGAACCAGCTTTATTAAGCTGCTTTTTTACGTACAGAGGCCCTTTATTCCTCACAGACGGTCCTTGGTCTTCCACAAGGTCTCTCAACCCCCTGTTTAAGATATGAATTAGGGTTGAAATCTTTGGGATCCTTAGCAGATTGGAAGATGGTTTCTCTCTTTCGGTTGATCAAGACCTCACAATTACACACATTGTATACAGACATTAATGACCATCTTGAACACTCCAAATCAATTATATTAACTGATCTGTACTCGAGGGTTAGAGAGATTCTCTTGAGAGCAGACACAGATTTCGAGACACTGGTTGCTAATCCCTTAAAAACTAAAAACGTAATAGAACGGATACACTGGATTAATACAATCAATGCCATGCGTAGTGCTGCCCTAGCAGCGCTAGACAAGAAGTTAGGGAGTGTCCCAAGATTCCTCGAGAAATTCCCTTGTTGGAGCGCTAGACAAAATGTCCTGAGAATTTGTTTAAATATGGTACATATTGGAGAGGTTCTCTCCAAATGGGGGCAATGGAGGCTGCTCAAAAATTGTGTGTGATATGTGAGAACCCTGAGAAGCAGACATTAAAACATCACTGATGGAGTGTGAGGGTACCTGGGTCATAAGAGCAATCCGGCTCCAAAGATTCATGGACAGATTTTTTGATGGTATCCTAACAGAAATGTTTTGGGATAGATTGATCTCTGGCAACGAGACAGCCCTGACGATAAAAGTGATACAGGTTCTTGAAAATAATAACATTATTGTATAAATACAGTATTTCTTTCTTTCTATTTTTGCTTCCTGGATTCTTTTTGTCCTTCCTGGGTTCTGGTTAGGATTTGAAGACAGTAATTGAAAGTAATGTATATTGTGTTTTATTTCTGTGATTTAATTATATTTTTTCACTTTTTTCATGGTTGTTTTAAAATTTTTAAATATTTTAAAATGTTTAATGAAGCTGAAGTAACTAATATGAAATAAAATGGAATACCTTTTTGTAAAGGTTTTGTAACCATTAACAAATTTAAAAAAATTAAAATAAGGCTTGACACACTTCTGGGCAAATAAACACAATAATATCGGCATCTATCCTAGCGGAAGTAGAAGGGGAGATCCAAAACCCAATTTGATAAAAACTCAAGAAGAGAGTGAATGCATGTTGCCAGAACAGCAAGTTTATTACATGCAAATTGCTGAGGGGGTGGAGGGGTTGTCAGCTTTGTAAAGCTGAAAACTAACAAATCATCTCTGTGTTCAACAAAGTTACAGCTTTTATACACAAAATCAAATAATTTACATAATGTCACATTAGAGTTACGTCATCCCACAATCCCCATTAGTTAATCCCTATACAAATAACCTAAACATCTCCTATATTCTGTAACCGCATTGGATACATTTACTAAACACAATCCCATTTTCACGTGGTCTTACTATGTAGTGAGCATTGACCTCCTGAAATACAATTGATCTTTTATCTGTTATTAATTGACATGCCCCATTTGTCCGAGAAATTGTAACCCAGTTTGTGATGTGCATAACCTAAATAGAATCCCATCAAAGAGAGGTAGGAGTGAAGATAGTGGCCATTCCTTTGATCACACAATAGCATCCTCATTGCCCCAGTGTTGCTGGCATCCAAACTGCTCCTTCAACATTCCTTTGCAACAACTGATGTGACTTCCATCTTAAATCATGTGGCATCCCTAGCACGTATCCTTCTTAATCTTAATCAACCTCTACCCTTGACTATCCATTTAATGTTTTTATTAACTAACCCCAATCCGACCCCCACAACCTAACCGGAACTACTTGCCATTCAATTACAAAGCTTTGTGTTCGTAGAAAGTTTGTCCCTCAGATATACACATCTGTCTAACCATTAAAAACAATCCTAATTGCAGTTAATTTGGTCTGCTATCGTCATCTGCCAAATGTGTCCTGCTTCCCACCCCCACCTCTTCTGACCTTGATCATCCAAACAATTGTGGAGGGAAGGAAACTCAACTACTGCAAACCGGAAACTCTGTGGCCTAAGGCTCTAACTATGATAAGCCTGACATCTTCAAGAAGGTCCCCATGAGTCCCCTTCACAAGTTTACAGCAGCCCTCTATTGCCGTCTTCTGTATAAATAAAATAGGTTCTTATGTTCAGAGCAAAAAGAACATTGTTCGAGCATGGAGTTCTCACAACTCAGTTCTATTTGCTACAAATATGTACCCAACATGTTGACATTGCAATTACATTGTTGCTTGTTATGCTGCTACATAATACAAACTAAAATATATTCAAAACTAGATACAAAGTGACATATACACAGCATCTTCAAACTACAAAAAACACACATCAATTGCAAAATTACTGCATTCTAACAAGCCATGTCATGTACTAATCTAACGTACCTAGCATAAACCTCCTTCCCCTAGCGGGATACTGTATGTGCATTCTAACACTCCCCCCTTTAATTAATCATTAACTAACCTTTTTGCATCCCTCTCCCTGATAAAGTCATCCTTGGGGACCCACACCAGACAAACTTCAGGCATGCTCTCCCCACTATGAGCATACTGTTCTGGGTACAAAATCTACCCAATGATCTGTATAATTATTCAGATCAGGTGGAGGATACAGAAGAGTACCTGGAGGATCAATTAAACTCATACTCCTCTCTGGATCTGTTTGTATGCCGACATGCTTTAAGATGAAAGTGGCCTTACCTGTGTTTAAAGTAAACAACATCATAGTGGCTGTTCTATGTTATGTTATGTTATGTTATTTTGCATTTATATAGCGCCTTATATACCATTGGTATGGTCTGAAGGCGCTGGTAGGTTGAACGCCCTTGGTTCAGGTCAGTAGAGAGAGTAGAGGGAGTCCAAAAGTGCGTGTGCGCACCGGGTATGTGTGCAGCTGGGGTGGAAATTGAGTGGTAGCTGCTTCTTAGCTGTAAGTGTGGTGGTTGAGAGGTCAGGAGTATGTGTTCGCTCTGGTCGGTTTTACCCAGAACGAGTGTGGCTGCGTTAGGCCTGAGGAGAACGCCTGGCTGGCGGGTGTGAAACCAGCAATGATTACTTAGGGTGGTGTGGAGTAAGCGGTAAATGTAGGTATGAGAACAGTTATACCGAATGGTGTCATAGTATCTCTGTGTTCTAGATGACTGGTGGTGTAAGGGGGAGAGTAAGCATCGGGTTTGGTATGATGTATGTTTTCAAGTGTTTCCTTCATTCCAAAGCATATTAAGTATTGTCCGTTGCACATATTCATCCGTTTCTCATACTCGTCTGCTCCACACATTCGTCCAGTCATTATCATCATCTAGTTCACACCCTCGTCCAGTCCGCACACTCGTCCAGTCCGCACACTCTTGTAGTTTATACTCATCTAGTCTACATACCGGCTCCAGATAGGGCACTCGTTCAGTCCACAATGGTCGCCCGGTCCATCCACTCATCGGAAAAGCCAACTACTCGTCTGCTCTGTCTGTTCATCCATTCCATACACTCATCTGCTCTATGTTTTTTGTCCGCTCCATGGATTCATCTGTTAGGCACACTCGTCCGCACAGCACATTTACCCGCTTCACCCAATCGTCCGCTCCATATAATCATCCGCATCAGACACTCGTTCGCTCCATATACACATCCGTTCCATACGCCCATCCACGCTACACATTTACTTTTTCGCTCTCCTCATTCATCCGCTCTCCACAATCATCTGCTTCGCACTAATCTGCTCTCCACACTCATCCCTTCTCCACGCTCCTCAGCTCTCTTCTGGTCCCCACGCTCAACCGCTCTCCGACATAAACCGCTCTCCGCACTCAACCGCTCTCCGCACTCATCCGCTCTCCACACTCATCCGCTCACCACACTCATCCGCTCTCCACACTCATCCACCATCCGCTCTCCACTCTCATCTGCTCTCCACTCTCATCCGCCATCCGCTCTCCACTCTCATCCTCCATCCGCTCTCCACCCTCATCCGCCATCCGTTCTTCACTCTCATCCGCCATCCGCTCTCCACCCTCATCCGCCATCCGCTCTCCACTCTCATCCGCCATCCGCTCTCCACACTCACCCGCTCTCCACACTCATCCGCTCTCCACACTGATCCGCTCTCCACACTCATCCGATCTCCACTTTCTTCCGCTCTCTACACTCATCCGCTCTCCACACTCATCCGCTCTCCACACTCATCTGCTCTCCACACTCATCCGCTCTCCACACTCATCCGCTCTCTACACTCATCCGCTCTCCACACTCATCCGCTCTCCACACTCATCCGCTCTCCACACTCATCTGCCATCCGCTCTCCACTCTCATACACTCTCCATTCTCATCTGCCATCCGCTCTCCACTCTCATCCGCTCTCTATTCTCATCCGCCATCCGCTCTCCACACTCACCCGCTCTCCACACTCATCAGCTCCCCACACTCATCCGCTCTCCATTCTCATCCGCCATCCGCTCTCCACACTCATCCGCTCTCCATTCTCATCCGCCAACCGCTCTCCACACTCGTCCGCTCTCATCCTCTCTCCACTCTCATCCTCTCTCCACCACACATTTACCCGCTTCACCCAATCGTCCGCTCCATATAATCATCCGCATCAGACACTCGTTCGCTCCATATACACATCCGTTCCATACGCCCATCCACGCTACACATTTACTTTTTCGCTCTCCTCATTCATCCGCTCTCCACAATCATCTGTTTCGCACTAATCTGCTCTCCACACTCGTCCCTTCTCCACGCTGCTCAGCTCTCTTCTGGTCCCCACGCTCAACCGCTCTCCGCACTCAACCACTCTCCGCACTCAACCACTCTCCGCACTCAACCGCTCTCCACACTCATCCGCTCTCCACACTCATCCGCTCTCCACACTCATCCGCTCACCACACTCATCCGCTCTCCACACTCATCCGCCATCTGCTCTCCACTCTCATCCGCTCTCCACTCTCATCCACTCTCCATCTGCCATCTGCTCTCCACCCTCATCCGCCATCCGTTCTTCACTCTCATCCGTCATCCGCTCTCCACCCTCATCCGCCATCCGCTCTCCACTCTCATCCGCCATCCGCTCTCCACACTCATCACCTCTCCACACTCATCCGCTCTCCACACTCATCCGCTCTCCACATTCATCCGCTCTCTACACTCATCCGCTCTCCACACTCATCCGCTCTCTACACTCATCCGTTCTCCACACTCATCCGCTCTCCACACTCATCCGCTCTCCACACTCATCTGCCATCCACTCTCCACTCTCATCCGCTCTCCATTCTCATCCGCCATCCGCTCTCCACTCTCATCCGCTCTATATTCTCATCCGCATCCGCTCTCCACACTCACCCGCTCTCCACACTCATCCGCTCCCCACACTCATTCGCTATCCATTCTCATCCGCCATCCGCTCTCCACACTCATCCGCTCTCCATTCTCATCCGCCAACTGCTCTCCACACTCGTCCGCTCGCCACTCTCATCCTCTCTCCACTCTCATCCTCTCTCCGCTTTCATCCTCTCTCCGCTCTCGTCCTCTCTCCACACTCGTCCGCTCTCCGTACTCGTCCGCTCTCCGCACTCGTCCGCTCTCCACGCTCGTCCGCTCTCCACACTCATCCGCTGTCCACACTCATCCGCTCTCCACACACATCCGCTCTCTACACTCATCCGCTCTCCACTCTCATCCGCTCTCCACTCTCATCCGCTCTCCACACTCATCCACTCTCCACTCTCATCCGCTCTCCACTCTTACCAATTGTCACACTCATCCTCTCTCCACTCTCATCCTCTCTCCACCACACATTTACCCGCTTCACCCAATCGTCCGCTCCATATAATCATCCGCATCAGACACTCGTTCGCTCCATATACACATCCGTTCCATACGCCCATCTACGCTACACATTTACTTTTTCGCTCTCCTCATTCATCCGCTCTCCACAATCATCTGCGTCGCACTAATCTGCTCTCCACACTCGTCCCTTCTCCACGCTCCTCAGCTCTCCTCTGGTCCCCACGCTCAACCGCTCTCCGCACTCAACGGCTCTCCGCACTCAACCGCTCTCCACACTCATCCGCTCTCCACACTCATCCGCTCTCCACTCTCATCCGCTCTCCACTCTCATCCTCCATCTGCTCTCCACCCTCATCCGCCATCCGTTCTTCACTCTCATCCGCCATCCGCTCTCCACCCTCATCCGCCATCTGCTCTCCACTCTCATCTGCCATCCGCTCTCCACACTCATCCGCTCTCCACACTCATCCGCTCTCCACACTCATCCGCTCTCCACATTCATCCGCTCTCTACACTCATCCGCTCTCCACACTCATCCGCTCTCCACTCTCATCCACTCTCCACCCTGATCCGCTCTCCACCCTCATCCGCTCTCTACACTCATCCGCTCTCCACACTCATCTGCCATCCGCTCTCCACTCTCATCCGCTCTCCAGTCTCATCTGCTATCTGCTCTCCACTCTCATCCGCTCTCTATTCTCATCCGCCATCTGCTCTCCACACTCACCCGCTCTCCACACTCATCCTCTCCCCACACTCATCCGCTCTCCATTCTCATCCGCCATCTGCTCTCCACACTCATCCACTCTCCATTCTCATCCGCCAACCGCTCTCCACACTCGTCCGCTCTCCGTACTCGTCCGCTCTCCGCGCTCGTCCGCTCTCCACGCTTGTCCGCTCTCCACACTCATCCGCTCTCCACACTCATCCGCTCTCCACACTCATCCGCTCTCTACACTCATCCGCTCTCCACTCTCATCAGCTCTCCACTCTCATCCGGTCTCCACACTCATCCGCTCTCCACTCTCATCCGCTCTCCACTCTTACCGATCGTCACACTCATCTGCTCTCCACTCTTACCACTCTCCACTCTCATCCGCTCTCCACACTCATCCTCTCTCCACACTCATCCGCTCTCCACACTCATCCGCTCTCGACACTCATCCGCTCTCCACACTCATCTGCTCTCCACACTCATCCGCTCTCTACACTCATCCGCTCTCCACACTCATCCGCTCTCCACACTCACCGGCTCTCCACACTCATCAGCTCCCCACACTCATCCGCTCTCCATTCTCATCCGCCATCCGCTCTCCACACTCATCTGCTCTCCATTCTCATCCGCCAACCGCTCCCCACACTCTTCCGCTCTCCACTCTCATCCTCTCTCCACTCTCATCCTCTCTCCACCACACATTTACCCGCTTCACCCAATCGTCCGCTCCATATAATCATCCGCATCAGACACTCGTTCGCTCCATATACACATCCGTTCCATACGCCCATCCACGCTACACATTTACTTTTTCGCTCTCCTCATTCATCCGCTCTCCACAATCATCTGCTTCGCACTAATCTGCTATCCACACTCCTCCCTTCTCCATGCTCCTCAGCTCTCTTCTGGTCCCCACGCTCAACCGCTCTCTGCACTCAACCGCTCTCCGCACTCAACCGCTCTCCACACTCATCCGCTCTCCACACTCATCCGCTCTCCACACTCATCCGCTCACCACACTCATCCGCCATCCGCTCTCCACTCTCATCCGCTCTCCACTCTCATCCGCCATCTGCTCTCCACCCTCATCCGCCATCCGTTCTTCACTCTCATCCGCCATCCGCTCTCCACCCTCATCCGCCATCCCCTCTCCACTCTCATCTGCCATCCGCTCTCCACACTCATCCGCTCTCCACACTCATCCGCTCTCCACATTCATCCGCTCTCTACACTCATCCGCTCTCCACACTCATCCGCTCTCCACACTCATCCACTCTCCACACTCATCCGCGCTCTACACTCATCTGCTCTCCACATTCATCCGCTCTCCACACTCATCCGCTCTCCACACTCATCTGCCATCTGCTCTCCACTCTCATCCGCTCTCTATTCTCATCCGCCATCTGCTCTCCACACTCACCCGCTCTCCACACTCATCCGCTCCCCACACTCATCCGCTCTCCATTCTCATCCGCCATCCGCTCTCCACACTCATCCGCTCTCCATTCTCATCCGCCAACCGCTCTCCACACTCGTCAGCTCTCCACTCTCATCCTCTCTCCACTCTCATCCTCTCTCCGCTCTCATCCTCTCTCCGCTCTCGTCCGCTCTCCGTACTCGTCCGCTCTCCGCGCTCGTCCGCTCTCCACGCTCGTCTGCTCTCCACACGCATCCACTCTCCACACTCATCCGCTCTCCACACTCATCCGCTCTCTACACTCATCCGCTCTCCACTCTCATCTGCTCTCCACTCTCATCCGCTCTCCACTCTCATCCGCTCTCCACTCTTACCGATCGTCACACTCATCCACTCTACACTCTTACAGCTCTCCACACTCATCTGTTCTCCACACTCATCCTCTCTCCACACTCATCCGCTCTCCACACTCATTCGCTCTCCACACTCATTCGCTCTCCACACTCATCCGCTTTCGCTATTCATCCGCTCTCCAGACTCATCCGCTCTCCACACTCATCCGCTCTCCACACTCATCCGCTCTCCACACTCATCTGCTCTCCACACTCATCCGCTCTCCACACTCATCCGCTCTCTACACTCATCCGCTCTCCACACTCATCCGCTCTCCACACTCATCCGCTCTCCACACTCATCTGCCATCCGCTCTCCACTCTCATACGCTCTCCTTTCTCATCTGCCATCCGCTCTCCACTCTCATCCGCTCTCTATTCTCATCCGCCATCCACTCTCCACACTCACCCGCTCTCCACACTCATCCACTCCCCACACTCATCCGCTCTCCATTCTCATCAGCCATCCGCTCTCCACACTCATCCGCTCTCCATTCTCATCTGCCAACCGCTCTCCACACTCGTCCGCACTCCACTCTCATCCTTTCTCCACTCTCATCCTCTCTCCACCACACATTTACCCGCTTCACCCAATCGTCCGATCCATATAATCATCCTCATCAGACACTCGTTCGCTCCATATACACATCCGTTCCATACGCCCATCCACGCTACACATTTACTTTTTCGCTCTCCTCATTCATCCGCTCTCCACAATCATCTGCTTCGCACTAATCTGCTCTCCACACTCATCCCTTCTCCACGCTCCTCAGCTCTCTTCAGGTCCCCACGCTAAACCGCTCTCCGCACTCAACCACTCTCCGCACTCAACCGCTCTCCGCACTCATCGCTCTCCACACTCATCCGCTCTCTACACTCATCCGCTCACCACACTCATCTGCTCTCCACACTCATCCGCCATCCGCTCTCCACTCTCATCCGCTCTCCACTCTCATCCGCTCTCCACTCTCATCTGCCATCCGCTCTCCACTCTCACCGCCATCCGCTCTCCACCCTCATCCGCCATCCGTTCTTGACTCTCATCCGCCATCCGCTCTCCACCCTCATCCGCCATCCGCTCTCCACTCTCATCCACCATCCGCTCTCCACACTCATCCGCTCCCCACACTCATCCACTATCTACACTCATCCGCTCTCCACACTCATCCGCTCTCCACACTCATCTGCTCTCCACACTCATCTGCCATCCGCTCTCCACTCTCATCCGCCATCCGCTCTCCACACTCATCACCTCTCCACACTCATCCGCTCTCTATTCTCATCCGCCATCCGCTCTCCACACTCACCTGCTCTCCACACTCATCCGCTCCCCACACTCATCCGCTCTTCATTCTCATCTGCCATCCGCTCTACACACTCATCCGCTCTCCATTCTCATCCGCCAACCGCTCTCCACACTCGTCCGCTCCCCACTCTCATCCTCTCTCCACTCTCATCCTCTCTCCGCTCTCATCCTCTCTCTGCTCTCGTCCTCTCTCTGCACTCATCCGCTCTCCACACTCATCCGCTCTCCACTCTCATCCGCTCTCCACTCTCATCCGCTCTCCACTCTTACCGATCGTCACACTCATCCGCTCTCCATTCTTATCACTCTCCACACTCATCCGCTCTCCACACTCATCCGCTCTCCACACTCATCCTCTCTCCACACTCATCCGCTCTCCACACTCATTCGCTCTCCACACTAATTCGCTCTCCACACTCATCCGCTTTCGCTATTCATCCGCTCTCCACACCCATCCGCTCTCCACACTCATCCGCTCTCCACACTCATCTGCTCTCGACACTCATCCGCTCTCCACACTCATCTGCTCTCCACACTCATCCGCTCTCCACACTCATCCGCTCTCCACACTCATCTGTCATCCGCTCTCCACTCTCATACGCTCTCCATTCTCATCTGCCATCCGCTCTCCACACTCATCCGCTCTCCACACTCATCCGTTCTCTACACTCATCCGCTCTCCACTCTCATCCGCTCTCCACACTCATCCGCTCCCCACACTCATCTGCCATCCGCTCTCCACTCTCATACGCTCTCCGTTCTCATCTGCCCTCTGCTCTCCACTCTCATCCGCTCTCTATTCTCATCCGCCATCCGCTCTCCACACTCACCCGCTCTTCACACTCATCCGCTCCCCACACTCATCCGCTCTCCATTCTCATCCGCCATCCGCTCTCCACACTCATCCGCTCTCCATTCTCATCCGCCAACCGCTCTCCACACTCGTCCGCACTCCACTCTCATCCTCTCTCCACTCTCATCCTCTCTCCACCACACATTTACCCGCTTCACCCAATCGTCCGATCCATATAATCATCCGCATCAGACACTCGTTCGCTCCATATACACATCCGTTCCATACGCCCATCCACGCTACACATTTACTTTTTCGCTCTCCTCATTCATCCGCTCTCCACAATCATCTGCTTCGCACTAATCTGCTCTCCACACTCGTCCCTTCTCCACGCTCCTCAGCTCTCTTCAGGTCCCCACGCTAAACCGCTCTCCGCACTCAACCACTCTCCGCACTCAACCGCTCTCCGCACTCATCGCTCTCCACACTCATCCGCTCTCTACACTCATCCGCTCACCACACTCATCTGCTCTCCACACTCATCCGCCATCCGCTCTCCACTCTCATCCGCTCTCCACTCTCATCCGCTCTCCACTCTCATCTGCCATCCGCTCTCCACTCTCACCGCCATCCGCTCTCCACCCTCATCCGCCATCCGTTCTTGACTCTCATCCGCCATCCGCTCTCCACCCTCATCCGCCATCCGCTCTCCACTCTCATCCACCATCCGCTCTCCACACTCATCCGCTCTCCACACTCATCCGCTCTCCACACTCATCCGCTCTCCACATTCATCCGCTCTCTACACTCATCTGCTCTCCACACTCATCCGCTCCCCACACTCATCCACTATCTACACTCATCCGCTCTCCACACTCATCCGCTCTCCACACTCATCTGCTCTCCACACTCATCTGCCATCCGCTCTCCACTCTCATCCGCCATCCGCTCTCCACACTCATCACCTCTCCACACTCATCCGCTCTCTATTCTCATCCGCCATCCGCTCTCCACACTCACCTGCTCTCCACACTCATCCGCTCCTCACACTCATCCGCTCTTCATTCTCATCTGCCATCCGCTCTACACACTCATCCGCTCTCCATTCTCATCCGCCAACCGCTCTCCACACTCGTCCGCTCCCCACTCTCATCCTCTCTCCACTCTCATCCTCTCTCCGCTCTCATCCTCTCTCTGCTCTCGTCCTCTCTCTGCACTCATCCGCTCTCCACACTCATCCGCTCTCCACTCTCATCCGCTCTCCACTCTCATCCGCTCTCCACTCTTACCGATCGTCACACTCATCCGCTCTCCATTCTTATCACTCTCCACACTCATCCGCTCTCCACACTCATCCGCTCTCCACACTCATCCTCTCTCCACACTCATCCGCTCTCCACACTCATTCGCTCTCCACACTAATTCGCTCTCCACACTCATCCGCTTTCGCTATTCATCCGCTCTCCACACCCATCCGCTCTCCACACTCATCCGCTCTCCACACTCATCTGCTCTCGACACTCATCCGCTCTCCACACTCATCTGCTCTCCACACTCATCCGCTCTCCACACTCATCTGTCATCCGCTCTCCACTCTCATACGCTCTCCATTCTCATCTGCCATCCGCTCTCCACACTCATCCGCTCTCCACACTCATCCGTTCTCTACACTCATCCGCTCTCCACTCTCATCCGCTCTCCACACTCATCCGCTCCCCACACTCATCTGCCATCCGCTCTCCACTCTCATACGCTCTCCGTTCTCATCTGCCCTCTGCTCTCCACTCTCATCCGCTCTCTATTCTCATCCGCCATCCGCTCTCCACACTCACCCGCTCTCCACACTCATCCGCTCCCCACACTCATCCGCTCTCCATTCTCATCCGCCATCCTCTCTCCACACTCATCCGCTCTCCATTCTCATCCGCCAACCGCTCTCCACACTCGTCCGCACTCCACTCTCATCCTCTCTCCACTCTCATCCTCTCTCCACCACACATTTACCCGCTTCACCCAATCGTCCGATCCATATAATCATCCGCATCAGACACTCGTTCGCTCCATATACACATCCGTTCCATACGCCCATCCACGCTACACATTTACTTTTTCGCTCTCCTCATTCATCCGCTCTCCACAATCATCTGCTTCGCACTAATCTGCTCTCCACACTCGTCCCTTCTCCATGCTCCTCAGCTCTCTTCTGGTCCCCACGCTCAACCGCTCTCCGCACTCAACCACTCTCTGCACTCAACCGCTCTCCGCACTCATCCGCTCTCCACACTCATCCGCTCTCTACACTCATCCGCTCTCCACACTCATCCGCTCTCTATCTTCATCCACCATCCGCTCTCCACACTCACCCGCTCTCCACACTCATCCGCTCCCCACACTCATCATCTCTTCATTCTCATCCGCCATCCGCTCTCCACACTCATCCGCTCTCCATTCTCATCCGCCAACCGCTCTCCACACTCGACCGCTCTCCACTCTCATCCTCTCTCCACTCTCATCCTCTCTCCGCTCTCATCCTCTCTCCGCTCTCGTCCTCTCTCCGCACCCATCCGCTCTCCACTCTCATCCGCTCTCCACTCTCATCCGCTCTCCACTCTTACCGATCATCACACTCATCCGCTCTCCACTCTTATCGCTCTCCACACTCATCCGCTCTCCACACTCATCCTCTCTCCACACTCATCCGCTCTCCACACTCATTCGCTGTCCACACTAATTCGCTCTGCACACTCATCAGATTTCGCTATTCATCCGCTCTCCACACTCATCCGCTCTCGACACTCATCCGCTCTCGACACTCATCCGCTCTCGACACTCATCCGCTCTCCACACTCATCTGCTCTCCACACTCATCCACTCTCCACACTCATCCGCTCTCCACACTCATCTGTCATCCGCTCTCCACTCTCATCCTCTCTCCACTCTCATCCTCTCTCCATCACACATTTACCCGCTTCACCCAATCGTCCGCTCCATATAATCATCCGCATCAGACACTCGTTCGCTCCATATACACATCCGTTCCATACGCCCATCCACGCTACACATTTACTTTTTCGCTCTCCTCATTCATCCGCTCTCCACAATCATCTGCTTCGCACTAATCTGCGCTCTTCTGGTCCCCACGCTCAACCGCTCTCCTCACTCAACCACTCTCCGCACTCAACTGCTCTCTGCACTCATCCGCTCTCCACACTCATCCGCTCTCTACACTCATCCGCTCACCACACTCATCCGCTCTCCACACTCATCCGCCATCCGCTCTCCACTCTCATCCGCTCTCCACTCTCATACGCTCTCCCCTCTCATCTGCCATCCGCTCTCCACTCTCATCCGCCATCCGCCCTCCACCCTTATCCACCATCCGTTCTTCACTCTCATCCGCCATCCGCTCTCCGCCCTCATCCGCCATCTGCTCTCCACTCTCATCCGCCATCCACTCTCCACACTCATACGCTCTCCACACTCATCCGCTCTCCACATTCATCTGCTCTCTACACTCATCCGCTCTCCACACTTATCCGCTCTCCACACTCATCCGCTCTCCACACTCATCTGATCTCTACACTCATCCGCTCTCCACACTCATCCCCTCTCCACACTCATCTGCCATCCGCTCTCCACTCTCATCTGCTCTCCATTCTCATCCGCCATCCGCTCTCAACTCTGATCCGCTCTCTATTCTCATCTGCCATCCGCTCTCCACACTCACCCGCTCTCCACACTCATCCGCTCCCCACACTCATCCGCTCTCCATTCTCATCCACCATCCGCTCTCCACACTCATCCGCTCTCCATTCTCATCCGGCAACCGCTCTCCACACTCGTCCGCTCTCCACTCTCATCCTCTCTCCACTCTCATCCTCTCTCCGCTCTCATCCTCTCTCCGTTCTCGTCCTCTCTCCACACTCATCCGCTCTCCACACTCATCCGCTCTCCACTCTCATCCGCTTTCCACTCTCATCCTCTCTCCACACTCATCCGCTCTCCACACTCATTCGCTCTCCACACTCATTCGCTCTCCACACTCATCCGCTTTCGCTATTCATCCGCTCTCCACACTCATCCGCTCTCCACACTCATCCGTTCTCGACACTCATCCGCTCTCGACACTCATCCGCTCTCCACACTCATCCGCTCTCCACACTCATCCGCTCCCTACACTCATCCGCTCTCCACACTCATCCGCTCTCCACACTCATCCGCTCTCCACACTCTTCTGCCATCCGCTCTCCACTTTCATACGCTCTCCATTCTCATCTGCCATCCGCTCTCCACTCCCATCCGCTCTCTATTCTCATCCGCCATCCGCTCTCCACACTCACCCGCTCTCCACACTCATCCGCTCCCCACACTCATCCACTCTCCATTCTCATCCGCAATCCGCTCTCTACACTCATCCGCTCTCCATTCTCATCCGCCAACCGCTCTCCACACTCGTCCGCTCTCCACTCTCATCCTCTCTCCACTCTCATCCTCTCTCCACCACACATTTACCAGCTTCACCCAATCGTCCGCTCCATATAATCATCCGCATCAGACACTCGTTCGATCCATTTACACATCCGTTCCATACGCCCATCCACGCTACACATTTACTTTTTCGCTTTCCTCATTCATCCGCTCTCCACAATCATCTGCTTTGCACTAATCTGCTCTCCACACTCGTCCCTTCTCCATGCTCCTCAGCTCTCTTCTGGTCCCCACGCTCAACCGCTCTCGCACTCAACCACTCTCCGCACTCAACTGCTCTCCGCACTCATCCGCTCTCCACACTCATCCGCTCTCCACACTCATCCGCTCACCACACTCATCCGCTCTCCACACTCATCCGCCATCCGCTCTCCACTCTCATCTGCTCTCCACTCTCATCCGCCATCCACTCTCCACTCTCATCCGCCATCCGCTCTCCACCCTCATCTGCCATCCGTTCTTCACTCTCATCCGCCATCCGCTCTCCACCCTCATCCGCCATCTGCTCTTCACTCTCATCCGCCACCCGCTCTCCACACTCATCCGCTCTCCACACTCATCCGCTCTCCACACTCATCCGCTCTCCACACTCATCCGCTCTCCACACTCATCCGCTCTCGACACTCATCCGCTCTCCACACTCATCCGCTCTCCACACTCATCCGCTCTCCACACTCATCCGCTCTCTACACTCTTCCGCTCTCCACACTCATCCACTCTCCACACTCATCTGCCATCCGCTCTCCACTCTCATCCGCTCTCCATTCTCATCCGCTATCCGCTCTCCACTCTCATCCACTCTCTATTCTCATCCGCCATCCGCTCTCCACACTCATCCACTCTCCACACTCATCCGCTCTCCACACTCATCCGCTCTCCACACTCATCTGTCATCCGCTCTCCACTCTCATCCTCTCTCCACTCTCATCCTCTCTCCATCACACATTTACCCGCTTCACCCAATCGTCCGCTCCATATAATCATCCGCATCAGACACTCGTTCGCTCCATATACACATCTGTTCCATACGCCCATCCACGCTACACATTTACTTTTTCGCTCTCCTCATTCATCCGCTCTCCACAATCATCTGCTTCGCACTAATCTGCGCTCTTCTGGTCCCCACGCTCAACTGCTCTCTGCACTCAACCACTCTCCGCACTCAACTGCTCTCTGCACTCATCCGCTCTCCACACTCATCTGCTCTCTACACTCATCCGCTACCCACACTCATCCGCTCTCCACACTCATCCGCCATCCGCTCTCCACTCTCATCCGCTCTCCACTCTCATACGCTCTCCACTCTCATCTGCCATCCGCTCTCCACTCTCATCCGCCATCTGCCCTCCACCCTTATCCACCATCCGTTCTTCACTCTCATCCGCCATCCGCTCTCCACTCTCATCCGCCATCGACTCTCCACACTCATACGCTCTCCACACTCATCCGCTCTCCACATTCATCCGCTCTCTACACTCATCTGCTCTCCACACTCATCCGCTCTCCACACTCATCCGCTCTCCACACTCATCCGATCTCTACACTCATCCGCTCTCCACACTCATCCCCTCTCCACACTCATCTGCCATCCGCTCTCCACTCTCATCCACTCTCCATTCTCATCCGCCATCCGCTCTCAACTCTCATCCGCTCTCTATTGTCATCCTCCATCCGCTCTCCAAACTCACCCGCTCTCCACACTCATCCGCTCCCCACACTCATCCGCTCTCCATTCCCATCCGCCATCCGCTCTCCACACTCATCCGCTCTCCATTCTCATCCGGCAACCGCTCTCCACACTCGTCCGCTCTCCACTCTCATCCTCTCTCCACTCTCATCCTCTCTCCGCTCTCATCCTCTCTCCATTCTCGTCCTCTCTCCACACTCATCCGCTCTCCACACTCATCCGCTCTCCACTCTCATCCGCTCTCCACTCTCATCCGCTTTCCACTCTCATCCTCTCTCCACACTCATCCGCTCTCCACACTCATTCGCTCTCCACACTCATTCGCTCTCCACACTCATCCGCTTTCGCTATTCATCCGCTCTCCACACTCATCCGCTCTCCACACTCATCCGCTCTCGACACTCATCCGCTCTCCACACTCATCCGCTCTCCACACTCATCCGCTCTCCACACTCATCTGCTCTCCACACTCATCCGCTCTCCACACTCATCCGCTCTCTACACTCATCCGCTCTCCACACTCATCCGCTCTCCACACTCATCCGCTCTCCACACTCATCTGCCATCCGCTCTCCACTTTCATACGCTCTCCATTCTCATCTGCCATCCGCTCTCCACTCCCATCCGCTCTCTATTCTCATCCGCCATCCGCTCTCCACACTCACCCGCTCTCCACACTCATCCGCTCCCCACACTCATCCACTCTCCATTCTCATCCGCCATCCGCTCTCTACACTCATCCGCTCTCCATTCTCATCCGCCAACCGCTCTCCACACTCGTCCGCTCTCCACTCTCATCCTCTCTCCACTCTCATCCTCTCTCACCACACATTTACCAGCTTCACCCAATCGTCCGCTCCATATAATCATCCGCATCAGACACTCGTTCGCTCCATATACACATCCGTTCCATACGCCCATCCACGCTACACATTTACTTTTTCGCTTTCCTCATTCATCCGCTCTCCACAATCATCTGCTTTGCACTAATCTGCTCTCCACACTCGTCCCTTCTCCATGCCCCTCAGCTCTCTTCTGGTCCCCACGCTCAACCGCTCTCGCACTCAACCACTCTCCGCACTCAACTGCTCTCCGCACTCATCCGCTCTCCACACTCATCCGCTCTCCACACTCATCCGCTCACCACACTCATCCACTCTCCACACTCATCCGTCATCCGCTCTCCACTCTCATCCGTTCTCCACTCTCATCCGCCATCCACTCTCCACTCTCATCCGCCATCCGCTCTCCACCCTCATCTGCCATCCGTTCTTCACTCTCACCCGCCATCCGCTCTCCACACTCATCTGCTCTCCAGACTCATCCGCTCTCCACATTCATCCGCTCTCCACACTCATCCGCTCTCCACACTCATCCGCTCTCGACACTCATCTGCTCTCCACACTCATCCGCTCTCCACACTCATCCGCTCTCCACACTCATCTGCTCTCCACACTCATCCGCTCTCCACACTCATCCGCTCTCTACACTCTTCCGCTCTCCACTCTCATCCGCTCTCCATTCTCATCCGCTATCCGCTCTCCACTCTCATCCACTCTCTATTCTCATCCGCCATCCGCTCTCCACACTCACCCACTCTCCACACTCATCCGCTCCCCACACTCATCCGCTCTCCGTTCTCATCCGCCATCCGCTCTCCACACTTATCCGCTCTCCATTTTCATCCGCCAACCGCTCTCCACACTCGTCCGCTCTCCACTCTCATCCTCTCTCCACTCTCATCCTCTCTCCACCACAAATTTACCCGCTTCACCCAATCGTCCGCTCCATATAATCATCCGCATCAGACACTCGTTTGCTCCATATACACATCCGTTCCATACGCCCATCCACGCTACACATTTACTTTTTCGCTTTCCTCATTCATCCGCTCTCCACAATCATCTGCTTCGCACTAATCTGCTCTCCACACCGTCCCTTCTCCACGCTCCTCAGCTCTCTTCTGGTCCCCACCCTCAACCGCTCTCGCACTCAACCACTCCCCGCACTCAACCGCTCTCCGCACTCATCCGCTCTCCACACTCATCCGCTCTCCACACTCATCCGCCATCCGCTCTCCACTCTCATCCACTCTCCACTCTCATCCGCTCTCCACTCTCATCCGCCATCCGCTCTCCACTCTCATCCGCCATCCGCTCTCCACCCTCATCCGCCATCCGTTCTTCACTCTCATCCGCCATCCGCTCTCCACCCTCATCCGCCATCCACTCTCCACTCTCATCTGCCATCCGCTCTCCACACTCATCTGCTCTCCACACTCATCTGCTCTCCACATTCATCCGCACTCCACACTCATCCGTTCTCCACACTCATCCGCTCTCGACACTCATCTGCTCTCCACACTCATCCGCTCTCCACACTCATCCGCTCTCTACACTCATCCGCTCTCCACACTCATCCGCTCTCCACACTCATCCGCTCTCCACACTCATCCGCTCTCTATTCTCATTCGCCAACCGCTCTCCACACTTGTCCGCTCTCCATTCTCATCCGCCATCCGCTCTCCACTCTCATCCGCTCTCTATTCTCATCTGCCAACCGCTCTCCACACTTGTCCACTCTCCACTCTCATCCGCCATCCTCTCTCCACACTCATCTGCTCTCCACACTCATCCGCTCTCCACATTCATCCGCACTCCACACTCATCCGCTCTCCACACTCATCTGCTCTCGACACTCATCTGCTCTCCACACTCATCCGCTCTCCACACTCATCCGCTCTCTACACTCATCCGCTCTCCACACTCATCTGCTCTCCACACTCATCCGCTCTCTATTCTCATCTGTCATCCGCTCTCCACTCTCATCCGCTCTCCATTCTCATCCGCCATCCGCTCTCCACTCTCATCCGCCAACCGCTCTCCACACTCGTCCGCTCTCCACTCTCATCCTCTCTCCGCTCTCATCCTCTCTCCACTCTCATCCTCTCTCCACTCCCATCCTCTCTCCGCTCTCATCCTCTCTCCGCTCTCGTCCTCTCTCCGCACTCGTCCACTCTCCGTACTCATCCGCTCTCTGTGCTCGTCCGCTCTCCTCGCTCGTCCGCTCTCCACACTCATTCGCTCTCCACACTCATCTGCTCTCCACACTCGTCCCTTCTCCACGCTCCTCAGCTCTCTTCTGGTCCCCACACTCAACCGCTCTCGCACTCAACCACTCTCCGCACTCAACCGCTCTCCGCACTCATCCGCTCTCCACACTCATCCGCTCTCCACACTCATCCGCTCACCACACTCATCCGCTCTCCACACTCATCCGCCATCCGCTCTCCACTCTCATCCGCTCTCCACTCTCATCCGCCATCCGCTCTCCACTCTCATCCGCCATCCGCTCTCCACTCTCATCTGCCATCGTTCTTCACTCTCATCCGCCATCCGCTCTCCACCCTCATCCGCCATCTGCTCTTCACTCTCATGCGCCACCCGCTCTCCACACTCATCCGCTCTCCACACTCATCCGCTCTCCACACTCATCCGCTCTCCACACTCATCCGCTCTCGACACTCATCTGCTCTCCACACTCATCCGCTCTCCACACTCATCCGCTCTCTACACTCATCCGCTCTCCACACTCATCCGCTCTCCACACTCATCTGCCATCCGCTCTCCACTCTCATCCGCTCTCCATTCTCATCCACCATCCGCTCTCCACTCTCATCCACTCTCTATTCTCATCCGCCAACCGCTCTCCAATTCACCCACTCTCCACACTCATCCGTTCCCCACACTCATCCGCTCTCCATTCTCATCCGCCATCCGCTCTCCACACTTATCCGCTCTCCATTCTCATCCGCCAACCGCTCTCCACACTCGTCCGCTCACCACTCTCATCCTCTTTCCATTCTCATCCTCTCTCCGCTCTCATCCTCTCTCCGCTCTCGTCCTCTCTCCACACTCATCTGCTCTCCACACTCATCCGCTCTCCACTCTCATCCGTTCTCCACTCTCATCCGCTCTTCACTCTTACCGATCGTCACACTCATCCACTCTCCACTCTTACCGCTCTCCACACTCATCCGCTCTCCACACTCATCCCCTCTCCACATTCATCTGCTCTCCACACTCATTCGCTCTCCACACTCATTCGCTCTCCATACTCATCCGCTTTCGCTATTCATCCGCTCTCCACACTCATCCGCTCTCCACACTCATCCGCTCTCCACACTCATCCGCTCTCCACACTCATCCGCTCTCGACACTCATCCGCTCTCCACACTCATCCACTCCCCACACTCATCTGCCATCCGCTCTCCACTCTCATACGCTCTCCATTCTCATCCACCATCCGCTCTCCACTCTCATCCACTCTCTATTCCCATCCGCCATCTGCTCTCCACACTCACCCGCTCTCCACACTCATCCGCTCCCCACACTCATCCGCTCTCCATTCTCATCCGCCATCCGCTCTCCACACTCATCCGCTCTCCATTCTCATCTGCCAACCGCTCTCCACACTCGTCCGCTCTCCACTCTCATCCTCTCTCCACTCTCATCCTCTCTCCACCACAGATTTACCCGCTTCACCCAATCGTCCGCTCCATATAATCATCCGCATCAGACACTCGTTTGCTCCATATACACATCCGTTCCATACGCCCATCCACGCTACACATTTACTTTTTCGCTCTCCTCATTCATCCGCTCTCCACAATCATCTTCTTCGCACTAATCTGCTCTCCACACTCGTCCCTTCTCCACGCTCCTCAGCTCTCTTCTGGTCCCCACACTCAACCGCTCTTGCACTCAACCACTCTCCGCACTCAACCGCTCTCCGCACTCATCCGCTCTCCACACTCATCCGCTCTCCACACTCATCCGCTCACCACACTCATCTGCTCTCCACACTCATCCGCCATCTGCTCTCCACTCTCATCCACTCTCCACTCTCATCCGCTCTCCACTCTCATCCGCCATCCGCTCTCCACTCTCATCCGCCATCCGCTCTCCACCCTCATCCGCCATCCGTTCTTCACTCTCATCCACCATCCGCTCTCCACCCTCATCCGCCATCCGCTCTCCACTCTCATCCGCCATCCGCTCTCCACACTCATCCGCTCTCCATACTCATCCGCTCTCCACATTCATCCGCTCTACACATTAATCCGCTCTCCACACTCATCCGCTCTCCACACTCATCTGCCATTCGCTCTCCACTCTCATCCGCTCTCCATTCTCATCCGCCATCCACTCTCCACTCTCATCCGCTCTCTATTCTCATCCGCCATCCGTTCTCCACACACCCACTCTCCACACTCATCCGCTCCCCACACTCATCCGCTCTCTACACTCATCCGCTCTCCACACTCATCCGCTCTCCACACTCATCCGCTCTCCACACTCATCTGCCATCCGCTCTCCACTCTCATCCGCTCTCCATTCTCATCCGCCATCCACTCTCCACTCTCATCCGCTCCCTATTCTCATCCGCCATCCGCTCTCCACACACCCGCTCTCCACACTCATCCGCTCCCCACACTCATCCGCTCTCCATTCTCATCCGCCATCCGCTCTCCACACTCATCCGCTCTCCATTCTCATCCGCCAACCGCTCTCCACACTCGTCCGCTCTCCACTCTCATCCTCTCTCCACTCTCATCCTCTCTCCGCTCTCATCCTCTCTCCGCTCTCATCCTCTCTCCGCTCTCGTCCTCTCTCCGCACTCGTCCGCTCTCCGTACTCGTCCGCTCTCTGTGCTCGTCCACTCTCCACGCTCGTCCACTCTCCACACTCATCCGCTCTCCACACTCATCCGCTCTCCACACTCATCCGTTCTCTACACTCATCCGCTCTCCACTCTCATCTGCTCTCCACACTCATCCGCTCCCCACACTCATCTGCCATCCGCTCTCCACTCTCATATGCTCTCCGTTCTCATCTGCTCTCCACTCTCATCCGCTCTCTATTCTCATCCGCCATCCGCTCTCCACACTCACCCGCTCTCCACACTCATCCGCTCCCCACACTCATCCGCTCTCCATTCACATCCGCCATCCGCTCTCCACACTCATCCACTCTCCATTCTCATCCGCCAACCGCTCTCCACACTCGTCCGCTCTCCACTCTCATCCTCTCTCCACTCTCATCCTCTCTCCACCACACATTTACCCGCTTCACCCAATCGTCCGCTCCATATAATCATCCGCATCAGACACTCGTTCGCTCCATATACACATCCGTTCCATACGCCCATCCACGCTACACATTTACTTTTTCGCTCTCCTCATTCATCCGCTCTCCACAATCATCTGCTTCGCACTAATGTGCTCTCCACACTCGTCCCTTCTCCATGCTCCTCAGCTCTCTTCTGGTCCCCACGCTCAACCGCTCTCGCACTCAACCACTCTCCGCACTCAACCGCTCTCTGCACTCATCCGCTCTCCACACTCATCCGCTCTCCACACTCATCCGCTCACCACACTCATCCGCTCTCCACACTCATCCCCCATCCGCTCTCCACTCTCATCCGCTCTCCACTCTCATCCGCTCTCCACTCTCATCCGCCATCCGCTCTCCACTCTCATCCGCCATCCGCTCTCCACCCTCATCCGCCATCCGTTCTTCACTCTCATCCGCCATCCGCTCTCCACCCTCATCCGCCATCCGCTCTCCACTCTCATCCGCCATCCGCTCTCCACACTCATCTGCTCTCCACACTCATCCGCTCTCCACACTCATCCGCTCTCCACATTCATCCGCTCTCCACACTCATCCGCTCTCCACACTCATCCGCTCTCGACACTCATCTGCTCTCCACACTCATTCGCTCTCCACACTCATCCGCTCTCTACACTTATCCGCTCTCCACACTCATCCGCTCTCTACACTCATCCGCTCTCCACACTCATCTGCCATCCGCTCTCCACTCTCATCCGCTCTCCATTCTCATCCGCCATCTGCTCTCCACTCTCATCCGCTCTCTATTCTCATCCGCCATTCGCTCTCCACACACCCGTTCTCCACACTCATCCGCTCCCCACACTCATCCGCTCTCCATTCTCATCCGCCATCCGCTCTCCACACTCATCCGCTCTCCATTCTCATCCACCAACCGCTCTCCACACTCGTCCGCTCTCCACTCTCATCCTCTCTCCACTCTCATCCTCTCTCCGCTCTCATCCTCTCTCCACTCTCATCCTCTCTCCACTCTCATCCTCTCTCCGCTCTCATCCTCTCTCCGCTCTCGTCCTCTCTCCGTACTAGTCCGCTCTCCGTGTTCGTCTGCTCTCCACGCTCATCCGCTCTCCACACTCATCCGCTCTCCACACTCATCCGCTCTCCACACTCATCCGCTCTCCACTCTCATCCGCTCTCCACTCTCATCCGCTCTCCACACTCATCCACTCTTCACACTCATCCGCTCTCCACTCTCATCCACTCTCCACTCTCATCCGCTCTCCACTCTTACCGATCGTCACACTCATCCGCTCTCCACTCTTACCGCTCTCCACACTCATCCGCTCTCCACACTCATCCTCTCTCCACACTCATCCACTCTCCACACTCATTCGCTCTCCACACTCATTCGCTCTCTACACTCATTTGCTCTCCACACTCATCCGCTTTCGCTATTCATCCGCTCTCCACACTCATCCGCTCTCCACACTCATCCGCTCTCCACACTCATCCGCTCTCTACACTCATCCGCTCTCCACACTCATCTGCCATCCGCTCTCCACTCTCATCCGCTCTCCATTCTCATCCGCCATCTGCTCTCCACTCTCATCCGCTCTCTATTCTCATCCGCCATTCGCTCTCCACACACCCGCTCTCCACACTCATCCGCTCCCCACACTCATCCGCTCTCCATTCTCATCCGCCATCCGCTCTCCACACTCATCCTCTCTCCACTCTCATCCTCTCTCCACTCTCATCCTCTCTCCACTCTCATCCTCTCTCCGCTCTCATCCTCTCTCCGCTCTCGTCCTCTCTCCGTACTCATCCTCTCTCCGCTCTCATCCTCTCTCCGCTCTCGTCCTCTCTCCGTACTATTCCGCTCTCCGTGTTCGTCCGCTCTCCACGCTCATCCGCTCTCCACACTCATCCGCTCTCCACACTCATCCGCTCTCCACACTCATCCGCTCTCCACTCTCATCCGCTCTCCACTCTCATCCGCTCTCCACACTCATCCACTCTTCACACTCATCCGCTCTCCACTCTCATCCACTCTCCACTCTCATCCGCTCTCCACTCTTACCGATCGTCACACTCATCCGCTCTCCACTCTTACCGCTCTCCACACTCATCCGCTCTCCACACTCATCCTCTCTCCACACTCATCCACTCTCCACACTCATTCGCTCTCCACACTCATTCGCTCTCCACACTCATTTGCTCTCCACACTCATCCGCTTTCGCTATTCATCCGCTCTCCACACTCATCCGCTCTCCACACTCATCCGCTCTCGACACTCATCTGCTCTCCACACTCATCCGCTCTCCACACTCATCCGCTCTCCACACTCATCCGCTTTCCACAACTCATCTGCTCTCCAGTCTTAACCACACGCTTCCGTTTAGTGTATTTGTCTGTTCTGTACGCTTCATCCATTCTAACTATTTCATTTATGTCATTCACTGTATTCCCTTCTCATTCATTATGTCCCTTTCATCGGTTCAGATCTCCAAGTTTCTCAATCATTTATTCCTATTTTCTGTTTCACTGTTTTGATCTACTTTACTCGTTTAGGCCTGTTTTGTCTTTCTAGTTTACATTTCAGTTTATTTAGCTGTCATTTCTCGCTTCATGTAGTTTGATGGGTCTGTATTATTGTGATGATGCTAGATTGGTTTTATGGGAAGAGCCAGGTTTTCAGTAGTTTTGCGGAAGGACGTTATGTCCTCAGTTAGGCGGATGTGGGGTGGGAGTGAGTTACTCAGGGTTGGTGCCAGGGCAGAGAATGATGATCCGCCTAGCCTGACTGAGTTTGTCTTGGGAATTACTAGGAGGCCGGCTGAGCTTGATCTTAGTGTGCGAGTGGGATGATAAGGTATTAGTTTGTCTTGAAGATATTGCGGTCCAGTTTTATGCAGTGCTCGATGGGAGAGGCATAAGGTTTTGAAAGCTACCCTACGGGCTACTGGAAGCCAGTGCAGTGTTTTAAGGGCTGGGGATATGTGGTCTCTTGGATTGAGCGCAAGTAGCATTTTGGGAACAATTCTAATGCAGGTGGGAACAATTCTAAAATCAACTTTCACAGAGAGGCTATTGGGTGCAACTTTCAGGTGTAACTGGGTACACTGCTAAATGCAAGTGGGAACAGTTCTAAATTCAGCTTTCACAGAGAGGCTATTGGGTGCAGCTTCTAAATGCAATTGGGTACACTTCTAAATGCCGTTGGGTACACTTCTACATGCAAGAGGGAACAATTTTAATTCAACTTTCTCAGAGAGGCTATCCAGCGCAACTTCCAACTGCAATTGGGTACACTTCTAAATGGAGGTGGGAACAGTTCTAATGCGGAAGGTAACAGATCTAAATTCAACTTTCACAGAGAGGCTATCGGGCGCAGCCTCTAAATGCAACTGAGTACACTTCTAAATGCAATTGGGTACACTTCTAAATGCAGGTGGGAACAATTCTAATGCAGGTGGGGACAATTCTAAATTCAACTTTCACAGAGAGGCTAATTGGTCGCAGCTTCTAAATGGAATTGGGTACACTTCTAATGCAGGTGGGGACAATTCTAAATTCAACTTTCTCAGAGAGGCTAATTGGGGGCAGCTTCTAAATGCAATTGGGTACACTTCTAATGCAGGTGGGGACAATTCTAAATTCAACTTTCTCAGAGAGGCTATTGGGTACGCTTCAGAATGTGAGTGGGAACAATTCTAATTCAACTTTCTCAGAGAGGCTATTTGGCGCAACTTCTAAATGCAATTGGGTACATTTCTAAATGCAGGTGGGAACAATTCTAATGCAGGTGGGAACAATTCTAAATTCAACTTTCACAGAGAGGCTTCTAAATGCAATTGGGTACACTTCTAAATTCAACTTTCGCAGAGAGGCTTCTGAATGCAATTGGGTACACTCCTAATGCAATTGGGTACAATTCTAATGCAGGTGGGAACAATTCTAAATTCAACTTTCACAGAGAGGCTTCTAAATGCAATTGGGTACACTTCTAAATGCAATTGGGTACACTTCTAAAATGGCGTTGGGTACATTTCTGAATGCAATTGGGAACAGTTCTAGATTCAACTCACACAGAGAGGCTATCCGGCGCAATTTCTAAATGCAATTGGGTACACCTCTAAATGTGAGTGGGAACAATTCTAATTCAACTTCTTCAGAGAGGCTATTTGGCGCAACTTCTAAATGCAGTTGGGTACACTTCTAAAATGGCGTTGGGTACATTTGTGAATGGAAGTGGGGACAATTCTAAATTTAACTTTCACAGGGAGGCTGTTGGGTACACTTCAGATGTGAGTGGTAACAATTCTAATGTATCTTTCTCAGAGGGGCTATCAGGCGTTCTTCTAAATGCGATTGGGAACAGTTCTAGATTCAATTTCCATACAGAGGTTATTAGAGATTCCATTTGAGTGTGGCGTATGCTAGCAATCATTAGTTGACATTATACTGTGGGCCATTGAAATGTAGGTTAGAGTAGCAGGAGCTTTTGGAGTAGAGTAATTGCTCAATCCCCCACCCAAGCCAACACTTACGGTTTTGTCGGTGTCAGGTGGCTTCCTTGGCTTCCCCTGCGGACACCTGCTGACACTTCCTGGAGCCGCCTCTGTTGGAGCCGCCCTTGGCCTTGGGGCCCTTAGCAGCTGGGGGTGCCGGGCAGGGGGCTGCCCTGGAAGGAGCAGTGATGAAGGGAGGGATGGGCAGGTCGGGGGGCGCGAGCTGGACTAGGGTGGGGTGGTGGGGCGGGCTGGGAGGCAGGCGGGCGAGGGATGCCGGAAGGGGGAGGCAGGGAAACACGGGGCAACGCGGGGCCTGGAGGAGCAAATTTAATACAAAAACACGTGGAATGGGGTCGCGGATGGGGGCGCACTCACCTGCTCCTCAGATGGAAAAAGAGGAGTAGGTGCAGCGGCGCGGGTCACTAGACCCAACGACTCAAACTAGGTGACCAATCAGGGGTGGGGGGCGGGATGGGAGGCGGGCAGCCGAGGGATGCCGGAAGGGGGAGGCAGGGAAACACGGGGCAACGCGGGTCCTGGGGGAGCAAAATTAACACAAAAACACGCGGAATGGGGTCGCGGATGGGGGCACTCTCACCTGCTCCTCAGATGGAAAAAGAGGAGTAGGTGCAGCGGCGCGCGTCACTAGACCCAACGACTCGAACTAGGTGACCAATCAGGGGTGGGGGGCGGGCTGGGAGGCAGGCGGGCGAGGGATGCCGGAAGAGGGAGGCAGGGAAACACGGGGCAACACGGGGCCTGGGGGAGCAAATTTAACACAAAAACACGCAGAATGGGGTCGCGGATGGGGGCGCACTTACCTGCTCCTCAGATGGAAACTAGTTAGCTTTGCAGAACAGCACCTCAGAAATACCGGCCAGTAGCAAAATATCAAAAGCAGGAAAGCAACAATGGGCACTAACATTTTAACTGTTAGGCCCAACCAAAATGGTATCCAAGAAAACAGAATGTCTAGCCACGTTTGGCATTGTATTCCATCCTTCGGTTCCATGGCAATTCAAAGATTATACAATGCTGCAAATGCATCGGTTAAAGAGCCATTGCCTAGATCACTATTAGGAATAATGGGGCAGCAAGAGCTGACGATCTTCAGACACACCACTCCTTACAGGGCAGTAAAAAGGTTGAGTATTTATCACTTTTATGGTGTCATCTATCGAATCACTCTCATTTCCTCAGTATGGTTTGCCATTGAGAGCAATTCATATCGATTCACTTGAAGCCATTTGACATTCACAGCTGTCGCAGGTTTCCCTACTTCTCACCTGTCTGTATTGTTTATTGAAGTTCTTTGATGGAGTCTTCTTGCGCAAAGTTAGGATCTTGTATAACCCTGTGCGTACGTCCTCGGGTTCCAGCATGCGTTCAGCGATCCGACTCTTGGAATGTCCAGAATGTCCGGGAAGTCCTGGAAAACGATGAAGAGTGTACTCGGAGACGGGTACACAGAGTTCCGGGATGCAAGAGGTAATAAAGAGGAAGGGGATGAATGAGGGGGGAAAAATAGGGGCCAGGAATCAAAGAAGTTAGTGAGAATGAACTACGATAGCGCACGTCTAGCCACTGCAAGCGGTAGCGTTGGGATGCGTTGGGCCGCGGGGGCGTGGCTTCTTTATAGAACGTGCTGCGTCCGACGTGGAAAGCTGGTAAACAGTATTCCGTGTTTGAAGGCCATGTTGGGATAACTGCTGAGTGCAAGCCCCTACATGTCAGGGACCAGGAAGTCCAAAAGGGACATGTCTGATGGTTCGTGACAGCATGCCTCCTCCGAAGGCCTGTCCCTCCGGCTTTGCCCGGGAGTATAAGATGATACCTTCTGAGTAATCTGGGGGCATTTAGGTTTGAGATCGGTTCCCAGGTGCGTTCACTAGGAGGGTACCTTTCCACTCAACCAGGTACTGTAGCTGACCACGTCTGTACCTGGAGTCACATATTCTGGACACTTTGTATTCCAGCTGGTCATCGACAATTACAGGGGTAGACCTCGGGGCAGTCCGGGAGGACTGGATGTATGGTTTCATTAGAGACGTGTGAAACACTGGATGGATCCTCTTCCAGGAGTCTGGTAGTTTGAGTCGGAAGGCCACTAGGTTTACGATTTCCTTTATGGAAAAGGGGCCATAGTACAGGGGAGTCAACTTATTCGCCTGTAAATGTCGAGGCAGTAGTTTTGAAGATAGCCAGACCTTATCACCCACTGCATAGGAAGGCCCTGGTCTTCTTTTGGAGTCCGCATAATGCTTGGTGTTAGTTCAGGCCCTTTCTAGGTGTTCCTTGGCTTCCTTGTGTACGTTGATGAGAGTTTCAATCCAGGAGTCGACTGTAGGTACTGGTGTAGGGTGTGGGAGAATGGAAGGTAGAACCGAAGGGTGGAATCCTTGGCTGCAAAAAAAAAGGTCTGGTCTTAACAGCCGAGTGATCTGAATTGTTGTAGGTGAATTCAGCCACTGGTATTAAGAGTGACCAATTATCCTGTACCTTGGTGGTGAAACAACAAAGATATTGCTCTAGGGTTTGGTTCACACGTTCAGTAGCTCCGTTAGTCTGTGGATGATAACCTGAAGAGAGGGCGCGTTGGATTCCTAGTATACGGCATAAGTGTTTCCAAAATTGAGAGATGTATTGAGGTCTTCTGTCTGACATGATCTTGGAAGTGAGTCCATGAAGTCGAAATATGTGTTCCAGGAAGATTCCAGCGAGTTCTGAGGAAGATGGTAGTTTATACAATGGTGTAAAATGAGCCATGTGAGTGAATAAATCAATGGTGACCATGATAGTCGTGTATCCCCGGAAGGTGGCAATTCCACAATAAAGTCTGTAGCGATGAATTCCAAGGGTGTTGTCAGTAGCGTAGGTTGAAGAAGGAGACCCGCCGGTCTCTTGTTATCATGCTTGTTCTGATTGCAGACTGCACCGGCTTTGATGTACAGTTGAATGTCAACTTTCATTCTTGGCCACCAGAATTGTCTTTTTATTAGACGAAGAGTGTTGGTGATGCCACGATGTCCTGAGTGAAGGGTATCGTGACAGAGGTTTATAATCCTTTGTTGTAGCCTCTGTGTGGGAATGACCAGGCCATTATCCTTGAACAGATACCCGTCCCTTGTTCTAAGATTCCATCGATTCTTCCCTGTAAATTCCTTCCAGATCTCAGAGGACTGGGTTTGCATGTGAATGTCTTCCAGGAGGCTGATTGCTTGGGCTACAAAAATTGTGTGGGAAAACATCTTTGGGAAGGACCGATGTTCAAGATTTTCGTAGTCGGGATGTCGGGATAAGGCGTCAGCAATTATATTCTGTGTTCCAGGGACATGATGAATCTGGAACTGGTATTGGGCAAAGAAGAAGGCCCAACGGGCTTGACAACTATTCCTACATTCCAGAGATTGTAAAACTTGAAGATTCTGATGGTCTGTACGGACCTGAACAGGATGTTTTGCTCCCAGAAGTAGATGGCGCCACTCTGTGAAGGCTTGACGGATGGCTAACAGTTCCTTTTCCAAAACAGAATAATGAGACTCGCTGGGAGTTATGGTTTGTGAAAGGTAAGCGATGGGATGTTCTAAGTTGTCCTCGAATTCCAGCTTTAGAACTGCACCTATGGCGTAGTTAGAGGCATCTGTCTCCACTAGGAAAGGTCGACTGATATCAGGTTGAGCCAGGATGGGGGCTTGTGTAAACTCTGCCTTCAATCGTTGGAATGCTTCATCTTGGGCTGCTGTCCAGAGGAAGGGAGTATCTTTTTTCAACAATGTAATGATCGGTTGAATTATCTCAGAAAAGTATGGTATGAATTTCCGGTAAAAGTTGGCAAGTCCCAGGAAGGATTGAATCTATTTCACGGTAGTTGGAACAGGCCAGGATAGTATGGCTTTTACTTTTGAGTGGTCCATTCCAATTACTTCTGCACTAAGGACAAATCCTAGATAGTGAACAGTAGAGACATAGAAAAGGCATTCCTCAGGTTTAGCCAGGAGCTTGTGTTCACGTAGTCACTGTAAAACTGCCTTAACATGCTCTTCATGCTTAAAATGATCCTTGGAGTATATCAGAATATCGTCCAGGTAAATTATGGCGAAGAGGAACAGCATATCGGAGAACACCCGGTCCATAAAACGTTGGAAGACCGCTGGGGCATTGGCTAGTCTGAAGGGCATGACCAGGTATTCAAAGTGACCAAAAGGTGTCCTAAAGGCTGTTTTCTATTTGTCACCTTCTCTTATACGGATCAGATGGTAGGCACCTCTGAGATCCAACTTCGTGAAGACTACAGCTCCTCTCACCGCTTCCAGGATATCTGAGATTAAGGGCAATGGGTAGCGGTCCTTGAGGCCACATTGATTTAGACCTCGATAATCAAGACAAGGCCTATGCTCCTTAGTATCTTTCTTGGGAACAAAAAACAACAAAGCTCCCGCTGGAGATTTGGATGGTCGTATGCTGCCATTTTCAAGGTTGGTATCCAAGTATTCTCGGAGGGCCCTTTTCTCTGGTTCGGATAGAATGAACATCCTTCCAAAAGGAATCACTGCCGAGGGTTCAGTATCAATAGCGCAGTCTTCAGGTCTGTGAGGGGGTAGGGCCTGAACTATGGCAGTTGAAAACACATCAGTGTAATCCTGATAGGCCCTAGGAACCTGGATAATATTTGAGGCTGTGAATGGGCCTTGCTGGTCTGTCAGCGTACCTTCAGAAGATGTTGACGAGGAATCCAGGGATAGACAGTGAGACATACAATGCTCGGAGCCAAGAAACAAGGATCCTGCTGCCCAGTTCATGTATAGGTTGTGCTTCTGTAACCATGGCATACCCAGTACCATTGGGTAATGGGCAGACTTTATGATGTCAAATTTGATCACCTCTCGATGATGGTTTATCGAGAGCTGGATCTCTTTGGTTTTTAGTGTTATGGGTCCTGAAGAGAGAGGTCTTCCATCGATAGCCTCTACAGGTTGCATAATGCCTCGAGTTTCATATGGAATGTGGTGGGTAGTGACCCAATCTTGATCTATAAATATCCCCATGGCTCCACAATCCACCAATGCCAAAATGGGGTAGGTTTCTTTCTTGGATGGCGATAGAAAGGCCTGCAAGATCACAAGATTGTTTTGTCCAGGAGAGTTCAAGGATGGAATAGATGTGGAGCAAACATTTCTCTCCCGAAGGTGTGCTCCTTCTAGGATCGGGAGCTGGAGTTTCCCAAACGCTGTAGAGGAGCTAAGGGACATTCTCTCACAAGATGTTTGTCTGAGGCACAATACATACACAGCCCAGTATGAATCCGTCGCATTCTTTCTTGCGGGGATATGGGTCCGCGGAAGGCCCCCAGTTGCATGGGTTCTGGATCTGTAGTGGAGGCAGGAGTGGGCTCAGCCTTAGAGGAAGGTTTTGTGGAGGTCTTTTGGTAAGGCACTCTAGTCTTCTTCTTTTCTGCCTTCCTTTCCTGGATACGGAAGTCTATCTGTAGAGAGAGGTCCATAAGAGCCTGGAAGGAACCTGGGCGAGCCACTCTGGCTAGCTCATCTTTTATTTCTTCATTCAGACCCCTTTCGGAAAAGGGTAAAGCAGGCTTCTGAGGACCAATCTGCTTCTTTGGCCAGTTGCTTAAAGCGTGTCACATATGTAAGCATATCCTGGGAACCTTGTTGGAAATCCAGTAAGCGTTCCTGGGCACTGTAGACCTGTTCTGGGCGGTCAAACATGGTCTTTAGAGCCCATACGAATCCATCATAGTCATCCAGGAGGGCATCTCCAAAATTAACTAAGGGCGTAGCACAAGTTAATGCATTTCCGGAAAGATGCGAAATCATGAAGCCCACCTTTGCCCTGGGGGTAGAGAAATAGTAGGGCTTAAAGGTAAAGTGGACTAAACACGAATCAAGGAATCCGCGAAGGGTTTTTGAAGAACGGTCGTATTTATCTACTACTCCACCCAGCAATACGCTTTCCTTGGTCGCAGAATCATGGGATAGGACTAATTGTTTCAATGCGGCATTCTCGGCTTTAAGATTCTGCACTTCTGTTGTTAACTCCTGCATGCCGCGCATGAGGTCTTGAACTGCCGCCTCCATGTCCGTATCAATTGCAGGTTGTTGGCGTCTCAATCTGTCACAGGTTTCCCCCCTTTTCACCTGTCTGTGTTGTTTATTGGAGTTCTTTGATGGAGTCTTCTTGCGCACAGTTCGGGTCTTGTATAACCCTGTGCGTACGTCCTTGGGTTCCAGCGTGCGTTCGGCGATCCGACTCCTGGAACGTTCAGAATCTCTGGGAAGTCCTGGAAAGCGATGAAGAGTGTACTCGGAGACGGGTACACAGAGTTCCGGGATGCAAGAGGTAATAAAGTGGAAGGGGATGAATGAGGGGGAAAAATAGGGGCCAGGAACCAGGAATCAAAGAAGTTAACGAGAACGAACTACGATAGCGCACGTCCTGCAAGCGGTAGCTTTGAAACGCGCGGGGCCACAGGGGCGTGGCTTCTTTATAGAACGTGCTGCGTCTGACGCAGAAGCTGGAAAACAGCGTTCCGTGTTTGACGGCCATGTTGGGAGAACTGCTGAGTGCAAGCCCCTACGTGTCAGGGACCAGGAAGTCCAAAAGGGACGCGTCCGATGGTTCATGACAAAAGCAGCCTGAACACCAGGCACCAAGAGGGAGGTAAAAAAAACACTTTTGTCTTGCTGAACAGCTTGTACTGCTCTGGAATGGTCTTTTATGTCTCTGAAGCTGTTGATGAAGAATATTTGGACCGTTAAGGTCTTTGGAAGGTCCCTAACATACTGTGTCCTCCAAAAGTCACTGATATATAGACGCGTTGGAGGAGAGTGACCACATGGGGCACAGGTGTAACTTGGGCTGGCACATTGACAACAATGATATGCGCGTCAGGCACTATAAGTACTGGTGAATGCAACATTGACATACTACACAGTCCTTTCTAAGCTCGTGGGAGCTCAAAATAAGCAAAGTCAACACATATCCAATATGCATCAATGATTGCAGAAGTCCCACCAGCAAGGTTTGCGATTAGTATCGTTTTAATACAGTTGGTGCCCACTCATTTTCATCGGCCACCTACTCTGCATAAGACTACATGAACTAAACATTGTGCTATTTGAGGCAACATTTCTCTCAGAATGAACAGTCTGGGAGTGCTGGTAACATAGCATGGGATGAGTGAACAGATGTTGCAGGAATTCGTAGACCTCTGCCTTGCCACCTATCTCATGTGGTTGTACCACATATTGTCTGAAATGGGGCAATGCACATGTACAAAACTGTCAGAAACAACACCTTCATTTTTGACAAACCCGTGTGCCCTTTTCCTCCTGTTCACAGGCACATCATACGGCCTCATGTCAATGACTGCTACCTTATCAACATTTTCTCACGTACCTTCCCCAACCCCCACCTACACAATTCTCATTACACATAGACAAAGACCAAAAAAAGAGAGAAAAACAACAGACAAATCTACATTCATACCATTCTTGTTCTTGTGTGC
This sequence comes from Ambystoma mexicanum, assembly GCF_040938575.1. Classification (NCBI taxonomy): domain Eukaryota; kingdom Metazoa; phylum Chordata; class Amphibia; order Caudata; family Ambystomatidae; genus Ambystoma; species Ambystoma mexicanum. Next base: position 905,964,604 of record NC_090934.1, read on the forward strand.
TGCTCCTTGGGTGACCGAAGAAAAATCATTGTCCTTTCGACTACAAGAATGCCCTAATCTAAAGCACGCTGTAAGTCTCATAAAGTTACTCATCTTTTTAGTCTTTGGGTTGGTCTCCACTAAGGTCTTGCAGATGTGGATTGGTGCTGGTGTTCCGTCTAACATCCGAGAGATGAACCCAACACTTTTGACCTTCTACCTTCACGTTACTCGATGTCACAAAAATGACTCGATAAGGCCCATAAAAACCTCATTGATTACCAAGATTAACAAAAGCTGTAATATAGACCCTCTTCCATGGAAAGAGTTGAAGTTGCTGTAGGGACTCTGGATTGATGCTGTCAGATGCAGTTTGGTGTTGATGACAAGATGCAATCTATGAAGATATAACTTTAACAGTTTTGGTTAGCTCCCTAAGATAGCCCTGAAACTCTTCCCCTAGGATGTCTGCAGATGTGTGTGCTTTGGAGGCCGTGAATGCAGGTGAAAGTGGTGTGCACAGCCTCCTCCTTGTCACGATCTTGTGAGGGTGCAAATGCTGTTCTTTCCCTGGCTGATTACTGAGACTAAACAAGGCCAATGGAAGACAGTATAACCCGTGTTTAGACAGGGAATAGCAGATCTTTGAAAGTTTCAACTTCAACAATCCTTTAAGTCATGCAACGATAATATTGCCTTGTGTATGACACACTGAACACAACCCATGTTTTCTTCCCAATACAGAAGTGATATCATTAAAAAAGCTTGTCAAAGAAGTGGGTCCCATTGTCAAATTTTAAGACATCACATATTCCCCAGCAAGGAAATACCTCACATACCAGAAATGTAACACTGATTTAGCATCAGGGTGAGTACAAGGTCCAATCGGAGATGTGAGTGGGCACCACTGGGTTAATAATCTTCCCAATCTTAAATTCAATGTAAAAATAAAAGCTGAAAGTTCAAAACATAGTTCTGATGGAGCTGGCTGCGACAAGTCTGGAGACACCCGGACTCAAAATTGCAACAAAAGCCAAAGACCGAGTAAAATACTAGGTCACACAGTCGCTCTCAAAGTAGCCCAACCAGGGCAGGTGGTTATCCACAGTTCAAAAATATTTAAATCCGGTATCAAAGGTAAGGTATAAGTTCAAAGAAAAAAGAGACTGTAATGTGTTTAGATCAAAAGTAGTTTATCCAAAGTAAAGCCGTCACTAATGTCTTCTTAGTAAGGAAGTAGTTGCCACAACCCATATATACAATGCAGACTTATATGCCAATGCATTTCGGAAAACATTTCCTTCTTCAGGGCAAGTCTAATTTATGCAAAGCCAAAAAATAAACACAAATCCGAATACATATACAATACAAATCAGTCAGCATACACGTAAAGTATAGAAAAAAATATAAATACAAAATATTCAAACATACCAATCAGTGGTGGTCCCAAGAGAGATTAGTCAATGGAAAAAATGGAAACAAAAAATAATGAGTGCTAAATAATGAAATAGACTGACAGAATAACTTAAATAGTTAAAAAGTGTTCAGCCTGATTTACCTTATAGGTGTGGCACAGGGGGGAACAATGGATGTTCAAAACAAATGTAAGATGAGCCAACGTTGCCGAGAGTATAACGGCTACAATGTGCAAATCCTATCTGGTAGTGCAAGAAAATCGGATTTAGTATCATGGTGTTACAGGCTTGTTCAATGTGAGTGGCGAAGGCAAAACCAAAGGATCTGATACCTTAGAGCACACGGAGAGAAAGGGTTCTGCTGCGTGCGGCTGTTGTGCACTAACAGTGACTGCCGGGTTAAGCCGTTGACAGTTTTGTCTCAAACTGCAAGTGGTGCAGTTTGAGACAAAACGATCTACATGCTCTTGGAGGATCGGAACAAAACAATCCTCCTGTATATCAGCAGCAATGTACTGCTTCGAAACATGAGTTGGGTAGTGCAGCTGTTCAAGTGCAACTGTGAGCAACTCTTGGGGGCTCACTAACAAACATGTGAGATGTTGTCTCCAAACCAAATCAGTGGGTGAAAAAGAACACCCTCTATTACTCCACAAATCCCTTTCTTGCTGCAAGACCTTGCAACCAGAATGTACTATCAGAAGCACTGCACAGCTATACACCCTTGAAATGTATCACCATTTCTGAAAAAAGAAGGCTCTGCTGTGGTTTACCTGCAGTGATACATTTAAATGGAGTTGTAGGAAACATTACAACCAGCAAGACAAGATAGCAAATCAGTGACAGATTCAACACTACAAGGCAGCACCATTAAAAGGCAAGTAACTAGACTATGCAGAATGCACCAGAACATCAACTCAGAGTAAGAAATACAAAAAAGGTATCAGGCGCCCCTCTCTACAAAGAACATGGCTTGATAACCTGTTCTGTGATTTCCCACTTTGAGAGTCCGCAGACATCCCTTTTTGTTCACTGTACTTCTCACAATAGGAGGAAAAATGATTTGCGTATCAGTCTGTGTCCCGCCCACAAGGGCAGTCCAGCACCAAAATGCCTGGCAAACCTCTTTTGAACAAGAGTCCCAACAGGCACCCCAGACACGTATTTCGGCCTAGTCGGGCCTTATCAGTGAGGTGGAGCTGTGTCTCTCTGAGCACAGTGAGCAACGGGTCCACGTCTGCGTTCCCCAGCTAACTTAGGGTGACCAACCCAAAGTTCCTTGCAAAAATAATAAAAGTTAGCAGGCACCCTCTATAGAAAGAACATGGCATGAGAAGGCTTACACCCAACATTGCACGTATACCTGAGACCAAATAAATGGACACCCCGCTAGGGAATGAGACCAAGAGAATAATTGCAAGTAAAACTAATTTATATAAGATAAATGCAAGCAGAGAACTCTGCTGCCCGAGACCGCTCTTCCAAACAATACACGGGCAGCACATTATGAACCAAAATAACGTCACAAGTGATGTAACGACATACAGTATGAAATAACAGTTTCAATTGGTTGGCCCACATAGCACAGCATGCTCTATGGGTGGTGTCAGGCTACAATTGGCTGCTGTGTCTGAGTCGGTCAGATGGCATGTGGGTCCGCTTGACTCATCTCCACGGTGAAGGTCGGGGCAGTTCAGAAGAGTTACATGGCTAACTAATCTAAGCTAAACAATAGACTTTGGTTTAGAGAGAGAGTAACGGTCGACATAAACATTATTGCATGAATGGGGGCTTGTCAGAGTCCATTAGCAGATATACCGGCATTCCAACCCCTGTATCCGGAGGTTCATAAAACACAGTGCCCCAGGCCCGAGCGCCTGTCCTGTGGGTTTTGATCTACCTGATGCCTCATGATACGGGTAGACACGTGTTAGGTTTAGGGAGAATATATTGGTGTCTGGGATTAGGGCATCTGTCCTAGTATGATACTAAATGTTGCAACAATGAATGGATGGACTTCCGTGTGACAAGAGCTTGTGAGGAGATGGTAGGAGGTGGAGGTGGTCTGGGCTGTCTTTGCAAGGCGCTGGGCAGGGGAGAGACAGTGTTTAGAGATAATTTTCGGGCCTAGCACAAGTTGGTGTCTGGTGTATCACAAAAAAGAGGGGAAAAATACCACATCTCCCCAACACATGATAACCGGTTCTGTGGTTCTTTCACACTTTGAGAGTCCGCAGCCATCGCGTTTTGCTCACTGTACTTTTCACAAAGGCGGACTATCCATTTGCATATCAGTCCTTGCCCCGCCCTCAAGGGCAGTCCAGCATTGAAATGCCTGGCGAACCTCCTCTGAACAAGTGTGTCAACAGCAACCTCAGACACATGTTTCCGCCTAGTCGGGCCTCATCGGTGAGGTTGAGCTGTGCTTCTCTGAGCACAGTGAGCAAGGGGCCCACGCCTGTTCCCTTGCAAAAATACAAAAAAGGTGGCAGGCTCCCCTCTCTGGAAAGAACATGGCATTATAACTTGTTCAGTGGTGTTTTCCAACTTTGAGAGTCCGCAGCCATCAGGCAAAGAAATGTTAAACTTTATCAAGGAAATGACAAAACCTGCCCAGGCAGCAAATGACCCATGGCTTCCCTGAAAATGTGCAAAAATATCAACCACCCACTTCCAAAATAAAGTGAAAAACATCAAGCAAACCATTGGCATATCACAGATAGATGCAACCGATGGTATTCCTCACAACAACTGAATCACAACCCAATCTCTAAACCAATCCAAGCCACTGAACGGAAGGGGTGAAAGAAAGTAACAAACCAGATACCCCAGCAGACCCCTGACCCAACATCTACAAAGGCATCATCACCGATGGACACACAGTATTCTACATTCGCAAACCATGAACTCTCTCCTGGAAACAGGGCATGTACTGAAATCTTTCAAGATGGCCTATAATAAACCACTTCTCAAAAATATCACTGGAACTCTGGAGGACCACACTAACTACTGGTGATTCTCCATTATAACATACTCAGATAAAATATTTAAAATGGCATTTATTCAGCTGAATCATGGAACACATGGTGTCACAGGGTTGCTGCGATCACATGTCACAGAGATAGGTCTCTAGAGATAGCCCCCTAGAATGCCTATCTCTGTAAAATGTGACAAATGAAAAACAGCTTTTCTATCCCTGTGTGATTGCAGGTTTTGCAATTCTCTTCGAGGCCAGTCATTATTATCTGCTCTACGTTTGGGCCTGCACTGTACTTAAGTCTTTTAAAGCCATCATATTAGTCGAGATTCTCTGCCATGTGTCTACAATGCTTGTAATGTCTTCTTTAAATCTATTGAAGTGACCTTGGAATGTAAACAAAGCAAAACTTTTTCTTGAAAAGAGCAGATCTTATTAAGAAAAAGAGTGTTCGCAAAGGGAAGCATGTGATGTTCGTACCATATTTCAGCTGTTAGGGGAGCGAGAAACGATCCTAACCCAGCACTGTTTGAGATCCCTTCCCCGGCATGCCTTAGATTCATTGAACAACTGCCCTGAACCTCCTCTTCATGCAGTTACTGGAGTGGGTGTGGAAGGGGAAGCAGAATTGTCCTCAAAGCTGGACCCGATTGTTATGAAAGTCCATATTAAGATGCCATGTTGTTGTAGGATATGCTATTCAGGTCAGGAATCCATAACCCTCTACCTCTATTATATCCGACTGTATGTCTTGAGCTGTGGCAGTAATCATCAAGAAAATGTCTCCCTGTTTTTGTCTTCGTGTATCATAAGTTTTCAATACATTGATTGCCTCTAATCCCTAAATTAGCCTCAACAGCACTCCCCTACCACCTACCAACCTTAGTGCACTGGCACCCAAACCATTGGCCCATGCAAGCCAGCAACAAAGGCATTGGGCCTCATTCCGAGATTGGAGGTAGTCATGGCGCTATTTGTGCCATGCCTGCCTCCAATAACGGTACCGGCACCGGTCTTGTTCAATTGGGACTTACTAGTGTAGTACGACCTTTGCGGGACCAGTAAGTCCCCATTGAAAAAACCATTCCCCATAGGGAAAAAAACATGCCCTCATAGGGCTCAATGGGAATGGGGAAGTAGCTAATAACGTTACCACAATTTGCGGTACCGTTATTAGCTCTGAAGTCCCTTAACGGGTCCCGTCTTTAACACCTGGTCAGACCAGGCATTAAGATTAAGGAAGGGACCCGCTAAGGGACCTCGTAGTAGGGCGGTAAGGGATTACTGGCACCGGTCTCCTTACCGGTGCCTGGTATCCCTTACCGCCCTACTCGGAATGAGGCACATTGTCTCCTATGATTGAATGATGAGCACACAGAGTAGGTTTAGCAACTTACGAAGAGAAACACTATTATATTTCTGAAGTTACTATTCCTTTCACTAAAGGAGAGTATCTTGCAAGCAGCCAGGCTGCAAACTTCTCTGTGCTGTGTAGGGTTGAAAGTATAGCTTTTTCAAGACATGGCTTATATGACCCTATTTAAAAGAGGAAACCTACAAGCAGTCACAATAGAACTCACAACTAGACAAATCAAATACAGCTGGATGTTTCCTTACGGCCTTCATTTGGAATTACATAGCAAATAATGCATAAGTAAGTCCTATGAGGAAGGCTATAAACTACTAGTGATTCAACTTGATGAACATGGAGGATAAGACAGGAAGAAAAATTGAGAGCACGGCTACCGCTGAAGATGGAAGACTGTTGCCCTTGGGCCTGGAAGGAAGCTTAGGCAGTTTCCCTGCTGCATGCAATAAAGATACAAGTACTATTAATTACATTTGATTTTCATTAGCCTAGTTCACCTGTTGGCTATAAAAACTTACTCATGTGTGATTGCAGGACTGTGGAGGGAAAACCATTGGCTGCCAATGTTGCACTCAAATTGCACTTTCTGAAACTGGGGTCTGCATTTGGGAGTTGTCTATTATACTGTAAACATAGTCCATGGCTCTGTATCTCCCATTACACACTAATTGTTGTGGTTAGTTTGGAACCATATATTGAAAATGATCCCTGTGCATTACACACTGAATTATCTTTTCACCATTTGTGGTAATTGATGGTCTTTTTACAATTAGTGTTAGTTGGTCAGAGGGCTACTTTTCCATATTGTGTTGAGACAGGGAAATCCTCACCATTTTCAAGGCTGCCCATGCTGTACTTATGAAGATTTGACTCCAACTAATTTATGCTGGTACATGTAATAACACTTATTGTTACTGGATCCACCATCGAAAGTATATTCTTATGGGATATACAATTAGAAGCCCTGAACATGATTGCTCTGCCATAAATCCACTTACTCCAGAAGGATCAATTTATATTTCAATGTAGAATACACCCAAACATATGCAATGCTTCTACCCCAATACAAATGTCAGGTGGCCTCTTAGCATTCCATATTAACTCTCCTGTTAGAGATCCAGTTGTCCAAAAAGACAAAATGAGCGGATGTCTTTTTCCTTGTAATTAGGAAGGAGAGATGTCACATTTGTATCAGTTTCTTCATCCAAAACCCACCGAGCAACATTTCTTTTGGAAATGCTTTTAAGCTTATCAACTTTTGTACTATTGACTCTAATACTGTTAGAATTATTTAAATTTACTTAAAACCCTGACTTTAGATCACGACGTAGAGCTTGCATGTGACAAGCAGCCACAAAAAAGTTAAGATACCATATTTCAGTTTGGGTTTAAAGATCCATGGAGACACATTCAACTGACTGACAAGGCCTTTATATTTTATTTACATGTACACCACTTTTACATATGCACATATTCAATTTCCCCTCCTCAGGGCAATTATTGAGCCTTGCGGATACCAAGATTTGCTCAATAATGATCACAGTTCATACTCCTCTATCGGCACTCATGATCCTTGGGCCTTGTCTCGTCCTGTGAAGAGCCTGACACATGAGGGTGGATCTGACCCAGTTTTGGTGAGGCAACTAGAAGGCTGTATTCACAATTTTTTCTCCATAACCAGGCAAAGGCTACTACAGTATCTAACAGTTTTGATGTTTTAAGGGAACTTTCCAAGGATAAACACTGTTGATGAAGTCAGCTAGAAAACCCATGTACAATCTCCAATTTCTCTAGTTGTAGAAAGAATGTCATGAATATGAGATAGCTCACAAAATACCACACCCTTTATCTTTTCACAATTCTGGTTCATGACCCACCTAATACACAGAGAACAAGTGATTTATTTGAAGGGCGTCAAACATTTGACAACAGTAGAAAGATCTTGCATCTTATTGAAAAGGTCTGTAAAAGACATAGGCCATCTATCTCAGTCTTCCTTGACACATATAAAGCCTTTGACTAAGTAGACTAATCTTTTCATTTGACTTCTCTGCATTAACTGTGGTTTAGAGAAATGTTCCATCAGGCGTACACCATCTTCCTTAAGAGTCTCCCAGCCTTTAATTGAAAACCAATGGCTACTGGTGTGGAAAATGGCTGCACATTAATATAATTAATCATTTCAAGGGGCATGACGCAAGGTTGTCCATTGTCCCTGATTGTGATGGCCCTAAGGCTGCAGCAATTACAATAAGAAATAATGACCAAATGACTACATCCCATTTGCAGGTATTGTCTATAAATGAATCATGTTTGCGATTATATTTTGGTGCCCATTATTAAAGAATCATCATTTTCACTGTATGCACTACTAGACAAACTACATTACAAGAAAGTTTCAGGGTTTAAAATTAACCTAATCCTAGATATGCAAGAGGATGGAATAGTTTAAGGTCTGGGTTTATTTGCTTCAGAAGCAAAAAAGCATCACATATCTCAGAACACATATTACTAAAGATGTGCAAAGGCTTTTTCATGAGGCTATCAAAATGTGTTTGAAAGAATTAGGGAAATCATCCACAGTTGGAGGTTTTTACTTATTTCCTGTCTGGGCAGGGATGAGACACCTTCACAGGCCACTTAAATGTTTTTCAAGTCTTCCCGTTACCAATTCCTACATCCTATTCTGCAGACCTACAGAGGGTAGTTTCAGTTTCCATTTGGTCTAATGGACCCTTGCAAGTCACCCAAACTACTGAGAGTACCAAGCTTTTACGCCAACTAAGGCCTATGGATTGCTAAATGTACTACAAAGTAGCTCAATTGTGCATCATTTTCAAATGGCCTAGAAGGAAAACAAATACACTGTACGCTGTGACGGATCATGCTGTGGTAGACCAGTCTTTTAAGGACATTCTTTGCCTTCCAAATCAAGATTGACTCGCAAGGGCATATTTTCCTTGGTCATGGCCACAATGAGCAACATTCTGGAGCAGATTACAGAAATAATCCCCTTGTCTTCCTTCCCATTGCCCCTTAGACTCATTTGTGGCAATTCCCTCTTTACACTTTTTACACCAGTGTGTGAGAGAGATTCCTTTAATCAATGGTGTAGAGGCAGATGTAACTATCTTAGAGAATAATTTGAGGGCTCCAATATGAAATCATTTTTAGCACCCAGGGTGGGAACTGCAGCCGATCAAGTTTCTCAGATCACTGACTTAAACAAACAAACCAAGCACATATTCTGAACTTTCTGAAATCTGCTTGCACACACCCTACATTCTTGCCACCTGCTGCCCCCCACTCCCCAGTCCCTGAACCACTTCCCATCATCGCCCACTTCCCAGCCCACTTACCTTTTTTTCTGCAGGCTGCCGCACTGCTCCTCCATAGCTCGTGGATTGCCATGGAAGAGGAACTCCACACAGAGCAACGCCTTTCATTTCAGTGGCAGCCATCCTGAGTGAATACTTTGATTCAATGAAAGGGTCATAGTGAGTGTACCACCCCTTCCTTGAACCAAATAGATTTCTATCAGCTAGAGCCGGGGTACTAATATCAGTAATACCTGCACTGATGAGCTGGCTCAACCTGGTAACACCACTGTGGCCAATTGTTAAGGCTTCCGCTTTATCAAGCCTATAAAGTGGACCCCAGAGCATTGCCAGATTATGTAGCCCACAAGGTTGGGTATTTATTGATGTAGTGAAATCTAAAGATGTTTTTGGTATTATGAAATATAGATGTTTATCTTATCTGCAGTTGTGCCATAAGCCCTGGGTGTTACTAAAAGATAATAGGGAAACAGCCATAAGAGATTTTACAAAGTTTGAAACAAAGGTTATCTGTAACCTACCCAAAATCGGTCTGACCCCTATACAATGTAGAATGTTTAGAGAAGTTGAGCAGAGAACATTGTGAATATCTCACTCTCAATGGAAAAAGACATTAGGTCTCAAGATATCCGAATCTCTATGGATACAATTCTGGAAAGATGTACCCAGATATTCTTTCAGCATGGGAAGGAAAGTGGCAATTTATAAAATGATGTACAATTCTTAGCACACTCCCTCCAAGCTAAATTCCTGGTTTCTCTGATCCTTGCGTCTGCAATTGTGGGTGAGTGGGAGATACTTTACATATATGATGGTCTTCTCCTAAAATTAATATATTTTGGAAAGAGGTATGGACAGCAGCAACATCTACCTTGGTATTTGTAATCCTTCTACTTGGATCTTGGGTTTTCAAGATGATAATCTGGGCGAAATGACACTTGTGAACTTGTGTTCAAAGTCAACAATATGTGCTAATTGAAGGAATGCCACTGCATACAAGGCGGTTCGGTGGTTTCAGAGGCTATGAGATGTCATGACTATGGAACAACTGATACTCACAATGATTTCATCCTACATCAATTACTGTTTCTTTCTTTAGCTAGGAGATTTAATATTATGCAGCAACAACGGTCTGGGAGCACCTCTACCGAGAACGAACACAGCCAAAAATCTAGATCTATGGGTATGTTTCTTCTCAGGATGGTCTACAATCACATTTTAGAGTACTGTAACTTTCACAGAGCAGACTTATCCAGTTGCATATCAGTGTGGTGGTTCTACCGACATGGGCAGTCCAGGACTGAAATGCTTGCCAATTCCCCTCTGAACAAGAGTACCAACAGCAACCCCATGTCATGTTGGCTGGGAAGATGGCTCAGTTACAAAAGTGTGAATGGATGGCATGAAGTACTGAATCCATCTTTTTCATTTTCTCTTTTTTTCTGAGTAAAATGAGCAAGGACTGTGGGAGGGGTAAGGAGTTCTATATATTTTTCTTTCTGTTAGTGTAACCCACTTCAAGGCAAACTGTATCGCAGAGAGCCCTACAGGGCCATGTAGCTGAATTCATTTAAGGAAAGAAGATCATCCAATACGAACCAAGAAGGATGTTAATACATAGCAATACTGTACAATTAGAAATTACATGCTAAGAGAGAGACAGAGACACAGAGAGAGACAGAGAGAGAGAGAGAGAGAGAGAGAGACAGACAGACAGACAGAAAGAGGATCTGCTTTATCAAATATGATAGCCAAACTCTGAAACAGGCTGCCACCTCAACATTTCACACCAAGCAGCAATTTGGAACAGAGTTCATGGCATATACTAACTCTTTGAGACTCACTGAATTGTGGAGGGAATTCCATACCAGGTCTACCCCAAGATAGCACAATTGGCTCCACAAAGTCATTTGTGCTTACAGTTGTCTTATGGAATCACAGAATTCCGACATAGATTGTTGTGTGCCGCCCTTTCTCGGCTCTACTTTACATGCAGGCCACACCATTAGTGGCACACAATATACCACACCAAGTTCTGACTGGTGCCTGGGCATCTTTGCAGTATGGGTAGTGAAAGGACATCAGCCCACTAGTAAATTACCTTATCCTTTTGTTCAATACCAACTAACTACTCAGGATTTGTGTTAAATAATAGCACTTAAAAACTAACCAAGACACTCACACTTGGCATCATCCCACCCATTCAATCTGATGCCAGACAACAGAAGACTACACCCCTCACACCTACATACATACCTCCACCACTGCAAGGGCATCCTATCACCCTGGTCACAAATGTTGTCCTTTTTCCAGACAGAAATGCCTCCACATTCTTAACACAAAATACCTAGAAACACCCCGGCTGCAGGTCTTGGAATAATTCAGTCGCACACATCAACACAACAGCAAATTAACCTTGCATTTTTCCTCTCATGCCAGTGACAATGTCCCCAGCCTAGCTCTCAGTATGGTGACCAAGTGCACCCGGTGTTTTCCTAACATTCCATACCAAAAACGGTGGTGTGGAAGGTTGCACAGAGCAATTGCCAGTGGTTTAGATTCATTCGAAACCTTCCACCCATCACTTTTGTGGTCAGTTCCTAACATACTGGGCCATGGGCTTTGAGGTGATATAGAAGAGACCAGCTGGTCACCCTCCCTGAGTCCTCAGCAGAGGAAAGTCACATGAAGTCTGGCAGAGATTGTGCCCTCCTAAAAGAGCTGCGTGATCTCAACAATGTAGTTCAGGAATTTAAATTTAAATTTCCAAAATAGCAGATACACCTTTTCACCTTTCAAAATCTTAGTGCAGCCTCTAAATTCAAACAGATATCCAGGTGTGGCAAATTGGTGTGACCAATCAGAGTTCTTCATCCACCTGGACTGGCAGGTGCAGACCCTCACAGCCAACCCTATCCCAGGGGATGGTTTACAGGGCTATTTGGGGCAAAGGCCTTGAGTTAGAGAGAGAGTCAGCAATACCAGGATGGGCTGTAAGAATAATGGCAGTTTGGAAGAGAGCTCAGTGGCCTGACTAAGGCCAGGCCAGGAAAAGCTGAACCTAAATAAAGACACAGGGGGCTGCAGGGGAGGTCCAGTAGGCAGGGCACTACTTGAGCCAGGATATTGGAGGTTACAGAACACCAGAAAAAGGAGTCTTCAGAGCTTAAGCAAAGATAAAGGCACAGTAGAGTGATGACCACAAGGGGTGGTAGCAGCCCTATGAAGGAAGATGCCAAAAGGGTTGAACAAGTTGGGGGTATTCAGATAAAGATTGGAGTCCAAAGGGGTAAAGAAGCTGGCAGCTGCCCACAGTGCCAATAAAATGTTCCCACAGGGGTTACTAAATTGAGAATAAATCAAGGGAGCAATCAAAAGGAGGATAGCACTCAAAAGGGCAAAATGACAGAGCAAGAATACAAAAGCAGTGATGCTACTTGCAAGCTGCCTTAAAGAGCAGGACCGACAATAAGAAATACACAGTGTGGAAGACTAAGAGGCTTTGGGCAGAGATTTTATTGTCAGACCACTCCCAAGAAGGGACAATTATGGCAGAAAAAATCAGTTTACGGTTCCATTTTTTCCTGAATTCATGAATATATACATTCAGCCAAAGAATCCATGCTGAAATTGACTTATGGTAAATAACCTATTTTGTTATTTTGCCCAAACCACTGTCTGGAGTCGTCAAAGGTTGCACTGAACTGGTACTCTATTTCCTTCTCTGGTAATGTGATGCCTGTTCATGACATGATACCACCTAACTAAGTAAAGCCTCCTGTTCTCTTTCAGATCCACCAAAGTCCGTCGAGACCATTCACATGTCAGCACTGCAGAGTACAAATCTTAGTATTTTAACATAACTTAATTTTAAAAGCTAAGAACAGATGTCTGCCATGTGGAATTCCAATTCAAAACCCAATAATAAAAAGAAAGACAACATCAAAATGAAAACAAGGTACCCTTTACCCATAAATGCTATACCCACTCTTTCCTAGGATTCCCTTTAACTTATACAAGCAGTTTGTATGTTGAATACACTGAAAATTTATTTCACAAAAAGGTAGCAGGCGCTCCTCTCCAGAAAGAACATGGCATGATAACCTGTTCTGAGATGAGAGTTTGCAGCACACGCTTTTTGCTCACTGTACCTTTCACAGATGGGAAATATCCATTTGCATATCAGTCTTTGTCCCGCCCACATGGGCAGTCCAGCACCGAAATGCTATGGCAATTCCTCTCTGAACAAGAGTACCCACAGCAACCCCATACACGTGTTTCAGGCTTGTTGGGCCTCATCAGTTAGGTGAAGCTGTGCCTCTCTGAGCACAGTGAGCAGGGAGTCCACGTCTGGTTTCCCCCAGGTAACTCAGGTTATCATGCCATGTTCTTTCTGGAGAGGAGCGCCTGCTACCTTCTTTGCATTGTTTGCAAGGAACTTGGGGTTGGTCACCCTGAGTTACCTGGGGGCAACCAAACATGGACTCCCTTCTCACTGTGCTCAGAGAGACAAAGCTTCACCTCATTGATGAGGCCCAGCAAGGCAGGTTATCATGCCATGTTCTTTCTGGAGAGGAGCGCCTGCTTCCTTCTTTGAAACACGGAAAATGTAATCATTCATTGTGAATATCCAAATGTTCACTCCAAGCTTACTTGAACAATCCAAATTAACAAGAAAAATAAGATACAAGTGCTTGAATGCTGCAGCACTTGCACAGTAGCATTGAGTTTACCTTAATATGGAGATCACCCTAGTAAGGTCCAGTAACATCTAGTCAAACCAGTCCTAATGTAGGACAAAGTGATGAGAAGTCATTTCTGATGGCGCTGGGATGTTAGCATATATGTCTGCTTCGAAACACAAGGGTGATTGCCATTAGTTACTCAGGGTCTTCTTTTGTGCTTCAATAGCCTATTTTGCTAGGGAAATTGACACCACACCGTTCTCATTTGACGATTTCTCCCAAAAATGTAAGTTACTGTCAAAGAGGGCCTGCTATGAAAGAATAAAGACAACTAGTCCTTTACTATTTCTATTGCTAAATCCTGGCACCCATGAGGCGGAGCTGGGAGCCACACAGGTAAATGAAGCTTAGGGGGAAGGTGCCGGTTTGGGGAGGACTTCAATGGGTGGCATGGATACAACATGGCAGACCAGGAGGAGGGACTGAGGTGGCTGTAATGTAATGTGGTCAGTTATTGGTATATTCTACCCTTGTTCCTGTCAATTTGATTGATTGCCACTTACCACTCGAATGCTAATAAAGTTTACTTGTTGCAGAACTTAATTCTGTTCTTCAGCCTTGGAACTTTCATAGATTTAGATTCTTTGAATGTCTTCCCATTGTCAAGATGTGTATCATCAACTACAATAACAGTACTAAATAACGTCTAATGTATAAATTACCCACCTTATTTCGAAAGGAAAGGTCAAGGTTGTATGGGCATCTGCAGATTTTAACATTTTCACCCACACATTTGGTGCCTGGGAATCCCCATGCTACTCTTCAGAGCATAGTGTGACATAGTACCTATGTCTACAAAACACATTTTAGTTTTGTGACAAGCTTTACCTGTGCCGTAGCTTTCTTTCTGCAGTGCCATATCTGACTAGCTAACTGGTAAACTCTGTCTTTATGCACACCATCACGTCACATGGATCTAGCTGCACCAGAAGGTAGGACAGGCTCAAAGCCATCAATCATGAGGGGATCCATAATTAAAAACAGTGGAGCGTGTGGCTGAAAGAAATTCTTCTTAAATGACCATCTGCATGTATGTGGATCGCAAGTCTGAAGACCACTTTATCTTACAGCGGTTCTCCCATAGCAACCTAAAAGTGCAGTAAAAAATATAATAATGCTAGACTGCATAGTTAACATGGTTGAGAGCAGACCTTAGCTTTGAGGAGAGAAAGGATAAAAGATTGAGCAGAAGAAAGAGATACAGTTTGAAGGTGCCCTTTTGGTGTAAGCATGTATGGGGTCATAAGTTGGATAGTCCACAAACGTCAGAGGTGTGCGGTAGCGAGAGGATTGAATGAAAACACAAGAGAAAAACATCAGGAAAACATTGTACCTTTCTTTTTCCAAATATTGCCAAATTAATACAAACTTACTGCAGTGCTATGTCCTATGGGTTTTGCATATTGGTGGGACCGTGAGGAGATTTCTGGCACCACTTATTTGCTTCAACTTTGTCAGTTCATAAAATGACTACACCCATGCATGGACATCATTTCACCACAATGTCAGGGCAAGGGTAGCAGATGTGATATCACTCCCTTTATGGCATCACAAAAAATGACACCACACGGCCGTTGACCTATGTCAAGTATGGCAATCTTATGCATTGAGCCTAGAATCAGAAGGTTACCTTATGCAAGTGGGGTAAATGCGGACTATGGCTAATAAGAAGCAATTAGGCTGAGTTACTGGGGAGTAGAATATTGTGTCATGAGATGCATGGGGTAGTTAATGGGGTACAGTAATTGCTGTACCCCCTACTTTACACCATGATTACCTAAACAATCGCTGCTGGTTGACAGCTGCAGGCTTCCCTGATTAACACGAGCAAACACGGCCTGGAGCTGCTTCTTAAGGAGCTTCCCTAGGGATTGGGCCCTTAGCCAAAGGGGCTGCATGGGCAGGGGCTGCCCTGGAAGGCCCTATGTTATACATTTGTTCCAGTCACAAGTGTGGCACACATCAATGAGAATCAAATGGGCAAAGAGACACCTTACTGTTTCAGCCAATTGCAAGGGGTAGGGTGGGGTAGAGTGAAAAAAGGCAGAAACAAACAAAGGACTACACCACCGTGGCTGCATACCAGCTCAAGAAATGGGGTGGGAGTCATGAAAAACACAAAATAAAACCCACAGAAAATCACAAGCTAGACAGAAAACGATTGCAAAAAACCCTCTAATCCCTCCACAAAGGCACAGTAAAACAGGCCACAAATGGATTGATATCAATGTGAAACTTCTCACTGAGCATCAGCCAACCCCTAAGACTGCTTTTCAAGTGGTCTCCCTGCAGGGTGCATCTGCATTCATATGCACGTTAACATATGTTACACACCATCTGTCATACCTAACATGGTGCAACCTTTTATATAGCCCTGTATGAGAGAGTATTGCAGTTTATATGCACTGCAATATTCGGTGTCATTCGTACCTAACTTACTGATATCTATCATGTGACTGTAGGTTGCTCACATATATCTGATGCAAGCTCTTAACTATTCAAGCAATTCCACCTACTTTTCTGGAATACTGAACTGGTTCATCAAAACTTATATCTCATGTGTTTACATCACATTCAGTTTAAGAATTTATATTGAATATTTATTATTGCATCTTTTTAAAGATATATTTCTTTTCTCAGACATAAGCCCTTAATAAATCAATATTCAATATGAATAGATTATAGCCAATTTAGTGCAAGTGCTTTATAAATCAAGCACAATATAAATAAAACGTTCAAATTACCACAGCTCAGGTGTGAATAGTTTTGCTACATCTGTTTTTCTTTGCATTCTGATACACCTCATTTTCATTTCTGTGCTTAAAATGAACAACTACAAAATTGGTCTGGGTTAGAAATGTTCTTTAATTAACACATTGAGTTAACTTAATCTAAGATAATAAAGATTGATCTTCCGTCATGTAATAATAAAATGAATGCTGGGGGAATTCCCATTTCAAGCTATTCAATCTAATCCCTATCCACGAACTTTGGGAATATAAACTCAGTGAATTTCACATGCATAACAAAGTGTAATGTCTTGTCATTACACATTTCACCCAATACTAAATGTTGTGTTTTTAAAAACAGATTTCAAAGCATACCACGTTGGATCTACATTGAACTGTACAACTGTGTTCTAATTAACCAACCCATCCTGGGCCAGAGTTAACAGAGGCACTGACACTGACAGTGGCAGCAAGGAGATTGCCCGGGGTAGCAGGTGCTACCCCTGAAAATCCCCAAATGACATCCATGCCAATCTATCTAGAAGAATGTGACAAAATCCCGCCCCAGCATATGCTATCTTTACACACTCATAACACTGACGAATCACCCAGCCCCTCCCGGATCATATTATGTGTCTTTCCTCCCTATTCATAGTTCGATCCAGTCTTTTACTTAGACTACAACTTTCATCTTATTGCCTAACTCATTTTTCAATATATATCTTTATTTCCCGAATTTGTTTTCTCATGTATATTCATTCAACCAAATATCTAGCCCACACTCCTTACTTTTGTGCTTTAGTGTACTATCCACCTTATCATCAAGTCTATGTGTAGATCAAAAGCACACCATCCCTCTACATACAATTCAACTGCTCAACCTTTCATTCCTTCTCTCCTCAGACTATTTTCACTCTCTCAAGTTTTAACCATGTGGTCTAGCATTTTCTGTTTCACATTTTTCATGATGTGGTTCTAGCTGTTATGACAGTAAACTTTCCTCCCTGGTTTTGTCTCTCTCTCTCTCTCTCTCTCTCTCTCTTTCTATCTCTGTCTCTCTTTCAAACACACACACACACACACAAACACACGCTGCTGCATACCTGGGCTAATTTAACGCTCATACCAGCAACAGGAGTCAGGGCTATGTGCTCTTACTTGCTCTCCAATTCCACCCTCATAATTAAGGCAGTGGACATCTGTATAACTCCACATACAGTTTAGTAAATCTTGTTCTGCACCCAGTGCTCCATAATCTCCTAGTTTCTATTAGTGGGCATATGCAGAGTGTGAACCTATGTGAATGTGTGGAATGTGAAAATGCTGCAAATCCTCTACATTGGCCCCCAGAGAACTTTATCCGGATAAAGTACCAGTTCTGCCCTAGATGTTTAATGTATGAGTTTGTCATTGCACATCTGTTTTTGTTATGTATAGAGGGAGGGTATGGGGGTATTATGGGGTTGGGCAGGGCAGAGGGATGGTTCACGGGAGAACCCTCCATTAAAAGATTCAATGAAAAAACTAAATGCAACAACCAAATTTTAGTTGATCAAATATACCACTTTGATAAACAAGGCATTACTCATTGATGGTATTCCCTTCTCAGTTTGAATTGTCAGTGAAACATATGTTGAGTCAGGCCCCATCACAATGGGCCTGTCAACCAAGCACTGTTGAATGGTGCCCCTTCTACAGAAGCTTTGTCAGAGCCAATCATCTCCTTTCAAAGACCAACATATCCTCACTGTTCTTACACAAATATTCAGTCTTCTATTTCTAATCACAAGCTCTTTTTTTAGAATGATATAGGATTGTGCACCTCGGATGTAAATGGACATCACTCCAAGAGTCTTTTTTAAAACTTGTATATGTAAACATGTAATTGCCAGTAGAACTAAAGTGGATATGACTTCAGCTTGTTTGAGCTTTCTTCTTATACAAGGCTGTCTTTTGTCACAAAGAGTGTTGTGCATTGGGCAAAAGCCCTACATGTTGTCATTATGATACAGTGTGCAACTATTAATAGTACAGTGAAATAAGTCTTTTCACATTACCTTGTATCAATCATCCATGGATGTACATGTACTGAACTTACAGAACTGCATAGCCTTGTGCTCTCACTCTTAATTTCTGAAACAACTTATTTAATTATTGCAATGTCCTCTTCACCGGCACATCAGCTAAAAACCTACAGAAATTACAAGTCATTCAAAATAATGCACTCAAGGCAGCCCTAAGCATCCCGAAAGGGGAACAAATCTCTGCATCAAGGGCCTAAGTCCACTGGCTGGCCCGTGATGGTGTTTTATTCACAACACTGGACATCACGCAAAGGGCATGGCCCCTCCATATCTCTCCCAGAAGGTTGTGAGAGCCTACTCCGCCAGACCCACCAGATCATCTTATGCCCATTGACTCCTTCTACCAAAAGTCAAATGTGCCAAAGCAGGATACAGACATTTCCCCTTAACTGCAGCAAAGCAGTGGAACTCCCTGCCCCCACCCTGAAAGCTGAACCATCCTACAGAGCATTCCACAAGGCCCTCAAAATATTGCTGTTTGTATAACCCAAGAATGATGGTCACTAATGCTAGTATCACCAAGTGTACAAGCTTTCTACCTGTACTCTGCATTGCCTGACTTCCTCATTACCTGACTCAACTGTGAACATAGGTAAATGACTTCTGTAAGAGCGCCACCATACCCTCTGGCTGCTTTGAACTTTATAAATGAATAAGATAAAATAAATAAATACATTTTGGCTTACATGTATAACGTGTTAGCTTTACAAATGCTAAATGATGAATTACAAATTCCCTCCATAAATGTTATGAAATGCATGCATGCTTTGATGCAGCAAGCAAAGGACAATAGGTATAGTATTGATTTGGGAGGACTACATCATGCATTATGTGGAAGATAATAAACACCTCATACATAATACATATTAGGAATATGGCAAGTCTCCTTGATGTTCCTTATTTCAAAAAGATGAATTATGGCCTTGTGTCTCCATATCATATTTCTATTGACCATACATGTAAACATGAGAAATATGATACAATTTGTATTACAACGAGGGGTGACATGGTAGGCTTTAACATAAATCAAAGCGAGAAGAAAAAAAACCTAAACAGAACTGATGTTCACAATGACATACAAATGATGAGTTATGCAAGTGAAAATATGAGCCCAACTCGCTAAACTAGATACACATTCTGGGCCTGATTTGCATAGATTTGCAGCCGACCAAATTAGGAAATGCTTGCAAGCATCTCAGATTTACAACTGCTCACTTATATCTGATACAGAAAACCTACAATGGTAGCACATCTGGAGATTCCTGGAATATAAGTGATGAGATTTCCATGAGTAAATCCTTGAGAATCACATTTGCAAATGAGGACCAGGCATCTCGGACTAGCTTCAATTATTGAGGAGCCCCTTGATTTTTGACAATGGAAAAAAAAGAAATCGAATTACATTTGAGGCTACAAAGCCCTTCTCTGGAGGTCATATACTGGCAGGAATGATAAAAATCTCAGCCCAACCAGAGCTTAAAAAGAAAACAAACTTGTATCCAGAAAAACAAGAGGCTCCAAAAAAATCAACACCTCACATTGAGAATACCCACGTAGTGATTCTGGAACGTGTGCTAAATGCAGAGGATAACTAATCCTGAACCGCTATAATATCATGTGTCTTTTACTTCATGTGCCACAATTAAGATTGATCCATTCCAGTGATACCAAAATCGTTGCCTTCCTAAATGAGAAAGAACCATAGAGTTTGACTCCATATGGTATCAACTGCTCTCGCTGCCCTATTAGGAGAGGCATGTGATTACCTCAAATCACTTGGTTTTGACACAAAACCTGATTAGCAAGGACTACGACCCTCAATAAGCAAGTTTGTTGCTCAGAAAAAAAGGTCTTCCATTGTGGACTCTAAGGAAGAAAAATATCAATCTCTTGAAAATACTGACTGTAAGCCTCTGAGAAAGACCTTCTTGCTCCCAAAAGAGGCAAAGTCGTTGAGAATCACATTTGACAGAGACAGCACGTGGTACAAATCTATGCAAACTCAGAAAAGTGGGAAAAAATCTTCTATAGGAACCTTTGAAAAGTCCAACTGGAATTTGCTATCGGGGGCTCTGGTTAACCATAATCAACAGTAATGCCAGAAGATATCCAATGTACACAACTTAGTGATTGCCACATGGAACACTCATGGTTTTAAACATCTTATTCATGGCTTTCCCTCATTGCTAACCTGTGTCAACGTCATATGTTTACAAGAACTATGGCTCTTGGATACTCCCTATATTGAAGGATTTGTAACATAGCACAACAAAGCTTTGAAGGGGACGAAAGCAAGACCTTTGTCCAGTTTGGGTATCTTTGTGAGACACTCAACTAATCTTGAAGTAGTGAAAATTATATATCAAAATCCTTTTATACAAATCCTCATCATAAATTTTGGAGATGGCATTAAGAAGAACTGTCACAAACATCTCATATTGTTCAATCTATATTTAACTACATGGACATTGTCACACACCGGTTAAATGAATTTCAGACAAAATATCAAGAAGCTTGTTTTATTCTTTGTGGAGATTTGAACATAGATTGTCTCACACTTGAGGAGGAGTCAGAACAATTAGTCATTATGGGAAATTCTAAAAAGAAGATTTGGTTAACTCACTGGCTTAAAGCAATGGATTTGAAACAATTACATATGTTAAATGGTACCACACAAGAGGATATCCCAGGAGCTAAAACCTAGAAAAATTGTGAACTTGTAGTGACCTTAGACTACTTTTTTGTCTCGGCCAACTTTCTTGATCAGGTAACATCCTTAGAAATAAAGACAACACCGGCCAGTGACCACAACCCAATTATCCTTTCTTGTGCTGTATATATGCAAAATTTGGCAAAAACGTGGCCACATATAATTGAAATTGACCAAACCCTCACACGAATATGATTGAATCCTAGAGAACCAAAACTGCTTCCTGAGGAACTTCATGTCTGGATTGATAAGCACGAGATAAGCATAGATTATATACAAGCTCAAGAAGACTTGAAAATACCCAGGAGGCATAGCGTAAAGAACCAAGGACGTGAACGATCATCAGCTTGCTCCTTTGATAGTGAGAAGCCTCTTAATAAAGAGAAGAAAGCAAAAGTACCAAAATTGGGTAAAAGCACATAAATATGAGATGCTTCAAAATGACTCTGAAGCTATGATGCAGGCATTGGAAGCAAAAAAACAGCCAAAACATCTGGCAATTTTTGAATGAAACTAATCTACGTGCCTCGAATCCCTTGTCAAATATCATCCCTGAACAAACACGGGCTCAACATTTCACTATGCTGTACAATATCCCAGTTGAAACCCTTGGGTACAACCCTTTCTCACTACTAGCTCTTCATAGAACCTCGACTTTGATCCTGAACCAATCTTGATAATTTCTAAAAAAGGCGAGCATATCCAGAGCCCCAGGCCCTGACGGGTTGACCAAAGCTATTCTAAAAACAGCGCCCGAAGAATAGTCTGTATTCGCTCACAAGCTATTTCAAAGAATTGCCTCACAGGGCTATGTACCAAACTTCTGGAAAAAAACATATTATTATACCGATATTTAAACAAGGAGACCTCACAAAGCCCACCAACTATGGGCCTATAGCGTTGTTGGATGTCCTGGGCAAGATCTTTGCGTAAGTACTTCTAAAACCGACTGACAGAATGGGCCTATAAAATTGGAGCCTTGAGCAACAGCCAAACAGGCTTCATTAGCCTGTGAGAGGACCTTGCTATCTATGTGGCTTGCATTGATCTTGAAAGTGCTTTTAACATGGTTAACAGAAAACATTTATGGCTAAAGATGACAATAGCTGGATGTCCATCACAGCTCATAAAAGCTACCAAAGCCTTGTACACTAGCACTTTGATGCATATTCGATTAAACCAACAAGGCCTTGTGTCTAAATCTATCAAAACTACAACTGGCCTGAAGGAACATTGTCCTCTTGCAGCATTCTTGTTTAACTTCTTCATTTCACATATTCTGCATATTATGGACCCAACACCTTCTTGTTCACCTAAAATAAACAACCTAATGATTGGTTGGATATTTTATGCCAATGATTTGTTGATATTGGATGGAACACCGCGGGGGCTCCAACAAAAATTGGCAACTGTCTAGAAATACGTGGATCGAAATGGTTTGCGCATTAACCCTAAAAAATCAGAAGTACTGATTCTTGAGAAAAGAAGCACTCGGAAAAGAAGAAATCTTGTTTGGTTCCTGAATAACCATCGTCTGAAACCAGTACTTTCAATTAAGTACTTAGGTATGATAATCAGCACAAATGCAAAGGAAGCTCCATGGCATGACCATCTCATCAGAAAAGTAATTCAATTATCGGCCCAAGCCAAACTTATAGGACCCAAATATGAGAAATGTGCGCTCATTCCAATCGTGCGCTTTCATAATCAGAAAGCTGTTGCCACCTTGACATACGGCGCAGAAGCATGCCTCAGTCTTCCCTGTAATATATGGGATAAACTGGAAGGAAAGTTCTGGAGTTTGGTGTTATAGCTGCCAAACACAGTTCCTGTAGCTGTTATTTGCTATAAGCTTGGCCTCCTTTCGCTGTATGCAAGAGTTAAATGGAACACACTACAATTCTTCAACAAAATCTGTTCTCCTGTCTTCCTGTATTTTCCATTTTAACAACTAAGTCTGGAAATTACACGGATTGGCCATTACAGACTTGGTTTCAAATATGTCTACAGATTTTAACAAATCTTGGTAACTCGAAGGAGATCTTGTCAAACAACCCACGCCATGTAAAATACATGGTATGGACTCAGGACTGGCAAGAGACAGAAACAAAAAGAGGCCTTTCCAAGACACATACAGCAACAAAGACCTTGTCAGGCACTTAAAATTAAACTCCAGCCTATTTGACAAGGTTTCCAAGTGTCAAACATCAACAACTGTTTCTGAGATTTCGGCTGAATATCCTCCACAAAACTACTACTTTCTATATATATGTTTAAAGATGTAAAGGCAGGCGCTCTGTTACCAGTCTTTAGCTTCTCCTCCTAACGCACGTTTTCATGACTTTATCAATCTTCAGGGAGGGTGAGTTTCTTAGTTATTTCAGGCAGGTCTGCATTTCTTTTTCAGGTGTGGCAAGTTAATTAGCTCTGAGGATTCTGGTACTTGTATTTTTCGCACTTGATTTTGCTGGCAGGTGACTGGAAACAACTCCCTCCATAGCACAAATCTTCCCCTTGATGGGGGGAGGAGGAAAGCCATGGTTGTGGCTCTCCAATGTAAGGCATGATGGCCCTGCTGCTGCTGCCTTTCCCGGGATTTCTGGAACAATGTTTAAAGATGTAAAGGCAGGTGCTCTGGTACCAGTCTTTAGCTTCTCCTCCTAACGCACGTTTTCATGACTTCATCAGTCTTCAGGCAGGGTGAGTTTCTTAGTTATTTCAGGCAGGTCTGCATTTCTTTTTCAGGTGTGGCAAGTTAATTAGCTCTATAGATATGGTTTAAGCCGACATTCAAAATGTAGACTGTGTGATGTGGAGGAGGAGTCCCTTAAACATTTGGTTTTATTTTGTCCAAAATTGAGAACTTTGAGGACTTTGTGTTTTAGTAAACATACAAAGGTTCTGTATGGCTTGAACACTGAAGCTTGGTGAGATGCTCTTTATGCAGGAGAGACACCTAAATGGCCACATGCACTAACTAAATATTTGGAAGTTGTTTCAGACAAACTTGCGCAAGTTTAAATGTAAACAGATCTTTTCCTTTTTATGACATGATGTACAATGATAAACGTTCATGAAAACTGTAAACCAATAAAAATAAAAAAGATTACTGAGGTAGCTGGTCCAAATCCAAGGTTCTCATGGACAACTCTTGATTTGTTTCTGTGAAGATATTTGTAAATCATGCCCACAATATTAATATCTGTGAACAAGCTGCTTGCCCCATTTTACAATCCCAGCAGGGCTGACTCTTAATTATATTCTTGAACCTCAGACAAAGTGAGGACCACAGTAGATTACAGCAGATCATATTAATTTGCTAGGAAATATGAAGACTAGGGTTGAAGTGGTCTCTAAATTAATTCTCTGGTGTAGTCCTTATCTTCATCTATCTCTGACCCTCTGTAATAGGTTCTCATAATTTTTACAGATGTAACGTTGCCAGTCTGAAAATGGGACTATGCCTTTGTCTGATGACAACAGGCCGACTGCACACAACCTATTTGTACTTGTCAATTACTCATGCAAGAAACAAGGACAAAGTCTGATTTCTGTCAGAAGCAGTAGAAAAACTAGTGAATCTGCCTGCACAAATTCCTTTGCACATCAGTAGAATTTGAGGTCAGAGGTTTGTGGGAGATATATGGGGGAATGAAACCTGCAAATTAAAAATGCATCCATGATTACAGAAATGATTAATTCTGTCATCCTCTCCCTCTGTTTCACCATTCACATTCCTGGCATAGTTTCCCTAACCACAGTGAGATGCATGGGAATGCTCAATGAACTAAGATATCTTCTTGAACTTCTTCCTGCATTTTTAGCACTTGGCAAAATTAGCTATTTTCTTTTCAAGGTCCACCCCTGTAGCATGCATTACGAACAGTGCCTAGCTTCAACTGAAAAAATGACAGAGGTTCTGCTCTTTTCTTACTTTACACTAAATTCTGGAATGCCCAAATACCACCAAGCACAAAATGATGACCTCTCCAGAAAACAGCTGGAACCTGGCTTTCCAACTAGCAATATTATGAGACTCAACCAACAATACACCTACTCTTGGCAGTTTCAACCCAATGGAAGTTTCCCCTAAAATGATATGACCTTAACAGAAACACACCACACTCCACACTATTGAGAATGGACTCACTCTGGTCTGTCTCCACGGAACCATAATGGAGTTGAATACATAAAGCCCACAGACAGCCATGATCAATTTCTTAAAGTCTGACTTGCTCCTAGAGGGCACCCTCTGCCCTGCTTGCACTTCATGTACCCTTGTGCGTTGGCCTCTTTTTTGTCGCCCACTAACTTACTCCTCTCTACATGTTTCTACCACTCTACACTACACACAACCCCTACAGCTAGCTCATGCCTATCAATTACCACATCAACACTAATTGAGCTGTTATGAAGCTAACCTTGTTAGCTCTACCACATCTTCCCTAACAGCAGCTAAATCTGAACAAGAGCACGGTAATATAGTCATATCCTGGATCCCGGGCACTCCTCTTCTGATAACTCTATTCCTAATGATCATTGTCAAACACATATTACCAGACCTGGGCTCAGGAACTGGGTACTTCTGGGTTTCACACAACAACATCATAGGTTTCTGCAACAGTCTCTCAATCTACTTAACTAATAATCACCCTCTCACCTCTTTTTCTTAAGTGAAGCACTACACATTGCAGAAGGGATCTATTTACATTACATCACATTAGATGTGAACATATCATTGAAGGCAACAGGCCCTTTAGGAATCATTGCTGCTAATGCAGAGCCAATGCAAGTGTGGGTGGAGAGTTGCTTCCAGCCTTCATGCATCTCAGTGCAAGTGTCCAATGCGTATGGAATCACCTAGTGTGCAATTGACATGTTCATAAGCATTGAGTTGTCTGCAGGCTGTCCCTCCTTCACACACGTCCACGTATAGAATCATGGAACTCCATGCAGAAGTTTTGAGAGCAGAATGTGAGGGTCAACCTACCCCTCACATTCTGCCCCTGCATCATCCTTTTGAATTGGTCCATTAGTGTGTAGTCCTTCCTGTAAATCATTCTATTTACCATGATAGCCTGTATAACTGTATATATCATTGTCTCCCAACTGTTTATGTGCCAATGTGAATATATGATTCATTGTACAGTGCTTCCTTGTGCTTTTGGAAACAAGGTCATGCTTTATACAAATATTTAATACAATAACAGATATTAATGATATTGCATACAATGTGTTCCATGTGAATGTTTTCTTTAATTGAAACTGTATGGATACAATCTCATTGCTGCTTAAACAGTGCCAACATCCTTAGTCTGTGATTATGAAATACATCTTTTTACAATTAATACAGTATTCTGTAGGTCATTCATGGCTTGGTACCAAAGATGGATAGTGTGACTCATTGGACAATATAACAGTGGGTAGAGAAAATATTCCCTAAGTTCCAAGAGCTGACCATAGCGATCCTCAAAATACCAAACTATGATTTGAAATAAGACAATCGGGCTTGTATGTTACAGCAAGGATCAGTCACCAGCCAATGTCATAACACTCAGATGAGAACGCAATGCTGAAGCTATGGGTGATGTTCAAATTTAACAAGACTTATAAACCGTTTTATGTGAAAATAACTTTCAACATTTTTTTCTCAACCACACATTCTGAATTTGGTTCTTTTATAAGGTCGTACACCCAAAACAAGCTTTTCAACAGAGTTACGTTCCAGCACTTCCATCTCGACCAGGCCTCTGTCCACTTCCCCTACATTAGGAAATACAACTAAAAAGGGTACTACAACATTGAAAACATCAGCAAACAAAACTCTGTCTTCAATAAGTACGATTACTACCCGTCCTACATCCAAGGTAATTTGTTCAGCCTTTCAGCTATCTGTACATTTTCAATTAAGTTCATGTTGTTGTAAATTATTATGAATATCTTTTCAGATGTAAAAATGACCTTAACCATCACAAAAAATGTTTTGTGTTTAGACTGTTCTCATAATATCATTCTCTGTTGGAAATTGGGCCTTATACATCTAATTCGTCCACATTAATTTTCTATTGGTTTGGCTTACCATGCTTTAATGCGTAAATTCTACGATGCTCAACTCTAAAAGCAAACGTTGGTTTATATCACTTGTTTTTGGAAATTAAGAGAATGTGACAAAAGAAAAAGAGTTTAATGGGAATGTGAGATGTAAATGTAAGCTTTTGGAAACTCATCTAGATGTGTCATTTTCTAGATTAATCCTGGAAATGTTTATGTTCTTAGTCATTGAATGAAGTCTGAGCATATCAGCATGTGTTTGGCTAGAATGCAATATTTTAGCCACTACACCTCAAAGGGATCAAAAGACAACTCAAAGCCAAGGTCTTAGATTCAGGCGTCTTTATTAAGTGAACCAAAACGCTGATGGAGTATGATCAAATAGGGTTGTGTAGTGGGAGGTCAAGAAACATAAACAAATCAAGCTTGCTCTTCAGTACTATTGTACTTCAGTCATTCTCTCTTGCCCTTAGATTTTACCACCTGGTAGGTAAAGCCTCACTTGCAGTATTTTGGGCTATGGTGCGCCAACACTTATTTTTTGGTGCTTGTAGTTGGATGTTTAGAATTTGGTACATGTTATCAGTATGTTGCTCTTCTCGTGAGGCAAAATCAGCACCAATACCCATGTGCCATTGGTCATCTAAATAAGAGACCAGGTGTTTCACTGTGCAGTATATTGATAGAGACTATGATCGTCCTTGAAGTTGTCAGACTTAACCCTCTCTGTGTTGGTTGCAGTGTCAGACACATTATCTCCAAGCTCTTGGGTGTCAATCCCCCCCTCTTGCTTAGTACCCTTGTGTTGGTCACATACCTCCTTAGCTCTAGCCCTTTCTCCTATCTGGCTTTCACATGCTCCCTCTCAATTCTCTTTTCTTCTTTCCTCCTCGACTATTTGCCACTTACTTTTCTTGTCCTCAACCACCATTGCCTCCAGTACCCCTTCTCACCACTACCTCCCTAGATCCTCTCTTTAACTTGAATGATGTTGCTTGCTGCTCCTTTTGATTTATATCAGTCTTCTTTCCCTTTTCTCATCCTTTTTGCCTTACTGTGCATTCCACCTCCTCTTTACTAATCCCCCCCCTCATTTGCATCCTCTTTGCGTATGTGTGTACTTTCTCCTTCCTCGTTGTTACTCTTGCCCTCCTCCTTTGCCTTCTCTGCCCCTTCTCTCTCTGATGATTTCTCTGACTCCTCCTCATTATTCCACCCCTCCCTTACCTCCATTCCTCCTCTGTTTTCAGCTGTGCTATTCTGCCCTTTCTATTGCTCATCCAACCCTCTATTTCCTCACGACTTGTTCAATCTCTGCCACCTACTTACTGTGCTACTTAATAATTGCCACTTTTTTACTATTCCTCTTATAGTATGCTTCCTCCTCTCTGCTTCTATCCTCCTCAATGCAAAACCACACATTATCCTGCTCCTCCTACCTCGACCTGGCTTTCCCCTTCTTGATCTGTAGTCACCCATTGAATGTGTAGCTGTGTAATTGACTGCTTCTGGTGGAGTCACATTGCAAGCAAGCACTGTGATTGATCTACTATTTGGAGAACTACACATTTCTTACTTTTCTTTGTTGCTGTACATGTTGTAGGTGGCTCTGAAGCCTGAGCCTTTAACTTGGTGGGTACCATCTCAGATTCCTCCTCTCTGAAGCAGTGACTCTGCCCTCTTGGGAACCCAGGTTAATGGTCGCCTAGGAAGTAAAAAAACCTGAGGTCTATATTTTAATTTTCCATTTTGTTTTCTCTTTTCTAAAATTAGTCAGTTCTTGCTTGATACATGTAATATGCTCTGCTCCAAAATCAGTCAGTCTTTGCTGCCTGATACATGTGAGACATTCCTCTGGAAAAGTAGGAGGGTCATTTTCTTTCCGTCAAAGGATCTTGCTCCTCAATAGATGTAATAGCTCATTCCTCTCTGATGGAAGGGGGCTTTTATCCACGATATGCCCAGGGTTACACAGATATGTAAGACACACAAGCCCACTTCATTCTTTACATAAGGGTGTTATGGGTTTCCCTTTACCCTGCCCATGGTTCTAGTGAATTTCTTTTGAGGGTTTCAAGGACAAAGTTGGGCTGGGTTCCCCTGTATCTAAAGTCAGGAAAATTGTCTTCTGTTCCAGCCCGCCCTTACCCCTAGGTAAAGGATGACTTGGGACCCAGCAGACCTAGTATACTTAGGGTTCTTGTAGAGATCATTTAATCCGAGATTGGCAATGGACTGCGAAGCTTGGGTGATCATCCATGTCCTCTCTCTGGGGTCTGAATCAAGGACCAGGTGGTTGCTCCAGGCCCCCAAGGTCGCGCCAGTCAGATCACTGTGCCTCTACCATTAGACTTTGTCCCACCATTTAATGAATATTCATGAAAGCAATGGACACTACTTAGATTTCTCTGCACCTTTGTATAGCAGCCTTTTGTAAGGCGGTATAATGTGATAAATGATCAGCTCTTTTTTTATGTTGAAAAAGCACCAAACATTACTTGATAATGTAGAGCATCTGGTGACTATGAAAATGTGACTAGTGTTTGCTAGAGTTTAGATGCATAACATAACCTTACATCGCTGTACTGGGCAAATTAATGCATTATGTGACAGCACAAACTATGATAGTAAGCAGAAGTAATCTATAAAAAAAAGCAATCATAACTGATCTGTGGGCCGACTGTTCACAGAATTTCATTAAACTGTTGCACAAATGCAATTTCACGTGTTGAAAGTGGTGCAGTCTTTCTCTTAGAGAAGAGAGAAAATGTCTACAGTGTTGCCACATGAGTACCACATTCTCATTTTATGGATGTCCCTATGAGTTAGTGAACTAGCTGATATATATAACTCCGGAAATGTGTAGAAATCTTAATTCAGGCCAGATATGATATCATATGTATTTACTGGTGTTTTATACATTTTCACTTGCAGAAGAAAACACTTCATGGTATGTGGTGAAAGTGGAATGGGGGAAGTGCCTTGCCTTATCTGTCTAATAACAGAGTAAACCCAGTGTTTACATTCCTGATAAAATGGTGTCCATATGGAGGAAAGTACTAGGAGGGCCTGGCCTCAAGCCATAGTGGCCCTATGCATATTTAGATTATTTGTCCTTGTTGAAGACTTCCCTTGAATATGGACATCCATGTGTTGCAGGGGAGAAAAGGGATTGCTGCTTAGAGACAGCATTAGAAACATTTAAGGGGAGCAGGTTGATTTGTTTGGATAGGCATTGTAGTGGTTACACTAATTAGATTATGATACTAGGTATTCCTATGCACTTTGACCAGTGACAAATTTGCTGTGAGCATGGCCTAAAACCCAGCCCTCTGCCTCCTAGACCGCCTATAGCAGATGCTGGCCATAAGCTACCACCATGGCCAGTAGTTATTTTGACTAGGGCATGTACTTAAGCCATGCCTGGGCCCCCCAAGCAACCCATACTGGGTAGTCACAAGGGTTTTTTGGTCATGGCCAGTGGCTAAATTGCCCATGCCTTAGGCTCCCAAGTCACCTGTATAAACCTCTGTCCCTTGCAACACTGCCTGTATGATCCTGGGCCACTTTACTCTATGACAGTTATCCTTCAAAATCGGAGTCCAGTTCAAAGTCCTATTTCTAACACACTGGGGCCTCTGGAATGCAGGACCCAAGTATACCAGCAACCTACTCACACCCTTCTGACCTAATAAAGCCCTTTCACAGGTAAATTATGATTGGCCTGCTATTGTTGAAAGATATGATATGATATGATATTTTATTTATATCATGACCATGCACAATTGGTTCAGAGTGCAAGAATGGAGTAAGGACTGATGAGTACTGTGTAAGAGGGCCAATATTATCACTACTCTCTTCGAACTCAAGGGACTTCTCACACCTCTCGAGGAATAGTAGTATCTTTGAGAACTATGCTGTTATTTTCCTTCAAGAAATGTTTATGGTTAACCCACCGATGTGGGAGGGTTATGAGGTCTTCTTTATTAAAGCAAAACAGAGGATAAAGGGTCGCCCATTCGGTGGATTATTGATTGTTATAAGGGGGCTCAGGGCTTCTCAGTAAAACAAATAAGAATCAGTAGAGATGATATCTTACTAGTTTCAGTGGAGTGCCTTGAGCCGTCCTCGCCTGAGTTGCAAAGGTGTCTTTTGTTTATTGGATATTTTAACCCCACTAATGCCATGATGGATGAATTTCTGACTGAAATGTTGTTTTTGCTGCTAGCGGAATACCCTGAAGAGAGTGGAAGTATAATTGTTGTAGGGGATTTTAATACTGAATGCCTTGACCCTTCCTGGTATGTTTATACTAACATAACTTCAACCTCAAAGAGGGCTCGTGAAAGGGGCCTGAGGATTAGGTGGAATTTTGAGACCTGGGACCTGACACCTTTGAATGCTAATGCCCAAGGAGAGACCCCCACCCCCCACCCCATTTTACTTGGGGAAATAATTGGGGTAGCTCACATTTTTGTTTCTCCTAATCTTCGGCTTAGAGGGGGTGATTTATCCATTATTCCATCAGATCT
Organism: Ambystoma mexicanum; assembly: GCF_040938575.1. Classification (NCBI taxonomy): domain Eukaryota; kingdom Metazoa; phylum Chordata; class Amphibia; order Caudata; family Ambystomatidae; genus Ambystoma; species Ambystoma mexicanum. The sequence continues at coordinate 905,996,533 of NC_090934.1, forward strand.
GAGACCATTGTATGCTCGAGTATAATACTCAGGATGGTGATTGAACCGAGGGAAAACCTAAACGTATTAGGCCAAGAGACCACACAGTATTATGGAGCCCTAAAATAGCACCAGTTTAATGGTCTGGGACTTGCTAATCTTGAGCCTAATAGTTTGCAACTGCGTAATCCTCTTGAATTTGAGCCAACTATCCAGCAGCTAATGGGAGGGCTAACTGCAGCTAAGGCCTTAACTAAAAGGGCAGCTGGTCGATATCACAAGCATGTCTTTTATAAGGCTGTAAAAGAGCATAAGCAAGCTTTGCGGCTTAATTTAAAAATCTTGCAACGCATTAGGTCCCTTCCGGCTGCGAGGATTAGTACATTAAGAACATATTTTAAAAATTGACTGACAGGCCATACATTTTGTATGTATATCATAAATGCAAAGAGGATGCTCTGCTCCTTAATAGGCAGATATACTAATTAATTCTGTCATCTAATTAAATCAGATGGCACTGAAGATTTGCATCAATTTCAGCCTTTTTCCGAGGATACTTGGTTGTCACACTTCTCTAAGGTCGTTGTAAAATATTATGTGCAGATGTGGAGTTACACAGAGCAATTGGGTGGAAGGAGGCAGTCCGCCTGGACCTGGATGAAATTGAATCTTTCTTCTTAAGGCATAGTAAGAAGTGCAATGCCTCAGGTCCAGACAGGCTGTCAAATCTAACATTGAAGTCTGATGTGATTCTATGGTCGACGGTTTTGATGTGTCTGTTTCATAAGATTCTACTAACCCAGGTAATCCCAGCTTCTTGGACAACAGCTGTTGGGTGTCCTGACCCACGTTTGGACTATTAAGCTGCAACATTTTGTGCTGTGGGCTTAGAAAATCCAAGATGGCGGAAAAGCCCACAGTTGCGCCAGAATCCGGGAAAACCGCGCAGTTTGTGCGCACACCAAAATGGTTGCCTAACCTGCCACCCACCAGTGCAAGCATGATGGGCCAGGAGGGCCATGAATGAAATGTGTGCCAAAGGAAAAACAGCAGTGCCGGTTGGCTAAAAAAGCGCTATAAAATCACCTTTGTTTCCCTGAATGCAAGCTCAAAATGCCTATTTCAAACATTGCAGGATATTCAAAATTCTTACTGAACACCAGCAGACATCTGGCAGAATGAAGTTTTGTGTGCATACAAAATCTGGAAAGATGGAGAGCCCAAAACAATGTTTATATCAAAACTGGCTGAGCTGTGGATGTCAGCAGCTTAACTGAAATTGGATTTAAAACCACTGAAATCCAAATGTTTAAATTAAATGAGTGACCTACTTTTGAGTGTCACATAGTTTGCAACTGTTAAATGTCATAGTTTTGAACTTAGAATCAGCATTCTAACTGCATGTGTAAAAATTGTGAGTTTGATTTGAATGAAGAAAAACTGGGAACAAAAGTGACATTTAGCTGAAGCCTGGCTTAATGAAACTGGATTCTGCTTGACAACTACCCCCGACAGGAGAGGGAATTCAGCAGCTGTGTTCCCAGGCCAGGCTGCATCCTGCTGCCCTTGCCAAAAGGAGATGACACCTCTCTGATTGAATTAGGGGAGTGGTACCTGCAGACTGCAGGAAATTGAACAAAGCCCTGTCCTGGACTCAGGCCAATGTTATATTGGGGGGGTCGTAAAATGGCATCCTCTTGGGAGAAACTGGGAGGGGCACCGCATCTGTGAGCAAGCTGAGCTTGGGGGAAGTGGATAAACCAGAAATTCCACCATGTGCTTTGGAAAACCACACCCCTTTGGGGCCAGAGCATAATTTTAAAAAGATGGATCATTCAAAGTGCGGACTTGTAAAAATGATATACATAACATCATCATGCTTGTGATTTTTCTGTGCACCTTTTAAGAGGTGTTAGGACCCTGTGGTATGTTCTTGGGGATAGTAGCGGAAAAAAGGGTTGTTACTCCAAATGTATGCATGTTAAAAATCTGACACTTTATCATCTGAAACCCATATCCCTGGTGCACTTTTGTGTAAAATCTGGAAAGGTTTAGAGGTTGTGATCTGGATGAAAAGGGCAGAATTCTGTCATAAGTGGACACAACATCTTACAAAGACAGGGATCGGATGGTTTGGTGCTACAGAAAATATGTTAACTGGACGTATAATATTAGAAAAATAGTACATAGATAAATATGTATTTGGATCAGAAATAGATTTGTGTGCAATTTGACAAGGGGAGGATCCTCTGACCATAAACCTACCTAATCACTTTGACTCACAACCCAGTTCCCCCAATGAAGGGAGAGAGGAGGAACTGGCCAATGATAAATTGAGAGGGTTGGGCATGCAGAATTAGCCGACCCACCCACTTTCTAAACACATAAAAAGAGCCACTGGAAGCCAGATAGGATTTTTTCTTTTTCACTTTCTGCGGAGCATTTTGACTTCAGACTTCACATCCAGAGATCCAGACTTCAAATCCATCAATCTTCAGAGACCAGAAATTAACTCCAGAATTTGTAGCAGAGAGGCCTGAATCCACAAGCTAAATCCTTTTTCAGCAGGCCTCCAAATCATTTGCAAACTATTCAACAGCCGGGCGAGCTGTTTTGAATTTTTGCCAAGAACTTTTGTCAGAACCAGAGACCAGACCGTCATGCAGTGCCGAGAACTTTTGTAAGAACCAGAGATCCAGACCGCTGTGCAGTGACGCTAGCAGAGCTGACCCAGAAGGTAGAATTATCCAGTGAGCAGAACCAGGCAGAGACCGTCCGTGGCGAGGGAACCGCAGTCCAATCCTGACCCGATCCGTGGCAAAGTCGCATTCCTGTCCAAAATATAGTGTGAGTACCACCAGAACTGTGCAAAAACCAATCTCTTAGTTTAAAATAATCTAATCCAAACTATTTTAACCTATTTAGAACTGCCTCCTAGAATTGTGTCATTCTGTCATCTTTAAACCTGAAAACTGTCATCTGTCATTCTGAGCTTTCAAATTTCAAATCCGAAAAACTACCTTTACTAAATCGGCCGTATCTCCGGAACCGTTTGTGATAGAAGCGAGATTTATTTTGAAGCTGAGATTCTAAGCTTTCCAACAAGCTCTAAACCGACTTGCTACTCCTCATACTCCCTCCGTAATTGCGCTCGACGCACGCGACTACATTTGCCGCGATTTGACATTTTGCTTAATTTCAGCCACGTGTAAAAATATTTGTCCTTGCTTTCCTTTGCTGAAATTCGTTTGTAACCTGACAATCATTCATAGAGCATCGCTAAAGTGATCCTGAACTAATACAAAGTAGCTGTCACCCATCCTGAACCTCTAGAGGGAATTAAAAGCAATTTTAGCACATTTCTCACTTCATTGTCATCACATTCAAAGCATTTTGGGCCTGTGTTTAAAACTTCTACCTGTTTTCCTCTAAGCTTGCTAGGGGGGAAACTGAATTATATTTGATTGCATTCCTGAGAACTGTGTCCTTTCTTTCCTTCTCTTTACCTTGCATAAAGGGGGGGGGGGTGAATTGTCAAAGAAAAGTGATTACATTGTCTTTTGTTGAAGTCATATCAAGTTTATTTTCTGAACTGCATTTTCATTCATCATTGCATTGTCCTTGAAGCCATAAAAGCATTCTCAGCTACTTGTTCCTCTCTGTATCACTTCTAGCCACCAAAAAGAGTGTACCACTGTAACATTATCCATTGTTGATCACTATCATCCTCACAAGTGTGCTATCAAATATTAATTTACTATAAACGTGTGATAGATATATATTGTTTCATTTTCAAATAAACCTTTTAAATTTGCAAAACAAACCTACTTCTTGGCTCAGCGGGGTCAGGGGGATTCTGAGAGAGGGATGTTATATAAGGGTTGTCATCCAGAGTAAACGAACTGGACATAAAAATACATCAATAAGGGCTTCCATCAGCATCCCAGACTAGGCACTGACTTAGCTGTAGTGTTGAATTGAAGTCGCTTACACAGCTGTATTGATACTGACTTTCAAGGGGGCAGAGGAGTAGAAAGCTTCCATGGAATTATAGACCTATTTCTGGCACCTACTGGAGTCTACAAACAAAATGCAAATGTGCTTTTAAGCTAACTACAATGTTGGGCTATAAAATCGGGATGTCTTGATATGTATCAATCAGAGTTTACGAAAGGAGTGGGGATGGTTTTAAACTCTTTTATGATTAGACAATTGGACAGGCACGTAAGGGCACGGGGTAGATTGGTCTACTTAGCCTTCCTGGGCATATCCAAAGCCTTTGATTGTGTTAACTGAGCAAACGTGTTTGAAAGAATTATACGCTATGGCTGCCCCCACCCCCTGGGTTTAGTCAGTATCTTCATAACTTTATATCAAGAAACTAGAATAATGACTAGGTTAAATAGCTAGGGGGTTGCACGAGATGGATTGACAAAAATTGTGGCCTTCGTCAAGGATGTGACCTCGCACCTTTTTTATTTAATTTCTATATCTGTGATATTCACCATTGTTGGGATAAGGTAAGGACAAACCCTCCATCGATCAGGCATATGAAAGTCCATTACTTAAATGATGCCAATGATATAACTATTTATGATTGGACCCCAATTGGCCTGCAGAGATCTTTGGTTAGTTTAAATTCATATTTTCTGATTTTGGATTTAAATCTCAATATTGGAAAATGAAAGATTTGAATCCTTAACATAGAGAAATCGAGAAGGAAGAATTGTAACTGGAAAATAGAGGGTCAAAACCTGGTAGTGGTTGAGTGTTTTAAATATTTGGGCAGTTACATCTATGTGATAAGGGCCAGTACTATATTATTTAAGTCCCTTAGATCAGGGTTCTTGGCGGCGGCTGTGAGCTACGACAATTTTATTTTATATTTGGCCACTTTTCAGCTCTGCCAGAATTAAAGATTTATAAATATAAAATACTCCCATGTTTGATTTTTGGAGCTGAAACCCGTGGGTAAGAGATAGACTGGAAGCTCTGGTGTGGAGGAAAGTCTTCCAGTTACCCAACTCAGTCCCTATGGCGGGTCTGAGACATGATCTGGGTCTGGTTACGTTTCAGGCCCAGGTCAACTGGAAGATGTTGCAACTATATCAGCGGATGCTTTCCCCCCGCATGCGTCTCTATATACTATTCTGAACAACATTCTGATAAAGAAATCAAGCATAGTTCTTGTGGCGTGGAGTGAAAAGTGTTTAGATCTAATTTCGAAGTTCGGCTCCTCATTAGAGTAGCTATCTATTAACCCCAGGTAAACTAGACAAAGACTGTTACAAAGGGATTGGATTTGAAATAGGGAGATCTTGTTGAGGTACATCTGTTTTAATGATCATTTTAATTGGTGGTTTAAAAGTTTTAATCTTCTGGCACCTTACCTTTCAAAACACCCATTGTGAGATTCTAGGAACTTGGTTCTTAGATTTAAAATGAATCTCTATCCAATAAATGAGATCCTCGAGGCCAGAGCCAGTATACCAAAAGAACAGAGTCTATGTTGCTATTGTAATGTGCACACTGAGACTTTCTATGTATTGGATGCCCTACAGCAATTCGACATGAGACTTTTGTACTGTTTGTTCACGGTAGGGTTGTGGCACTGCCCTCTTTGCTATGGGTTTATATTTTAAATAATAATGAAATATCATTAACTATTGCTGTAATGAAGTATCTTAAAGTCTCCAGCAGAAATATCAAGACAACATTTTCTCCCTTGCTCCAGCCTTGGCTGGTTTCTGCAATCACTCCTTTGCCACTGGATCTTTCCCTTCTCTCCTCAAGCACTCAGTTGTGCACCCTCTCTTCAAAAGGCCTTCTGCAGACCATTCCTGTCTGGCGAACAACCCCCTATCACCATTTCTCCCTTCCTGGGCAAACTCTTGGAGAAGCTTGTCATCTTCCAGGTTATCCACCACACTGAATCTGTTGGTTGTCTCCACGGCCACCAGTTTGGCTTCAGAGCTGCCAGAGGCATAGAAATAAAACTGCCGAACAACCATGAAGACTCTCTCTACTCGCGATTCCAAGTCTCCTTCCATTCTCATCCTTCTTGACCTCTGCTCTGCCTTTGATATGGTCAATCATGCCACCCTTATAAATTGACTCTGTGATGCCTTGGCATCACAGACCTGGCTCTGGACTGGCAGGCCTCCTTCCTCTCTGAACGACCTTCCCAGGTTCAACTGTGCCCTTTTCTATCCTCCATTTAACTCTTCACCTGTGGTGTCCCATATGGCTCCATTCTCTCACCTTGGCTTTTCAACATATACCTTGCACCCCTAGCTCATTTGATCTCTGCCTTCTCTCCTAACATCCAGTGTCATGTGGACAATACACCACTCTACTTCAAGCTTCCTTCTTCTGCCTCCTCCTCTTCCTCTCTCATACATAACTGTCTGTCTACTATTTAGGCATGGTGAACTGCTAACTATCTCTGATGTAATGCCAGTAAGACTGAGATCCTTCTCAATCGGACTCCATCTCCATCCTTTCCCCCTACATTCTGGCTGCCTTCTATGGGCTCCCTGCCCTCAACCTCCTGTGAGGCAAAAACATTGGTGTCATCTTTGACTCCCCTCTCTCCTTCTCTTCTCACATCATGGACCTTGCCAAGAAGGCTGACTTTAAGCTTCACCCCTCAGAGGCATTCTTCCTTTCCTCACCTTCCCCCAGAAACTCAATGTCTCCAGAGCTGTGGTGTTCTCCAAACTTGATTACTGTAATAGCATCTTACTCAACTTACTAAACTCCTCCCTTCGCCCCCTTGTACTAATCCAGAGTAGGATTGCAAGACTTATCCATGGCCTCAAGCCCAGGGACTGCATCTCTCCAGCTCTTAAATCTCTCCACTGGCTTGTGTTTGCTGTGAGGATCAAGTTCAAAACCTGTTGCATCATCCACAAGGCTTTCTGGGTGCAGGGACTCCACTACATCCAACTCTCTCTCCCTAAATACCTCTGTGCTAGAGCCCTTTGGTCTTCTAGCTCCAACTCTCAGGAGATCAGATGTTTCTCCAAGCATAGAGTGGGGATCAGATCTCAAGAGGGTAGTTTAGTGGCAATGTGCTCACCTTGGAAGCAAGACGACACTGAACAACACAGGTTTGATCCCTGGGTCCGCACTTAGAAACCTCTGGGTATTAAGCGAGTTATAAATAACCTATCATATATCATATCATCTCTCTCCTTCACAGGTGCCTCTCTCTGGAATGGCCTCCCTGCGCCTCTCAGACTTGAGCCGGATCTCCTTGAGTTCTGGAAGCGTCTCAAGACCCTGATTTTCTCTTCCTCCTTCATTCTCCCCCCTCCCCTGCAAATCCTTCCCCCCTCTGCCTCTTGACTTGACTGCCTGACTCCCTCAGATTCTTAAAGGGCACCAGGCCCTCCCCTACCAGTCTATCTCTGCAATTGGTCTCCTCTGACCCCCCTAACCTGCACTTGCCTTTCTGGGCTCCCTCCCCATGCACAAGCCTGGCTGTGCCTGCAACCCTTAGACCTTTCAGCCCGTTCCTCGCAATTAGCATGTGGACCTTTCTTCCCCTGTATTTTCTTCTCCCAGGGTCTGTCCAACTGGCCTCCCTGGGCAGTTGCTTAACCCTTCGGCACTTCCCCCTCACTCCTCCATCCCCTGCACTTTTATTACTACACTTGCACGATCTGAATGCCACAATTCATATAAAACAATAATTCCTGAAAGTCCCATAATCAGAATGACAATACCTTTTCGTAAATAACTCATTTAAAAAACGCAATGCAGCAAGTCTCCAAGTATTAGGTCGTAAAACTAGAATATACTGCCAAATCAAACCACTTGATAAAATGTCATGATTACATATTAAATGACTAAAATGCTTTGTCATCTGTGCAGTCAATTAGCTACATTCCAGGAGCAAATTATACAAAGTCTCTGTAATCTCTGCTTCCTTACAATATCTACAACCTCTCCTGGAGCGCTCAGTATTCTCTCTGCCACCTAAAAGTTCATTGGTAGGGAACAGATTAAGGCGTAAACAAAGGCACTGTCTACGCCATTGTTGACCCAGAAACCTTTTAAATAAAATGACAACATACCCACAGATCTAACCTCCAACACGATTGCCGAACATAATTCATATTCATGGACAGCCTCAATGGTTTCAATCCAGTCCATTTCTTTGATTCTCTGTTTTTCTTTTGCCGGTGTTAACTGCAATTGCTCAATAGATAGTCCATAATGGTCTATATACTCCAGACATTTCTGAGGCCACTAAAACCCTGAGGATTAACAAAGCATTCCCAAATACCAACTAATCTCCCTAAGGCCTGCACACTCTCTCCTCGACAAATCCTTTAAATTACTCTACGGATTACACCCCCCAAGTTATACCTCAAAGTCTGGAAATATACTCAAAATTATAACAATGAAGCATATGGTCCCCTATGACTACTTTGAAAAACCTGAAGGTGTTCTCTCTGTTGAACCCAGGGATTCCACGCTCAGGTGGTGGGGGCAGACACGCAAGGGAGGATCACCTGGGTAAAGGGTCTCTGTGGACCTTGGAGAGAACACCTAAAGGTGAGATATTGTATTTCCCCTCCTCTGCTTCAACTTCCTTACCCGACAACCCCTCAGCCTTTGTAGGTTACTGTTATACCAACTCCCCACAACCTTATCCCTTATTGGGAAACAAACCTGGGATACCAACCAGGATGAAACAAATTCTACCTCACATATCACCAGTGAGGAATACCCTTCTTTCTCAAACACTTTTCAAAAATTAGCTTCTTCTTACTACAGGAGGAAATGCCAACCCAATCATTTTTGTTCCCTCTTTTTTTTCATAATCTGTACCCCCATCCCAGCCTACTTTGTATGACACTACAAGTCCAATGATCCTCACCCTTCCTACTCTATCAGTAGTACTGGGCTGAGGAAGATCAGGAACAGAGTCATGATAACTGGCTCTTTTCAATGGCTCTGTCCTGCTAATTAGGCCAGGCAAGGTCAGGCGTCGCTTTCCAATCTTCTCCACTGGAAACCTGTTAATTTCCCCACCTGGCATAAAAGGCAAAGCACGCACCTACACTGAGCAAGGCCTGGAGCAAGAAGGGACGAGACTTCAGGAGCTGCTGTGAATGTGAGTTTGGAGGACAGAAAGCCAGAGGACTTTACGAGCTGTGGAGAACTTGCAAGAAAGCCAGGCAAAAGAACTGCATGTGCAACAAGTAGCTAATACCCTGAGCTGGAAGTCGTCCTTCTGGGGTGACTTGATGAGAAGCTGCTTCCCTCCCAGTGAATGATTAAATTGGGGAGGTTCGATAAAGCTATGTGTAACGGAACCTTGAACTCAAGCATGCAAACAATATTAAAACACAGCTGGTGAGATAATAAAATAGAAGAACATAGGCCCGGTTGTTTTTGCTTGAAAGTAATTATATCAAGACAAGTTTGCGCGTAATACGGCAACAGTGAGTAAAGAAAGATTCATGCGTTAAAGAGACAGTGTGATACATTGTACACAGAGTTGGATACAGCACAGTCGAAATTCTCTGTAGTAACATGCCTGACTATTAAATGTCCCGAGCCAAAAGAGTTTGTTGGAAATCGAAAATAACATGGATTGAAGCTTGCGCCCGATCGAGGGGAGCTTTTGTGAGCTGGAGAAACGCATTTCAAACCTGTGCCCGACTTTCGAAGGTTTGTGCGTCCTATGGAAAAGGTATTGAAGGCCTGAGGCCAACTGAGGGAGCATGACATGAAGGATAATAGGTCTGAGACCGACTGGGGGAAACCATTAATATTATGAGGGGCTCAACCCCGATGTAGGAAAGCCCATAAACTTGCAACTACAAGTACCGGGAAGAATTGGGTGAAAGTCAAGGTAACGGTTGTCGAAGAGGTCATGCATAGTCAGAAGCCAAATCTATGCCGCCTAGAAAGTCTTTGGGGGGGCGTGGCCAGTGAGCCTAGGATGAGGACGTGAATCCTCAGAGCTCCAGGGGTTGCCAGCTAGATCCTATCTTTATCCTGCAACTTCGGGTCGCTACACCCACGAAAACACGGCCACAAACGGTGGAACCCCTCTACTACGGGCCGCTCTAATGTGGACCTGAAACGGAGCACCATCGGTGAAATATCTGCCGTGGAAAATCGGCCTGGCCAACTGTGACAGCTCGACAAGATGGCCGCCGGAGCAACGGACTAGGAGTTGGCACGAACCACAGAAGCAAACCCTCAGAAGCAGACATCCTGTACCTCTGACGCTCGGACCTCACTGCTGTGACACTACGGTGAAAGCCTGCTGATACTGGCTGCGTGTAGCCACTGGTGCGAGTACCATCCGCGCCCAAGGAAGCGGATGAGCACCACCAGCGTCGGCTTTGTGAAGAGGAGGGAAGGCTAACCTCAGGACACCGGCGGGATCCCGGCGGGGCTGCGACCGCCATCACCGAAGCGGTAAGGAGCAGAATATCCAGACCCCCGGTGTGCTGTCCCAGTGCTGGAGAGCCCCAAAGCCCGTTCGACGCAGACGTGGGCATTAATGCAATGACACTGAGGGCTCCACTAGCCGTGGCAAAGCGTCCCCTGGAGCTCCATGAGGTAGCATAACGAAAGATCACTGAGGCAAGATTTAGGAGCACTATATCCAGGGAGGGGTCAGGCCAACAGAGCAACCAATGACCCCTTAGTAAAGGGATTGCTACGCTAACATACACCCCTCCCAGAAAAGTAGGAATCAGCTGCACCGACCTGGCTGACACCAGTGCTACACGACAACGGTGCCTCTAACCCTGCTCTATGCATTTATCTGCCCGAGTTATACACAACATAGCATATTCTGGCAGAGGAACTGATATCAAGAGCTACACTACGCAAGCTGCAATTTGAACTGAAACGTAGGAAACACTTCCTGTGGGGAAGGGAAGATAAATTCCAGAATGCTGAGACTGGGTGTTAAAATGCCACTTAACATGGGAGATGGCTGACTGCTGAATCTACGAAGTATGCAGCCAGGCGCAGGTGCCCTGTAAGGGCACCAAGAGGACGACATTGTACACAGCATCAGAAGCGGAATAACTGCACAGAACCCCTGCAGATCCAGGACAATTCCACAAGTATCTTGCTGCATGCAGCAGGAACAGACTGTGTGGCGCTCCACCTGATGGCGCTAAGGGCGATGATGTCATAACCATGTGATGCGCATCTAACACATGTCGGAAATCATTGCATGACACGTTCTGCTCACCATCTTCCAGCTCTGATGCACAAAGTCATACTCCCTGAGCTTGAGGCCCCAACTACAGACCCCATATAAGAGGCAGTTACAACACCATATCACTGTCTGGTGTATTTGCAGTCTTTGCAGTGGGCTGTCGACCTATCCACAGGCAACAGGGTCATACTGAGTCAATGTATGACACAGGATCGTAAAGAGATCATTAAAACACCTAATCCACGAACCATTATCCAGGACTTCGTGATATAGGCATTGGCAGGCCTCAGGGGCCATGAATGAAATGACACACGTGATACCGCAGTGGACCCATGGGAAGTGCTCATGAACTGGTTAGTGCTGAACACCTGTGAAAAGAAATGGAAGGCGTGAAATGGTGATAGAAATTGCTGCAGATATCCCCTAAAGAGATAGGCACCAAGCCTGGTGGCCTTGCAGGCAACTGCAAACTGCAATCAAACATCTAAGGACAGCAACGGTTGTGACATCTCCTGGCCAGTGCTCCCGCAAGATTGTAATTGGCGCACCTGATGATCTGCTTGCCTGGTTCCCAAAGAGACCCTGGAGCAATAGAGGAAACTGGAAAGTGCCTCACCAAGCAGTAATGCCCAGAGCACACACTCCACGCATCCAAACCATTCTACAGACAACAGTTGTGTTAGATTGGTTTCCCGCACACCAACGCTAGCTACAACATTATGGAGAAAGATAGAGCAAAGCCTGCAACAACGCAGAGCAAAATGGAGCAGTACACAACCTCTGCCCAAGCTCCCTCACACGAGGAGGCCAAATCTGAGATACATTGGGATTGGAAGAGAATATATCCCTGAAAGATCTTATGAATGCTATCGCCAACTCAAGAACCTCTATGGAAAAGAAGATGGATGGCATAAGTACAGAGGTGTCGCTGCTACGTCATGATGTTCAAAAGCTTACGGCCCGTATGGGAGAAGCTGAGGGTCACATTTCAGAAAAAGAAGATGGCCTGGGGACTGTAAACCACCAAATGACAGGGGCGTTGGCTCACCTCAAGGCACTGGAAGAATGGGTGGAAGAGGGAGAAGGTAGGGCAAGACGGAACAACATCCGGATCCTGGGATTCGAGCATGGAATTGTTCCTCGAACAGTGGCTCGCAGATCTCTTTGCTCCAAAACCCTATTGAAATTCTTTTCAATCGAAAGAGTCCACCGTATACCATCTGACAGACAAATTCTTGGAGCTCCCCCGTACAATAATTGCAAAGCTCCTGAATTACAGAGATCTATATGCCATACTTCAGATGGCCAGATCTAAAGGCTCCACAACATACAATGGCTCCAAAATAGCCTTTTTTCCTGACTTTATCAGAGAGGTACAGAAAGCAAGGCAGTCTTTTGATCCACTCAAGAAACGCCTTCAAAACCTCAACATAAAGTACAGACTCTTACTCCCTACACAACTGAAAGTATACTATAACGGAACGACTGTACACTTCACGGACCCGAGAGAGGCATGGAGTTGGGCGGAAAGACATCTAGAGGCGGACTGGAGACCAAATAGAAGGCACGACAACGGCAGGAACTGACCACGGCCGGAGAGAGGGCCACCTGAGCGGCCACAACAAGAGCTGGAAGCACTACCGAACGATGACAAAAACTGATGCGAAAGAGATGACATTGCCATACCACGATATGCATCGAGCGAAGGCATCATGATGTTATTACGTGATAAATCTGTTGACAAAGCTGTAGAACCTGATATCATAATAGCCGGCGGCCCAGACTGCATAGGCCCCACCGCTGTTACCTGGCAAACAGGATAGGTAAAAACCTTGTCTAATTGTTATTGACAGCTAGTTGTTTTCTTCTCTTTTCTTTCTTCTCTTTTCTCGAGCCATCAGTTGTTATTGTTTGGGCGACAGATGCTTCCAGTTGGGTGGAGTATAGGGAGGGGGGAAGGTAAGTTATTTACTATGGTTTTCCACGGGTCTGAGATGCACACAACACACGTACTCCTACACAAATACATTACATTCTGGGACAACAGTACAGGCACCTCCCAGGAACATCACACACAATATTCAATAGCAGCCACTTTACCTTTAATGGTGGCATCCGACAGTGATATCCGAACCTTGCGATTCCTGACATGGAGCGTTAACGGGTTAGGTAGCTGTATTAAGCGGAGACTTGTCACCCAGGTTCTGAATAGGTACTCACCGGATGTGGTGTTGCTCACCGAGACTCATTTGGCAGGTACAACCTGCAATCTTTTTAAGCGCACCAACTACCGTACGGCACTCCATGCTGGCTTTACCACCGGCTCAAGGGGGGTGCTCGTACTGATTCATAAAAAGCTCCCCTTCAAACTCTCCAAGGTAACACAAGACACAGGGGCCAGATATGTCTATGTAACCGGAACACTGTGGAACCAAACCATAGCAATGTTAGCTGTGTACTCACCACCTGCATTGATAGCCACATTTATAGGAGATGTTACCCCTTTGATTGTCAATGTTACCTCAGACACACTGGTTCTGGGGGGTGATTTCAACGAGGTCATGAACATAGGAATAGATTGCACGCACCTGAGAGGCAGAAACCCTGATACTCGCACAAAACTGGCCACCTTCACTGAGGCACTGGGACTGAGAGATGTGTGGTGAAATCTCCACCCTGCGGCCCGAGAATACTCATTCCACTCACACTCAGGGGTACACGCTTCCCTCTCAAGGTTGGACTACTTCTTTATGCCAACAACAGACATACACAGGGCGACCAGCGCAACCCTACTGTCATGCGGAATCTCTGACCACTCTCCCCTACTAATGGAACTGACGACGACAAGACCGCTTCCCCTTCCCTCCTGGCGTCTTAACAATTATATTTGGGCTTCCTGGAATTTGTAGAACATATCCAAAAAGCTACAAAAACCTACTTTGAACTGAACACAGGATCAGTTGATCTCCCAGTGGTGCTATGGGAAGTGTACAAATCAGTGCTGCGAGGAGAGATCCTCTCCTGCACAGCGGCACATAAGAAAGCACACTTAGAAAAGATAAGCGAGGCAGAGATGCACGTGGAACAGGCAGAACAATCTCACCTGGCACTGGACCTGCCCGAGATGAACCGCTCACTAATACTGGCCCAAAAGAAGTTGCAGAACACAGCACTAGATAGCGCCAAACAAGTACATAGGGCGATGCATGCCAGAATCTATGAAACGGTTGACAAAGAAGATAAAATGTTAGCGTGGCTGGAACGCAGAGATGAGGGACATAGACAAGTCTGAATGATTAAACTGAAAACTCTAAGCCTTTGTTAACCAAAGATGTTGCGGAAGGTTTCGCAGCTTACTATGCTGATCTTTACAAGTCCCCTGAGTCTCCTGTCAACACCTTCATGCTAGACGGGATCAGCCTTCCAAACCTAACTGTCGAGCAAAAAGACCTGCTCGAAACAAACATCACAGAAGAAGAATTGGTGATGGCCATGTCGCAGCTCCAATCCGGGAAAACTCCTGTATCGAATGGCTTCCCGGTGGAGATATGGAAGAGAATAGAACCAAGCGAGTTAGCACTGCACCTTCTGCGCGTGTACACTCATCTGAAGACAATAGGCCAACTACCCACAGACCTGAGGAAAGCCACTATAATCGTGATACCCAAGGCCGAAAACCCCCCAGACCAATGTAGTTCGTATAGGCCAATCTCACTAATAAATAGCGAAACGAAAATCTTAGCAAAAATACTGGCGAATCAACTACAGAAAGTCATCACGTCACTAATACATCTGGATCAAAGAAGCTTCATGCCCAAAAGGTCCACACGCATGAACATACACAGGCTGCACTCCGCACTAGAAAGAATCCCTGCTCTCCAAGTTCCCCTGGCACTGTTGGCAATAGACTTCCAAAAAGCCTTCGATTCAGTCTACTGGGAAGCACTTTGGGAAATAATGCGCCGAATGGGCTTTGGGGAACAATTTATGGGATGGGTACAACTTCTCTATAACTCCCCCGAGGCCGAGACCAGGGTGAATGGGTGGCCATCCAAACCCTTTAAACTAGGCAAAGGGACGAGACAGGGCTGTCCCCTATCTGCAATGCTCTTTGCGCTGGCAATGGAGACTCTGGCTATACTATTAAGAGACACTCAGACATGGTACGGATTTCAATGGACAGATGATTGGGAGGATAAGACCTTGTTATACGCAGACGGCCTGCTCCTATACCTATCCGACCCTGCAATCTGCTGTCCAGTAGTAACGCACCTGCTGGAAAGATACAAATCTTTCAATGGTCTAAGGGTAAACTGGTCAAAATCCATACTATTCCCAATTAAAGAAGTGGACGACGCTGTTCCATGTGACTGCCCTTTTCATGCAGAAAGAAACCACTTTCGATACCTGGGGGTACAGATCACGAAAGACCTAAATGAATATGTGGCCAGGAATCTCCGTTCACTCATAGAACGATTTACAGAAGATGTTAAACACTGGGTCGCCCTACCGCTGACTCTACTAGGGAGAGCAGCGCTGTTCAAGATGATGACCTTGCCACGATTCTTGTACATCCTCCAGAATGCCTCACTTCACATCCCCACGCATGAATTTCACAGGATTGACAGAACCCTTAGGAAGCTCCTGTGGAGCAATGGACGCCTGAGGCTAGCACTTCACACCCTGCAACGGTCCATTTGGGAGGGAGCATTGGGCTACTGCGACTGCAGACATATTACTGGGCAAGCCAAATGGCAGTAAAAAATGACATGCTACATGGGGATACTACGCTACCTCATATTAGACCCAACACCACAAGAGGAGCAAAAATAACCCCACTGGAGTTGCTGTATCGCAAAATCAACACTAAGAGCCCCAAAACGATGTCGTCCCACCTGACGATAATCTGGGCAGAGACACACAAATATATCAATTGGGAAGGAAAAATCACCCCAGCGCAACTGCTATGGGAAAACAAGAACCTACCTGAGATGAATAAGTTCCCAAAATGGCAGAGCTGGATAGCAGTGGGCATAACTAAAGTAGGAGATGTAATCACAGAGGGGAAACTAGTACCTTTCAACGATTTGATTGCCAAATTCAACCTCCCTGATACGGAGCGGTACCGACACACTCAGTTAAGTCATGCACTACAGCGCCACCTCCCTGATCTGTGTAACATGGCAGAATGCACTCTCATAGAGATAAACCTAGTCTTAGACCAAATTGATGTCACGATCACCTCTATGATGTGCAATGCCATTACCTCCTTTGCTACACCTGAATTAGTGAGTCTAAAGTTCAAGTGGGAAAGAGATGTGGGAACGATCCTGCCGGAAGACTGGATAGCAATACTGATGTACCCATGGGAAATGGCCATATCATCCAGACCCTGCCTCATACAGCTCAAAATATTACACAGAATATACTATCCAAGGGTAGCACTCTATCAATGGGGCAGAATCACAGACCCTAATTGCCTAGGAGGTCTAACATAACTCCGGAACATGCACAATGGATCACTGATGTGGACTCATGCATAGCGATGGAACAGCGGGTATATACGGCTAGAGGCTGCCCAGAGAAAGCAAATAAGACTTGAGGAATGTGGGAAAATGCCCATTAACCTGCTGGAATCCATGTTCTACATACTTTATACAAACTGTATTGAAGTTGTGAATATGTTACACTCCCATTACTGTGTGTTGCCGAATCTTGGACCCAAAAGTTATTAGAGTTGTTTGAATGTAAAGAATGATGGACTCCTCTGGAGTCAATGTTTCATTTGTATTATGCAATGAGAAAACAATAAAAATGTGAGATTAAAAAAAGAAAGTCTTCGGGAAGAGTATCCCTGAGACCTTTATGAACGATTGTGACTACTAAGGTTTCAAGACGAAGAAGTCTATTTGTGGAAAACATGTGCAACCTTTGTTTTAGAAAGTCCAAACTAACATTCGATTATTAAAGAAGCCTGAACTTTCTGTTGACTCGCCCCAGTAAGTTAGAGTGTTTTACTGGGAAGAACTATTCTGCTTTAGTCCCTATGCCCTCGAGTCCCATTGTCCCAAGGTGAACTCGTGGGGAAGGGATTCATCATTGCTTCAAACCCCTTGTCATCCGGATCCTGTTGTTGAGAACACTATCCTTTTCATGTTGTGTACACTTCCCATGCAACTTTTTGTATTAGAATTAGGGTAATCATTAGGTTTAGAACCTTTTTTTTTTACTGTACTGACTAGGATGGTTTTACTTTTACTTTATGGTCGAGTTTACTCCCATTTTAGAGTTATGGCCAGTTAAGACATCTCCAAACCCTGGCAAAGTTATAAATAAAGATGTTGCTCTTGCATCTCTTGTTTGTGACTCTCCTTTTGATACCATGAGTTCTCACATTACTTAGCAATTGGATTTGAGCAGACCACATATCTCTGACATCTCCTCAGTCCTTCAGCCTCTAAGCACTTAGAATCGAACAGCAAGCACTTGGAACACACAGGACCTGTTAATGTACGACCCCTCTTATCGGTCTGGTTCTTGCGACTTTCTGTTTTTTTATTTAGCTTTTAATTATTATGAACTATGTTTAATATACGAGGATGTCATTTGAGGTTATACCTACAATCAGTTGCATGCTGCACTACCCATACTCCCACAGTTGTATCTACTCTCTCTACTATACTGTTTGTTTTCTCCCTTTTATGCCCTTTGAAATGACTTGTTTGTGACTTTGCACTATACTCGACAACAATGAATTGACACATATGGCCATTGCTAGTGGAATGACCTTTGTGCCAAGTCTCCCAAACCCACCTTTCCTTATCACTGTCTATAGCCTAAAGCCATGTATAGTGGTCACTTTTCTGAGGGTATGTTGCTTGGCCTTGCCCCAGGGCCTCACTGTGATCGGTGGTGATTGGGCGGCCATGACCAATGTTAACTTTGTGTAGGCTCGCCATATTGACCCACATTGGCTACTGGCCCTGGCCTGAAGCCAAGGACTGTGGTCATTTTATCCAGGGTATGTCCCAGGTCACCCTAATATATCCATAATGGCCAATGGCCACAGCCTGCGGCCGTTGCTAGTGGTCATCTTGACCAGAGCAACCCATAATGGGCACTGGTAACTGCATCCTGCTGTGGCCAGCGGTTACTTTGCCTGTGACTTTGCCATGCCATGTGCCTTTCCAGCTTCCCATAGCTTGTTCATGCCTGAGGTTGTGCCTATAATATGGTGGGCCTGAATCGATGGGCACTATTTACTTTGCCTAGGCCCTCAAATTGATCCATTATTCAGAGTAAGATGTGTATTTGTCTTGGCAAGTTTACTAAAGCTTTGCTGAATGGAAACAATTACATTAATCTAAAAATATGCTCTTCCTGTGAGTAGTCCATCATAACCATAACTACACAATTTATATTACTGACTATGGCATATATTGTGATAAAGTCTAGTGCATCATTCTGGGCACTGTCAGTTGGCTGGGAAACAGGGCTGGTGTCTCCCCAGGTTAGAGAATGTTGAGTTTGGGGTGTATATGGGGGAGGATCACCTGTTCCCCTCGCTTTTCTACAGTGTCAGTGGAAGGGACAATCAATTTGCAACCACAGACATGCCTGCCCCTTTAAGGGAATCGAGGAATGGCAGTCTCACAGACCCAGCAGGTCCTGCCCCTCAGCTCCACTCACACTGCTACAGAAATCCCATATGAATCAACAAGGAGAAACAGGGGACCTGAAAAATTACAGGAAACTGAATACTCAGCAAGCCATCCATTGCACAAGATCTCCAGTCGCCTGCAGTTAAGAACAGGTAGGATAAGGGAGTCCTCGCAAGGTGTATGGCCAGGGCATGACCACCAGAGATTGGACTGCCCAAAAGGAGGGACTAGCCTGCCCCAAGTCCTACAATTCCCAGGAGCGTGGGTTCATTGGCCAGAACCTATACCAGCTGCCTGAGAAGCTAGACCTGAGTTTCCTCAACCAAAAGGAAGGATGGAAGGCAGTGCCAGGGTTTGTGGCAGGCAGAGAGAAGACTGCACAAGAGGAGACACAAGCCAAACCTAAGTTCCATATCAGGGTTGGAGCCTGGCATACAATTCCAATCTCAGCAAACACACCTGAGTCTTTTTCATTAGAAAGAGAATAAAAGACATGGACAAAACCCTTTAAATGCTAAGTCTGGCAGTGGAGGTGATGGGAGCACAATCTGGAGACCAGAGAAAAAGATTAAGCAAGACCCAGGAAACTGGAGGCGAGACTCAGGGGACCAAATCAAAGTCCCAAGAGAGCTGGAGCAAGAGGCATGTAAGGTAAGAGTGGTGGTCAAAAAGGGGGGATATCTGGACAGAGGTGAATGAGGGAGAAACTATCAAGAGGTGAAAGAGGAAGGATGTCAAGACAGAAATGATAAGGATCGTAATTTTCAAAAGGTGATTCCTGCACCAGTGCAAGCGGAAGCCAGCAGTCATGCCTGTGTTTCCGTATCCTGATGAGTTAGGGATAGATATAATTAATGATCAAATCAATGTTTATTTATTTATTTATATTTCAGAACAATTGTTCCATGAAACACAAAAATGGCGAGATTGTACAGAATAAAATCATTGTCATTATTATTACAGACACTTACATTTTGCACACGAATAAACCGCTGTATGGGGCACCCACAGTGACATAATAATACTAAAAATAATTCTACTAAGACAATGGGTCACCTGAAAATGCAAAACACAACAATCGGAGCAGCATTTCATTAGTAAGCCATAATTGGCACAATGTAAATATAATTTTAAAACATGCCACTATTGAAGGAAATTCTCTCTTGAAGGAGCTTAACAATTGAGTATCAAACATAAAATCACCACTGTCATAAAATAATACAATGGGATAAAATACACAATTCTAACTTCATTCCTGGTGGATAGGAGGCGGGTTCAATAGAGAGAGCACCGCTCCCAATACATTTCTATTGCTCATGTGTCGGCCAACATAACCAAGACGCTTAGTGGCGCAGTACTGGGAGAGCACTAATACAAAACGTGACTTAGTGAAACAACAGAAACGTTCTTTTGGTCAGTGCTTGTTTTAAGAAATGTACTGACTTGCGGGGTGTCCACTCAAATGAAGAACATCATGAAGAACATCAGTGCAGGGCGATATTGTATGAATTGCCTTTCTCTCAGGATGTGCATTATGGTTCTAGCTCTTATATCTATGTATGCTGGGCAGAACAACATGCAATGTAAGAGATCCTCTTCTACCTCTCAGCAAAACGGGCAGCATTTCCCCTCCTATTGTTTGAGCATTGTTTGACCAAAAGGACCAAGTTAGGGGGAGACAATTAAATCTCACCCTAGTTATAAGTATTCTCTCGGTCGTGTTATTCGCCCATAACAGATATTTTTGGATTGAATCTGACGCGATGATGGTGTGGCTTCTATTTGTTTCCTTTTGGATTTCACAAGATTCCCAGTCCTCCTTAAGTTCCAACAACAGCTGGGTTTTTAAGTGGGATGAGCCACGATATTCAGCAGAGTTGGCTGGGTGAAATAAGACTCTGCATTCAACTTTGAGAATTGTGTTTTGACATAAGACAAGCAGAGGATTTCGTACGCACCCCTGTTGCCTAGAATGTGTATAATTAAGGATTGTGTCAGGACAGCTTTAGAAATGGTCCAAATTCTGACCCAATGCAAAACTGGTTCAGATGCAATGTCGTCTTACAAGTAAGGCATGCCATGTTCAAAGTGGGTGCCATCATTTGGGGCTGGTTGCAGTAACCCTAGGATTGTTTTTTTTTAGGAAATCATTCTCAATAACTTGGATCTCGTTGATGTTCCTGAAGCCTCATAAAACGGCACCATATTTAGCTACTGCTCCTGCTTTACTACTGTACTCTGTCTTTATCAAATCAGCTGGCTTCGATTTGGACATGGCCATGAAATCTCCTGACCCCACATAATTCTTGTTTGAACCTAATTGCCTGTTTCATCAGATGAGCCACATGTTTCATAGTTGGAGAAAATATATAATTCATATGTTTTGAAGGATTTTGTATTGGATAGCCACTGGTGAATTTGAGCTGTGTGGGTTATAAGTCTAAATTTGCAGAAAGCACACATGTACGAAGAAACATGCACTGCATTTTACCTTATTTTATTCTATTTATTTATTTATTTATTTTTTACATTTGTAGAGCGCACTACAGCCCCAGGGCATTGAGGCGCTGTTTACATGAAAGTGTACGTAGGCATGAGTACATTAGGACATGCGGTTACTTGGTTACATCATATGTGCTAGGTTACAGAGTACAGATGGGCATACGGCGCCTGACATTTCAGACAAACAGGCTGGTTTTGATGGCCTTGCGGAAGGCTAGGTGAGAGTCGATTACCCTAATGTGTGAAGGTAGTGCGTTCCAGTGGGTGGCAGCGATGGCTGGGAAGCTGGAGCCCCCTGCACGCACTCTGCAGGTTTTGGGCTTGGTGATCAAGTTGGTGTAGGCTAGCCTAGATGGCTTTGTGGAGGTGGGGAGGGCGATGCGCTGGGCGAGGTAGGGGGGTGCCAGATCATGGAGGCATTTCTGAGTGATGGAGAGGATTTTAAAGATGATTCTCTGTTTGACAGGAAGCCAGTGAACCTGTCTCCTTAGGTCCGATATGTGGTCCTTTTTTGGGAATCCAGTGGCAGCCCTAAGGGCATTGTTCTGGACAAGTTGGAGTTTGGCAATATTTTTGCTGGAGGTGCCTCCGAGGAGAGCATTACTGTAGTCCAGTCTTGAGCCGATAGTGGCTCTAGCGATAGTAAGGCAGTTCTGTGTCGTTAGGAAGGGTCTTACTGCGTTAAGCAGTTTTGAGTAGTATGCTGAAGAGGCAGCAATGGCGTTAACCTGTCTATTCATGGTGAGATTAGAGTCTAGGTAGACACCCAGAGTTTTTACTGTATGGGACACAGCGATGGGTATATTATCGATGGTGAAGGAGCGATATTTCTTGTTGAGGTTGCCCAGGATGGTAGGTGACCCAATGAGCAGAAGCTCGGTTTTGTCACTATTTAGGCCTAGCCAATTTTCAGCCATCCAGGCTTGGATGGTACAGTAGATGGAGTTGAGGGTGATCCTATCTGCCTCATAGTCACCTGTGAGGGGGATGAGCACCTGGGTGTCATCAGCGTAGTTGGTATATGAGATACCCATGGTGTCAAGAAGGTTGAAAAGGGGCCTAGTAAATAGGTTGTAGAGGGTGGGCGCAATGCAGGAGCCCTGAGGCACCCCACATTTGATCTGACTAGGGGAAGAGCATGCTGAGTCTGAGAAGACTTTCATGGCCCTTTCCTGTAGAAAGGAGGTGATCCATGCACATGCTTTAGGGGAGAAGTTTGCTGCGATGGAGAGGTGATGGCAAAGAGTATTGTGGTCCACGAGGTCGAACGCGGCCGATAGATCAAGGAGCAGAAGGAGCGCTGGTTTACCAGCGTCTCTGATGTCGTCCATTTGATTTTTTAAATCGAGGAGGGCGGTTTCGGTGCCGTGTCGTGGCCTGAAGCCAGACTGCCGAAGGCCCAGAAGGTGGTGATCCTCGAGGAATTTCTGGACTTGCAGGTAGGCTGCTTTATCCAGAATTTTAAGCAGGAAGGGGACGGTGGTGATGGGCCTGTAGTTCCCTGGTGCCGCGGGGTCAAGGGAGGGCTTCTTGAGGAGCGGTCGTACCCAGGCCTCCTTGAGGTCAGATGGGACATGGCCAGACTGGAAGGAGGCATTGATGAATGCAGTCAGGAAGGGTGCAAGTGTCGCGCTGCAGTCCTTAATGAGCTGAGAGGGGCAGGCGTCGCCGTTACAGTTAGATGGTTTAATGGTTTTTAGGAGGGAGATGACTTCAGATTCCGTCACGTCCTTGAAGTTGAATACAGGGGAGGGTTTGATTTTGGTCTTTTTATTCTGTTTGCTATTCTGAGTGGCAATTAGTAGGGTAAGGGCCTTTTGGTGAGCTTGGATTTTTGTTTGTAGGGTGTTTACCTGTGATGGAATTGTAGCTATAATAGTGTAGAATTATTTAGTGCTCCTTTAAAATACATGTGTCTTTTGTTCTGTACACTGAATGTTTTTTTTTTTCCACAACTGTTATCGAATGTTTTTTGGTGGTCTGTCACAGGGATAAACACTCATGGGCAAAATATGTACTTTTAATTATTCATTGCCATAGCGTTAGCCAGGTTTGGATAATATTTGGCAGCCATTTGTATCATTGGGTCAAGACTCACAACTTTTGCTTGGTTTTGCAAACATGTGGACAGGTACTAAAGAAATATTCCAGGTGTTTGCCATCAAATGGCTATATACTTACACCATTCGGCATGCATTATATTGAACAAATATATGTATTTGTGTTTGCAAAAAAATAAGTATGACCACGTATCTTTTCCTATTTTCTTAACATGCTAAATAAATATTTTGCTCCCAAAGCTTAACATAGAATAGCAGTTTCCAAAACCTATATAATATTGCAACCAGCATTGTTGTGCCGTGGACTTGTGCCATAGTAGAACACTGATTGTGTAGTTGCCATAATGCTGAATGTTTCTGCTTATGATAGATATCATTCTTTTACTGTGAAAATGGGAATGTTTTTGACAAATTCCCAAAAGTGTGCTAAAGCTCCTGTTGGCCGTTAGTTGTAGACACTCCGCTGGAACAGTACATAACTTACAGAAATCCTACTATGCAAAACAATCTGGTGACCCAATTTAAGGACACTAAAGCCCTCATTACAACTTTGCCGGAAAACGGTAAAAGGGCCAGTAAAACCATTTACTGGCACTTTTACCAGTCTAGCAAATGGTGCAAATAATTCTGTCAAAACAAGTACCGGCATTGCAGTAAAGCTGTGCCAGTATTACTAACACAATGGTATTACAAGACCGGATTTGCCGGTAATACTGACAGATAATTGCCAGAAATACCAGCTAAACAAGCCAGAAATAACATCACTTCAGAGGAGCCGGTAAATGGACAAAGGTGAGGGAAATAAGGCCACAGGGTCACCCAATGCACCCAGGCGCACCCAATACACACAGGAACAGAACCTAAGGGCAACACCTTCCCCAAGAACACTTTCTAACAGAACCATGCTGCCACTCACTGTCGCTACCATGGACTTAGAGCTGCTCCATGCCGATGTCCATCTGCTGGTGCTGGAGCAGCAGCAAGGGCGACAGGAGGCAAGGGAAAGAAAGAGAAGGAGGAGGTGGGAGGAGGATGAGGATGGGGATACAGGTGATGCAAGAGGTGAGTTGGAGCCATGCCATGATCCCTCACACAAGGGCTACATTCTGGGCCCCAGCCAGATACCCACCCTGTACCACCTAAATAGGGAGAACATTCATGACCTCTAGACCCTCATCCAGGATGACATTGGGAGCAGGATCGGTATCAGAGCAGCCATACCATCGCTGTTGAAGCTGGTGTCTGTCCTGCACTTCTTGGCCACAGGCACATTCCAGTACTTTGTGTGCCAGCTGCATGGCATTTTGCAGCCTGCCTTCTCCAGAGTTCTAGTGCAGGTACTGGAGGCCCTCCTGTGCCATGTGGGCCAGCACATCAACCTCCCCGCCACCCACACACAGCTCAATGCCACCAAGGACCGCTTTTATGCGATTGCAGGCATGCCCAATGGGTGGGCAGCATTGGACTGCACGCACGTAGAGCTGGTCCCTCCCCACGCCTCAGAGGAGGTCTATAGAAACCGGAAGCAGTTCCATTACCCCCTTTTTCAGGTGACCTGTGACACCAACCGGACCATCACCTACTGCTGTGCCGGTTCCAAGGATCAACCCACAACTCCATGGTCCTGCAGAACAGCACCCTGCCGGTTTACAAGGCCCATCACGGAGGACAAACTACCTGGATGTTGAGTGAGTACATTTATACTTACATTGCAGCATGGGTGACAGGCAAAGGAGAGGGATATGTCACAAATGCATGTCCGGCAAGAACCCTGCACATGCAGGTAAAACTAGCGCACACCTCAATTGACAGACCAGAACACACAGAAGTAGCACATTACTGGAGAATTAGCAGTCACTGACCAGTCCATTCCAAACCCAAACAGATATTCACATGTAATGAAGTACAGGTACCAGAATGCAACGGTGTTTCCCCCTCCATGTCAGTGAATCTGTAGACCAGGCCACCTAGGGCCATGAGATGTATGTCCTGGTGAGATATGGGGCATGCATGCAGAGACTGAGATCCTGCTGTCACAGGCAACACCACTCCCGAGCACCATTACGCATGTTTATGTTAATGGTTAGTTTACTGTGCATTGTTGTCACTTGCGTAGTCTTTTGGAACGCTGGTGGGTCTGCAATGGGCAATCTGTTAGTGGCATTAAGCGGTAGAAGAGCAAGAGAGCTTTGATGTGCTGTTGGCAGCTTCAGTTCGGTGAAACCAGTCGCTGACCATTGGGAAGTATTCATTTGGTAGCTGTCATATGGTTTTGAGGCATGATTGTTTATGGTTTGTTTTCATGTCGGGTGCAGTGAAGTGTGTGCGTTTAGTGGTGCACTAGAGGTATGTGTGTTTAGTTTAGAGTCCGAATGTGCATACACAGAATGGTGAGTTTTAAGTACGGTTAGTTAGTGGCAAAACATTTCCTACCCCCAGCAATCCTTTGTATTGTATTGTATTTATTTATATAGCGCGCCAAGCCCTGAGGGAACTGGGCACATTTATTAGGTACACATAGAGATACATTATTTACAGTTACAGGCATATTAATTACACAGTTTACACAATTTACAAGCAGGTATTTACCCAGTTTACACAAAGCACGGTGTATTTACACAACATGGCTGGTTGGCAAAGCAAATATATTACAGGGGAGTTGAAAATGTGTACAAGGACCGACAATGAGGAGGGTTAGTTTTCAATCAGAATGAGCCATGTTTTGGCCTCTTTCCGAAATTTGGGGAAGGAGGGTTCTAATCTGATGTTAGGGGGTAAAGCGTTTCATGGTTTAGCTGCAAGGACTGCAAAGCTTTTACCCTCTGCTTTTTGCAGTTTAAACCTAGGTGTGATGAGGTAATTGGAGTGAGAAGATCTGGTTTGTCTGTGTTGAGTTTTAATTTGTCGCAGAGGTATTCGGGTGCTTGATTATGTATGCATTTGTATGTGAGAGAAAGAGTCTTGAGTTTGATTCTTTGGTTGATTGAGAGCCCACAAGCACTACGCCTCATCTCTCAGATGTGCAGTTTTTTGGGGAAGTTAGTTGCAGCTCTGAGTGTGTTGTTTTGATAGATCTGTAGTTTGCGTAAATTGTGTTGACTAATGCCCAAGTATAGTGCATTCTAGTAGTGTAGCTTGGTTAGTACAAGCGCCCTGGCCAGAGTGATGCAGTTGTCAGGTGTCAGGAAGGGTCTGCAAGCCTTAATGAGCTTGCATGTGTAAGCAGTAGTAGATGCTGTGGAATTGATTTGTCTTCCGAGTTAGAATGTGGAATCGATGTACATACCTAACGTTTTGACGTCTTTGGAGACTTTGGTATTATTGCCGTCAATGATGAAGGTGTTAAATTTTTTGTTGTCGAGTTTATTGAGTCTGGCTTGGGTTCCCACTAGGAGAAGCTCAGTCTTGTCGTTGTTGAGGCAGAGACTGTGTTGTGCCATCCATGCTTGGACGATAAGGTAAATGTCATTGAGCCGCTGTGAGCCTGTGCCGTGGTTGCCTGTGATGTATATGAGAATTTGTGTGTCGTCGGCATAATTAGTCTAACAAATGCCCAGGTGGTCAAGTTTGTCAAATAGAGGCTTTGTGAAAATGTTGTATAGTGTGGAGGAGACACAAGAGTCTTGTGGGACCCCACAAGTGACAGTCGATGGAGAAGCAGAAGCCGTTGTTGCAAACACTCCTGTTGTTCTGTTGTTCAGAAATGATTGTATCCCGGCAATTGCATCATCGGAGAAACGGGCTGCTGAGGAAAGAAAGTTACAGAGGGTTTTATGGTGGACGAGGTCAAACGCCGCTGATAAATCGGTGGCGCTGTGGAGCAGCCCAAGATGGCTGCCTAGCTTTTGAGCTCCATGCGGCTCCGGCTTACATCTGCTAACATCTGCGAACATCGGAACCTCCTACACTCCTGTCGCGGCTGGCCACTTGCCCCTGTCTTTTGGGCAACCCCTGGCGAGGTCCTGGCCTTATTTGGACACTGGGAGGCCGATTACGGCCACGTTTCGTTAGAGGCCTGGGTCTGACTGGGGCTGCGACATATACCCGGGCCTCGCCTCCTCTTCCCGGCAGGCCGCACCGGCGCCTTGTCTATCCCCCCAGAGGGCCCTGCAGAGCGATCCACTGCCTGGCTGGGAGGCTGGCACTGAGCCAACAACTGCGGTGGTCCCCTCCCGGGAAACGCCGCCACACCAACACTCTGCTGCCGGGGGCCGCCGCCAGAGCTCGCCCCGGCCCATTCCAGTGCCTCTGGGGCTGGAGCCTCCATCGCTGTGCTGGGGAGCCTGAGCGCGGACGGGGGACTGCGCTGTCGAGGTGAGGAGCGGAGGGGGGACGGGCCTTATAGGGGGTGCGCTGCCCCCGGCCGCTGCCCGACCTGTGGCCTGTGGCCCCGTGCGCCTGGGCCGGCCCGCTCTCCTCGTTCCACGCAATCCGGGGACCAGATCCCCTGTGACTATACCAGCCCTGCCTCCGTCGCTGGACCGCAGCACCTACGTGCTGGATGCCCCTGGGGCGCTGGGCGATTGTTCTCTGTCATGCTCACTGATGGTGGGTGCCCTGCGGCCCTGGCCCCAACGCCCATACTGGGGAGCGTCCTCTAACGACGCCGCATCTGCCTGACGCCTGCCACCTCCCCTGGGCTGGTGCCCTCCTGCCTGTGTTCCCAGGAGCGGCCGCGGATTATTGATCGACTAGCAGCCACCCTGTCTTTGCCGCGGCCGGGGCCTGCGTATTCCACTGGGTCCCTGCTGTGCACTCAGTGCACTACAAGTGTCATCTGCAACTACATTGGTGGAGGCCTGGCGGGCCTGCCGTCTGTCTACCATAGCCTGACTTGATCCCTGAGCCCCACGCCTCCTGTTTCTTCGCGGGCGACGCTCATCGACCGTGTTGGCTTTGCCACCATCCAGCATGCCGAATAAACTGAAGGGGAACGCCAAGGGAGGATCTATGGATAAATTTGCTAGAGCGGTGTCAAGGACTGATGCTTGCTCGTCCCCATCCTCGCCGGAAGAGTCTGGGGTGGAGGCACACGCCGGAACATCGGGGCCTGACCTCACAGTCATCATGGAGTCAATGGCCAAAAACTTCGCCTCTTTCCACGAGAAACTGGACGATATAAATGCCAACGTTGCCTCGCTCAAGGCACGGGTAGATCAAGCTGGGACTCCAATAACAGAGGCTGAAAGTAGGATTTCTACAAACGAGGATGAAATACACGTGCTGCAGTCCACGGTTGCGGCCCTGTCACGAGACATGAAGGCGGTTAAGTCTAAGTGTGACGACTTGGAATCCCGCTCCCGCAGAAATAATCTACGCATTATTGGCGTTCCCCAGAACGCACTCAAGGGGCGCATGGAGGATGCTATCGAGAGCTTGCTCAGGGATCTGCTGGATAATCCAGCCTTGTCACCGCATTTTACAGTCGAGCGTGCACATCGAGCTTTATCCCCTCGACCCAGGCCTGGCGATATTCCGAGACCCATCATCGCCAGGATCCTGAACTACCGGGACAGGGACCTCATCCTACGCTTGGCACGGGAGAAGGGAGAGCTGCGCCTGGAAGCCAATACCGTCAGGATTTTTCCCGACTTTTCAGTTGCGGTTCAACAGGAGAGGCGCCAATTTCTTGGCGTCAAAAAGCTGCTCAGGGAACGCAATGTCCCATACGCTATCCTATTCCCGGCTCGACTGAAGTTGACCCACAACGGAAAACTCTACTTCTTCACGGTCCCTGAGGAGGCGGTGAGGTTCATCGAGTCGGAAATACCATTGCATAATTCAAGAAATGATCCCGCGGCTGCCGTGTAAACACTCCCTGTAGTGCTCTATTCTCCTTACCATTTACCTCCGCTCATCTGGAATGTGATGGTGGCAATACTGTACTACAACCTCAGCAGCTTAGATCCTGTGGGTGGCCATCCGGCCTAGGGTTTACTTTGGTCCCTTGGACGTCACTCCTTGCCCCTCGTATACTGTTTGGTCCTGCTTGAGTTCATTTACTGTTCCTCCACTACCATCTGATCTCATCTGTGTGCTGGGGAATCCGAGACCTGAACTTGGATCCGTTATTGCAGAACTTGACTCGACGGCACATGCCGTCCTATATGATGCTTAAGAAGCCGTCCGCACGGCTACAGCGCCCCCTTTGCGTTTGCAATGTTTGTGTTTGGTTTGCTGTTAAGGCTGGGTGGCCCCTGTTGGGCCAAATTATGGGCATATCCCTGTTGGGTAGTGCTCTCCGTTCTCCCCCGGTTGGGGGACCCCGGCCTGCCTACTGGCCCTGACACTGGTTTGGCTGGGGACTCAAGTTTTGGGTGGGGGACAATCTCCACTGCAATTTGTGGGTGGGCAGTGAGGGTGGTGGGTGGTGATGTTGGGAATCTTTGGGATTGTATTAAAAAAGACGGGGGTAGTATGGCAGAAAGCGCTACATCGGGGCACCCCTGTGGGGACTCCATCAAATCACTAGTTGGACTCCGGCAGAGAGTGTGGGATGCACCCTAGTTACATGTAATGGCAACTGTAGTGATGTCCTGGAATGTTCGGGGTCTTAGTAACTATACCAAAGCTTGTAAGATTATGGCCTACGCCAACAGACATAGCTGTAAAATCTTACTCCTACAGGAGACGCACTCTGAGGGCCACTTGGCCAGATGCATGGCTCCATCCTGGGGCCCCAATAGATATTTCACCTCCTACTCGTCCCGGGCCAGGGGGGTTCTGACGATGGTTCATAGGTCACTCAAGTTTGCACTTCATAAGAAATATGTAGATCCAGAAGGAAGATATGTTATTCTACATTGCTCGTTGGATAATAGGGAATACCTGTTAGTTAATACATATGGTCCTAACGTGGACTCTCCTGATTTTGTCGATCGGCTGGCAGCGACTTTACTGGGCTATGCGGGAGTGCAGATTATTTGGGGCGGGGACATGAATTTTATAATGGACACCACACTGGACAGAACGGGCACTGCCCCTAGATTGCTTTCTGGTGCAGCGCGTAGACTCTTAGCGCATAGTGCGACGCTAGATATTCGAGATGCATGGCGGGTGATGCATCCACTAATGCGTGAATATACTCATTATTCCTCTGTGCACGACAGCTCCTCGAGAATTGACATGTTTTTTTTGTCTAGTACGCTCCTGGGTAGGGTGGCTGAGATTCAGATTTTGGCGCGCACCTTATCGGATCATTCTCCTGTTCAGCTGGCCGTTGACCTGGGAGTTCCCGCTCCCACAATTAACACATGGCGCTTCAAGTCTTCAGCCCTCCAGGACATAGTATTCAAGGCGGATATTCTTGCAGACATACAGTCCTACTTTGAGTTTAATCTATCCCACTCCACTTCCCTGGGGGTCCGATGGGAGGCCTTCAAGGTCTACATCAGGGGAATGTCCATATCGAAGGAGGCGGGAGTACTCAGAGCCATACGAGCAGCTCTTACCCGCTCCGAAGCCAAATTACGTGACCTGGAGAGTGCTCATCCTACATCTGTCGACCCAGCTACTCTTTCCCGGATTAGTGAGGAGCTCCAAGTTTTTAATGAACAGGCCATCAGGGAAGTTCGATATTTCAGTCGCCCACAGGCGGCCCGCAAATACGGTGAAGGGGACAGGCCGGGTAGGACACTGGCGGCGGTGGCCAGGGGCGAGTGGGGTCATACACCGATTGCTAGTATTAAGGACAGGTCAGGGTTGGACCAACTGACTGATCGACGGATTCTGGAAGTTTTTACAGACTTCTACACTGACCTATACTCCCAGCCCCCTGAACATAGCGAGTCTCAAATGCGTGACCTCCTCAGCCAGATCCCCACGACACTCATTTCCCCCACAACTAAAGACCAATTAGACTCCCCCGTTCTGTTGGAAGAAATAGTTGAGGCAATATCCAAATTCCCTAAGGGAAAAGCCCCTGGTCCGGACGGGCTGACAGCAGAATTTTATCAGGAGCATGTAGCCATATTGGCCCCCAAATTACTGGAAGTTTGGAACGAATCGCTCCGACTGGGCACCCTCCCTCCGACATTGCGGGAGGCCGTCATCACGGTTCTCCTTAAACCGGGAAAACCTGCTGATGAATGCGGATCTTACAGGCCCCTCTCATTGATGAACCTGGACACTAAAATATTTGCCAAAGTGATCGCCAATCGTTTTCTTCCGGTCATGTCTTATATGGTGCATGATGACCAATCAGGTTTCGTCCCCAGGAGGTCGACGTCCCACAATGTTAGAAGATTATTTAATGTCATGGCTCGCATGGATCAGGGTGTTAGTGCAGTGGCGGTTACGCTGGATGCCCAGAAGGCCTTTGACATGGTGTCCTGGAAATATACCTGGTTGGTACTGGAAAATATGGGTGTAGGGCCAAATATGATAGCGCACATTAAATTGCTATATACTTCCCCGGTGGCTAGGGTACGGGTTAACTCCCAGGCGTCAGCCCTGTTCCCTCTTTCCAGGGGCACCCGCCAGGGTTGCCCGTTTTCCCCGAACTTATTTGCCCTGGCAATAGAACCAATGGCCGACTATATTAGGGAGCGGCATGCATACCGAGGGATTAGGTTAAAAGACGCCCCAGAAATCGTCTCGCTGTATGCAGACGACATGTTACTCTTCGTGAGAGACCCGGATGTGCACCTGGACCCGATTTTACGCGATATTACCCGAATTGGCACATACTCCGGGTTCACCATTAACTACACCAAATCTGAAATTTTCCCCCTTACTAGTTCCACGTCACAGCCCGTTACCGAGTACCCGTTGCGTTTGTCCCCGCTGGGGATTAGATATTTGGGGGTCCAGGTGTCCCGGACCAGGGAAACACTGCTGGCGGATAACTACCGGGCAGTGGCGGAGCAGGCTGAGGCCAAAATTGTGCGCTGGCGTGCCCTTCCACTATCACTGGCCGGTAGACTCTCACTGGTGAAAATGATCCTGCTCCCTAAGCTATTATACATCTTCTGTAATGTCCCCGTCTGGCCAGGCAGGAGATACTTTGCAAACCTTCATAAAACACGTGCACAATTCCTCTGGCATTCTGGTGCGGTACGTAAGAAATGGTCGGACATGTGTCTGCCCTATGACAGAGGGGGCTTCACGGCCCCGGACCTGCTAAAATATTGGACGGCCGCTCAGGCACAATTCGCTTCGTATTGGTACCCTGGACCCCCACCCCGCCCTCACGTCAAGCTGGAGGTCCTAGCGGGGGCGCGCTGTAGCATAATGTCCCTGATTCTGAATGGGAAGTACGAACCGGATTCGCCTATTGATCCGGTCCGGGCCACCGTACAGGCCTGGGGCCAGCTGTTTGCAACCTGTGATGAACAACACCCATATTACAAGTGGCTCCCCGCCTGGAATGTTCCCGGGCTGGAACCCACGCACGACACCGCAGTGGCGCGGCACTGGGAGGCATTGGGGTACCGCGCCCTCACTGACTTTTATCCAGAAGGGCAATTTATAACGCTGCAGACGTGGAGGCCGGGGCATTCTGGTTCAGTTATGGAGCTCCTGCAGTTCTACAGGCTGCGCGCGGCCTTTCGCAGCGCGTGGCCTGACTTTCCTGCTGAGCCCCGGGACTCCCCTGGGGTTGCCTACATTGCAAATTTGGGGGGTGCACGCGGAGTGGTCTCCTCATTATATAAACTGTTGCTGTCCGTTGCCCCTCCCCGACCATCCAGGGCACGGGGGGATTGGGCCGCTGAACTAGGGACGGAACTTACTGACCAACTGTGGGGAAAAATGTGCTCTCATACCAGTGGGGTGTCTTTGAACTTCCGTTACCGCACTATACAATATAAACTGCTCAACAGGTTGTACTATACACCGGGTAGAATATCAAGATTTGCACGCTCTGATCCCCGGCTCTGCCCTCGCTGTGGTGCCGAGGGAGCTGACCATTTACACATGTTCTGGGCCTGCCCAGAGCTGGCCACATTCTGGTCTAAGATCATGCAGACACTGTCTACAATTATCGACTCTGCGGTCGATCTTGACCCACTGGGGGCATTGTTTGGGGTGTGGAGTCCTGGGGAGCCTAGAGATGTGGTTAAGTTCCTGAATGTGAGTTGTGTGGTGGCCAAGAAATGTGTCTTGCAGGGTTGGAGGAGCTCGACCCCCCCGACATACCAAAAATGGCTGAATCTGCTTACAGGGGTCTCGGAACTGCGAGGAGGGATTCCTGGACATGCTCCCGACCCGTTCCCGTCCCCATAATATTTGGTCTGCCTTCAATAGCTATCTGAATAGTTTAAATGACACTTCCTTGACCGGCGGGTCCTCCCGGTCCTCTTCAATCGCTGTTTAAGATGTTGGTGACTCATGTTTTGTTGCTAATTGACCTCCGTTGCCTACCTTCTGCATATAAGTTCATGTATCCATGTATATGTACACTGAATATGTTTTTATTGTCCCGATGTAAGTGTGTATGTTATCTGCCTCTGTCAGCAAAAATAAAAGTTTAAAAAAAAAACGCCGCTGATAAATCTAGTAAGAGAAGGAGGGTAAGGTTGCCTGAGTCTTTGATAGACTCAATTTGGGTTACTAAATCTATCAGGGCTGTTTCGGTGCTGTGCTTTGGTCGGAATCCGGATTGTCGTACCCCTGGCAAGTTGTTGCTTTCCAGGTGGTGCTGGATCTGCAGATAGGCTGCTCTATCGATGATCTGCAGAAGGGAAGGTACTGTGGTGATTGGTCTATAGTTCAAAGGATTATTGGGGTCAAGGGAAGGTTTCTTGAGAAGTGGCATAACCCAGGTGTCCTTAAGGTTAGCGAGGATTGTGTTGGATTTGAAGGTGGCGTTGATTAGCGAGGTGATAAACAGAGCAATCTCTTTCGCTGTTTCGTTTATGATAGGTGCGGGGCAAATACCGCCCATGCATTTAGAAGATTTTAGGCTTAGTATTATTTCTACTACTTCTTTGACGCTGAGTGGGGCGAATTTGAATAAGCCGAATTGTTCAGGAAGATTGTTCAGGAATTGCACCATCCAAGTGCAATTCATTTCCTACCCCCAACATTCTATCTAAATGTGATGCATTTCCCACCCCAACAATCTGTCTCACGGAGCATAACCTAGCTCGATACAGATACTTCACAGTGCCTGACAGGGAACAGCAGGGAGAATACGTTTTAGCTATACTATTAGACCAGATGCAGAATGTGAGCTTAGCTATACTATTAGACCAGATGCAGAATGTGGCTAACCTACACATACATTAATTGTGGGGAGTGACAAACTTTTGGACTCGAAAGGCGCTGGTTGGATTTGATAGTCCAGTGTTTGTTCGTAGGCAGTTTGCACAAAAATAAATAAATGGTCCAGGTTGTTGGTGTGTCAAACACGAGATTTTTAGGTTTATTCCTTGTTGTAATCAGCACCAATGAAAGACATCATTGGATGTAAATGTAATATTCATAGCATGATGATATGTTACACAGCCGACGCGCGTTTCAACCTAAGTCTTTTTCAAGGCTGTGTTTTTGGTGAGGTGGTGATACGGTATACCCAGTGTAGTGACATTCCAAGCCAATTAGTATTAAGGATATTTCATTCACATCCATTATGCATACATAATTTAGGCAGTATTACGAAACATAGACAAGCCAATTGTGATTAGGGCAAAACATTATAGTGTGACACCCAGGAGAGGTGATTTACCATGTTGAGTGATTGCAGGTGATAGTGACAGTAAAATATAGTTAGTTGGACAGGACAAATTCACAGTTTAAGAAAATCAGGTGCCAATTCACAGTTTTGGTTTAGCAGAACGAAGAGAAAACAGTGTACCAAGGGAGAAAAGAACACAACAGAGGATAATAGGTTAGGTTTGGGTAAGTAAGGAGCTGGGTAGAATTCCCAAATAGCTTCACAGAGATGGAAGAGTTAGAATCTTACCCAAATGGGTTTGATGGTTGGGTTTCCAGATGGAATGGACTGGTCCTCCCAAGTGTGGGTGCCAGAGGGCTGATTAGCCGTACTGAAAGGGAAAATAGTTGGAGTTAGTGATAGTAACCTGGAGTCTTAAAAAATGGGCATTGTTGTAGTAGTGGCGTGTTGTCCGAGCATGGTGGTATTGGGATGATAAGGCCTGTTGTGTGTTGGAGGGTTGCCAGGTCTGATAGTGTGACTAGAATTGTAACTGTTTGCGAGTGCGCAGTTAATAAGGAAGGAGCTTAAGTTACAGAGATATTTGTCGTATTACGTGCATAGTGTGTTGGTAATACGTACTTATTATAAGGCGCATTAAGTAAGGGGGCTAAGTGATTCTAGGACTGTGAGCGACTCCTCAATGTTGGTGTCAGCCAACATAATTTAAGTACTTGGATTAACGTTGCAGCCAAGCAGCAATTAGTGAGCAGTACTGAATGTACAGTGAGGGCTAATGTTTGGACAGAAGGCAAAATTAAAGGGAAAAATGGCCCCGGAAGCGTCCATAGTGGCGCGGTGATTGTCCCGTGTTGGCGCTTACCTTTGCCGGGTTCAGCAATGCTGGTGTGTGGAGTCGTGGGTCAGCCAACATTGGAGTTGCACTCCTTCCTGAAGTTATGGAAGCAGCGCTGTGGTTGGTGCCATTAACAAGCGATCTGATTCGCTTGTTGCAAGGCGCCCACGGATTGGCTGCAGGGTTCATGTATGTCATGGGGCTTAAAATAGCTTATTCAATAGAGTTGTAATAAGTTATAGATAGTCTGATAGTATGACTAGGATTCCCACTGTTAGCGAGTGCCCGGTTAGTGTGGAGGGAGCTTTTAGTTAATAAGGGGGGATAGAAAGACGAAGTGCTCGATCGGGGTGTTTATCGTATTGTCTGCACGTTGTGTTGGTAATACATGTTGTTGTTTGGCGCATTAGGTTTGGGGGGCTAGGTGATTCTGGGGCTGTTAGCGACTCCTCAATGTTAGAGTCACCAACCTAATTAATATAGTTGGCTTAACGTTGCAGCCAGGCAGCAACCTGTGAGCAAGGATGCATTTGCAATGGGGGCTATCGGTTTAAACAAAATGGTGAAAATAAGGTGAAACGGTCCCGGAGGCGTCCATAGTGGCGCGGCGATTGTCCCGTGTTGGCGCTTACCTTGGCCGGGTTCGGCAATGCTGGTGTGTGGAGTCGTGGATCGGCTATCATGGTGTAGCACTTCTTCCTGAAGTTTATGGGAACAGCGCTGTGGTTGGTGCCATCAACAAGCGATCTGATTCGCTTGTTGCAAGGCGCCCACGGATTGGCTCTTGGGCTTGTGGACGTCATGAGGCTTAGAATAGCCTGTTCTGTAGAGTTATTATGGGCGATGTTGAGTCTATAATTCTGTTCAGGATGCGTCGTAATGGGGATTAGTCCAGTTGAGAAGGGACTGGAAAGTTAAGGGGACTGTGTCAGCCCATGAGGGGCGATGGGTGGGAGTGAATGTGGGTGTATTTGGGCAAGTGTGTTAGACTGTAATTGGCATAGGGCCCACTGGCGTGCAGTTGGTTGGTAAGACGGCTATAGTAAATGAGTGAAGGTCTGGTGGAGGGCAAATAATGTAGGAGGGGCACGAGAGTTTACTATTGTGTCCGAGAGTACAAACATAGGGTGAAAAAGGGAATTCAAAAATATTCATCGGGGTTGGTGCCCTCATGATGACGAAGGGGTACCGAATGTGGTAGTATGGGTTCCAGAAGTGCCAAGGAGGTCACTAAGCAAATTAATCAAAAATGTTTTGACATGTACAGCATGCAGACTGTCTATATGAGTATATAGACACTGTTATAAAAACACATGGAAATCATGGTCACTGTTCAGTCCAGAGGTAACTGCTCGATATTTGCATATCAGCTTTGATTCTCTCTGCCGTAGTCGGAGTTCCCTGTCTCCACCTCTTACGTTGATTGGTATCTTTTCCAGGCCCACGAAGGTGATGTCATCCTTGTTGTCCCACTGGTGTTTTTCCTGCCAGTGTAGCGCCAGTGGATATCTGGTGTCCTGAGCGTGAAGGGAATTCAAATGTTCCCTGATCCTTGTTCTGAGCTCTCTTATCGTGCTTCCAATGTATTTCCGGTTACAGACACAGTTGATAGCATACACCACAAATTTAGATTTACAGTTTATATATTGCCCAATGGTATGTGTGTCAGTGGTGCTGAAGGTTACAGTTTTAGTTGTAGTGGCAAATTTACACATAGAACAGGATCCACATTTGTAGAATCCTACTGGTTTATTGCTGGTGAGCCAATTGGTGTCAGTTTTGGCAATGGGTGACATAAATGACGGACTGAGAATGTTTTTTAATGTTCTGGCTTTAGTATAGGTTAAAGTCGGTTTGTCTGGGATCCATGCCCTAATGTCTTCATCAATTGTTAGGATATGCCAATGCTTCTTAAGGATTCTCTGTACTAGATGGCTGTCACTGCAGAATTGCGTGATGTACCGTATTTGGCTGTCTTTGGTTTGTTCTTTGTTGGTGTGTCCTCTGGGGGTCAGGAGTGTGCTGCGTTCCCTATTGTTGGCCATAGTTATAGCTGATTGGATTGATTGCTCGGGATAGCCTCTCTCGAGGAAGCGTTTGCTGAGTGTCGAGCATTCATTCTCAAATGCTGGTAGGCCACTACAGTTTCTTTTGGCTCGAAGGAATTCCCCCTTGGGGATATTGTTGATTACAGATTTCCTGTGGCAGCTTGAGGCATGTAGAACAGAGTTGACCTCCGTGGGTTTCCTGTAGGTTGTGGTTGTGAGACTTGTACCTGATGGTGTGATGGTGATGTCCAAAAAGTCAATGTTTTCCTTGCTTGAGGAGCCTGTTAGTTGAATGCCAAAGTTGTTTTGGTTCAAATAGAGTTCAAATGAGACGAGTTCTTCTTTTGTTCCACACCAAATCATCAGGATGTCGTCAATAAATCGTATCCAAGTGTGGATCAGTTTGTTGAAGTCTGGGTTGGTGAAGGCATGTGTTTGCTCATAGTGGTGCATAAAGAGGTTAGCCATGGAGGGTGCATACGTGGCCCCCATGGCTATGCCTTTCGTTTGTTTATAGTACTGTTGGTTAAAGAGGAAAATAGTATTCGTTAGTGAAAATTCCAGAAGCTCTTTTGTGAGTTCCAGGTGTGACCAGAACGAAGCTGATGCTTTTGTGAAGGCATAATCGATGGCCTTGAGAGCTAGTCCATGGTCAATGGATGTGTACAGGGCTTTCACGTCCAGAGTGACGAGAGTGTAATCATTGCTCCATACAATTTCTTTTAGGATCAACAAGGTATGCATTGTGTCCCTTAGGAAGGTCGGTATCTTGGGTACTTCAGGTGCCAGGACATTGTTGATATATTTGTTTAGAGGTTCAGTGATCCAACCAATCCCGCTTAGAATGGGTCGTCCTTCCGGTATGGGGTCAAATTTCTTGTGTATCTTGGGCAAGAAGTATATTGTTGGCATCCTGGGATGTGAGGGTTGTAGGTACTTCAATTCATCGTCTGACAGAAGTCCACGTCTATGCCATTTGGCCAACATCCTGTTTGCTTCCGTTGTGATTTCCTTTGTCGGGTTCATGTTCAGGGTGTCATAGCAGCCGGGGGTGGTGAGGTGAGTGGTGGCCATTCTGATGTAGTCAGCTCTATCCATTATGACTACGTTGCCGCCCTTATCTGCTTCCTTAATTACAATTTGATGGTTATCCTGTAATTTTTTGAGTGCGAGTCGTTCATTGTTGGTAATGTTGTCCACTTTTCTCGAGGGATTTGATTTTAGACGATCCTCTATTGCTTGGAGGTCTCTTATAACTGCCTGGTTAAAGATGTCAATTGCATTGTCCCCTTGCAAATTTGGGGTGAATTTGGATTTCTGCTTCAATTCCAGTATTTTAAGGTTGCTTTCCTCAATGTTCAAATCCTGTATAGTCTGTGACATGGACTGTCTTTCTTTGTTTGGTGATTGGTCAAGGTTCGTCAAGAGGTGGGTGCATTCTAGGTGTTCCATGTCTAAAGTGCTCAGAGGCACTGTTATAGTTTTAGGTTGTTTCCATTTGATTTGTTTGGCAAAAAATTTCTTGAGCTTTAATTTCCTGACGTATTTGAATAGATCAATTTGAGCATTCACAAAGTTGGTGTCTTTGGCTGGTGCAAATGAAAGTCCTTTGTTTAGAATTTCTGTATCATGTTCAGAGAGGATATACTTGGAGAGGTTCGTCACTAGATGTGTTACCTGGGTGCTTGTTGCTGTAGCTGTGTTTTGGATCTTGTTAGCCTGATAGCGCTTTCTTGTTCTTCTTGCGCGTTTCTTGGTCCCCGCTCTCTTGCCTCTCTTGGTTCTAATCTTGGTGGTATGTTGTCCCGGGTAGGGCCTAAAAAACGAACTTGTTTGTTGTTTTTTTGTTGTTGTAGCTGATTTTGCTGTGGTGCTCTGGTTCCTTTCCTGTATCGCTGAATTTCGTCAAGGAAGTTGTAGCCAATGCTCCTGCTTCGCTCATGTTGTCTGGACAATCTTGGTCTGACTCTGTCTTTTTCTTTTTCGGTGGGGGTCGCTACTCCATCTGTTTCTCCTTGTTCTATTTCTATCACTTGATCACAATCTTCATTTTCTTCTGATTCCTGTTCTGTTTCTGGTTCACTGTCAGCGTCAGATGTGGCTGGGGTGCTTGATGCAGAGCTATCTTTTGAATTGTTTCCTTGTATGTTGTCAAATTTAGGTTGAAAGGTAAAGACTCTGTTATCCTGATAATCTCTTTCATCCCTTGCGAATTTCCTGCATTTCCTGATTTTAACTTCATCCTGGTGATTTCTTAAAATTTCATACATAGTTTTGTAGTTTTTGTCTTTAGTAGCCGCAGGGGCGTTGTTGGTCTCGATGACCTCCTTGAGTTTGTCAATCTGTACAACCAATCTCCCATGTGCTCTATCTGCATGTTCTAGGAGCAATTCCATCATTGTTTTGGAGCCCATGATAAGGTTTTCTTCCCATTTG
Source organism: Ambystoma mexicanum (assembly GCF_040938575.1). Taxonomy (NCBI): domain Eukaryota; kingdom Metazoa; phylum Chordata; class Amphibia; order Caudata; family Ambystomatidae; genus Ambystoma; species Ambystoma mexicanum. The sequence goes on from NC_090934.1 coordinate 906,036,874, forward strand.
GCAGCTAGATCTGCGTCATCAGGGTCAGTGAAGTCCGGAAAAATAATGATTCTAAGGCCTCTTGGGATTTTCTCTTGTTCTAGGTAAGTTTGGAGGGTGAATCTCTCCCAAAATTTATTTATTTCCTTGGTACACAGTCTCTCAAGTTTTATAAAATGTTGCCTTAGGTTATCTGGCGCCCTTGGGGTCGGGGGAAACGCATGCACTGTAGATCCTTTTGGTGCGAAGAGGTTCTTCGTATCAGTTTTTCTTGATTCCAGATAGTCGGCCATGTTGGCTCGGGTGCTGCGGGGGATCAGGTCCCTGATTTGTGTTTTTTGGAAGAGTGGAGTTTGTTGCGGGACTCCCTCTCTCCTGCGCACCCTTTATTCGGTTGTTATTTGAATTAGACCTGCAGCCAGAGTCATAGTTTGTCAAGGAACCAACTCCGAGGTTCCTACTGTCTAGAAGAATTGTGGGGAGTGACAAACTTTTGGACTCGAAAGGCGCTGGTTGGATTTGATAGTCCAGTGTTTGTTCGTAGGCAGTTTGCACAAAAATAAATAAATGGTCCAGGTTGTTGGTGTGTCAAACACGAGATTTTTAGGTTTATTCCTTGTTGTAATCAGCACCAATGAAAGACATCATTGGATGTAAATGTAATATTCATAGCATGATGATATGTTACACAGCCGACGCGCGTTTCAACCTAAGTCTTTTTCAAGGCTGTGTTTTTTTGGTGAGGTGGTGATATGGTATACCCAGTGTAGTGACATTCCAAGCCAATTAGTATTAAGGATATTTCATTCACATCCATTATGCATACATAATTTAGGCAGTATTACGAAACATAGACAAGCCAATTGTGATTAGGGCAAAACATTATAGTGTGACACCCAGGAGAGGTGATTTACCATGTTGAGTGATTGCAGGTGATAGTGACAGTAAAATATAGTTAGTTGGACAGGACAAATTCACAGTTTAAGAAAATCAGGTGCCAATTCACAGTTTTGGTTTAGCAGAACGAAGAGAAAACAGTGTACCAAGGGAGAAAAGAACACAACAGAGGATAATAGGTTAGGTTTGGGTAAGTAAGGAGCTGGGTAGAATTCCCAAATAGCTTCACAGAGATGGAAGAGTTAGAATCTTACCCAAATGGGTTTGATGGTTGGGTTTCCAGATGGAATGGACTGGTCCTCCCAAGTGTGGGTGCCAGAGGGCTGATTAGCCGTACTGAAAGGGAAAATAGTTGGAGTTAGTGATAGTAACCTGGAGTCTTAAAAAATGGGCATTGTTGTAGTAGTGGCGTGTTGTCCGAGCATGGTGGTATTGGGATGATAAGGCCTGTTGTGTGTTGGAGGGTTGCCAGGTCTGATAGTGTGACTAGAATTGTAACTGTTTGCGAGTGCGCGGTTAATAAGGAAGGAGCTTAAGTTACAGAGATATTTGTCGTATTACGTGCATAGTGTGTTGGTAATACGTGCTTATTATAAGGCGCATTAAGTAAGGGGGCTAAGTGATTCTAGGACTGTGAGCGACTCCTCAATGTTGGTGTCAGCCAACATAATTTAAGTACTTGGATTAACGTTGCAGCCAAGCAGCAATTAGTGAGCAGTACTGAATGTACAGTGAGGGCTAATGTTTGGACAGAAGGCAAAATTAAAGGGAAAAATGGCCCCGGAAGCGTCCATAGTGGCGCGGTGATTGTCCCGTGTTGGCGCTTACCTTTGCCGGGTTCAGCAATGCTGGTGTGTGGAGTCGTGGGTCAGCCAACTTTGGAGTTGCACTCCTTCCTGAAGTTATGGAAGCAGCGCTGTGGTTGGTGCCATTAACAAGCGATCTGATTCGCTTGTTGCAAGGCGCCCACGGATTGGCTGCAGGGTTCATGTATGTCATGGGGCTTAAAATAGCTTATTCAATAGAGTTGTAATAAGTTATAGAGGGTTCTAAGTCTGATAGTATGACTAGGATTCCCACTGTTAGCGAGTGCCCGGTTAGTGTGGAGGGAGCTTTTAGTTAATAAGGGGGGATAGAAAGACGAAGTGCTCGATTCTACAAATGTGGATCCTGTTCTATGTGTAAATTTGCCACTACAACTAAAACTGTAACCTTCAGCACCACTGACACACATACCATTGGGCAATATATAAACTGTAAATCTAAATTTGTGGTGTATGCTATCAACTGTGTCTGTAACCGGAAATACATTGGAAGCACGATAAGAGAGCTCAGAACAAGGATCAGGGAACATTTGAATTCCCTTCACGCTCAGGACACCAGATATCCACTGGCGCTACACTGGCAGGAAAAACACCAGTGGGACAACAAGGATGACATCACCTTCGTGGGCCTGGAAAAGATACCAATCAACGTAAGAGGTGGAGACAGGGAACTCCGACTACGGCAGAGAGAATCAAAGCTGATATGCAAATATCGAGCAGTTACCTCTGGACTGAACAGTGACCATGATTTCCATGTGTTTTTATAACAGTGTCTATATACTCATATAGACAGTCTGCATGCTGTACATGTCAAAACATTTTTGATTAATTTGCTTAGTGACCTCCTTGGCACTTCTGGAACCCATACTACCACATTCGGTACCCCTTCGTCATCATGAGGGCACCAACCCCGATGAATATTTTTGAATTCCCTTTTTCACCCTATGTTTGTACTCTCGGACACAATAGTAAACTCTCGTGCCCCTCCTACATTACTTGCCCTCCACCAGACCTTCACTCATTTACTATAGCCGTCTTACCAACCAACTGCACGCCAGTGGGCCCTATGCCAATTACAGTCTAACACACTTGCCCAAATACACCCACATTCACTCCCACCCATCGCCCCTCATGGGCTGACACAGTCCCCTTAACTTTCCAGTCCCTTCTCAACTGGACTAATCCCCATTACGACGCATCCTGAACAGAATTATAGACTCAACATCGCCCATAATAACTCTACAGAACAGGCTATTCTAAGCCTCATGACGTCCACAAGCCCAAGAGCCAATCCGTGGGCGCCTTGCAACAAGCGAATCAGATCGCTTGTTGATGGCACCAACCACAGCGCTGTTCCCATAAACTTCAGGAAGAAGTGCTACACCATGATAGCCGATCCACGACTCCACACACCAGCATTGCCGAACCCGGCCAAGGTAAGCGCCAACACGGGACAATCGCCGCGCCACTATGGACGCCTCCGGGACCGTTTCACCTTATTTTCACCATTTTGTTTAAACCGATAGCCCCCATTGCAAATGCATCCTTGCTCACAGGTTGCTGCCTGGCTGCAACGTTAAGCCAACTATATTAATTAGGTTGGTGACTCTAACATTGAGGAGTCGCTAACAGCCCCAGAATCACCTAGCCCCCCAAACCTAATGCGCCAAACAACAACATGTATTACCAACACAACGTGCAGACAATACGATAAACACCCCGATCGAGCACTTCGTCTTTCTATCCCCCCTTATTAACTAAAAGCTCCCTCCACACTAACCGGGCACTCGCTAACAGTGGGAATCCTAGTCATACTATCAGACTTAGAACCCTCTATAACTTATTACAACTCTATTGAATAAGCTATTTTAAGCCCCATGACATACATGAACCCTGCAGCCAATCCGTGGGCGCCTTGCAACAAGCGAATCAGATCGCTTGTTAATGGCACCAACCACAGCGCTGCTTCCATAACTTCAGGAAGGAGTGCAACTCCAATGTTGGCTGACCCACGACTCCACACACCAGCATTGCTGAACCCGGCAAAGGTAAGCGCCAACACGGGACAATCACCGCGCCACTATGGACGCTTCCGGGGCCATTTTTCCCTTTAATTTTGCCTTCTGTCCAAACATTAGCCCTCACTGTACATTCAGTACTGCTCACTAATTGCTGCTTGGCTGCAACGTTAATCCAAGTACTTAAATTATGTTGGCTGACACCAACATTGAGGAGTCGCTCACAGTCCTAGAATCACTTAGCCCCCTTACTTAATGCGCCTTATAATAAGCACGTATTACCAACACACTATGCACGTAATACGACAAATATCTCTGTAACTTAAGCTCCTTCCTTATTAACCGCGCACTCGCAAACAGTTACAATTCTAGTCACACTATCAGACCTGGCAACCCTCCAACACACAACAGGCCTTATCATCCCAATACCACCATGCTCGGACAACACGCCACTACTACAACAATGCCCATTTTTTAAGACTCCAGGTTACTATCACTAACTCCAACTATTTTCCCTTTCAGTACGGCTAATCAGCCCTCTGGCACCCACACTTGGGAGGACCAGTCCATTCCATCTGGAAACCCAACCATCAAACCCATTTGGGTAAGATTCTAACTCTTCCATCTCTGTGAAGCTATTTGGGAATTCTACCCAGCTCCTTACTTACCCAAACCTAACCTATTATCCTCTGTTGTGTTCTTTTCTCCCTTGGTACACTGTTTTCTCTTCGTTCTGCTAAACCAAAACTGTGAATTGGCACCTGATTTTCTTAAACTGTGAATTTGTCCTGTCCAACTAACTATATTTTACTGTCACTATCACCTGCAATCACTCAACATGGTAAATCACCTCTCCTGGGTGTCACACTATAATGTTTTGCCCTAATCACAATTGGCTTGTCTATGTTTCGTAATACTGCCTAAATTATGTATGCATAATGGATGTGAATGAAATATCCTTAATACTAATTGGCTTGGAATGTCACTACACTGGGTATACCGTATCACCACCTCACCAAAAACACAGCCTTGAAAAAGACTTAGGTTGAAACGCGCGTCGGCTGTGTAACATATCATCATGCTATGAATATTACATTTACATCCAATGATGTCTTTCATTGGTGCTGATTACAACAAGGAATAAACCTAAAAATCTCGTGTTTGACACACCAACAACCTGGACCATTTATTTATTTTTGTGCAAACTGCCTACGAACAAACACTGGACTATCAAATCCAACCAGCGCCTTTCGAGTCCAAAAGTTTGTCACTCCCCACAATTCTTCTAGACAGTAGGAACCTCGGAGTTGGTTCCTTGACAAACTATGACTCTGGCTGCAGGTCTAATTCAAATAACAACCGAATAAAGGGTGCGCAGGAGAGAGGGAGTCCCGCAACAAACTCCACTCTTCCAAAAATAACCTACACATACAGGCTAAGTGTATAAAATGGCTAATTTACACTGTTTGGTTACATGCAAGCTAAGGCTAACCTTGTGTCCTTACCCCTTGCAGTTGACTCAGGAAACCTGTTGGTTCTGTGGCTGAAAACCCCTCATAGGGATCCTCGGATACAGGAGGAAATGGAATACAACAGGGCACATATGGGGACCAGGGTGACCAAGCAGACCTTTGGGCTCTTCATGGCACGTTTCAGATGCCTACACCGGTCTGGGGGATTGCTCATGTACAGGCCAGAGAAGGTGGGGCAGAATGTCCTGGCCTGTACAATGTTGCATAATAACTGCATCAGACGCAACATACCCCTGCACTCAGTTCTGGACATTCCTCAGCCAGTGGATGATGATGATGATGCAGTGCCAGCCAGGCCCATGCACGTGCACATGGAGGCTATGGATTGGCACATGGACTGTCAAGATCTCATTGATAACTTCTTCTGAGTACCCCTTTCACTCTGCTCTTCCCTTGCACCTTACAGCATATGATGTGCACACACAATACATACTTGCACCTTAATAAGGAATGTCCACTCATTGCTTCAAGTGAAAACTGTGTATTGAAATATTAAAAGGCAAAATCAAGCACATGTGTCCCCATACCTCCTCCCTGTCCCCATTCCCCTCCACACACACCCAATCCCATACCCTCTTCCCCTCCCAACATACCCCATCCTCACACTCCCTGCCCTCCACATCCCCTCTCCTCTTCTCCCACCCCCTGTCCTCACACACCTCCTCCCCCTCACACCTCCATCCCCACACACCCCCTCCCCAAACACCCCCGCATCCCTAAGTGAACCAAAGTGTCATGGTAAGAGTCATCTTTGCTGCCTCTTTATAACAGGGCTCTTGTCTGGCCCAGGTGTGGAGGAAATCCGCTGGGTGCAGCGCCATGGGCTGCCCTGCTGAAAGCTCCCATGGGAAGTGATGTTGTGTGGCGGGTCAGACACCTGGGCCCCCAAGTGCTCTAGGGTGACTTGTAGGGTGTGCGAGAGGGACTCCGCCATGGCAGAGATTCCCCTTGCGGACACCTTGTGCCATCATGAGTAGGACAGCAGTGGTGCAGCCTTGTGCCCTTGCGCTCCTGTAGCTGCTGGCCTGTATGCACTCCTGCAGCATCCATCATCGTCCGGTACCGGTCCTCATTTGCACAGAGCCAAACATTCATGGTCTGTATTTTAGGCATGAGTCGAGGAGGGGGGCTGTGCATTCTTGCCGAGCTAAAAGACGGGGTCGGGTAGGGGGTGGGGTCATCCTCCCCCTGAAGCCTCCCCCTCCTCCTTGCTATACCTGCCATGATAGGGTGGTGGCTGGTATAGCTATGGTGTTGTGTAGGGCACAAGTGGGATGATGGGGCCACTGACCACAGGTGTGCTGTTGTTGTCGGCAGCTGGTGGTGCAAGCTGTGCAGCTTTCACAGCAGGAGGTGGTGGTGCTGGTTGCACAGCTGTCACAGCAGGAGGTGGTGGTTCTTGTGCTGCAGAAGGTGGTGATGCTTGTGCTACTGGAGGTGGTGGTGCGGCCTTCCCACCCACTTGAGAATGGTCTGACGATGGACTTGCACTGTCACTGTCAGAGGATGTGCCTGTTGGTGTGAGATGAGCATGCAATTAGTCTTCTTGGAGTCACATCTGCGGGCTTGCATTACACTCATGCTACATTGTGTGTGTCCTACTCATGTCATGCTGTTTATTTGGTCTGTTTGCTCCAATGTGTGCTTCTACATGTGGGTGGTGGGAGTATGCATTAACTGTTGGTCTGCCAAGGTGGCTTGTTGTTGTGGTGTGCAGTGGGCCTATGATTGCTATCCTGTTCTCCCTTGGCGCACATGGGCGCACGACATATGTGTGGGGCAGTGCATTTTTCCTACGGTGCTTGTGCATGGCTACATCTGCCCACAACCCCTGGCATCTGTGTGTGATTGGCCCATTTTCTGTGGCTGACACGTGTTGGACCTGCTTCCTTGCCCACTTGGTGTTTCACTGCCTGTGGATGCATGTATGTGTACTCAGAAATTGCAATTACATGGGGTTTGTTGTACTTTCCACCACCGTATTGGGTCCCAGCTCTGGCCTCTCCTGCTACGACTCCCTCAATGCCCACCCTGTGCAAGATGGAGCTGCACATCTCCTCCCAGAGCATGAGGATTGGGGGTGCCACCGGTCCTACTTCTGCGGCAGCAAATTCTCTTCTGTGAGCAGCCAGGATGTTACGGACCCTCAGCCGCAAGTCATCCTGGCGCTTGTGACAGTCCTGTTGAACGCATGGGACAGTCCTGTTGAACGCATGGGACAGTCCCCACACCTGTGACCTTGTCAGCCACCTATTGCCAGATGGCTGTCTTCCTCCTCTGGCTGGTCCTGCGATTACCAGCCCCAAAGAGGGCTGCTGCATTGGCAACCACATTGTCCACAATGGCAGTCAGCCCTCTGTATACCTCGGTTTACGAAGCTGAACCTCCGGGACTCTAGATTACAGCAGGAAGTGGGGAATTTTAAGTGGATTGGGATTTTAAAATAACAGCTGATGTGCTTTGCATTCCTGAGATGATGCTATTTCCGGTTCCGTTAATTCCGGCGCCAGAAATTCCAGCGTTGGAAATACCAGCACCAGTGCTTCCAGCAGTTTGGGTACTGGTATCAGTGTTTTCAGCATGATTCTGCTGGAAACACAAACACATTTGTGTTGACGCTGGTAAATCTGACGAACCGGTAGTACTGTTTCTGGCAGGGGTGTCTGCGTGCACCGCATACCTATAATGTGCTGTTAATTCCGGCAGTCGGCCTGCCTGAAATGGTACTACCGGCACGCTGGAATTACAAGCGTTTTCCCGGGAAACATTAATTATGACCTAAGACTTTGAAAACCATTTCAAATAATTGTATTGACGGAAAATTGACTTCATGGGCCAATTTGTTTTTTAAAAAGAATCTACCCTACAAAGAAAAGTGTCAGGATGAATGTAAATCTCTTGGTGCAGCCACACCAAGCCTTGGTCTCCTAATGTCCCCCACAGTCCCATCTGAGTCCTTTAGGCATCTGCAGACTTCGGCTGTACCTCCACAAAGACAAGTTAGTATTCAGTAATTTCTGTCTCACAATCACTCCCTTCATTCTCAATAGCTAGTCTCAGTGGTGCCCTAATGGTGGCCAGATGACTCATTAGGTGCGAGTCACGATGCACACAAACCCCAAGGCTGTCTAACACCCACTGTCTTCACGGCAATGGTTGGCGATAGGAAGCCTTCTTTGTGACAGTCAGGCAGAGGGGAAGGAAGTAATGTGACAGATCAAATCTTTCAAGGCTCTTTTCTCCATCTTTCCTATCCTCCTCTGAAATCTCACTCTGTCTTCCTGATTCCCTTGCATTCCTCTTCCCACCGTCAGATCCTACTTAGTGCCTAACATGGCTGCCAGAAACTACCTATGCGGTCTAAACCCTGTGTGCTCCTTTCATTACCTGAATTCTTCCTTCCCCCTCTTATCTGCTTCTTTTTCCTCCTGTCAACTCTCATAGTCCTCATACAATGGAAGAACATAGACTTCCAGTTTTTTGTCCTGAGACATCTTCCCAGGTTTCTTCTCTTTCCCTGAAGACAGGCCTCTAAACGGTCCTCAACATAACTCCAGACTTAGTTATTGGGTGTTCTCCCTATCTTGCACTTTCCACAACTACCAGATGGTGTCCCACTCACTGGGGTCCTGCCAATTATCACCTCTGTGCAGTTTATGGGTGTGCATTGATTGATATTTTATTTGTATTGCTCTCACACACAAGTGTTTCAGAGAGCGACGAGGCAAGGGAGGGGAACGAAGGAGAACAAAAATAAAGATCTTACTAGGCCCAGTGACATTGAGAACATGCAGGTGCAGGGGGGTGGGAAAGGGGAAAGTGCAGATGGGGAGGGGAGAAATAGAAAGTGCTGAACAAATGAATAACACAACAACAAGTGGTAGTGCAGCCAGCAAGTGGCAAGTGCTAGGTTAAAGCACTGACCGGGGGTGTCAGGTAAGTCCAGAAAAAGGGGGGACTGTAGGGTTACAGATACAGACCCAAGTGCAAGGGTTGCCAGGAGGCAGTGCAGGTGTGTGGCCGGGCGGGCAATTAACTGGGCCCGAAATCAGAGGGTAACCAGGTGGACGATGCCGAAGCAGAACAGATCAGCAGGGGAGAGGGGCAGAGAAAGCAGAAGCAAAGAGGAAGGTCTTGAGGTGCTTCCGGAACCGAATAAGGTTCATCTCAAGTTTCAGAGTGGCAAGGAGGCTGCTCCAGGGGGAGGCCCCAGCCGAAGACAGAGATCTACTACCAGCTCATTTCTTTGAGAAACAACCTACCCTCAAGGAGTTGGAGGTGGAGGAGCGAATATCTCGAGAAGGAAGGTATTTACGGAGGGAGAGTTGAAGGTATTTTGGACCTAGGCCCCAGAAAGTCTTGTGGACAATGAAAACGGTCTTGAATGTAATCCTTGCAGCCACTGGGAGCCAATGAAGAGATTTCAGAGCTGGAGAGATACGATCCCAGGGATTGAGGCCAATGACAAGTCTCTCATTCCTGTTCTGGATGAGTTGCAAAGGGCAGAGAGTAGAAGAAGGTAGATTTAGAAAGAGGCTGTTGCAGTAATCCAACCTAGAGAGAACCAGGTCTCGAGAGACAGTGAGATTCTGGGGTAAGGCAGAATACCTCTGAGGAGGTGCAGATGGAAGTTTGACTTTTTAGAGACATCAGAGATGTGGGCAGAAAAGGAAAGCGTGGAGTCGAAGATTACCCCAAGGTTCTTAGACTCACAGGAGGGTGTAGGAGGAGGGCCAATGGTGGCCAGCCAGAGAGTGACAGGAAAGGAGGGTGAAGGTGTGCCAATGAGGAGGATCTTCGCCTTGCTGGCATTAAGGCAGAGATCATTGGCAGTACACCACTCTTGAATAGCAGACAGTAAATCAGAGATGAGAGAGGGAGAGGAGGTGGCCAAGAGAAACCTGAAAATGAGTTGAGTGTCATCCGCATAGCACTGAAAATTGAAACAGAAAGAGGCAATGTGATGGGCAAGAGATGCCAGGTATTGGTTGAATTGCCAGGGTGAGAGGATAGATCGCTGGGGAACACCTTAGGTAGAGAGGGAGATAGAGGAAAGGAAGGACCCAAGTTGGACCTGGGAGGGTCAATCAGAGAGGAAAGAAGTCAGCCAGGCCAGAGCCTGATCAGTGATATCCAGGTCATCACGTAGATGGTTGAGCAGGATGGTATGGTTGACGGTGTCAAAGGCAGAGGAGAGATCGAGTAGCATGAGGAGATAATGGATGTTAGAGTCACGGTTGGCGAGCAGATCTTCAGTGATGTTCAGGAGAGCGGTTTCTGTGCTTCTGGCAGCTCTTAAACCAGACTGAGTCAGAGTGAAGGTTAAGCTGGAAGATGGCCAGCGTTTCCAAGAGTTTGCACAGAAAAGGAGTGATGGAGATAGGGCGAAGGTTTTCCAGGCAAGAAGGGTCACCTGTGAGTTTCTTGATAAGAGGGTGCACAAGAGAGTGCTTCAAATGGGAGGGGAAGGCTCTCAAGGCGAAGGAGACGTTACAGAAATCACCCAGGACAGGAGCAAGGGTGTCAATGTGGTCCTTGATGGTTTTGGAAGAACAGGGAAGAACCCGTTTTGACAAGACTTTCAGAGATCAGACTTGTTTAGAAGCCTTGTCAGGAGAGAAAAGAGTAAAGGAAGAAAGATGGTGAACGGATGGCTGCAGGAGGGCCAAAGTTCGTAGAAGGAGAAGGGAGAAGAGGGGGAGAGGATGAGAGTGTGGCAGGATGTCCTGGGTTTTTGAGATGAAGTTAGAGGCACGGGCCATGCAAAGGGATTGGGAGGCAAGAGGAGAGGTAGAGACTGCAGCAGGGTTGGCCAGCTCCTTGCAGATTTTGAAGAGTTCAGCTGAGTTGCTAGAGGCCGCAGAGATACAGGCTTGTATGTGAACTCTCTTCTTAGTAAGGACGGAGAGTTGGTATTGCTTTTGGAGCAGGCTACAGGCCAGTTTGTCAGAGGATGAGCAAGAAGCCTTCCATTTCCTCTCAGCCACCCTGCACTTACATTTAGGGGTAGCTAGTTTGGAGTCATATCAAGAATTGCACTTGGCTTTGGGCTTCAAACGGATCCTTGTGAGAGGGGCAAGAGCATCAAGCGTATCGGAGACAGAAGAGTAGAGCAGGAAAAAGGGCTGTGTCAGGATGAGAGTCAGCCAGAGGCGGAGGGGGAGAGAAGGTGACGGCGAAACCCTCAACTGATGCACGCTTCATGGGCTGGATGTCCGAGGAGGTAGGTGGCAGTGATGGGGTTGGCTTTGCCTGCTTGGTAGAGAGGGAGAGATGGGAGGAGAGGAGGGAGTGTTTGCACCATGAGAGAGGAGTTGTCAGAGGAGATCAAAGCATCAAGCGTGTGCGCTGCAGAGTGAGTCGGGCCAGAGGGTAGGATAGTAAGGGAGAGGGAATAGCAGAGTTCACAAAAGAGTACAGAGGAGGGACAGGTAGAATCTAGGTGGATAATGAGGTCACCAAGAAGGAGGAGTTGAGTAGTTGTGGCCGGGAATGGGGAGGAGAGGTCATGAGATGATCTAACCAGGAGGTCGATAGATAGCCATGGTAAGGGAGTGGCCAGGAGAGAGAAAAAGCCAGCACACTAGGAATTCGAAAGAGGAGTAAGTCTGCGTGGGAATGATGGCGGGAGGAATCCACTCAGGAAAAATCAAGGCTACACCCCCTCCAGACCGGGTGGATCTGGGTGCCGAGAGGATCTTGTGGCCATCAGGAAAGAGAGTGTCAAAGTTTGTGACAGAGCTGGCCGTGAACCAAGTCTCGGTCAGACCGAGAACATCGAGGTTGAATTATTCGAGGAGGCGGCAGATGTCAGAGGAGTGTTTGACAGGAGAGCGGGAGTTGAGAGTGGCATGATGAATAAGGTTGCCAGCCTTTAAGGACTTCTGTGTAGGGGTACAAATCAGAGATATGCCCTGTGAAGTTGATGAAGGAGTATGAGGGGGGGCAAAAGAGGAGAGAAGAGAGGGCAAGGTAGCCAAGGGGGTGGGCGGTGGAGGGGACATTGAAAGGAAATTGATGAGGCGAGGGAAGCGCCTATCAAAGAGGAGGAGATTGGCCTGAGGTCCTTGGACCATGACGGTGCCATTTAGGTAGACATTAATGATTACCTTAGAGGAGTCGAAGGGGTCCTGAGGGCTTTCCAGTGGGTGCCACCATTAATGGGAGAGGAGGAGACAGGACAGAGCACAGAGATTATATGAAGAGTCCATAGATCTGGTGAAGGAACGACAAATAGGATGTTGGTGAGGGTCTGTCTGGAGGAAGCCCTGAAATAGGTGTCAGCGATAGGGAGACCACAGTTGCAGGCCAAGATATCCTTTTTGGACATCTTCTTGCTGGACTTAGTGAGAAGAGATGGCTAGTCGATGGAGAAACAGTTAGAGAAGATAGGAGAAACAGAAAGTGCCATGGGGGAGAGAGAGAGAGGAAGGGAGAAGAATGGGGGGAGAGTCAATATAGAACAAGTCGAACAGTACAGTCACTGGGCCAGCAGGTTCCAGAAAAAGGACGCAGTGCAGGCAAAGGGCACAGCAAGTTTGCAGAAACAGAGATAGATTTGATCATCCCTGTACCACCCACAGAGCCAGTATCCACTGCTTTGGGAAGTTGTGTGGCCCAGAGAGTAATCCTTTCTATGGTCAGCAAAGCAGGCAGGGGACCTTGTCACAATTCCCATCAGTAATCACCATCATCCATTATAGAAAAGTATGAGATCTTCAAAATCTGATAATTATCACTACATTTAAGATCAGCTCTTAGCTGGTATTACAAATTGTCACTTCCTTAATCAGCCACTGCAATGTAACTTGTGTATTCTGTGTTTTCACATGACATTCATGTATTCACAAGTATGGCTGGGCGAAATTGTTAGATTCTCTTCCACCAGACATGGAAGCAAAATCTGTCCTACTACAATACGCTTCACCACAATCCGCAGTTCTGCCACCCTGTGTATCAAAAAGAGCAGCGCAAAGTTTTTTGTGCCACTGCGCAAACTCAGCACAAATCCTAATGAGCCGCACAAAGTATTTTGTGCCGTTGCTCGAACCCAGCAGGAATTGAAAAGAGGCGTCTGCAGTTTCTCGTGCTGCTGCGCAAGCCTGTCACAAATCGAAATTTCTTGTGCCAATGCGCAAACCTAGTGAAAATAAACCTGCACACTTTCCAATGCCACACCGTGAAACTAGTACAGCTTGAAAAAAAAGCCCACAAAAAAGTTTCTTGTGTCGCTGCCTGAAACTAGCACAGCTGGGTGAAAACCATGCAATGTTTCTCGTGTCACTCTGTGAAACTAGCACAAAACAAAATAGAACAACACAAAGGTTCTCCTGTTGCTGTACACAACTAGCACAGATCGGGGAAAACCATGTGAAGTTTCTTGTGTTGCTGCGCTAAACTAACATAGGTTGGAAAAAAAAACACACACATTTTCTCGTGCCTCAGCGTGAAACTAGTGTGGATAGAAAAAAGGATGCTCAAAGTTTCTCGTGTTGCTATGCAAAACTAGCACATATCGGGGAAAACCATCCAAGATTTCTTGTGCTGCTGTGTGAAACTAGCACGGATCAAAAAAGAACAGCACAAAGTTTCTCGTGGCATTACACAAATCTAGCATGGATTGAAAAAAGACCCATGAAAAGTTTCTTGTCTCGTGAAACCACACAAAACCAGGCAAAACTTCTGTGGCGGCCGAACAGTAATGCAGATTTTGCAGAATGGGTGGAAGAGGATTCTAGTGCGAATGTTCCACTTTTTTCGTTCGCGGGTGGAAATTCACCCACCCCTAATCTCAGGGACATGGATATTTCTGCATTGGATCCATACCTCCCCATAAATGCAAGCATGCTTTTGCTGCAAGGCGATTATCACTGACAGAACTTATTTCATTCATTTTTTACCACTGGAGGTCCAGATAAATATGCGCTCTACTTGGGATTACTTTTATGACCTACATCAATTAGGAATGGAAGTATTTATAACTAGTATTCTGCACTACGAGTAGCGAGACAAAACATGTATACATCCACCAGTATCTCTCAATGGGTGGTCATTTATCACTGATGGCATTTCTTCCAGAATGAAGCCTTCAGATTTTCCTCAGAATCATCCAGTATTGTAAATATTAAACCTGAAATGCATTTTCAACTTTTACTATTATCATTATTATTATTGTATTTATTGAGCACGGACCTGGCAATCGAGAAGCAACAGAGTGCTTTACAGAGGTATACAACAATACAGATACATAACTGAGCACTTTACAGAGGTAAAACAGTACAGATGCATAACAGAGCGATTTTTAGAGGAAACTACAGAACAGATATACAGTGGGGGTGGGATACAGAGGGACACAGAGGGGTACAGCTGTACCAGGTGGTGGGGAAGAGAGGGATGTGCTGTGTCTAGCGAGTCAGGTGGCACGAGGGGCGATGTGATGACCTTGGTGTTGAAGCAAAGAGATGCCTTGAAGAGGTGGGTCTTGAGTTGTTTTCTGCATTGTTGGAGCTTGGGGGCAAGTCAGATGCTGATGGGTAGGAGGTTCCATAGTTTTGGGGTGTAGGCAAAGAAGGCTTGTTTTCTGGTCCTTTCCTTTTTGTAGCAGTGGATTTCAAGTCTGCACGTGTCCTGGCTTCTGATGGAGTGTTGTCCTGCCAGAGATGCTGAGTTTCTCCTCTAGGTAGCTGGGTGACTTGAGGGCGACTGCCTTATAGATGATGCAGCAAGACGGAGGGCGATGTGCTTGCAGTGGGAGCCAGTGACAGTTGATAAGGGTTGGGGTTATGTGGTTGTATATGCGTAGACCATTGATGAGGCATGCAGCTGCTTGTAGGACACTTCTCAGGGGCACCAGGCAGGATGATGGGAGGCCTTGGCGGAGTGCATTGCCCCCATCCAGGTGGGATAGGAACAATAGGAACAATGCTTGAACAGGATATAAAGCTGTCTGGGGGGAGGAAGGGCTTGAATTTTGCAGGAGGGAGTGGTGACACCAAGCTGTCTGAGTTCTTTTTAGCTATGTGTGTCTTGAAGGAGAGGTGTTTGTCGATGTGGAACCCAAGGAACTTGACGCAGGAGGTGAGTTCAGGTGTGAATATCTCAGAGTTCATGGTTGATAGCCAGGTCTGTATAGCTGGGTGTTTGGTGTTGTTGGTGGAGTAGGAATTCAGTATTGAACGGGTTTAGCTTCAGGTATGCACTGGACATCCAAGACTGGATCAGCAAGAGACAGGTTTTGAGCCTATAGATGTCCTTGATTGAGTCGATCTTGAGGTATAGCTGTGTGTTGTCAGTGTACTGGTGGATGTGGATGTTGTGTGTGGATAGGAGGGCTACCAGCGGCTCCATGTATAGATTGAATATCACTAGGGATAGGATGGAACCCTGCAGGACTCCACAGGTGGTGGGTAGCATTGGTGATCTAGAGGAGTCCAAACTGCTGGTGGTTGGTGAGGTAGGATTTGAACCAGCGTAGAACAAGGTTGCTGATCCCCATGCACCAATGTAGGCTGTCGATAAGTGCCTCGTGGTCTACTGTGATGAAAGTGGCTGAAAGGCTGAGTAGAACCAGGAAGTAGGGGTGACTGTCATCAAGGATGTTGATAGCGTTATCGACCACCAGCATGGTTGCTTTCTCTGTGATGCATCTGGGTCTGAACTTGGATTGGTAGGTTTGGAGGAGAATGTTGGTGTCAATGTGTTGCTGCAGTTGTGCAGCTACCGCTTTCTCTGTGATCTTACCTAGGAAGGGAAGATGGGTGATGTGGCGATAGTTACCAATGTTGTCGGGATCCTGAGTGGGTTTCTTTAGTTGAGGGAGGATTTGTCCTGTTTTTAGTGTCGATGGGAATATGCCTTGAGATATGGGGCACTTGATGAAGTTCAGTTAGGGAAGGAGAGCTTCTGCAGGTAGGGTTTTAGGGATGGATGCTGGGAAGATGTCATCTGTATATGATGTGGCTTTAAGGGCGGCCAGGGTTTCTACCAGGTCCTCTGTCGAGAGTGTCTTGAGTGTTGTCCAGGAGGTGGAGATTTCATCAGGAGGGACGTAAGGTATGTCTATGTGTGGGTGCATCTTGCTAATTTTGTCAATGAAGAAGGTGTTGTTGGCAGTGGATTTCTTTTCGATGGAGTGTAGTATGACTGGGGCGGGTAGTGGGTGACTCAGTTTGTGACTGCTTTGAAGAGGCCATTGCTTTTATTGTTGACTTCTGATATGGTGTTCTGATAGTAGGAGGCCTTGGCTGTGTTGATAAGTTGTCGGCGTGTTGCACGAAGTTACTTCAGTAGCACACGGTCGGATACGGTCCTGGTGAAGGACCTGGTTTTCTCTTGTTTCCGGATGACTTTTGCTGAGGTTGAGTTCTTTCATTATCCAGTGTGCTGATGGATTCGGTTTGCAGGTGTGTTGCTTCAAAGGTGTGTGTCGGTCTAAGGAGGCTGAAAGGGTGGTGTTGAGTGCTTCCAGTAAAGACTTGCAGTTCATTTCAGCCTGTTCAGTCCATGTGAGGAGGAGGTTGGCGAAGTCGTCCACGAGGGCTTCCACTGGGAAGTTCTTGAAAGACCTGAAGGTTTGTCTGATGAGTTTCTGCTGGGAGTGCTTCACTGGGGTGGTGTGCAGGATGTTGAAAGGCACAGCTAGATGGTCAGACCAGTCAAGCGGGAGAGCAGAGCTGTAGTGGATGGAAGACAGTGCGGTGATGATTAGGCTGAGGACATTGTGTGATGGGTATTTTGTGTGCTGTGTTAGGCTGAGGGTGTGAAGAAGACCGAGGAGAGCTTCCTTCATCAGTTTGGTGGCCTTGTTGCATAGGAGGTTGAAATCACCTAGGAAGATGTTGTTGATGTGCGTGAGGGATATGGTGGTGACCAGGCCAGTGAAGTCTTTGGATTAAAGCAGTGTTGGGTCTGGGTGGTCTGTAGATAGATGGAAGGTGACTGTGTCCATCGGGGAGAGTGGGAAGTGGCAGGAGAGGACTTCAAAGGAATCAATGTTGTCAATATCAAGTCTGGTGCAGGGGCATAAGGTCTTATGGATGACCCTGAGGCCTCTGCCTGTCTTGTTTGGTCAGTCTCTGTGTTAGATGCTGTAGCTATTGAGGACAAGGACGTCTAGGATGTGGGTGTCAGACAGGTTTTGGTGATGAAGATGACGTCAGCGCATGTGTGGTGATGAAGTCAGCAATGTCTGTTGCATGGGTGATAGCTGAGTGGATGTTGGCGAGTATCAACCTCCATGTTGTGGATGGTGAGTGGGTTCTGATGGGCTTGGGGCTGATGTGGGTGAGGTTACTGCATTGCGGATTCCATGCCTTAGAGGAGGGGTGATGTTGTTTACATTGGCGTTCCCTGATGATGGTGGGTATGGCCTGTTGGGACAGAGGAAGAAAACACATGTTGGTGCATGCTTACCTGTTGTCTGAGCAGGGGTTCGGGCCCTGGGTCCTTTCCGGTCCAAACAGGCCCAAACAGGAATTGCCTTTTTCTTCATCTGCCCTTCACTTTGGACACCCGGGTGGGAGACACCCTTGATCTAAGAGTTAAGATCAGAAAGGAAGAGGCATGGCTAAGAAGATGGGTGGTGCTTAGGTCAGGTGGCCAAGATCCACTTGCACCCGCAAGTCCCTGCTCACCAACTGCAAAGGAAAAGAGTTTGGAGGGCTGCTTAAGTAACAAAAAAGAGCAGCAAACCAGGAAGGCACCAACAGTTTAAAGCGATTGACAAGTGGGTGGGGCTGAGGCCAGCTGACCTAGATCCACTTTCAACTGCTCACCACTTTTTATGATAAGTAGAATGATCAGGACACACATCACCATCACCCAGCCATGAAATGAACCATTTGTGTCCACATTTCAAAATCAGAGAGAGCAGTCTAACTATTGAAGTCTGCAGAATTTTATATTTTATTCCCTCCAAAATTCAAACAGTGTTTCTAATCAGTTATTCCTAAGGGAGACGTGCTTTATTAATTGCTGTTATCTGAACTAGGGGGACGTTAACTTCTGGTGATAGTGTTCAAACTAAGGTTGACTAATACATATAATAAACAATGCTACCCGAGAACTACTCCATTATCCTGGTCCCCACACTCTTTGCAACTCTGCTGGACCAGAAAGTCCCCACCATCGCACCACCCCTAATAACCACTGAGGTCAAGATGTTGCTCCCCATATTCATGAACTCCCTGATAGTCCAACTGGTATGTACTGAATAATGGTTATTTAGAGACAAACACAGCCTTCATACCTGTTTAGACACAACTGTCAAAGAGGTTGTTCTTTTCACATTCGCAACAATTCGCATGAATATAGCAGGACATGGAAATACCAGTCAGGAATCACTTAATCAGGGATTTATGAGTTTTAAATACAATAAATAGTACTAATCCCAGTGCAGGGGCATATTAAAGAACACATTACTTCTGTTAAAATTCACTAGTGGGCATCAGTGGGGCATCATCAATGTGCCCTTAGGGCTAATCCAGTGAGGGATGGGGGATTGGAATTGTGAAGAAAGAGTCACTATTAAGTAGTTACTGAGCTCTTCTGGGAATAATTTGCAAATATGGCACACCTTTCTGCCTACTTTCCAGTTCTCTAGTTGTCAAGTTAGGTTAATAAGTAGCAGGAAGGATAGCCCAGAAAACCGTTGCAAAACTACGTAGTTTACTGGAGAACCTGGTCTTGCACAGCACTGGTCTATATCAACAAAACCCCTGAGCTGCTATCGCCACCCAACCTTTTTGATATAGCAAGCTGTTCACCTAAATATTAATTTTGGTGGTGGGTGGGGGTGATAGATGTGTTAATGCAAATGTAAGTCGTTTTTTTCCGATGTACTGGCTGCCACCATATTGGTCTTGCACTGTCAAGTCTTGTCCGCAGATTGTCATATTGTGCCCCTGACATGGGAATTATTTACACCAGAATATGAGGAGGAGAGGAGTAGAAAAGCATAAGGTAGGAGAGCAAGGTGGGAGTGGCTACCACCAAACAGAACTTTAACCATTGATGAGCCACAGGATAAGCAGGGACATAGGTGAGTGCTTGTTTAAGACTGGATGCATGTAGACTCAAACATGCTGACTCAAACCATGTGGGATGAGGAGGAGTAAGCCAATACTAAAGCACGTCATGCTCAAAGTGACTATAGACGAATGTCATCTTTTTTTTGTGTGCATATTAGCCAAACAGAATTTCGACTTTTCACACAGTATATCAAAAGAAGACTAAAACATTCATTGTTACAAAATTATACAATCACATAATCAACTAATTGTAAAACTTTAAGTAGTCTCACTGCTTCCATTGACAGAAAAAACTTCATTACTAGCAATCATTCTTTCCCAAAAATCATTAGAATCGGGCCATCTCCCTCTATCAAAGAACGTCTGCAATCGCCCCTGAATCAAATCTCTTGTTCCCGGACAGGATAGAATTAAGTGCTTCATAGTTTGTTTAATGTTTTTATCACATTCTTGGCATATGTCCGATGGATACAGACACTTATCACGAATATGCAATATTTCTAGCGTCGGCAGGATATTCAATTTAAATCGAAGAAAGTTCATCCTTGCCTTAGGATCTGGAAACTGTCTCAGATAGGTAGGAAGGGTAGCTCTTGGTCTATCATATAGGGAGAAGTTAGTAGACAATTTAGCTGCCCTTATCGCCTCAATGGTCCTAGACCAGTCCCTTCTCTTAATAAATTCCTTCGATCTCAAAGAGTTGGAATTCAGGGTATCGACATCCGTGTCTACTGGTATAATGATATCAAGAGATTTTGTTTTCAGCATTTCCAAGAAGGTATTATCCCCCTTAATCATTTGGCAATGAACATCCCCATAGAGAGTGTCACATTGTGGATCCTTTATCAGTCTAAATAATGAAACCCATCTCAATTCCATGGAAAATAAGAGACCGGAGACCCAACTCATATCGAACCAAGGCCATTGGAACAGGGTTTGGGAGGCTAAGGATCCTCTTCCATATTTTCACCTCAACATGTTCCCAATTAATATGAAAACCTTGAATATTGCACTCAAGACCAAAAAGAAGCTTTGGTATGACCTTGCCCACATAGTACTTTATCAAGAGGGTAAGTGTAAATTTGCAATATTTTAGATATATCCTTATCATATGAGAACCCAATTTTGATGCTTTCAGGTCTAATGTACTTATCAAGTCTGTTTTAGTCAGGCATGGGGTGATCTTCGAGCCCAGATAAGTGAGTTTCCTTACCACAGGAACAACTGTACCGTTCATTTTCCAAGAAAAAGGCTTTGTCTTCGTCAAAGGGTGCTTACAAAACATCACCTTGGATTTGTCTGGGTTGATTTTCAGATCGTTAGCTAGTGCGTAATCTCACAGTGCCGCCATTAGCCTTTGTAGGCCTATTTGCGTGTAATCCAAGACCATGATATCGTCTGCATAGCACTAGCCAACAAAAGAGTCAGAAGGGAATTTAAAATATGTGAAATTTAAAGATTAAATAGGAAAGGGGCCACCAAGCAACCCTGACAAACCCCTCTCTGAATTCTATCAGCTGTGAGAGATCTCCCGCAGTTTATAGTCTGACTCTTAGTGTCGAATTCTGATGTAATTCAATAAGAATGGCTAACAGAGGTTCAGGAATCCCCCAGGTTTTCAGCTTCCACCACAGGCGCTCCCTATTTATAGTATCAAAGGCCTGGGATAATTCCACCCAAGCCCCAAAGAGCGGTCTCCCCCCCTTGTCTGTAGTCCCCACATTTAAACAGGTTAGAAGTGAGGTAGACAGGCCCCTACGGAATCCAGTCTGAAATTTGGATATGATTTTACTAGTTGAAGTCCATTCTTCGAGATCTCTACGGACCAGACCCGCAAATATTTTGCTGTCTGCATCCAAGAGGGATATCGGACGGTAATTGCTTGCAGCTAAACGGTCACCATGCTTGAAAATTGGTATTATTATACAAGTTTTCCAAGAATCAGGTATAGTAGTTGTTGCAATGATGTTATAAAATAGGGCTTTTAGGACCCTAGACCAAGTATCTGGGTTGGATTTCAGAATAGCATTAGATCGACCATTTGGCCCTGCAGCATGCAAGGCTGATGCTTTAGTTATTGTCAATCTTATCTCCTCCACAGTATAAACAGTGTCCAATTACCTGAAGAAATATTAATCAGTGACTTGCACTCTTTTACACCATAGATCGTTGTAAAGTGCTCCACCCAGGAATGCTCCTGAATAATAGTTTCTTGGCCATACATTGGCTTTGTTAATTAATGACCAGAAACTGTGGGAGTTTCTGAGAGAGAGAGTTTTCAACATAGTCTCACCCTCTATCTGTAGTCTTATTGCGCGATGCGATCTCATCCAGTTCCTAAACATTTTATTTATCTCTCTGACTGCCAAAGAGTATTCAACCTTATCCTTTTTTGCAAGGTTTAACAGATGAAGAGCCCTTCTTCTCTCTTTTTTTCCCCAAGAATGCCAATATCAAAACAATGTGCATGGTTAGAATTGCTCTTAGTCAAACCTCATGTGGGGGGGGGGGCAGTCTCCAAAGAAGACTTACAAAGTTATTTGGTTCAAATTGATACAGGAGATCCTGGCCATCATGATCCAAAATCATTGTCTCTAGTTGATCATTCAGTATCTGACCCCCCTTATTAAATTTGGCCAACCTGTTCCCAGCCTTGTTGAGTGAGAGCAGTTGTTTCATATATGGCACCCTTTGAACTCGGGGAATACAAAAATGAGTAGTCAACATAGCATACTCACTCATCATTTCTCCCCCGATTTTAAATTGAATACAGGCATCAAACAGATTCTGAGAGGCAAAAATATAATCAATGGTTGAGTATGACAACCCCCTTCTCCAAATCGGGGCAATCTCATTATTCTCTTCCAAATTACCATTGAAGGCCTGAAGTTTCCAGTCTTTCATAAATTCAGCCCAAACTCTCCCATCCATGCTCCTATGCTTTTTTTGGTCCACTGACATACTCTCTTTCAAACAATAAGAATTGAGGTCTCCCATCAATAATATGTCATCACTTGGAAATTGCATAGTAAATCGAGTCAACAAGTCCCAGAGTTTCTGAACAAAGAGTATGACTGGATATCGAGCAGGGTTCCAGTACACGTGTACCAATAACCACCCTCTATCACCATCCAAATCCCTCAGTACTGCTCTTACAATAATAATCCCTGAGTCGTCATTAGCAAGGACATACAAGCTCCCAAAGATCCTATTCCTGCAAAAGATTGTTAAACCCCCCATCGGACGCCCCACCGCCCCCTTTTTAGACAGTTGATGGTGAGAAGCAAAACCCTCTACATCAAAGGATTTAAGTAGCCATGTTTCTTGAACAAAGATCAGGTTGTGCGAGAGAAAGAGATATGACCTCGTAATGTCATTACAGAGCGAGTTAGTGCCCCTCAAGTTCCAAGAGAGGGCTCTAATGTTCAATGTAGTTAGAGATGTTGATGGGCCCAACCCAATTTAAGTAGGATCTGTGAGACAATCTCAGGGACCATAGCCAAGGTTGGTAACAATGGGTTGAGATCTTTCTGTTGTTTCTCTTCCAATCCATTGTGTCGTATATTTGGTTTGGCTAAGGTATTTCCAGACATATCTTTTGGTTGGACTTCTGATACCACCAGACCCCTATGGGACCAGGCAGCACTGGCCCCCAAGATCGATGACCAACCAAGCTTGGATGTAAGGGTTATTCTGGCAATATTCATATTTGGAGAGTACGCAAATCCAACAACGTCAATATCTTCTGATGAAACCAATTTCAAGCTCGGTATTTCCATTATTTCTGCCAAAATGGCAGACCGATTCAGTGGGTTTTTCCCCTTTTGCATTGAGGGTAATCGTGATAGGTAGAGAACCCACTCGGAACCAGAGTTTTTCAATTGATTATTTACATTAAGATTTTTTCTAGGTTCCAAGGGATAAGATCCTCTGAGTTGTTTTTCCTGTTGATTGTTATTAGTAAGAGGACCCTGAGGCCGACCAGTGTGCTGGTTTTTTTCAAGCTCAGAGGACGATGGCTGCTTCATTTTACTCTTTACATCTTGCCACTGCGTCTAATTTTTTTTACCGAGATCCCACGGCCGACATTCTTCCCCCATCAGAGCTGGTAAATTGCCCACCTCCTTTTTCTTCAGAAATATTGGAGCAATCCTGAGCGATGGTTTTAGTTTAGGCAGGAAGATTGGCGCAAGTTTTACAGGAGGTTTAATAAAGTCTGTCTGGATCCCCACCGTTGACTTGCTTATTTCTTTTTCTTGAACCGATGATTTCAGTTCCACAGAGTCTGTGTTTTCCTTTTCAGTATCTTCATTTATTGTCACCCGCTTTCTTTTCTTTGGCATCATCTGCTCAGCCAAAATCTGCTGGGTTTTTTTTTAGGGATCATAAAAAACACTTTGAGGATTTTGATTTCTTCTTTTTCTTTTTAGATGGGTGAGCCTCAATTTCTGTGTCACCACTGGACTGGTGAGAGTCTATAGAAATCACGGACTCCTGCAATTTTCTTTTCCGCTTCTTTTTTGTTTTCCAATTGGGTTTTGCTCCTTTTTCTTTTTGATTTTTGTGTACTGGTAATGGAGCTGTTTTTCCAGAGATCTCTCTTTCTCTCTTAGATTCATCTACCTGTGGTCTTAAGGCTTCTTTTGTTTCCATCAGTTGGGCCAAACGGACAAACTCCTCCATGAATGGCATAATATTAGAAGTTGAATACCAAACACCACTAGCAAGCATGTGGTTGGGTGGTGTGCTTGAAATTTGTTCAAGCAATCCCAATGCTATTTTTGATATTGGAACAGCTATTGCCTCCAAATGCAAATCCAGCCGGCAAATCCTGGGAACATATATTGTATTCATCTTTAAACCCAGTAGAGTAATCTTGGAAAGCAGAGCCTTCGGCTATCAGTGAGCACAGTGTCAAGAGGTGATAGAATAGAAATTAGTGTGGGAATTTGAGATAGGAAGAAGGAATGGAAGGTACGGGCAAGCAATGTGTGCCAAGCCTACCTGGGCAGCTTTGGAAATAGGGTGTCCCTTAGGCGTGGTCCTATATAATGCACTGAGTCAATGGGAAATGTGTGAGTTTTAAAAAGAATGAATGATGGGGTCATTCTTGCGCAAATTTCCACACTCACTGTACAGCAGAAAAATAGTCATGTACTCTGGGAGGACACAGCTTACCAGCTCCGCCCTCCCTGTCATGTGAAGCTGACACCTGACAGCCATGGGTAGACCAATAGCCTTTTGCCATGGGCACCCTGATTAGAATTTCAAGGCCCCATGGATTTGCATCTCCACTGTGAATCCTTGCTGGTGGTGGCAAATACTGAAGAATGTTTATTAGCAGGCCTCTGGGAAGGCCTGTGCGCAGGGAGGTACAATGGAGACCAAATGCCAGACACCTCTTTGTAATGCAATGTGTCAACTTGGTACTAACACCCCTCCTTGGTATGAAAGTGCAATTGATGTCCTGTGTGGAACCACTCCTTTCAGAGCAGGGAATTATGTGAATTGTATGAGACGAAAGTCTGCCTCCAAACCCCTACTTCAAAGGAGGCCCATGTTGTGATCAAGTGCTGCATAGGGCTCAGTTAATTAGGCAGACACTTTGATGTACAGCAGACATGAAGATGCGTGGGACTTGGAACTTTATGTTGTTATCCTTCCCCTTTCTGTTGCCAAGTGCCCTGGTTCTGACCTGAAGCATCACAGAGGATGGTTGGTAGGGACCCAGGATTGGTCCATTAAGGTGGGCTTAGCCTACACCAATCACTGGGGCCCATTTGGCTTTAAAAAAGGGCTGAACCCCTCACGGATCAGATCATCTAACAACTTCACAAGAAGTAAGAAGAAGGACTCATTTGGACCCGAGGTGAAGGTACAGTCTACCTTACACCTTCTGCCAGTGAAGGAAGACCAGGAGTTCCAAGAGAGAAGCAAAATCCCTCCCCTAAACATCTCCTAGGCAACAAAGGGAGATACCGGACTCAGAGGACCCATTCAGCAGCTTCAGAACCGGTACCCAGCCAGCACACAGCGTGCCCTGCTAGGTTCTGACAGCCAGCTTCCTAAGTGGGAAGTGCCAGAGAGTCTCTGGACGAAGGACAAGGCCGTTGCCTGATAACACCCTCCTGAGCTTTAGGCCATCCACCTTGAAAGGATACGTGCCCTGCGGAGAAGCTTAGAGGAGTGCCACACATGTATCATCCAGCGTCCATATTTTTAAGGACAATTTCGAGACAGTGTGTCCTTAAACTGCATCCGGCTGCACCGCTGACTGTTGACACGCCTCAGTCACAGGAGCCGCCCATGACGCCTCAACCAGCATTCCAGATCCGCCAACCAGCACAGAGACAACGATTCTTGGCCTGAGCTGCCACGCCGGACAGTCTGCAGATGTCAGTCCTTCCTCGCTTGCCGTAATGCCTGCCGCCTGGTACCTGCAGCTGTCTCCCACCACTCAACTCCATCTCACGGGCTGAGAAGTGCCCTGGAACTGCCTCGATGCTGTCAAGCACCAAGAACTTCTTCAGCACCAGGTACATTGTAGGTCTGTCCCCCTGGTCCTTCTCCGAAGGCCCATAGAGACAGTTAAGACCCTTTTCCCCTTTGGTGCTGGCACCAAAATAACCTTGAACCTTAAGACTGATTGCTTTACCAGCTACCCTCATGTCAGTATCCAGAGTGCATCCCTTTCCTTTGTGAAACTGTCTATCCTCTTTCTTCCTTTACGTTGTGGGTTGTAATTGTAGTGTGCTAGAACTGTCTGTTTGTAGTAATAATAAAGTAGATATTTTTATTCAACCTTGACTGGACAGTTCCTTTTTTCATTCGGTAATAATTGTATTTTTGCTGTGTTGCAACTAACCAACGATCCACGACCTTCCGGAGATAAGCCTGCTGTTCCGTCCACATTAACAAAATAGGACAAGGAGGTCTTTTAATTTACTTGTATTCCAATCTGGTCAGATCCTTTCTTGTGTACTAGACGTGTGGGGTTGATTGATGGTTTAGAAACCGATATTCATCCCTGGACCACTGGTGCCTCGGAAGTTGATTCGTCACAGAATTATTGCTCTTTAAGCTGTGACTTTCAAACATGCTGCACACTGGATAGATGCACGGTAGTCAAAAGGTAAAAGTGAAGAAATTGGGATTGAAACACAAATATATTTGCTTCAAAATGGACCAACTAAGGCATCCATTGCAGAAGCAAGAGGAATGAGGATTTGGTTAGTAGATACACTTATGATTCATTCACAACCCTTGGAACCAAAATAGGGCTTGAATTAAACCTACGAACACACACATCTTTTCGTTTAAACTGACTCCTGAACAAAGATCCTTCCAGAGCAAAAGGTTAGATGCTTGGTTGTATTATGAGTAATTTGAAAAGTTATTAAATGCCTTTAGAATGGTAAGTGCTGTGCATTTCTGGCAATAGCTGGCATATGGTGCCCATGCATTTTATGGCATTACCTGGCAAACAGTGAAAGAGCATGGCCTCTGTTGACAATACCCACCAACTGATGTGAGCACCTCAGAATTTCATGGCAATAATTGGAAAAGGATTGTATTATTTGTGCATCTCATGGCAATAACTAGAAAGCTATGTGAGAACTTGGGGAAATGATGGCTATACAAGAGGGTAATGGGACAATTAGATACATAGGTGGTAATCACTTTTAGAACCTGTGCATAAGATGTTGATAACTAGAACATGGTATAGTACCTGGACATATTATGCTACTGCCTGGCACACTGTCTGAGTACCTGGGCAAATCATGCCTTTACCCAACCACTGGCGTGCATACCTTGTCATACAATGCCAATAAATGCAAATGATGTGATTTCCTTGGCCTGTGAGCTGCCTTCCTTAGGATATTAGTTCCACACAAATGAAGAGTTTCGCTGGGCGTATGAAGGCAACAGCTTTTACATACTAAATACACCTGGCATATGGCAATAGTACCTGGGCTTTTGATGCCAGTACCAAGCAATGATTGTTAGTATCTGGTAATGGTAAAATGTGAGTATCTGAGCATATTGCAGCGATACTAGAACCATTAAGGCATGTAATGACAATACCTTGCAACACAAAACAAATACAAGAGTCAAAATATAGTTTCTTGCAATGCGTTCCCTACCTTCTGATGCCCTGCAAATAGGTTTGCTTGACCCTACTACACCCCAAGAGACGGGTCTGGCTGAAGATGTGTGGGGGCCCATTTCAACATGATGATATCCCCAATTGCTTAAAGTGGAAAGCAGTCTGAGGATCCCATGGGGGGCATACATTATAACGGAGATAAAGATACGGTGAATAGTCCCCAATTATCATGAGATAGCAAGCCAGCAGGGAGGTGTAACACTGAATGCCCACTGAATAGCAAAGAATCCTTCTATGTAAGCAAGTGACTGACATAGAGGAGCCAGTGTTGAAATGCAACCAGGTGATAACACCTCTGTTTTCCCCAAAGGAAGTGACTGATGGACAGGTTCCAGTAAACACATCTTGTAAGGCGAGCCCAGCAAAGTGCACACTGTAAGCCCCAGAACATAAGTATCATATAAAGTAATATATTGCTGTGTGATGAGACTGCTGATTGGCAATATGGGGGCAGTTGCTAGGTGCCCCTTGAGGCTCGAGGCTCCTTTCATTTGAAAAAGTTGAAAAGCCCTGACGCTCTTGGTGTCAAGAGAGGACGTTTTCGTTTGCATGGTCTACGCTACCTTAAGAAGCAATTTTTGGCAACTGGTGAAACTTCTCTGTGTATTTGGACAAAACCTGATGCACCATAGAGGAAACAGGGCTTGATCTCACTGGTACAGAGGCGGGAGGAGGTTGGGGGGGGGGGGCACACCTCCCTCTGCAGTATCTCTGTAACAACAGTGAAAAAAGTGTTCAATACCACAAGAGTATTCAGGGGTCATTGTCCAGGTGAAGTAGACCTAAAAATATTGCAGTAAAAGTTTACCGCCACGTTTTGTGAACTGCTTAATTTTGCTTGCTTGGTAAATTGGAGTTGGAAAGCAGGGCAGGCATAGCGTATCTGCCCCCAATTCCCCTGATGCCTTACAAATGTGGGCGCATGACCACCAGCACAGATTTTCAATTGTCTTTTGTTTACTCTTCACTGGTCGACTCCTCGATGGAAATGGGGAATATCGCATGGAGGGGACCTTCTGCAGTTAAGTGCACACAGAGGCTGTCCCTTCAATCTGAGTTGTGTGCGTGGGTCGATAATGAACTCCCTCTCGTCTTCTAAAAACACCATTTGCATGAGGAGGGTGTTTCAGTGTAATTGAGGATTAAGTCCCGGAATAACCACCGGAGGCCACATAGAACTTATTTGTGACAGTTGCACCTAATACAAACATGTTTTATGACTAATCTGCTGCATTTGCTATTTAGTACTTTACAGCAAGGTTCACTTTTGTCTTACTGGGAGGAAGTTAATGTTCATGTTAAAGGCATTTGTACCATGCACCATCACCAACGGGATTGGTACCCGGGCGCTCAGGCGGATCGAGTGGTGTGAAGAGGGAGAAGGAAGGTGACAGAAGTGGTGTGCTGTTGGCAACTTCAGTTCGGTTTTCACTGTGCGCTGAGCTTGCGTGTGAACATTGGATCCCTGCAAGTCCTCGTGCGCTGCTGTTGTTGCAGTGTGGTGAAGTGTGTGTGGTTTGCTGAGTGAGAAGATGTTTCTGTGGATTTTCGTGTGCGTTAAGTATGCCTGGATTTGAGCTTTGGGTTAGTAGGTAATATGTCTCTTAGACCTTATCATTCTTGTTCTATCTATCTGGTTTTTCTATGGGTAGTTGTAGTCTTTCTCTTTTCATTTCCTGTCTGTCTAATTGGTATGAGTGGTGTGATGATTGTGATGAGTGAAGTTAACCTGTGGTACGTGCCTTTTATCTTCATTATAAATAAGGATATTCCTTAGCTAAGTGACTTCTGAAGCCATGGCAACATTTGATAGGATTCCTTTTTGGCATTTGCAAAGCTGATATTAAAGGGAGGTGTGACTTTGTTCATGATTGTCGTCAGGATCAAATCTGGTTGCATAGATCCAAAGAGCACCATGCACTTAGAAAACGAAGCAAAAAAAATGAGGCATAAGATGATCATTGTTGACCAAGGTGACAAACTGAAAATCAGGAGCTGAGGTGGGCTTCACATGGAGGGGATTTTAGCATGCCTCATGCTGACGATGAGCAAGTGAGACCACCATGCGACTTTGGAAACTCTAAAGCAAACCTCTTTTGAAGAGAGGCGTCAACTCTTTCTCCTGCAGCATGTTAAGGTGTGAATAGAAATGTTATAGATATTAATGGCAATGTTGAAATGGCTTTAGTTTTCGCATCTCCCACTGTGACGGGAGGAAAATAAATCTATGTTGGTGTCTCTGGATAGTGATTAAACCACACAGAACGAGGGAGGAGTCATTATTGCGTAACAATGACAGAGAGACATAGGGCCTCATTACGACCCTGCCGGTCCGGAAGGAACGGTGGCGGTAAAAGACCGGCTCATTAAGAGTCCTGTAGGCAGGAGGTGTCACTCCCTTTTACACCACCCGCCTGCAGGCGGACATGGGCACACCGGCTCTTTCATAGACAGAACCGGTGTTTCCATTGTCCCCATCCCAATGGACTCCATGGGAACGGGGACTTACACAATTGTGCCTCCGGAATTCCCAGGTCACCAGGGTCGTAATGCCCAGGTGATTCCAGGAATCACAGAGGCGGAATGGTAATATGGGACTGGTTGGAACCCGCCAGTTTTTCCGGCACGGTTACCTCCGGACTCGTAATGAGGCCCATAGTTTGTGGATGAATCGTTATCCAAGGCATCATGACATGCTGTTTTCACATGGAGATTTACAGCTAATAATGAAAGTGAATGAATTTAAGCCACGGCCTAAACCATCATGTTTTGAACCCCTTCTATACCAAAGTGCATAGAATGCATTCTGATTGGTTGAAGGGTCTACTAAGGAATCAATGTGGTGATATAATGTCCTTAGATCAGTGCTTAAAAAATGTTGCCTATTTTTGCAATGTGTACCCAGAACCCCTGCGGATGCTGGGAGACTGGACCACCAATCATGTGAATGCATCTAACATTCAGAGATGGAATGATATGGCTCATACACAAGTGTTTCAGAGCGTGACAAGGCAAGGGGGGAAACAGGGTAGAACAAAACAACCATCTTACTAGGCCTAGTGACATTGAGAACTGTAAGTGCATGGGAGAGGGAGAGGGGAAACGTGCATGGAAGGGCAAGAAAGTGGAAAGTGTGGACCAAAGGAGAAACAGATAAATAGCATGTGTATAGCATGAAACCATATTTAGCCTTGTATGAGCCTGGCAAGAGCAACACATATGGCCAAAAAGATGGGGGACAGGGCAAATAATGATCATTTTAATTTAGTAGGATTTAAGGAAGACGAGATCCAAGTATTTTGGCCCAGTACTACCACAGAGTTAAGAAAGTGTCTACTGTCAAAATTACTACTTGGGTGAGACACTGAAAGACGAAAACGGATCTGAAGTTTTATTTTCGAAAGTATCACATTCTTGTAAAAATTGTAGAACAATTAAATCAAGAATAATTGGTGATAAAGAGTAACTGTCATGTGTGGTCTTTCTTTTTTAGCAAAATGGAACATATTTTGAGACTAAATGCCTCAATGTAACCTGCCCTGTGAATGGTATTCTCGATGTTCAGACTGTGAATTGCCCACCAGTGAAGGCCCTTATATGTATAGGAGGAGCAGAACCATTCAAACTTTATGACAGTGATGGTTGTTGCTTCCAATATGAATGCAAGCGTAAGTATTTAAGTCACATTGTGGTGAGTAAACACTCCCTTAACAAGGAGTGATATATTGTTGATTTCAAGGTTGTTGGTTCTTAATTCAAGAATATGTTTTTAGCAGATGTATTACAGCTTATCTGTATGGTTAAGTTGTATAACTTCAAGTTATAGAGCTGAATGGAAACCTTGTGCACCCTTTGTTAGAAAGCATACACTCAATGTTGCCCTCAGAAGGAACACCAGCATGTTCAGCCTCACAAAAGACCAGTTATATTTTGAATACGCTTCCTGAACAGTTGTTATTCTGTTGTCAAACACATGCCAATTTGAAGTGCTACAAGGAAGACTGCCCATCTTATAAGGCATGGTAGTCTTGATTCTATTGCAGACACGTAGGCGAGCATCATGCTTAACTTCCTTTAATACTGCAACTCAGAGCATTTCACGTTTTAAACTTTAAACTCTAAATGTTTGTTTACTTTGTTTCATCAACCAAATCACATGAAAAAGTGTAAGAGTTCTAATAAAACTACAAGTCCCGATGAACCTCTAGTATAGGATAGTCATGAGGCTCTCTCTGTCCACCTATCAGTGGCTGCGACCCTCTATATGCTGATTCCTGCCTGTGTCCCGTCCTCTTTCTTTTGGCAGCAAACCCTCTGCCTGAATTCTGTAAAGTAATAACTTTCAAAACTTAAAACACTTCTGTGTCCTGCCAGCTTCATTTTCCCTCATTGGGGAGGGCAACAGCCATGAAAGAAATGTTCAGCATTGTAGGCTGATCCAGAAGTAACAAAACCTGTTAGTCCTTCTTCTCCCTACATCTCATGTCGTCTTCTGCTCGTCTCCTATGAGAAAACGAGACCGAAATGGTGAGGGTGAGAATACGCATGTGTGTCTATAAATTAGAAGCATACTTTCAATCATCAAATCTTTGCCGCGTATTCTGTGTGAGATATAATGCTTGCCTCTGTGTCTTTAATAGAATCAAGACTACCCTGTGCTGTAAGCCTGGGCAATCTTCATTCTAGGTCAATACAGGAGGCAAGCATTATGCTTGTTCAAAGCTGTCTAACACCATATTAGAAATTTGAGAGATAGGTTTAAAATAAAATGTTTTAAAGGTAGACTCTGCTGACCAGTCGGCTGATTTCAAAATGTCTTGTAGTGACACTCCTGCTGTAACCACTCTAGAAGCCATTGCTCCTCTCACAGAATGTGCACCAAATTTAGATAGGTCTATACCCGCCCAATGCATAACCTCTCTGACCCACCTGGCTACTGTGCTTGTGGCTACAGCGTAATATTGCCTTATACTCGCTATGAGAAGCTGGGATACGCCCAATGGTCTAACACTGGCTGTAGCTAATTTGTAATCCTTTATACATAGCGCTACACATAGCTGCATGCTTTCCGGAAAATAGGGCTAAGAGATTACTCTTGAATCACATTTTGACCTTTTAGCTATACTGAAAGATACGCCCTCCAAGTAGAAAACCTTTCCTGTCTACTTCTAATGCTTTAACATCTGATACTCTCCTACATGCCTCTAGGCAGAGTGGCATTGCTGGTTTTCCTGACAGCTGGGACAATGAAAGATTGCTGTTATCTGGCCAATTGAGAAATAAATGAAAAAGTTCCTTTACGTCCCAAAGCACTGAGTATCAGGCAGTTTCCGCAACTTAACTCCCTCAAGTAAATGAACCACTGTAGGGTGCTTTCCCAAGGGTTTGCCCTCTATTTTGTCATGCCTTGTCGATATTGCTGATTTGTAAACAGCAAGTGTTCTGTAGGCACACCCGTCATGGGTAGCAAATTGAGTATTTGGACTTAATGTGCCGAAATGGGATGAACACTGTGTTCTGCACACCAGTGGGACCAACGGTCTCAAGCAGCGCCGTAGCTCCATAGCTGGTGGAAGGCACCCAGGAATTTGTAATGAATTTGGCAGCGAGCTGCAAAATACCTGCCAACTCCCATCTCTTCCTGAAATCCTGCATGCTATCAGGTGAAGACTGCCCTCTTCGGTTAGGAGGTGTGTTTGGCCGAGCAGGAGGTCCCGACTGTGATAGATCATCCTCGGAAAATCTGAAGAAAATGCCATTGCTACTGGAAACCAAGTATGGGACTCCCACAATGGGATTACTACAACTAGTTCTGCTATCTCCATGCTGACTTTTGATAAAAGTCTCGCGAGCATGATGAATGGTGGGAAGGCATAATTGACCGCTCAAGTACACTGATGCAAGAATGCGTCTGTCCCCACAGCGCCCGGGTCTCTCCTCCAGCTGAAGTACCTGGGAGTCAGTGCGTTCAACCTGGATGCAAAGAGATCGAAGTTTAGGGGACTGCAAACCTTCTGTAATCATGCAAATATTTCTGGGTGAAGCCTCCAATAGCTGGAGTCTATGAGATATTGTGAGTTCCAGCCTGCTATTATGTTCTGTTCCCCTGGTAAGTATTCTCCTGATACTATTATGTGGTGTTGTTGGCAGTGGTGCCAAAAGTCCTTCGCTAGTTCGGCTAGCATTTTCAACTTGGTCCCTCCTAGCTTGTTTATGTACTGAACAGCTGATATGTTGTCCATCTTGAACAAGACGCAGCTATTGGCTTTGCCTTTCATAAAGGCGTGCACTGCAAAGTATCCTGCTAGGAGCTCTAGACACTTTATGTCCAATTGTAGTTCCTCTGCGTACCATTTCCCTCCTGTTTATATGTCTCCGCACCTAGCTACCCAGCTGGCTCTGCTTGTGTCTGATTCTATTATTAAATCTGGAGTGTTGCCGAAATGTGCTTGCCCATTCCAAGCCTCCATGTTGTGGAGTCACCATAGAAGTTCTGTCAGAGCTTCCTGGTCTATGGTAACTATCTGGTGGTTTTCTACTCCTCCTTGAGTCTCTGAAGGGCTCTGTAGTAAAAAGGCCTGGGAAAAATCGCTTGAATCGAGGCCGCTAAGAGACCCACTATCCTGGCTAGACTGCAAAGCGAAATATTCTTCTTCATAATGACTGATATGAGCTCCTTTCTGATGGCTTTGACTTTGTGGGTCGCAAGCTCGAGAGAGGCTTTTTGGTTTCTACTATGAATCCTAAGAATTCTATTCTCTGAGTGGAATGTAGATCTGATTTGTCTGCGTTTATACTGAAACTGAGGGAGGACACCAGGGCGCAGATCCAGTGCACCCGTTCCTGAAGAGTGGCTTTGCTCTGAGCTAGGATGAGGATATCGTCTAGATAGACGATAATCATGATACCGCTTTCTCTTATGGCTGCTGCCAGTGGTCTCATCTTGGTGAAAGCCCAGGGAGCTGATGCTAGTCTGAATGGAAGATACCTGAAGCACTAAATCTCCTTGTCCACTGAAAACTGAGGAATCTCCGGTGTTACATCTCTATAGGAATAGTGAGGTACGCTTCTTTGAGGTCTAGACTTGCTAGCCAGTCTCCTGTTCAAAGGAGGTCTCAGAGCAGGTGTATTCCTTCCCCTTTGAAATGTCTGTACGCTAGCCATTCGCTCAGACTCTTCAGATTTATCATTGGTCTTATCTTCTCCTTCGTGTATATTAGGAATATATTGCTGCAAAAACCCGGACCTCCTTGTCTATCGCACTCTATTGCGTTTTTGCCTGCTAGCTTGCGTGATTCCTCGTGAAGTTGTGCTAACTCTTCCTGAAGCATATGTGCTGGCTGAGGGTTTGATCTCTGAGTAGGGTCACCTGAGAATTCTAGGTAGAGGCTTGCTACTGCTTGCAGCACCCATGCATCGCCGGCAGGTTCTCGCCATTTGCGCAAAAACAATAGGGTTCTGCCTCCCAATCATGGGATGCTTGCGCCTTGGGTACTCACTGCCTGTTGCACTCTGATGTCTGTAGGCGCCTCTTCCTATGCGTCCTATGGGGAACAGTGATCTGGCTGGGAAGAATGCATCCTGTTGCCTGCCTTCCCATTATCAGGACTGTGGTTCCTGGGGTCTTCGGTGTATGTTGAAGCGACCGGACGATTGACCCCAATGTCGACAGGTCCCTGCAAAAATGCATCCCGGAAAAATCTTCCTTATGGAACTATGAGATTTCTCTAATGCTGAGTATCTGCCCACAAACTGGGCCATTTCTTTGGCGAAAGCCTCTCCGAAGAGCAAACGCTTTGCTTCTTCTCCTGCTTTGTAAGAAGCTAGATCGCTAAGCTTACTGGCCATTTTGAGTAGCACTCCTATTCTTCTTTCTGAGGAAAGTGCACAGTTGGCGTTGCCCAGGAGGCATACTGTGCATTGTATCCAGCTACCGAGTACCTGCGCATCTACTGGGACTCCGCTGTCCTTAGCTCTTTTGACCAGGTCCATTATTTCTGCTAAAGGGACTGCTAGGACTAATAACTTGTCTTGGCAACACGTCCAAGCACGATCAACACCCTTGCAAATGTCTCTGTCAGTCTTTGTGACAAAGGTCACCATCTTGGGGTCAATATCGGGGGTGTCTGTTACTTTCCGGGGTAGATCGGGTCTTGGACACTGTGCTCTCATTCTTGAGTAAACTTCTCAGTCCAAAGGCTTTCTGATGTGTTGGGAGGTTTATAGTTAAAGGTTCGAATACATAGTTTCGAACTACAATACATTCGAACCAAAAGGATCGAGAAAAAAAAAATCGAATGCACGTTTTCTTTTTTTGGGGGGGGGATCCCCCCCAAGCCCCTGTTTTTGGGGGAAAAAACACAATTTTTTCATATACCAAACCCCCCCCAAAAAAAAAAAAAAAATACATAAAAAAAAGCATTTGAACATTTTTTTTCGATCCTTTTGGTTCGAATGTATTGTATTCGACCCTTTTGTACTCGAAATAATGACTGGACACCGTGGTGGGACATGTAAAGGGCTGCTCTAGGCGACGGCAAGCACCCCGTAGATTTGGGATGTCGGATGGCATCTGGGTCGAACATGTCGCCCATATTACCATCCTCTGGGGCTGGGTCTTCCAGAGCTGGTGAAGTTGATGTGGGATTCTGTGAGGTTTTCGTCTTCCTCTTCATCCCCTTTGTCATCAGGTGAATAACTGCTGTCTTCTTCCCCTAAATGAGTCACCTCTGGGGTAGGGAGTCGTGGGTGTGGCACTGCCGACTTCGGCGAGAAGGCTTTCATGAGCCTGCTGATAGGATCGACCACCTCTTGGGGTATTGCATTAGCCCCTTCCTTCTGGCTCGGGGGGTCAAAGAGGGTGGCCTCTTCCAAGCCTTTTTACACCCCCTCTTAGTCAATCCCTATAGGGGTGTCTGGCTGATGGTCCTTCATCTGGGCTGTCTGCCAGTCTCTTCCTGAAAGCTCCTTGTTCTGCCTTTTATTTGGCCAGCACAGCTTCCAGGACCTCTAGTCGCTGTGTGAGAGGCTGCAACCCCTGTGACACTGCTACAGAAAGGGAGTCTCCTAGGACTCTTTTGAAACTGAGGGATGGGTCTCTGCCACCCTCTGTGTGTTCCTCTACCCACTACTCCTCACTCCATTCTGGGGAGGTGCTCTGTGATGCCATTGTGCACTTGTAGTCTGCCATGAGGTGCCTGGGCTGTTTGGACAAGGCAAGCTGCTAAAGGACTATCAGCACGTGCACTGAAATTCGTTTATCTTTATTTTTTTTATTTTTTTATGTAAATGTGGTTGCCTAACGCTTCTTTCTTGATAAATCCCATGCAGACGCTGTTGGAATCGCTCCGGCCCTGCCGTATCTCTTTTAATAGAATGCGGCCATGTACGCTCGATCGGAGTGTTAGGAGGATGGCTGAAGGATGCCAGGAGTGAAGCTAAGAGGGCTAAAATGGCGGGACCGGCTGCCTAGTGAGAGCACATTCAATCGTGGCTCTGGCCCCGACCCTCAGTAATGTTAAATCGCTCTGCAATAAGGCGAGTGCTATGATAGAAAGCTTACAGCGTTCTGAAGGGGAAGCACGCACATTGTGGTTCTGTGAAACACTGCGTGAAGGGAAAAACTGGTGGCGTAGGCAGTCGGAAAATGTATAAAAAGTAAGCCTAACAACCCCAGTTGAGGTAACATCTGTTATAATGATATACTATTATGAAGACGTTTCACACACAATGCAAATTACATAGCAAAATTTGTAAGGAGTAAATCTGATGAACTTATCTTGTGAGCTGCAGCAAGAAGAATGAGGAAGAGACCCAGGTAGGAAGTAGCATATAGAGGGTCCCAGCCACTGAGTCTCAGGACTACATGGGGACTTGTATTTTTATTAGAACTCTTAAACTTTTTTGTTTGATTTGGTTGACGAAACAAAGCAAATCAAAAATGTTGAGTTTAAAGTTTAAAATGTGAAATGCTTTGAGTAGCGGTATTAAAAGAAGTTAAGCATAATGCTCGTGTCCTGTCGCGACATAGAATGTGACAATGAAAGACATTGGGCCTCATTACGACTTTGGAGGTAGCCATGGTGCTATTGGCGCCATGGCTGCCTCCAAAATCGGGTCCGGGTCTGGGTTCCCTGAATGGGGAATTACCAGGCCATTCTGAGTTTGGAGGGACGGTAATTCCTCCTTCAGGGAACCCGTGCCCGGACCTTCCCCATTCCCATTTGAGCCCCCATAGGGCTCAATGGGAATGGGTTCGGGAGCTAACAATTGGCCGATTACGACCGCCCTGTTGTTAGCTCCCTGGTCCCCTCGCCGGACCCGCTATGGACGTCTGCTAAAACCAGACGTCCACATCGGGTCCCGCGAGGGAACCTCGTAATAGTACGGAATGCATTTAACGGCGCCAGCACCATTACCGGCGCTGTTAAACGCATTACACACAGGTCGTAATGAGGCCCATTGGCCTTAATGGAAACTTTTATATAAGCCAGCGTGACCTTAAATGGGCATCTTTTGTAAAAACAAGAATGACCTCTATACACTCTGGAAGGGTGGAGGGTACAAGACGTGAGACATATACGAGGTGTTGCCTACCTGTAATTAGGGGTCATTGAATTCTCACAATGGTGACCCACAGTGTTGGGACGCTTATCGAAAAGTGTGGTTACCCCATGAACTTCCTTATCACATTCGTGATTGCAAATCTGCCACCTGATTCCACACGTACAGCCCCCCATGCCCACTCTCCCCCACCCAAACTCCCCTAATAACCAAATTAATGTTTTACATGTTTTTCCTGTTTCGAATGCAAGAGTGCTAGAAATAGAAACAAAGTTAATCATGCCGAATGACATGAAGAAATTGTTGTGCAGTTAATGGCTTACTTGCCGCTGTAAATGAGTTCTTTGAGTAAAAGAAAAACAATGTCTTAGCTGTACCTTCAACTTGCTTTGTAGCAATAAGCCTGTCTTTGCATCTGCTCCTTGTACTTAAGTTGTTTTAATGTCAGCAGTTTTCAGTTGCGTATATTTGTTAGGCATTTGGTAGGTTTCACACCATTTTCCATCGTATGGCCAGGTATTACCCCTATGGTGATGCCTTTCAAGTGCCTATCCCAATACTAAACTAAAACAAAACATTCTGGCTTTTCCAAAGCTTGTTTAGAATTGTTCTTAATATATGAATGTATTGATGTGTTAGTGGAATTCTGTGCTTAGTTTGTACCCTGATATTTTATTTAAGCATGGTTTGTACTTGCCATGTTAATGTTAGTTGTTGTTTGGTGTTACACTTGGTATGAAGATGTTGGCAAGGGTGTATGTTCTTGTGAGCTAGTGATTTTAGTAATTGCAATGACATATTTTGAGATTTTTTAATATAAGGTGTGATTGTAGCTGTAAGATTTTACGTCATGTCATATAAGATGTTGATTATTTGTATGCATTTCAATATTCACATTAGGTCGTTTTAGAATGTGATGTTTCTTTTCTACACATGTTGTTTTGTTGTTGTAAAGATATACCTATGTGCTGATTTACTTTTTTACTTGTTGTTTATGCGGGAAAATTAAGAATCCACCACTGTTGGTTTTATTTTATTTCATGCTTTGTGTTACTGTTGGTTTTATTTTTTTCATTATTTAGTTTTTAATAATACCATAAACCTTCACGTTGGCATCCCACCATGTATAGAATCAAGTTTTGACAGTTAGTAACTCTGGGCCTAATTCATGGAACGTTTAGCGCAGTGCAAAGTGACTTTGCACCGTTAATAAAATCATTGAACCGGGCCTAATTCAGAGAGCAGTGCAAAGTATATTTTTGCAGAGCAAAGTGACTTTGCACTGCAAATGTACTCTTTGCAACTTGCTAAATGGGCCCAATTCACAAAAAAAGCACTAAGTACTTATTTTATTTTAATAAATCAGGGCCATTTGGTATGGTGCAAAGCGTACTTTGTGGGGACGGGGTGTACAGATATAATTGTATCTGTTATTTTTGCAAACACCCTTTAAAAGTAATCTCAATTTCACAGAAATAACTGCTAGCCTTTGGGATTATTTTAGGGGGATTTCTCTTTGTTAGGCAGAGTTTGTATGCAGTGCCCTATGGGAACACTACACACAACTATGACCACAGGTGTAAGCATACCACCCTTTGGTATAAGTCTGTACTACACAGTTTTGGAAGTGGGGCGGAGCAGCCAGGCTTAGCTCAAGAGGGGAATGTGAGCAGTAATTATGTTACACAGAGGTCTACAATCACAGGTGTTCAAATACATTCTTACACTCAAGGCTTCTTTGATAAATACGTATTAATTTATTTATCTGTCAGTTATAAAACATTCATAAGAAGGAGGGAATTATATTACACACAAATATACTTCAGTACTATTTTAAAATACTTTTCAAGAGGAGTAAATGGCAAAGATTATTAGAACATGAAAGGTTACAATTATTCTTAGACAGTGCAAATACTCAGAGTTCACCAGAAGAGTCAATTCAATTCAATCGGCTAGGCCAAAGTCAATGGGCTAAAGACTTATGTAGGATAAAGTGGTTCTGGTAAGTAAACGGTAAAGTCTCTGCACAATTTCTCAGAAGTAGTTTGTGAAAAGAAGAATCATATGTTGGTTCACAAGCTGATAAGGCCTGTGAGTTGCAAAAGTTTCAAGCACTTTCACCACGAGAGGTAAGTACTCTGAGTCTCGTTTTGCGGGATGTTTTAACACCACTAGTCCATGCCCTGCAACATCACTGTGCATTGCTTGCATCAGAAACATCAGAAATGACCGCCGGAAAGCATTCTGTTCGCTAAAAATCACCCAGAAGTGCGCAGGCGAACCTGAAAAATAGGACGCCAATCCACTTTTGCCCATGTCAGTGGTAACACAGAAGACCACTGCCAAAACTCATCATTTGGCTGCCCACAGAGCACACTCATTGCAAGGGAAACACAGAGCTGCTTTAAAAATCTGTTTTTTCCTTGGCTGTGAAAAGTGCAAAAATCATGGTTCTGAAAAATCACAAGAGATCCAACTTTCTTGTTGGGTGTGAAACATCACTGTATATAAAGAATTCACCTGAGCACAATGCTATCAGAAACACATTTTATCAGAACAAAATCCATATTTAAAGATGCTTGCTTGAAAGAAATATGTTGAAAATGGGTGCAATACCATTACTTGCCTCTGTCAGAAGCTGGTGATCTCTAAACCTGTCATTTCAAAGATTGTAGCTTAAAATCAAAGTATGCCAAAGAAGAGACTTCCTATCAAAAGCAAGATGGGTTGTTACAATTCAAAACTATATTTTAAGAAGGCTGAAATCAAGAGATTTGTGGAAATTTGTTAAAAATGTAATTTGTATTTTAGGACAAAACTGTTAAACTCGGGTTTCAAAGTGAGTAAAGCCAACTACACTGGGCTTCAAAGACATTCCACACCCTTTTACCCAACAAAGGAATCCTTCCCCCTGCTCTCTGCTACGAAACTGGCAGGCTGGTGTGAAAGGAACTGGGAGGGGGAATTTGGTCTGTTGTTCGGCTAGCAGACAAAGGACTCCCTTGAACTGAATGGAAATGCTAATTCGGGTGTGAACAGAAACCAGCCCTGGCAGGAAGACAAGCCCATGTGACTCTCTAGCCCAGCCAAGACCTTGGAGGCAGAGACAAACCATTGTGTGTATTCAGAGAGCACAGAAAATATTGTTTTGGAAAAGACTTGTAAAAAATTGTACTGGCAAAAATATGGAATTTAGAGATTATTAAAATGAAAAGATTGCTCACAAGTAGAAACTACTCTGGAACTTTTGCGATGTTCAGAGACTGAACTATCAAAATGTGGACTTTGTAGCAGTTGCAATTATGTTAAAAACATGAAAATTTACAGGAATATGTCCAGGGGGTATGTGCATGTATGGGGAACAAATTGTATAGATTTAACATTGAGAAACCAACCAAAAGCGCAAAAAATTGTCATTTGGGAACCAAAACTCTTATGAAGATGGGACTTGAACAGAGACGTGCCTTAATTAATCTGTGATGTGTATATGTAATATTAACAAGTTGGGGATATTATGAATATGTTTTTTAGGAAAAATAGATTTTCTGGAACAGAAGCAAAGGGGAGAATTTTTTTTTGGACCATAAACACAGTGTCACTCTGACACATCATGACACTCTGTTCCTTATCAAATCAGGGGATAGGGAATTCTCTGACCTATGAAATTCTTAGAGGGTTGGGCATAGTATAATCAGCCTCCCCACCCCTTTGGAAAATGGATAAATAGGGACTGCTGAGGGCAGGCAACACACACACATTCACCCATCACTGATTGACAGGCAAAGCACTCTGTAGGAAAATCCAGACTCCGGAACCCATATCCAGACTCCAGAACCCTGAAGCAGAGGCCCAGCCCAAAAAGCTGAACCCTTCTCAGCGGGCCTTTAAAATCTTGCAACCTGATTTAACCCCTAAACTTCCACGGGCATAACCCAACTAATCCAACAGCCTGGCTGAGCTGTTTTGCTGCTTCTGGCCAAGAACCCTTGCTAGAACCCCGGGATCCAGATCAGTAGAGCAGAGCTGTAACCCAGAACCAACCCTTCAGATCCAGTTCAAGAGGCCGTGGAGAACAGAGTGCCTTGCTGAGAGCAGAACCAAATGCCTGAGACCTGTCCGGTGGCAAGTGAATTCCAGCCAAACCTTTGACCAGATTGTGACGGGCCTATTCCATTCCAAACCATAGTTGTGATTATTTAGCATAGAACTGTCCATAGCAAATCTCTTAGTTTAAAGTAATCCTATCCAAACCATTTCAACATATCCAGATTGCATTGTAGAATCTCTTGTGTCCATCCTGAATCCTTCTCTAATCCATATAATTCTGTGTTAATCGTAGTGATAATCATCTTGGCGCTAATATATTTTCTGGAGAAAGGCAAGCGTCTTGTGCAGATAGAAACTATCCAGTGGTGCCTCTGGATCGGTGGCTGTGATGTCGTGTAGCTTGTGGCTCCATAGACTCTCTAGTGTTAAGAAATCTTTGTTCCTAGTCTTCCAAAGCGCATCTTTCATTTTGAAATCTTGACTCTTTTAAGAAAAATCTACCT
Organism: Ambystoma mexicanum; assembly: GCF_040938575.1. Classification (NCBI taxonomy): domain Eukaryota; kingdom Metazoa; phylum Chordata; class Amphibia; order Caudata; family Ambystomatidae; genus Ambystoma; species Ambystoma mexicanum. The sequence continues at coordinate 906,079,431 of NC_090934.1, forward strand.
TTACTAAAACCTCTGTAACTTCTGAACCGTACGTGCTAGGAACGAAATTTAAATGTAATTTTGAAGCTAACATCCTCAGCTTTCACACATTCAAACTCTGTAATCACATTTCTCGCATGCGGAAAAGTTGCCGCAAATTTGCACTTGGCTCAATTTCACTCCGTATAAAAATAGCTATTTTTTGCATTCAACTTCTGAATTTCGTTTTCAATCTGATAATCATTCAAACATCATTGCTAGTGTCTACCTGAACCTATTCAAAGCGGCTATCACTAGTTTTGAATCAATTTAGCGAATTAAAGTCATTTTTAGCATTTTTCCCATTCATTTCAAATCACAATTAAAAGCATTTTCACCTGTTTAAAATCATTCCTGTTCTCTAGGCTTGCTGGGGGAATCGGGATTGAAACTGCAATTGTTGATTGTTATTCCTGAAACCTGTGTGCCCACATTCCATCTCTTCATATTGCATATTGGGGGAAGTGAGTAGTAACAGGGGGAAAGAGTGATTACATTGGGCCTCATTACACGTTGTGCGCTAAAAACCGCAAATTACCGGCATGGCGCCCTTAACGTGTCCGCCCCCGCAGGAGTGCGCTAATAGCGTACCATTACGAGTACGCGGACACGAGCATTGCGCCATGCCGGTAATGCCCCTACTGCCATGCCGCTAAACTCCCCCAAAAGTCTCTTACCGGCTTTGTCGACAGTGCAGATAGCAACTCCGCCTTGACGCAGCATGCAAATAGCGGTCACCGCTAATAGCGGTGACCGTTAAATACCGGAACCGGAAAAAGCATCATTGCACAGGAACGGGAAAGAGCAGGGCGGCCATCTTTAAAAACACAATCCATTGCCATCCTCTGCCCCCTGGACCTGTTTTTGTTACCTTGCTGTCTGAGATCTATTGGAACACCATTACCATGCCCAAGGCACTTAAAAAAACCACTGACCGGCAGCGGAAAGAAAAGTTTTCTACTGAGGAGTTACTCATGCTGACTCAGACCTTATCGGACAATGCTGCAGTGGTCTTCGCAAATGACATGCAGCGGGAGACCCTCCTTAAGAAAAAGGCTATCTGGGCCGAAGTGGCAATGAAAGTGAGTGCTGTGGGCAGCAGCACGTGCACTGTATATGAGTGCAGGAAAAGATGGAATGACCTGAGACTCCGGGTTAGAATGATCCTGGCAGAGAATCATAACACTGCCACCGCTGGCGGATCTGGGTCGCCAATCAAGCTAAAGGAATGGGAGGAGACATGTGCCAAACTCATCAGAGTCGAATGTATTGAGGGAGTCAGGAGGATGGAGCATGGCATGGCAGACACTTCGGATAGGGGTAAGTGTACTGATGAAAGCATGCAATGTGAATCTACAGGGCCCCACATATGTCAGCCCAGGATCACCTCATGGATGGCCAAACATCCACACATGCATCCCACCCTGCCCATGTCAGTGCCAGACCCAAACACACACACATGCACACATCAACAGAGCCAAGTGCCACACACAACACTGCATGGATGAGCCACTGAAATGACACATCACCTGCATCCTTCACGATGAAGTCCAAATGGCCACAACTGCATTCATGATGTATCCTGCATTGAGTACATTGAACCATAACCAATGCCATCCCCCTTCTTGTCCCTGACAGGGTCACATACAGACAGCGAGGAAGCATCCCAGGCACCCCCTGCGCAGAAGAAAAAAAGGCCACAGCCCAGCGAGGACGCCCCCATGACATCAAGGGGAAAAGGCACAAGGCTCAATTTGCAGAGTTCAAAACATCGTTCGAGCACCACTGCCAGGGCCACACCAAACCAAACTGCACCACCTCCGGAGGTTCACTCCCCCCCACCAATCACAGCCACCGAGGGACCACCCTCAGCTGCAGCCAGTTCGACAGTAGAGGCGGCAGCCACTGCCCCATTATCTGATGTGGAGGAGCCAACATAATTCGACCTGGGCATGCACACCCGAAGCTCCACTCGAACCCCAGATCCATCACCCCAACACACACCTGGCTCCAACGTCACTGGTGACGAGACCAAGGGAGCCTTCAGTAGCCCCCCGGTGCCTACATCTGTACACCGGCCAGCATCACAATGCACAGCAGCCACACCACCACAGCCTGACACTGCCCTTGACCTGGCCAGCATCAGCCAGCGGCAACAGGCTCTCACTGTGCTGGTTGGTCAGCATGTCGAGGAGGCTGCCCGTCTCAGAGTGGAGCTCGGGGAGACATCCAGGCACTCCAGGGAGGGGATGGAGTCATGCACAGACAGGCTCTGTGGGGAGCTCATCCGTGTTCGGGAGGTGCTCACACGCATTGTGGATGCAATGGACTGCCAATTCCCACCACCACCAGCACCAGCACCAGGACAGTCTGCCACATCTTCGTCCACCAGTTTGCGGCAGACAAGCCCACTCCGACGCTCCGCATGCACCACCAGACGCACCTCCAGGCAGCCCCCAAATGCTGGTCCTGTCAATGACCAATAGGGTGTGAATGTACATTCCTCTGCATGCATGCCTGGACGCAAACATTGTTGAAGACAGTTGCGGGGGGTGGGGGGAAGGGTGTGATGGGACAGTTGCGGGGGTTGGGGGGAAGGGTGTGATGGGACAGTTGCAGGGGGGGTGGGGGGAAGGGTGGTGGGATGTTTGGGCACTTGCACATTTTCCTTTTTAAGTTCATAAATACACTGGTGTTTGAGCAAAACACAGGCCTGGACTTTTTCATTGTGTATGTGTAATTTATTGACGCCAGGGTCCATTGTGAGCTAACAAACAGACACCAGTGCATCACCAGCCATATACAGGTGACAGTACAAGTACATGTTACTCAGAAGATTTGGTTGATCAGATGCTGTCTCACAGCAGGTCCCTCCTGGCCATCCCCTCTTGCATGACCTGCATCCCCTTCACCTCCATCCTCATCACCATCATCATCCTCATCAGGTGCTTCCATTTCAATGTCAGGGGGCAGTGGCACATTCCGTCTGATACACATATTGTGCAGCATGACACATGCCATGGTGATCTTTGCCACCTTCTCATGGCCATACAGGAGAGCGCCACCAGACCTGCTAATGCACCTAAACCGTGACTTCAAAGGTCCAAAAGTCTGCTCGATCAGGATGCGGGTACGGGTATGTGCACGATTGTATGCCTCTTCGTGCCTGTTCTGTGGGTTCCGTACAGGTGTGAGGAGCCACCTCTTCAGGGGATAGCCGGCATCACCTATATGGGGGAAGGAATGGGGTCCTGTTACTTTTCACCACAAGTGTGGCCTGTTCATATCACAAACTTTGACTTTGCATTGAGATTCATGTACACAATCAACAGCATACATGAAAATGGTCTGTTTAACTGCAATGTGCAAAGGTCAGCTCAACTCTGCAAGTAGACATGCCCCATTGATGCCTTCAACAGTAATTGACATGTTCTGGGTGAGGCCAGGTCATAGGTGTCCCTGTGCCCAGGCACATTTGGTACCACATTGGTGGTGTACTGACCTTCCAACATTGATGTTGCCATGCTGAGAGACATCACTTCAATGGTGCTATGGGTTCGTGGTACATTGCTATGGCTAGGGGTTATCCCTTAGCATGCATTGAAGGGCACAATGCATTGTTGATGTTGTGCTGGAGGAATTCTGCATGACTATGTTGACGACATGGATGACATTTGTGTATTTTGTTGCGTGGAATGTTGTGCAATGTGGATGAGGATTGATGTTTGATGTTACTAGAATTGGATTGTCAGCTGTGTTGTGAAGCATATACTTGCATGTCCGTTCATCTCAAGTACGGTTCGGCCCTCCCAGATAGACATTTGCGTACATCTGTCTGTGCATTTGGACGACGGACTACAGCCTACACCCAGTTGGAGTATCTATCTCTCCCCCCCATGCACACCCAGTTGGAGTATCTATCTCTCCCCCCCCATGCACACCCAGTTGGAGTATCTATCTCTCCCCCCCCCCAATCACACTGCCATGTGCTTGGCCTGCTACTCACCAAGTAGCCACGAACATTGTCCCTTTTGTCGCTCCATTTAGCGGGGGATAGTTGAGTTCCCCAAGACCATGGAATCATGGGTAGATCCGGGAAATCGGGCACAGCAATGTGTGATTATCTTGTTGGCGTCACATACCATTTGGACATTGATGGAGTGGAATTGCTTCCTGTTTCAGTACACTACTTCATTGTGATGTGGGACGACCAATTCCACATGTGTACAGTCGATGGCCCCGATCCAACTTGGGATGCCTGCCAGTGAATAGAAGCCAACTTTGGTGTTTGCAATCTCCTGGGCAGTCCGTGGCATGGATATGTGTTTGGGTGCATGCTTCAGGAGGACATTTAGTACCTGGTTCAGTGTGCGTGAGAATACTGGTTGGGAGATGCCATGCATCTGCCTCACTGTATGCTTGTAGGTTCCTGTGGCCAGGAAGTGGAGCACAGTCACCACCTTCAGTAGAGGGGGGATGGCAGTTCTGATGTCTATGAGGCTCACAATGTCATCATGTATCATGTCCACGATGCTGGTGATGGTATCCCGGTCCAGACGGTACAGGGTGTGTATCTGCTCAGGTGTCAGGTTAAACGGACTGGCTCTGATCCTGGGAATTGGTGGGTGCCTCTGTGGTATAATTAGGTGGCGTGGTGGTGCTTGCTGTGCCTGTCTTGCCCTCCTCCTCCTCCTGCCTCTCCTCTGTGCTGCCTGTTGTTGTAGCAGCTGCGCTGCAATCAGGTCCCCCAGGCCATGTAATGCTGCCAGTATTGGAACCATCGGGGTGTGGGAATGGGTGTGGTGTGCTTCTTTTGAGCAGCCACAGTCTCCATTGCCTCCACCTGTGCTGATTTTGGCCACCTGCTTATACGGGTTCCTGCAGCACTCTGAGGAAAATGCAACCAGCTCTGACATAGGTGTCCAGATGGCTTACTGTTGAGTTGATTCGTCCCACCAACTCAAAGGGAGAAATCGTCCTTGCAGGGCTTCTCTGTCGAGGTGAACTTGGCGATTCGGACCTGCAACAGGGCTTCGCCGGGCAAACCAACAGTCCAGGAGTTGCAGCAGCCGTCCACTTCAAGCTTGTCTTTGTGTTTCTTTTGTTCCAGTGGTCGACTCTGCCTTCCAAGCCAAGAGACTTGCCTTTTATTCAGCTCTCTCCCATTCATTCCAGCCTAGCTGCCACTCACCCAGCAGGGTGGCTGTCCTTGCCGGACAGTCAGCCAGCCAATCAGCACAGAGTGCATTTGGGGGTCTCCTTGAAGACTAAGCACAGGGAGTTTCGGGCACCTCCCTTACTTCCTGCCCACCACAGACATTCGGGCACCAGAGGCAGTCTTCACTCCTGAAGCCCACCAAAGGCGAATGAACAAAGGGACCAAACTAGGTTTGGCACAGAGACAAACTCTATAAGGATCTTTCACAAAGAAATGGTGAAAAAAGAAGACCGGGATCTGTCTTAACAGAGAGGGCTCAGACGCCATCTTGAAAAACATGATTTAACTTTATCGGGGCTACGAATAGTTTGCGGTTGGGAAAAATCATGGTAGTTCATTGTAAAACCACTGCCACCAGCCATTCTGAGAGGAAATGGTAGCATTTCACTGCTACATGAGTATCTAGACACAGGGGATAGTAAGTAACCCCTCCAGCACTCTTTTGTAAGATAGGGTGTGCTGGGTGTAGGAATTTAAAAGACTAGTAAAGTCAATTTCACTTTACTTACTCTGGGAAACAGTAGTTTATCCCAGAGAAGGTATTTAAACCTTGGGAAAGCCTGAAAGTCTTCCCTGTGCCACTGCACTGAGGGGGCTGTGTGACACAAATGAAAAGATGATGCCTATGGAGTTCTTTAGACTCCATAACCAGAGAAAACACAGAGGTAAAACACATACATGAGAGAGTGAGTAAAAGGGTCACACTCTCTCCAGGTAAAAAAATAAAGTCCTCAAAATCCAGCAAAGTTGCTGGGGATCTCTAAGGTGAAGGGAATTAGCATATTTTTGAGAATTCTCCCTAACACACTTTCTCTGCCAGGCACCTCAAAAATGTACTTTGCATATATGCACTGGGGATGCTTGATTGAACACACACTCACACACACGCGCTTCTATGTAATTTATTTGACAAAAAGTATTTGGAGGTTAGTGGCAGTGGTCACAGACAGATGCCAGGTTGATTAGTTGTATGCCTCAAAACACCACTGAGCTTTAGGCGGAAGAAGGAATTTGCACCATGCCATCTTGCTTGAACGGACATGCTCACAAGCAAAACATGTAGTTGATTTTTTTTTTGGGTGAATACACATTTTCTTGAGGCAGTTAAGAACCTGGGCATGCAATCAGTGCTGGGGTATATGAATTGGCATCATGCATAAAAGTTGGTTAATTCTTTTTCATAGCATACCCCAATGAGCAGCAGCATTCAGGTACTACTCCAAATGTTGAAGCCAGAACTGGATGGTGTGTGCAATCCAGAGGTGTGTTGGCCAGTGTCATTGGCGGCACCCAAAACACAAAGTAACAGTAAGGGAACATTGTATGTGTACCTACCCAGCCTCATCAAGTCATTTGAGTGCAGTCAGATTTATCATTGTAGCCAAGTATGAGAACAGATACTTAATGCTAAATTGATGGTCATTCTGGCAGTAGATCTTCTGACATTAGCCTTTTAAAAAAACAAAAAAAGTTGATGGCAAGTGTTGGTGTCCACGGGCAAATTCCGACCCAGACCTATTTTTCATGCTGTACCTGCATTGTATGATGCAGTAGTACTTTTGGTGAGGAAAGCCTTTGACAAGTCAGAAGGTGCAAAGGTTGAAAGGTCTACTATGCTATGATATGTGGACAAGTGATCAACACCATGATTACACAGCTATAACAGTGCATTCTGTCACCTCCTCCTCTAGTACTTAGATAGGAAAGTAATTAAATCAGTTGCATGATGTCTACCAACAAGACACTTTGTTGATGCAAGGATTTTATGGTAGGAACCACACAGGAGCAGACATCAGTTATGAAGTGGAGCTGGTGGCAGCAGAGTGACTAACTCCCAGACAAATCGCATTGGGCTCTATCACAAATTAGCACCGGGATACCGCCCAATGCTATTAGCATTACCGCAGCCGGCACAGTTTGTGTGTGAACCCGAGTTGTGGTGGGCAGGTAAATCCCCATTCCCATTGGGTCCATTGGGTTTCTTGGCGCTATTAGCACCGGCACAATTAGCGCTGTGCTAATATGATATGAAATGGCATTTATAACGTGCCTGTACACAAGTGTTTCAAGGCGCGATGCAGCAAGGGAGGGGGAACAGATGGAAGATAGAGACAACAATCCTACTAGGCCAGGTGTCATTCAGATCGCGCAAGTGCAGGGTAAGGGGGAAGGGGAAAAGTGCAGGTGGAAAGGGGTGGGAACAGTGCAGTACATGGGATAAATAGAATAAATAAAAACAATAAGTAAATGTGCGGCCAGCTGGAGGCAAGCACAAGAGTAAGTGCAGAAAACAGGTGTCAAGTGCTGGTAGGGGACTGTAGGAGTACAGAAACAGTCCACAAGTGCGGCGGTTGCCAGGGAGGCAGTGCAGGTGTGCAACTGTCGAGGGACGGGACCTGGGCCTGAGATCAGAGGGTGGCCAGGTAACCAGTGCAGTTTCATTTTCAGTCATGGGTTCAGCAGGGGAGAGGAGGAGAGACAGCAGAAGCAAAGAGGAAGATTTTGAGGTGCTTCCTGAACCAAAGATGGTTCTCCTCAAGTTTCAGGGAGGCAGGGAGGCTGTTCTAGAGGGAGGCCCCAGCTGAAGAAGAGATCTAACACCAACTCTTTGCTTGGAGAAGCGACTGACCCTGAGGGAGTTGGAGGCGGATGAGTGAAGAGCTTGAGAAGGAAGATATTTAGGAAGAGAGAGTTGAAGGTATTGAGGCCCCAGGCCCCAGAAGGCCTCATGTACAATTCAGACTGTTTGAACTTAATCCTCACAGCGACTGGGAGCCAGTGCAGTGATTTCAGTTCTGGCGAGATACGATCCCTGGGCTTGAGGCCAAGGACAAGTCTCGCAGTCCTGTTCTGGATGAGTTTCAGAGGGCGGAGAGTAGAAGCAGGCAGATTTAGAAAGAGGCTGTTGCAGTAGTCCAGCCTAGGGAGAACCAGAGCTCTGGAGACAGTGAGCTTCTGGGGGAAGGAGAGGGAAAGAAGAATACCTCCGAGGTGGTGCAGCTGGTAGTGTGACTTCTTAGAGACATCAGAGATGTGAGGAGAGAAGGAGAGTGTGGAGTCAAAGATGACCCAAGGTTTTTAGCCTCACAGGTGGGAGCAGGAAGAGAGCCAAGAGAGGCCGGCCAGAGAGTGTCAAGAAAGGAGGAAGCAGATGTATAGTAATAGTAATAGTGCTGAAAATGGGCAGAAAGGGGAGATTTTTACCTCCAGCAAAAATCTGGAGGTAAAGCTCTCACTTTCTGCCCAACTCTAGAGTAGGCAGAGCAGTAAATACGGCAGTAATAGCATTACTGCCACATTTTACCACTCTTCTCCACTCATGATGACCCCCATTGAGTTTTATGGCAAAGGACAATGGCTCCACTGACATTGCTGCACTAAGGCTTAGAAACATAATGAATATGCCATGCTTTGTACATGTTAGCCACCTTGTGGTGACACTTTTTGACATTGATTGTTCCCCTGTCCATGATATGCTGGTTATGGGACTGAAGATCTGCTCTCTTTTCAGCTGATCATACAGTGTTGGAAATGCTTTAAGAGTGTTGAACAAACTCCCACGCCACCAGATAAAAATGTTTGTTTCAACCCAATATAATGCAACGTTTAATATGCTTAAATGGCTCTGTGGTGTGAGAAGCCTGAAGATGTCTCACTCGCTAGTCCCCGGGGATCTGTCAGTCAGGAAGTCAGGACACAGCCATCAATATTGGATTATGTTCCTGGGGGTGGACCAGTGTGGGAGGATCACCTGGATGGGGTTTTCGGGCAGTGGAAGTGGGACACCAAAGGGTGAGATGCGGTATCCCCTTACATATGACACCTTTTCCCAATCCTGCCCAGTCGGATACTTAGAAACTCTATTCCCCCCGCTTTATAAACACTTTCTCACACCATGAGCGACAACGGACTAATAACGGAGCCGTTTACCTGACATGTCCCAACACAAGGGTGAGGCAGAGTCAGACAATTGCAGAAAACGGCACACGCCTGTCTGCCCTTTCTCTTCCCCACTGGGAAAAAAGGCAGAGCATGAGAGCACACTTTGAGTAAGGTCAAATGCATGAGAAAACCACTATTCCAGGACTGCAGTTCAAATGGAGGAGAAAGGCGGTGAGACCTGAAAGGTCATCAAGGAGGGAGTTGCCCTTGCACTTTTGAACCCAAACCCGTGAAGCCGCAGATGAAAGAATCATAAGATTGGGAATCATAGCTTGTGAGTGGTGTGAAGGATGTCAGAGGTACATGTAACCCTCCCACACTGATAGCGTGGTTGCCATCATGGTACCATCCTTGACTCCAATGCAAAAGAAATGCCAACGAGTTTGGCACAGCCGGTCGGTGAGACAAACCTGATAGTGGGCCGGTCTGTGTTAGACTCAATGTTGCAGTGGCAACATTAAAAAGATTAAGAGACAGAGGTCTTTTGTGAATTAACTTGTTAAGAAAGAAAAGGTTCTGTGAGCTCATGCCAGAGGAGCCCAGGAGTGAGCTGTGCGCAAAAGTTTCACCTTGTCCCGTGCTAAAAATGTGGAGATGGGAGACCACGGCCATATCATCCTGACTTTTAATTTTGGGAAAAATTCTTTCTTTTCCTGTAAACATTATCCCACACTATTTTGTAGCTTACTGGTAAGGATTGGCAATAGGTTTTCTTAATAAAGGCCCTTTTTATTTGACTAGACTCCACTAGGACTGTATTCTTATTATTCGATGTTCTTAGCTTGCTCCCATCTTAGATTTAGGTTTAGATTAGGCATTGATCTCACCCAATTTACAGTTTAATAAACACCCTTAAGCTGTGATCACGTGTGTCTTGCTTTGATACCATGCCTTCCTTACAGTGGGCAAAGCAATTCTGTGAGTACTACGACTACAGGCACAGTAGTGTATTGCATGTGGCCTTTACTCTGAATCAGTGGCACCTCATGTGAAATGACTGTAACTCTCTATGCCTTTTCGTGGGAGCCAAACAGGGTGTGAGACACCGTTTTGTGTCACTGAGAGAGGTACTTCCATTAATCTACTTGCTCGAAATGAACTTATCCAGACGAGCAACATAATCTCCATTGGCAAGTAATACATTTCTCAGAGATTTAGAGGAAAGGCAATACCAACTAAAACAAATGAGCATTCAATACAGTCAGACATAAGTATTTCTTAATCTATTAGCGCCCTCTATATTGCAATTGTGTCAGGTACAGAGGACACTTTATGTAGTGTGTTCAGCTTTCAGTTCATTCAGCTTTATTCAGCATAACCATAAAAGCTTGATACAACACAATTTGGAGCACATTGATCAAGAAGCACATCATGCAGTACAAATTCAACACACCAAATAAACCATACTTAAAACATTCTATATATTAAGAAAACCAATCCATTGCTGAATTAAGTGTGCAAATAAGCAAATCCAGTCCTGTCAAATTGAAATGAGTAAATAGAAACCTAGTTTATGCCAGCTTGCGCTAGGCTCCACTTCATTTTTGTCCAAGATCTTAAAAGAATGCTTGCCACTGCATACATTGTCAATCTGTCACCAGATGAACAACACATGTCCATAGCCTGCAGGATAGATGAAACATTTCTGGCAAGAAATAATAGTTTCAAATAACGTTTCCTCAGTCCTAAGTATAGAGGGCACAGAAATAGGAAATTAATGAGACATTTGTCTCTTTGAAGTACAATGGCAAAAGGGTAAGCAGTCACTGTTCCATTTGTTTTGTAAGGTAGCTAAAGGCAAAATACCAGTTGCAATTTAATGAACAGTACTCTCATGGGTTTCTGAATTATGTCATCCAAATATGTCTCAAACCATAAACATGGCTTAACCACCAAATAAGTCTTGAGTGAAGTAGAGCTGTTGACCATACTTAAAACATCAATTTCAGTCTTACTCGGATACGCTTTTTAATATGTAATTTAGTGCTACCATCGATAAGGCTAGTTAGGTCTCAACAGTTAGTCTGCGCAACTTCGTCAAGCTTCTTTCTTATATGTACAAACCAATGAGGACCCGCCATTCTGACTGACTCAGTACATCCACAAAAGGTTTCCTATATTTAGCTAATATCAATGTGGACCAATTCCTGATCTAGAAAAAGACAGTTCCCGGTTTACATATTGTTTCGATCCATGGGATATTTGTTTCTCAATAAACAGGCATGCTTGGTTCACAATTAGGTAAAACTAGGGTGCTCTTAATAAACTTGTTTTACAAAACGGCAAGTTTAGTGCAGTTAGTAGCACCCCAGAGCTCAGCACCATAGAAAGCCACCTGCCTGGCTTGTGATTTATATGCTTCAAGCATGACGCTTCATGATCCACCTCAATGGCCACTGCAAATCTTCCCAAAGCACCACTATACCTCTGTAGGGTTGCACCTGCCTTGTGCTAGAAACCAGAAGGTGTCTAACCCGCTAGTCCCTGGGATCTGTCATCCAGGTGGCCAGGACATGGCCATCGCTTTTGGATCCAGTTCCTGGGGGTGGATCAGTTCCGGAGGATCACCTGGGTGAGGGGTCTTTGGGGAGTGGGAGAGGGCTGGAGTATACCCTTTCCTGTAGCACCTTTTCCCCATCCTCCAAGGTAGGATACTTAGGAACTCAGCCCCACCCCCTTTCCCGACAAAAACACTTTCTCACGGACAGCTCACTGTGAGAGAAAATGGACTAACACTCGAACCGTATACCTGAAATGTCCCAACACAAGGGTCAGGCAGAGTCAGGCAATTACTGATAATTACACACAACTGAATTCCATCACACTGCCCCACACGGATAAAAGGCAGAGCACACTCTGAGCAAGGCAAACCCCACGAGGAAGCAGCAGTTCTAAAATGGCAGTTTAATACAAGAAGAAAGACGGCAAGACCAGAGAGGGTTGCAAGGAGGGAAGTGCCCTTGACCTTTTCGGAGAAAAAACACTACTTTCACAAGCTCACGAGAATAGGAAACTCAAGAATTAAAGCTGAAGAAAGGTGTCGCCCTGGTACTGTCCTTGGCTCCTACAACAAAGTAGCGCCAGTAAAGTCAGCACAGCCAGTAAGTCGGGGAGACTGATAGCAGACCGGTCTGTGTTAGAACCAAGGTTGCAAGCAGCAACATTGTATGAAGAAATCTGCAGAGAACAGTGCGTGAAGCGTATGTGATTAGTGACATGAATACAATTGAACATCCAAGGGATGAATTAAATTTTGAAGCCAAGATAGATACAAAGCAAACATTTTAAAGAGAGAGTCTAACAACAATTAAACCCCTGGGTCAATACCAGGGTCCACATTTCCAGAGCCATGGAAAACAAATCGGCCGGAACATTGCCAGGTCCAGGTGCATGGTTACAGCACTGACAAATGAATACTTTGGTTATTCCAACCACCGTAAAAACAATCTTTGCAACAATGCCCCCTTCCATCAGGTTCTCCATACTGCCAGGGCTAGCAGGGCTACAGTTCACATCCCCTCGGTGTACACTATATAAAGATGAGAAATGTTCCAAGCTAGCCTTATCTGATACATTAGAGACCAGGACCTTCTGGTTACATTTATAAAACGGGCCATGATTCATGATTTCCCAGAAACATTTTCTGTCATTATCCTTGGAAGCTCTAACCCGCATGTTCTATGCCTCATTTTGATAGCCCTTTCCCTTCTGGCCAGGACCTTCTTAAAAATTGACCTTGCACAGATAGAATCTTTAGATGCCAAATGAGTTTTCAGTACTGAGAGTAGGTGGGACTTGGTTCTAGTACATTCAGAGTCAAACCAACCGACCTTCAGTGTTTCCCTTCTTTTACCCACTGCCCAGGAAAACACTCATGGCAGATTAATACAATAATAACCCAAACACTGTTGACATAGAGTTCTGTTCTGTTCCCTGGTCCCCAAAAACAAAATCTCCAATTCATGTGGACTGGATTGAATAGCCTTTTTTAGTAGTTCCTCCCTCCTATCATAGTTCAACCTGAGCCTACATCTGGGGGCGTTCACAGATACCTCAGGCAGATAGACCTGCCCAGGAGAAACGTCCTTGTGATCCATTCCAATGTCGAGCCTTATAGGGAAGTGATCACTGCAGATATTATCGACCACTTTAAACCCCATCGGTTCTCCCCAAAATGTTACTGGAACACAGAAGTATTCAATAGTGGAGCTGCCCAGCACAGAAGACAAAGGTAACCTGCCTGGGATATCAGCATAGAAACAACCATTTATGGTGCGCATCCCCCAGTCTTAAAGGTAGTGCCATAATCTCTGCCCTTCTGTGCATAGTCTGGAATCTATCATAATTGGAGGCGGAATCCCCACCACCCCATTCTCCATATCATCATACAAGATGGAACTCTTGAAAACCTGCCTGTAGATGATGAAAAATATTTTTCTCTTCCAATCAACATTCCAAATGACAAAGTAGACACCTTGCAAAGATCTTCCCACCCCTATCTAGCTGGGAGATCAGGTGATAGTGTCCTGGTTCATCCTTAGAACCATTTTTATCGATGGGTACTATTTCTGCTCCATGAGACGAGCACCAAATTCAATGCTAGTGCTGCATTGAATACGTGAGTAAAGGGGCCCAAATTACCTGCTCATTCTGGAAAAAGTACAATAGTATTCTATCAGGAATCAGGGCTTTGCCAACTATCTTACTTAATAGGGCTTGGGTTACCTCAGCCTCCGTAACCACCAATGGGATATAATTCTTATCTTTTCTTGAGGACCCATCCCGATCTTCCCAATTGGCTAATGGTCTGGTTTCCTGGTAGAGGTTCTTAAAGTGTTCACACCACATATACTCACAGATACTACCGTCCAATCGGCCTAAATCTGGCAGTTTCCCTTTGCACAGCAATTCGCAGAAACTCTGTGAGTCCTTCATTTTTTGGGCATCAACCATCTTCGACCACATTTCTTGAGTATAGATCTCCAGTTTTGACTTGAGCAAGTCTATATAGGCATTCCTTACTTCGTGTAGGGATTGAGCGCCTCTGGCCTGGACATTTCTGGCGCAGGATGTCACAGCTCCCTTTGCTCTGCGACACTCCCATCATACCATACGGAGTGTCTAACTGCCTCTTGCTTCAGACTTTCACACACATTCTGTATTATATATTCAAAAATCTCCAAAATACTAGACACTTCTCCAACTGGTAAAAATAAGAATACTTCCAGTGCTGACATAATGTGATTATAGATGCATAGTAAAAGGGCCTCTGTATCTAATTTAAACCACCTGATTGCCACCTTGCGTGGCCTGCTATGTACATATTTACATTGGAATAGTTTACAGGTGCATGGCTAACTCCCATGAATGCCTGGTCAATACCCAAAACGAGATGACTATGGTCGCTCTCTATAAGAGGTGCTCCTCTAAAATCAATGGCTAGGCTTCAGACTTTGAATTAATTAGGGTGTAATCTATTAAACTTGAATTTGAGCCAACATAAAAGGTATGTTTTGCAGGCTGATCCTCCAATAATCGGCCATTGCATGCCCTCATTCCCATTGCCAGAAACAAGCAAGCTACTTCTACTTCCAATTTGCTTATCCTCTTTGGTTTGTGGGCACTTAATTCCCTTATCCCCATAGAGCATATTCTTCCTCACTCAATCCCTCCATTACTTCCACTGGCTCTATCTGCATGTTAAGATCTCACACCACCAGAATCTTCAGCTGACATGGATGTTCCTTTCTCCATCTGTCTACCCTGATTTTTAACATGTTAAATAGGTCAACCCCACTCTCTCTATTCGGGCGATGGTAAAAAAAAAAAAAAAAAAAAGTTAATAGCCATTCTGTTCAATCAGTGCCTGTCAGGTGTAGTTCCAGAAGATGCCACATACCCCATCAATGATGTTTGAAGACACATACAATACTTGGTCCATCCATATAGTGACCAACTCGCTGTGTCTCCCCCCTCTGCCTTGTGAAGCCAATTTAGCAAATGTTATATAGCCTTGCAGATGAAGGACTTCCATGCTTTCGTACAAATGCTACCCAGGCTTCATCCAATAAGTGTCTTCTGAGGCCTGCAACATTCTAGGACAGGACATGCACCAGAGACCCTGCATTGGTTTCCACATCCAAAACTGGAGACCCTACATCAGAATCGTGGTGCACGGCCTGTCAACCAGGTAAACTGATGGAATGCCTAGCTGCACCAGCACCTCTTCCCCCATGAATCTGCTTTACTGGTACCCGCAATGGTACAATTCTATACCCTAGTGGGGCTTGGGGTATCTGAGTATAACTTGCATTCACTGGAGGTCCTCCCCATCCTTAATGCCAACATTGGGGGTCATTCCAAGATGGGCGGTAGCCATGGTGCTAGTAGCACCATGGCTGCCTCACATACCGTGTCCGAGTCCCATTGTTCAATGGGGATTTACCGATGCAGTCCGACTCTGGCGGGACTGGTAAGTCCCCATTGAACAAACCATTCCCCATTCCCATTTGAGCCCCCATAGGGCTCAATGGGAATGGGGAGGGCGCTTATAACGGGCTCGCGAATGGCAAGCCCGTTATTAGATCCCTGGTCCCTTAGCGGGACCCGTAAGGGACGTGCGGTCAGACCACACGTTCCTAACGGTTCCCTCCAAGGGACCTCGGAATCGGGTGGTAAGGGATTACCGGCACCGGTCTCCATACTGGTGCCCAGTATCCCTTACCGCCCGACTTGTAATGACCCCCATTGTCTCTTATGTTCACTCCTGGATGCATACAAACTGCTCGCACAGCAATGTCTGGGGACATGTTGGTTCTGGGGGGCTTAGTCTGATAGATATTTCCAAATTGCTATGGGGAAGGGACATTTATTCCATAGTTCTAAATACTTGTGTACAGGTTCGTTATAAATGACTTATTATATAATATCTGTTAGTATTCCGGCTACCAGGTCCTCCAAGGCCATCTCCACCCTAACCTGATGGAATGACTTTGGCTCACTTGGGGATTCCCACTGACAGCTCATAATGTTACTACGAATAATGCTATGACAACCTCACATTGCCCTGAACCAGTGCATGACTTTATCGACCAGTGAGTCATCCAACTCCTTGGTTCCTTCACCCACCTTCAGTACTATCACCACATGTATACAGAATGTCCCACTGTGCTTGTTATTCAAGCCCTGATTACAGGTCTGTCCCCCCCACATCCCTCAGGAAAACCAGGGTTTGTGCCTATCCTAAGCCGGGCCACTAGCTGAGATTTAAAGACAAACTTGTTACCTTAGATACACTTTCCACGCTGGAGGGCATTCTAGTTGGTACAGGGGTTACAATTTGAATTTCTCTAGTCATAGGGGCAGTTCTCGCACTATCCAATGTTTCATCCACAAGTGCCTGCAAGGCCCCCACTTTTTTGACAGGGCTAAATAATCCTTACGAAGGGCTTCATTAGCTGCCTTTGTCTGAGATACCATAGTGAAAAGATCACAGCCTCTCTCACAACAACCAATTTTGCCAAGTGCCCCAGCATGTGCTTTCCTTTGTTAGTGGGGTGGTTAGGTCTCTGAGCAATATCCGTTACTCCTCCATTCTCCCCCTCTCTGCCCTCATCAAACAACATACTATATTTGTGACAGCTAATTCAGGGGGATAGGTATGTGCCATAAAATCCATACCTTGCTCCTCAGTCTCATCTGGCATGACGCCCTTTTCTTTGCCCCTTACAGATCCAAGACTCATTCTAGGGCATGCCTCGATCGTCTCCACTGGAAAAGCATAGCTTATTGCCCCACTTCGCAGGGGAGGACTTGGTGTCATATAGCCAGGCAAAATATTGCCTACATTCAAAAGATCCGGGAGAGATTCCTTAGGGCACTTCAAACTATCCCTGGCTATTTCTTTCATTGCCTCTAAAGTTCGCTTCTGAGGGCTCTTACCCTCTCCTGGATTAGGCTCATTGCACACAGGCAACTCTTGAGAAATAATTTGATCAATGTGTTCCAACCCAGCACCAGGGCAAACCTTACAATTAGACCTTCATTTAAATCCTGAAGGGGCATCCCTTGATTCTCTACGTAAGGTCCATGGAGAAGGTTTATGCAGTTTGACAGGATCTAGATCATGTAAAAGGTTATCAATTTCATTAATCATAGAATTTGCCTCACCTTTATGTTTTGTAAGGGTAGCTAATCTCTTAGTTGCTCCCCCATTGGCAGGATATTGTACTGCTTACCTTTTGGACACATTGACACACCATAATCAACGTAAAATACAGAAACACTTCAAATTCAAAATTCTCACTGTCACTTAAAGCAACATTGTGGATCACACTCATCAGACCCTTAATGTGGAACACGACCAATGAGCAAGGTACGCCGGTAGCTCGAGAGGCTCCCTTAGTCCAACACTTGATATAGTCCACAATGTAACGTTGTACAATCACACAAATCCAACACGTTCAGCGGAAAGGCCACAAACACTTTGTCCACGACGCGAGATAGCATCCTGCACTATGCCATTGACTTATACTCACATGTACTCTTTTGTGCTTTACAACGAAGTCGCAAGGTGTACAATGTACAAACCCAAGCCTTGCTGTATTTGGCAAAAATTCCCCACTGGATTAGAGGAATAAACTAAATAAACACACAAGACAATCCTGGAAGTCTTATTTCAAGAGCCAGCATGGATGAAATAATATAAGCTTGCTGCGGCCTGCCTGTTCAAATAGCTTGAGGCTACAACATCTATTCACCGACCTTTCCCTCACCGGACTTAACCGCTCTGGGCCAGCAGCAGTATAGTTATAGGATCAGCAGTGGGAGGGGCAGGCTCCTGTCAGCAGGTTCCTCTGCTAGAAGCCTGTGGCTATAACAGCCACTCACTACTCTTTTCCTCACTGGGCTTCACAGCTATGGGAGGCAGCAGGGTATTTATAGCAACAGCAGTGGGAGGGGCAGGCTCCAATCAGCAAGGTCCCCCATTAGTAGCCTGTGGATACAACCACCCCTCACTGCCTTTTCCCTCAACGGGCTTCAGCTTTCACATATACACCACTGTGGGACTAACATCTAGATTTGGCATTCTTCAATGTGCGTCGGCTTGGGCGAGCAACCGGCAGTGGTAATGGGCCTACAGCTACACTGATGGTGGATGCACAACTATATAGTGAAACATACTACCATGGAAAAGATAATGACCTACTGCAGTTTTGGTTCTCCAAGCAGTCTGTAGCACACTTTCATTCAGTCATTAACATCCTAAACTTCCCCCCCAGCTTGTCTACACTAAGAACATGTTTTTAGTGCTGTTGGTGCTATGTCTTCTGACCACAGGTGAATCCTCTCTCTAACCCATGTAGACCTGACCTCAAGTATGACAGAATCCTGAATGTTTACATCTCTCCTGTCTCACAGGGGTGAGCATCAACTTTCAGTTTCGATATCTCTCTTTTCTTACAGGAGAGTGGGAACAGCCTGAATGTTCTCTCCTGTCTCACAAGGAAGAGGGACCATAATAATTGTTGTGAATTGAAGAGAGGTCTCATACGACCTCCTCTAAAAAAAAAACCATGATTGACCCAGAGGACCTAACCAACGAGAGAGCCATCATGAGCCTCCCATTTATTGGGAAGCTTATTGAGAAAGTAGTTGCGACCCAACTACTTGCCAAAATTGACCAGTTTGACCTCCTCCGGAATTACCAGTCTGGCTTCCACCCCAAATGCAGCACTAAGACTGCAGCCACCCAAGTGCTGAACGTTGCACTCAGAATCACTGACCTGTCAGCTGCATTCAACACAATTAAGCACCAAATACTCCTCCATACTTGCCAACCCTACAGATTTAGGCAGTAGGCTACTGCTTTTGAAGCAGCCCTACCGCCTGCAGATTTCAGTGACAGATCCTACTGCTTTTTACAGTGGCAAGTAATTTATGTGATTCTAAGGCATACTGCTTGAGACCAGCCCAGGACAAAGCATGCAAAGCATTAGTCTGTCTGTACAGTGGGCTAGTAGGTGATTACTTTGATTGGGCTCAGACCAATCGACTGACCTGACAGCTGCGTGACTCTGTCCTGCACTCTTGCCAGTACAACCCTTAGGTGAACTAGCAATGAAAGCAAGTGGCAGAGGTAACACCATCACACAGCATCTGCCGACAAATTGGTGTTAGCATTCAGAATTATACATTTTTAACATTGCAACATCTTTCCATGTTGTGCTGTTTGTATGCTTTGTATTTTCCTGTGATGATATTGTTATGGGAATTATTATTTTTCAAACTTGAAAAATCCTACAGCTTTTTGGTCACAGAATGTTGGCAAGTATGCTCCTCTACCTCCTGCCTAGAGCATGGGCTTCTCTAGAATTGTCCTGAAATGTTTTGTGCCCTACTTATCTGGTAGGCGCCAGGTTGCACACATGGGATCATTCATATCAAATCAACTTGCAGTCATGTGTGGGGTCCCCTAAGGTTCCATTATCTCCCCAATCATCTTCAATCTATACATGGAACCCTTGGGAACTCTCCTAAATTACCCTAACATAGCCATCCACTAGTATGCTGATGACACCCAGCTGTATCTTTAGGTTATTGGGCCCCAGGACATTGCTCGCCTCCACAAATGCCTGGCTGCTATCCAAGCATGGATGTTAAATGCTTACCTTAACCTGAACCCAGGCAAGGCCAAATTTGTCCTCATCAGTTCCCCATGAAACAACAACTTGTGCAAAAATGACGGATGAAATGTGCCTGGAAGGATTCACCCGCCAGCTGACAATCACATTCAAATCCTGGGGCATCATTGTTGACAGTAGGCTTTCTTCCAAAAGCACATAACCAATAAGCACAAACCACACAGCCACAGATCTACACTCTCTGCTAAATCAAACCTTTCATTCACCAGAACAAATTATGTTTGGTGGTCCAAGACCTTGTTCTCTCATATCAATGGGGAAATGCCCTCCTTACAGGGCGATCAGCTGCACACCTAGCCTCCCTCAAAGCACACCGCTCTGCAGACTGCCTGATACAGGTGCCCGCAAATGCGACCAAATCTATCCAATATTGCGCATGCCTCAGTGCCTCACCCTCCCCGACAGGATCATATTCAAAACTGCGTGTAGCACGTACAAAGACGTCAGAAGCGTTACACCAACAGACATATCAGCTCCACTGCACACCTCTGGAGGTTTCTGCACATCACATAGAAAAGGTATCAAAAGATTGGAGTCAAAGCTAGCCTGCAAAGAGAAGACTTGCAAGCAAGCCTTCTCCTGCCACACATGACCACCTGGAACTCAATTCCGATAGAGTATTGAAATGTCCCTACCATCCTCCAGTTGTGCAAAACACTAAAAATGTGGTTCTTTCAACAATACCTGCCGGATGAATACAAATCCCTCTCTCCCTCCACCAACAGTGCTGTTTTTCTGTATGAAATGCCAAGCCCAATTCTGGCATACTTCTGTTGTGGAGTCCTCTGTTGCTCTTGAGCTAGGTTTGCTCTATAAGCTATAAAATATAAATATAAAATATACATTTTACATCTCTCCTGTCTGACAGGGGTGGGGACACAAAATCAAATTTGACAAATCTCCTGCCTCAAAGGGGTGGGACAACAGCCTGCATGTTTAGTTCTTTTCTGCCTTGTACAAGTGAGGACAAAAACTGATTTTGAACATCTCTCCTATCTCTATGGGGTCAGGGCAGAGCCTGAATGTGTACTTCTCTCTTGTCTCACAGAGCCGAGGTTATGCACTCATTTTTTTCATGTGTCCTTTTTCGATAGAGAGAGTTTACAACCTAAATTTTCTATGTCTTTCCTGTCTCAGAGGGATGAGGGCACAGACTCAATGTGTGCATATCTCCGGTCTTACAGGGGTTTCGGCACAGCCTGAATATGTAGGTTTCTCCTCTCTCAATGGAGTAACAGCACAGACAACATTTTAATGTTGCTCTCTGGAGACATGAGCCCAAATAGAGAGAAGTTGCTTGATGAACCATTCTCAAGTCTGAAATGCAAACCTTCACTTGGTGGGACCAATTTTAAAACACTATTAGCAAATCTTATCAAGTCAATCTACACTGTTGCCACTCTCAGGAATCCTGCCATATTAATTTTTCTTATTTTAGGAAAGGTAACTGTCACGATTAACAGACTCTCTCTCCCTAGACAAAGATATGGTGCCCAAGATAGAATGATTAAAGTCTCAGTGAGTGTTGTATGATTCCATTCTGATCCAAAAGAAAAAGTAAGGCAAACTTTTCAAATGTCTCCCCTCAATTGAATGTTTACTTTTCAACATGAAAAATGTTACACCAAAATAAATTGAACATTTAACATGATATTTTATGGGTATTTATGTTTTGGTTTTTGGAATTTGTTTTTCACATTTTGATCTTTTATATTTTATTTGTAAATGTTTTGAAGGGAAGGAAGAAGATAACAAAAAAAATCATAAACATTGCCCCTACCAGAAACAATACAAAATGATTTTAAAAAGTTCCGATGCACTATGCCATCACTTCCAATCTCCGAATGATGCTGTGCACTAGCCACTATTTCCTCATGCACCATTTTCTACCAGCTGAAGACGTGCATGAAAACTAGGAACCATTTCCCGATCTGCCGGGTAATGCTGTCAAGGACACTGCGCTCTGAGACATTGCCCGTCATTCTCATTCCCTGGAATGGCAACTGGAATTGGCCTTGCCTTTTTGTGGGTCGGTAGCAACCTATCACTGCTTGTGCAGACCTCGCTCACTGCATAGCAACTCTGGGCGCACTTCTGACGATAGTATTGCTATTCCTGTGTACCTTCTTAGTGCAGTCTCATCACTATCACAGGTATGGGTTTAGGGTGGGTGTAACTTGTCATCCACATACCAGTGCCAGCACAAAAAGTGGTTCAGGGTGGCTGTGGAACACAGTAACTAGGTGGCAGCTATCCCGCGCCTAATAGTCTTTGTTTCGGGGCACAAGGCGTACTCTTCAGATTTAGCCTTTTCCAGTGAAATCCCATCAAGTAACTTAAAGTAATCACGCACCCAAGAGGATATTGGTGAAAGGAGGGACCTGTGATCCTGCCCTCCCTGTTCTATTGGATGAAATCCTGGGCCTTCCTTGATTCTTCGCTCAGCTTCTTGTCCTGAACCCTGCAGTATGGCCACTCCTCCTGACCTAGCTGCGGTACTGTCTGTAACACTGGCTCGGGCTCCTCCCCCACCACTCTATTATCACTGTTAAAACCATCACCCAGCGTCAGTAGTATCCTGATCATCACCTCCATTCCCACCAAAAACCGCTTCAGCAAACCATCTCCTGGAGGATGCTGATTGAATAGTTTTGGGATTTTTCTGCCCTGCCATGAAGGAAGACCATGATGGTGGAAGTACTGTGAGGTCTTCTGCACAGTGAAGGGTTATGGGAAGAGGGTCATCTGGTAGCAACAGGTAATGGCAAGGATTTTATAAACTGAAAATGCTTGCCTGTAATGGGAGAATATCACCTAATATCCCTCCAGCTCCCTCATATTGAAAAGGTGGAATAACTAGCCATATTGACTACATTTAGTGAAAGCCCTTAAGAAAGCCCTTAATCAGGGACTGCAAAAGACAGTGAAACTGTTCGAAAGCTATGAATAAAATTACCTACCTAAAGAAATTAGGAAAAATCTGGGTCATTAGGTTCAACTGAAAAGTCTGTATGTGTCTAAAACCTATGCTTGCCCTCACAACTAAGACAAAACAAATGTTGGGTTGTTGGTTGTGCACAGAGTTTACAATGTTGTCATTTGTGGCACTTGCCATGGCATATCTGTGATGTTACATAGGAAAGGGGGAGACGACTGGGGTGGTGAAGAGGAGCTTCCTTTCTCCTTGCAGGAAAAGGAGGGCTCCTGCATGAAGGATCAGGAGGCGGGATATGGTGCTTATTGTGGGTGCCAGTTTGAGGCTCCAGCCACATACCATCGATGATCCTCTGAGTTGGTAGGGGAGGCTAAGACATTGAAGAGTGCTCAGGTTTGGGAGAGGATGCAGTTCCATCAGAGGAGGTCCCAGTGGTGTCAAGTACCACAGAGGCCAGGGGTGGGTGGGCAGGGCTTAAAGTAGGCTCCTCCACAGAGGCAGTGGACTTCTTGGTGGGGTAGGGTGGCATGCTCCTCATATGGTTTGAACGGGTGGCCACAAGATGCCCTCTGGGTGAGTAATTTGAGGCAGCACATTTCTGGAAGGAGGGACACAGGAGAAATTAGTCTTTACCCAGCTGATTTATTACATGGTGGAGGTTCACCAGGAGAAGACTCAGAGGGAGGGTGGATCACCTGTGGAGATGCTGCAGCAAGTGGTGGACCTACCAAAAGGGGCATAAGAGGAGCATGTGAAGAAGTAGCTGATGGCGGAGTAGCATCTCCCTGCCTTGGTAAGCATCCTTCAGTTCTTTCAGAAGGATGGTGCAGCTCTCCTAATGTGCCTGGATTTGTTGGCAGTTTTCGACTTAGTCGACCATGGCTGGCTACTAGGCTATTGAACTCTGCCTTGTTGTTGCCAGATGCGGCCAGCTGGGTCTAATATTTCTTAGCCTAATGTTCAGCTAAAGTGTTCAATGGTAATGGCTGAGGATTTTCCTCATGGAGCATGTTTGTCCCCGACGTTATTTAACATCTTTACCAAGCCTTTATTCTTACTGCTTGGTGAGAATGAGGCATTTTACCGTTATTACGCTAATGATACACAATGTCTTATACCTCTTTTTGCGGACTACATTAAGATACTGAAACCATCAATTGAGTTTTCTCTCTCATCCAGATTGGGATGGCAGATAATGGCTTTGCCCTGAACGACTCTAAAACAGAGAATGGGCACGGCACAGCTGAGAAAGTTGAATCCTGAGTTCTGCAAATTTGAAATCGCTGGACACCCCATCACCCTCAAGTTTAAGACTCTTGGGATTATACTGGACCAAGAATTTAACATTAAGGTGCATGTTAATCATCTGGTTTCATCCACCTCTTATTACCTTAAACGGTCAGCCCTGCTTAGACCTTTCCTAAACCACAGTAATTGCGCCATCATTGCAAGAGCCATAGTTGGAGCTAAACTTGACTATTATAAGGAGAGTTGTCCCGCTTACAGACTGTGCAAAACAATGCAGTGTGGGCTGTGGAAGACCTACGTAGGAAGAATCACATCTCAGAGGCGAGGAAAGAATTTCACTGGCCACCGGTTGCTGCCAAAATCACCTTCTGCTTGCTTTCTATCACACACAAGTGCCTTCATGGCGCACGCCCAGCAGACTTGTCTGATAAGGTTGCCTGGCTACCGGCACATAGAGTGCTTAGATCCAACAACTCCTTTTTTCTGCATATACCAAGTGCCAAATTGCCCCTGGCTGCTCAAGGGTCTTTTCCCTATATTGCACCCAAATGCTGAAATGCCCTCCCACATGATTTGAGGTTCTCCAATTCCCTTATCAGGTTCAAACATGATTTAAAGACAGCGCTGGTTCATTCACTTCATTTTCCTCTTTTCCTCGGTTGGTCTTTGCCCTGCTTGTGGTGCCATTAGTTATATTTTCTGTAGTCTGTCATGTTAGTGCTCCTATACCTACAGTTCTTGTCTCAGTGCTATATAATAATAATAATAATAATAATAATAATAATAATAATAATAATAATAATAATAATAATAATAATCATGTTAATGGTGAAGGTGTGCACAGGCAGAGACCCAGTGAGTGGTGATCAGCCTCTCAACCACAATGCACACAGGATCCTGGTTTTGGTCTGTTTCTGTCCAACGATAAAGGAAGAACTTGAGAAATGTGAGGTCTCCTGCACAGTGAAGGGTTATGTGGAGAAGGTTGTATGGGGGCAAAAGGTAATGCAACAATTGTGCCCTATGGACAACAGCAATAAGGAACAGCATTTGCCAGTGGCATAAGAACATGTGCCAAGTACACACATTCTCAGTCTCTACTGAGACTGCTAGTGACCATGCAGCCACCCCCACCTCCAGTGGTTGTGAGGAGGCAGAGCAGGAGAGGATCTTAACAAATTCCAGTACTATGGTGGAGCCTAGTGGTTACATCAGGCATGAAATGTTCAAACCCTGCACTCATCAAGTCTGCCAAATCAGTTTCAGTTGCATAGGCAACAATAGTCCGTGGCAGGCTAGTGTTGATGGCACTGCCCCAAAAAGTGGTTAGGGAGCTTAACAAGCTAAATGGGTGTCTGCACCCTGTGTATGAGCCTGAAAACATTTTTGGGAGGCTGTGTAAAAAAAGTCTGGTAAACTTAGTGGCTGGTTGCACCTCGTGAAAGTGCTCAGGAACCATAGTGGGTAGCTGTATGCTGTTAAAGTGCCACAAAGCCTCAGTGGGTGGCTGTGCCCTGTGAAAGAAGCCAAGGAATCTAGTGGGCGGTTGTGACTTGTGGGGAATCCCAATATTGATAGTGAGTGGCTGCCCCCTGCAGGAGAACTTGAGAACTTTCGATATGTGTGATATTGAGGAATTACAAGGATTCCAAAACATTACTTCATCTATCGATAGTGGCATGTATAATTCAGGAACAGGTTCAGTCCTACCAGTCCCCTCAGATGCTACCTGTTTCCCAGCCACATGGACCACAAAACAACCCTGATCTTCTTTTCAGTGTCTAACATACTGGGTTACCAATCATGATCACCTAAGCTGCTGTGATGCCTATGGGTAGAGGTCATTCCATTATCACCTTCATTGAAATGACTGTTCATTTTTATAAATGTTTTTTCAAAATGCACACCTACGAGGCTTCTCCTGGATTTAGAGACAATAGCCCTGGCCACACTTCAACCTCTCTTGGACTGCACACTGGTGGGGCAGCAGATTATGCATTCAACAACTCGCACAAGTGTCACTGACCAGATAGATGACTTTGCTGTAGATGTATGAATACTGTAATGAGTCCTCATCCCTTCTCCTGGGTGAAGCATCCAGTAAATGGGCATCAAGCATCAAAGAGGAGGGCATTTTACTGTTTCCCGTAGCTGTAATCTGGGCCTGGAAGGCACACAGACCTTTCAACAGGTGCCATTGATGTGCTTCCCATTGATGCCAACATTCATGAGTTTGACATAACCAGCGCACTTGTAGGCAAAGTTTAGGCTGGTTGGTGTTCTTCCTCCTGACTGTGATAATTCCTCAATTGTTGTTGAAAGAACTGGAGAAAAGCACCCATGCACAGTGTATCTTCCTTGTGGTACTTGCTTCGAGTTCTCCTCCCCCAAGACATGCAGATGAAATTCTGCCACTCCTATCATGGACTGTGGGTTCCCAAAGGAAAACAGCAGGCACAATATCTGTAAATACACCTACCAGTGAATCACCATGCAAAGTTTAAAGGAGGTCCTTCATCAACTGTTTCACGTCCACATCTCCTGACCATGTTGGTCAGTTTGTTCACAAACAGGTACACCTAAGGAAAAACCAGAGATAAGGATTCATTGTGATGTCAAACCCAACATTTTGAAACATTGGAGCAGGGGTATATAATAAACAGCAGCTGCCAGTGTTAAGATCTCTGTTGTGAGTTGTGCAGTAGTCTGTGATGGCATTGCACTGTTCACATAGCGTGTCCATCATGTCCAAAGTGGAATTCCAGCAGGTGGCCAGGGAGCTCCTCAGGTTGTGTAGTTACTAACTTGTGGCACACTTGCAGATGCACAGTGGATTATTGGTGTGCTAGGCCCTGCTGAAATGGAAACTGATCTTCCTGGTTACATCAACCTTTTCTTCCTGGTTACATCAACCATAGGCTCACAATCACTGATATAGCATGAGAACACCTGTTAAAAGACAACCAGGGTGTGTGCATTATCTAGCCAATTCATAATCCATCAAAGAAATTTCATCCATGGTCTGCTGCAACAAAACACAAAAGTAAACTCTGCAATTTTAGCCATTGTGCTTCCACCTCCTCCACCTTCTCCCAGTTGTTAAGTCTCCTGTGGCTTCTGTTCTGAAACCCATACATGCATAGAATTGCCTGTGCCAAACTGAATACACCTGTTGCCCCTTTAATTTATCTAGGAACCCTCTTGGTTGTCGGAGGAAGAAAAGGCCACCCAATGTGCTGTGATGGACATGTACTCAAAGCCCCAACCACTGGTCCCATATCCGTGGTGAAGTTTATTTTTTGCCCTATAAACTTCTTACGCAGCCAACCTATTGTAGACATAGCCTTGTTACACAATTATGGTTCCACTTTGCAAGAGAATAAACCGAAGCTGGCAAATTCCCAGTGATGATGGGCTCTTTCCATAAGGCTCCAGGATCCAGAGCAGAGAAATGATCAAATGCCAACATTTTTGCCCAGTTTGCATCATGCAGATACTGTTTAGTATGGAGCTTGTGATACTTTTGGCCATGGCCAAAGAATTCCATAACACTGCATTATTTAAATTGGGGATCACTACTATGAACCGCTTGGGCACATGTGGCAAAGGTTGGGGTTCCATACCAAACAACTGATGTCATCCCTCCCCCTCCCAAGTGTCATCCGATGGTTTTGTCCCATTCATTTGATTCAAGAAGTAGACACTGAATGCTGTGTCACCCATCTCACTGAACTTTGTTGGCCCCTCCCAGGAAAATCAGGGGCGTGTGCCTCTCCTAAAAGTTGCACTCAGGGAGTCACAGCTCCTCCCACTCTCCACCAAGGTTCTCAGCCGATGGCATGGGTCTGGTCCACTTGATTCAAAAGATGGACACTTATTGGAGTGTCACCTGCCTCCCCGATTCACTGCTGTTCCCTCCCAGAAAAAAATGAAACAAGTGTGTCCCTCCAAAAGCTGCCCTTGGTGATTCCCAGTTCCTTCCATTTATCCTTCCAGTTGACACACATCTCTTCCACACACTTGGACAGACAGACACTGACTAGTGTGTCACCCACATCCCTGAATGTCTGGTGATCCCTCATTCTGAACAGATGGGAGGTGGACCAAAGTGATGATCACTGAAACTCAATAGGTGTGAGGAAAATTCAATACTAATGTCTGTAATAATTCACAAACTTTCATGTGTAATCGGGTGGTGTCCACTGACCTGTTGGGGCTCTGGCATCAACTAAACAAAACACAAACCAGTCGTTGCTGACTGGTGACCTCGAATGCACTGGGTCAAACAACCCTCTCTAGTTAAATTGGACTTATATATCAAAATATACCAAGATACAAAAAATATAAAAGATGAGTTTCTGTCTTGCGTGGCGTGAGGGTGCGTGTTGATCCGGTGTCCTCTCAGTAGACAGCTTAGCGTGCTCGTCTCGACAGAAAACCCACACTGGTAATCTTGGACAGGTGGAGTTGTCGGCAGGTTGCAGTCTTGGCCAGTCCCCTATGGAACTTTGACAGTCTGCTTGCTGTTTCTACAGTTTGGCGAAAAGGAGGAGCCAAACCATAAAACCCACACCGCAACACGAAGCATTCGCAGATCTGTCGCCGAGTTGCAGTCTAGGTCAGTCCCCTTTGGAACTTTGACAGTCTGCTTGCTGTTTGAACTGTTTGGCGAGAAGGAGGAGCCAAACCATAAAGCCCACACCGCAACGCGGACCATTCGAGGAGTTGTCGGCGAGTTGCAGTCTTAGGCAGTCTTTGGTGGAGTGGGGGATGGAGGTCCCTGATATGGCACCGCTGCATCTTTAAGGAAGCACCAGTGGAAAATCGATTGCCAAGGCCTACACAACTCAACCCAAGAGACTCAGTGGAAGACTTGCGACATCGGAACCCAGAGTTGAGTGAAGCGAGAAGTTCTGTGGAGGACACAAGCCGTGCCAACGGCAACCATATGGGGGATGGAGGTATTGTAGCTAGCAACTCCCTTAACCTCTACTTCCTCACCGAACACCGTAGTGCCCACACTGCGCATCCACAAGACATGTGCCCCTTTAACATCGAGGTGGAAATAGTGGCCAGTACGGCAAAGTAAATTGAGAACAAGAAGTGGCCATCACTAGCACCTGAGGGGAGTCGACCGGAAGATGACGAGACAACCCCTATGTCCAGTCTAACAACTAAGAACGCTGAAAAACCTTTCCTTGGCTTTAACAACAGGAACATTGATGTCGGAACAACTGACAGTGCCAAGGATCGTAGTAGCACTCCCAAAACCTCCAATGTTGTGCTTGAAACCAACATGCCAAAGGAGACTGGAAACACCTCTAACATTCGAGACCAGCTTGTAGTCAAAACCCAGAATCATCATAGCCTAAGAGTGGATTGCACTGCCCTCCCATCTCAGCTGGTGGTTTCGCCAAAGGAAAGTGTCATCCATCCTACTACTGGATAACCTCAACCCTTGAACATCAGCAACAACAATATCAACACGAACATTGGAGCAAAACAGATGTTGAACCCATCAGGAACTACGAGAAAGGCTTCATGAACACTAACGTCCTCTCAGGCCCCCACGTTCAGCCCTCTAAAACTGACGCAAGTTGACTACACATCATCAAAATCCATTTGGCATCCGAAGGGCCTGACATTTCACAGTTTGCTCACCAATCACACATCTTTTTACCTCAAATCTGTGCCGGTGGTGCCCTCTGTGCCTTTAGTCCATCAGGAACCGGCCCTAGCAGATGTGGACGTGGGGGAGGCCTTGGATCGTGTCCTCTTGGAAAGTACAAAGAACATGTACCCTGGTGAATCGGTTGAGGATGCAACCCCTGCAAACACTGTGGAGGTGCTAGACACAACCAGGACATGGGTCAGGTGTTCAGGTGGTTTCCACTAAAGAAGCTCCGCAACCTGTTGACACAGACCAAACAGGGCCCCTTGATCCCTCACATCCTTGGGCCAGTCCCAACGAACAACAAAACAATGAAGGTCAGAGAGCAGGCTACGAAAACATGAATCGAACAAAAAAACAACAGTTATCTAGAATCACCTATTCTAGTTTCCTTTGAC
This sequence comes from Ambystoma mexicanum, assembly GCF_040938575.1. Taxonomy (NCBI): domain Eukaryota; kingdom Metazoa; phylum Chordata; class Amphibia; order Caudata; family Ambystomatidae; genus Ambystoma; species Ambystoma mexicanum. Next base: position 906,109,564 of record NC_090934.1, read on the forward strand.
TCAAACACATCTATACACAAGGAAAACTCCAAGAAACAGCATCTGTTCCACAAGTCTAGGGCAGCGGATAAAGACTCATTAGAATATAGCAAAGTTGACTATCCTAACTTGACCAATCCCAAAACAGCCAAGGTGCTAAAGGAAGATGACACGGGCCACCCAAAAGTGGGTGTAGATGCAAACATGATAGCGGCGCTATCAATCACCATGGCACAGTTCGTGAAACTATAGGAAAAATTGGACAATCATCTACAAGACCAAACAACAGTCATAGCGAAGTTGCATTCGAAGATCCTGTTCGTGGAAGGCTTTGCTACAGCTATACAGAATAACCTGGAGAAAAACACTGCCCAGATCATGAACATCCTGCATAGTATACTGGACCCCATAATTAAGGAGAAAAACAAGAGGAAGATTCATAACACCTTAGCATCAGTAGTGGGTCAAAAAGAGAACTGTTGCAAATACATTGAACTGAAAAGCCACACAGGGCCAAAACTGACCCTCAGAGGCACAGCTTGATTTGCACAATGAGACAGAAAAGGACAAGACCAGTTGTCCTAGGCCCAGTGTTGACCAACAAACGAAGGATATTGAAATTGTGGATGAACCAGTAAAGACCACAAGGCCAAATATCGACCGGGGAGAAACTACAACAAATGCCTCAGTCATGGGAGCATTGAATGATTCCACCCTTGATGTCTTGAACCCATTTGAACCAGTCAAGACCTTTGACATATTCGCAAAATAAAACCAAAATACTATGGTAGAGCCCTGGTGGAATAGCATCGGAACAAGCATACAATGCTAAGGAGTCAAAGAAAAACACATGCAAAATCAAAGAGATGGCCCAAAAAAAATCTAAGAACATAAAAACGTCACACAAGTCAAAATCATTTGATAGACGTTCTTTTATTAGAAATGTGACATTACCAGTAAAAGTAAAAAGCTGTAACTTTGGACAGGATGCCGGCCCCGGGGTCGGCCCACAATTCAAACTTGACATTGTCAGTAAAAGCAACATCGGCCACACAGGACAGGCCACCAATGCTGGAATTGGCAAACCATGGCCTAGAGGAAATCCAAAAAGTATCCCTTCATGACAAAACACAATGGTCTTTCATAGCAAGCATTGACGTTGAAGATTACTTATTAGACCTCTCTGTCTATACGATGGGAGACAATGAGGAAAACTATTGCTTTGAAGGTCCGGACAGTGAACCGGACCCTTGTGTGCCCAGCTCTAGTTATCATGGCAACTGAGCAACAACTGTGGAGGATTACCAGCTGACAGAAAAAGCAGTCCGAACAAGGCCTCGTTTTTCGATGAAGACCACAAAGCAATAGGCGCAGCAAGGTACCCCAGTTGTGTGTGTGTAACCCGAACCGGGGTTCGGTGGAAATGGAGGAGAAAGCTCTGAGATCTGTCCAGTCGTTTCTATCCCTGGAAGCTAAAAGAACAATGCAGTTGCAGGGGGCGGCCGTCGTGGCACGTCTAACAACCTACCAGAAGCCAGACGCAATCCCTGAACAAGGGACCAGAAAAACAGACTGTGTAGCACATAAAGAAGTCATTGGCTCAGTAAGTCAAGTCAAGGGTCCTAGGGAAAACACTGATACTCCCACTGAGCCAAACACAGCAAAGATCGGAGCCCGAACCATCATTTGTCCCAGTTGCATATTGACCTATGTAGCATGAGACGCCAACCAGGACAAGGCCTGATTCAGTCAAATTGTGACAAAAAAATCACTGACGAAAAACCAGAGTCCAACAGGTCAGGAGCATTAATCAACGAATGGGGGCTTAACGGTAATAGCCGCACGTCTCCTTTATTTAATACCCTAGAGCAAAGACGGAGGACTAGTTAAATAAAAGCAGACTGTCTCGTGACAAATTAAACCAAAAAGAAAATGACAAAACCAAGGACACCTCAAGTGACGTCTACACTCGAGGAAAAGCCACATTTGCTATTGGAACTTATTTTACACATCAACGACAAATCAATCCTGAACAAAGCAAACTTCTTGAGACTTCTCCATCACATTCCAAATTTGCAGCTCATCACAACTGAAGACCTGACAAGGCTGGACAAGGTGCTACCTGTTCTCGAACTCAGTGAAAGCACTGTCTCTGCTGCCAATGGGCTTTGACCTTCTAGACCCAAAATTGACACCAAGAAGGGCTTCTCAAAGTAATAACTACAAACCTGGTACATCCCGCCACCAGCAAACGGAAACTTGGAATAGATCTAGGGCACAGTCTCTATACGTTAATGAACTTCAAGAAGAAGCAAACCTACCAATATGGGCATCCAAAACCAAGACTGCCCAATTCACTATTACAGTGAAGGTCTGTATGTCTGTAAAGAGGCTCAAGAGACCTTCTGCAACAAGTCAAACAGGGAACAGACCCAGGAACAAAACAACTGGAATTGACTGGAGGCAGCCCTCGACGTGAACAACACAAGGTCATAACTTTATAATCAGCCTGCTCCAAAAGATTTCTCTATCTGCAGCTGGAACACAAGAGGATTCATGCAAGTGTCTGGAAAAAGTGATAAAAACATTCAGTGCCTATGACATGATTTGCCTGCAAGAAACCTGGCTTACGGAGGCACCAGTATTAGAAGGCTACACCATTCATCTTAATTCCACAATTATAGGCCTGAAAGGAAGACCATCATCAGGTCTGTTGACAGCCATTAAGCATCACTTGAACTTGAAAATATTAACGGCAGAAACATCAGCCCATACATCCAGGCGCTAACAATGGAAATAGAAAGGTCAGACTCTAACAGGTCAAGAGCACTGTGTGTGCTGAATCTGTATTGGAACACAACGGCACTGGCATCTGGTAATTTTTTGGCAACTCTAAAGGACGTCATAGACAATCTTGTTGAACTATGGAATGATCCATTTATAATCATATGTGGAGATCTCAACATTCAATGCTTCGACCGTTGTTTCTCCTTGAAAAGGAACCCAGCCACAGATATCTTGAACGGGAACAGACCACCAGGGGTCATGTTCCCACATCCAGTACATGGAAAAGAGAGCAGGAAAGGCAAATCCTTGACTACTTTGTCATCTCAAGGAACATGTCTTCACAGGTGAAGACTTTAGAAATTCTACACACAGGGTTGAGTGACCACAACATCTTGAAATTAACCTGCTCGGCGCTAAACACATCCCCGTTGGCGACTCATCCAGAAAAAGTCAGGGTGTCCTCCGGAAGAAACAGACTGATAATTTACCCAGAGAGAATTGAAGAACTTACCAACAAACTCACTGCTACCAATAACACGTGAAAAGTAGGACCAAGCAGAACATGAGATCGACTACACCAAGATGCTGATGGACTTTGTCAAATTTAGGAAGCATGGTGCAAAAAGTACTTTTGCACATAGGCACATCTTCAGCGAAAAAATGCCCAGGAGCAAAAAGCTCTTGAAAAAGGAAGTGTGGACCCTCATCCAGAGTGAGAGAAAGGATACGCAGTGCCTCATAAGGAAATTAAAACAGCAGCACTGTAACTGGGTGTGTGTGTAAACAGTGGATGCTGCAATGCGACTCAGAAACCATGCTTAAAAACATCACTTTGAAAAACACCAGTGAAATCTGGCAAACGATCAACGCAATCAATGCCCCACAGCAGGTCCTGTTGACCAACACAATTTCTGCTGGCGGCTGGCTCCATCACTTCTCCTCGATATTTGCAAACACCATCACAGACAAAATCAATACAATTGCATCTAGGGGTGACGGTTGGTCTTTCCCTACGGACAAAGAAGACATTCTTCTAATGATTAACAAGGCAAGCAACTCGAGGGCCCTTGGCCCAGATGGCATGACCAACGCTATGCTAAAAAAAGAAAACCTCAGTGGCGCCCCGATCTTCAAGAAAGGAGACAGGAGTGATGCCAAAAACTACAGTCCGATTGCACTCTTGATTGTTGCTGGGAATATCTTTGCTGCCTTAGTCTTCTAAGCACTTATAAGCTGGAATTAGAATGCTAACAACTGCGATAAGTGGCAGTCCGGCTTTGTGAAAGGAAACAGAACAGCTCTCAAGAAGAGTTGGAGGCGCTTGAGAGTTGGAGGCGCTATATAGGTGATATCATTTTGCATAGCTCCTCTCAAGAACTTGACTCCTTTTTACTTTGGTTGAATTCTTGCCATCGTACGATCTAATTTACTCATGTCATGAGCAACATCGAAATCCCTTTCCTTGAACTACTTATCCAACATAAGGCTTATCAATTAGTCTGCTCTCTCTTTACTAAGCCCACAGATCGCAATACTTTATTGCACTATGACAGTTATCACCCATGTACTCTTAAAGGAAATGTACCTTACTCCCAGTTTTTGCGCGTAAGACGTAATTGCACATCTATAGCAGACTATGACCAACATGCCACTAATCTGACCACTAACAGGCCGATTCATGGAATAATTAGCGCGGCGCAAGTGGGCAAAAACGTGCGAATCGCAGTGGAATAGCGAAAATCGCAGTGCAATTGCGAAAATCGCACGAAAAGCAGCGCACGTCGATTCATGGAAGGCCGTGCGCGAGAAAACCAGCGTATGTGCGATAAAAAAGTGCGCAGCGCACGTTGGCGCACAGGCCATCTAACAGCATGCGCCAGGTCACAGCGAAAATCGCACAGGCCACAGCGAAATTCGCACATAGCGCGGCGCACGCAACAAAAGTAGGCGGAACACGGGCGTAACACTCGGAATGGGGAACAACTTGCCAAAACGTGGGCGTCACGGGGGAAGTACAGGGCACAAGTGCGCGGAACGCCCACACGCTCGCCTACAACACGTATTCATGGAATAGAATAGGGGAAAAAAGCACACGCTCAAACCAGCGCACAGGCACAAACACGACCGCCACAAGAAAGCAGGCGGTAGCGTCTCTGCGGCTGTAAGAAATGTGCGCCAAAAGGTGCGCCAACAAATAGCACCTATATACTGCCATGATGAATGTCCCATACTGTGGCCCTCCAGGAAAAATGACGTGCAAAGGGGTACCCACAAACACGGACACCCGCTGACAAAAAATACGTGTGCGTGTATACCGGGGTGCGCGGGAAGTCTAACACGCGATTTCAGCAGGGTACGTGCATCACAGGGGTTCGCGTGAAGTTATTCACGCGATCGGGCCTGGGGCAGCGGGCTACGTGTATTTCAGGGGTTCGCGTGAAGTTTCTCATGCGATCGGGCCTGGGTGAGCGTGCTACGTGTATTTCAGGGGTTCGCGTGAAGTTTCACACGCGATCGGGTCTGGGGGAGCGGGCTACGTGTATTACAGGGGTTCGCGTGAAGTCCCTCACGCGATCGGGCCTGGGGGAGCGTGCTACGTGTATTTCAGGGGTTCGCGTGAAGTTTCACACGCGATCGGGCCTGGGGGAGCGGGCTACGTGTATTACAGGGGTTCGCGTGAAGTTCCTCACGCGATCGGGCCTGGGGTAGCGGGCTACGTGTATTACAGGGGTTCGCGTGAAGTTCCTCACGCGATCGGGCCTGGGGGAGCGGGCTACGTGTATTCCAGGGGTGCGTGGGAAGTTCCACACGCGAATAGCCTGGGCGCGTGTATTTGAGGGGTGCGCGGGAAGTTCCACACGCGAATAGCCTGGGCGCGTGTATTTGAGGGGTGCGCGGGAAGTTCCACACGCGAATAGCCTGGGCGCGTGTATTTCAGGGGTGCGCGGGAAGTTCCACACGCGAATAGCCTGGGGGCGCGTGTATTTCAGGGGTGCGCGGGGAGTTCCACACGCGAATAGCCTGGGTGCGTGTATTTCAGGGGTGCGCGGGAAGTTCCACACGCGAATAGCCTGGGCGCGTGTATTACAGGGGTGCGCGGGAAGTTCCACACGCGAATAGCCTGGGCGCGTGTATTTCAGGGGTGCGCGGGAAGTTCCACACGCGAATAGCCTGGGCGCGTGTATTTCAGGGGTGCGCGGGAAGTTCCACACGCGAATAGCCTGGGTGCGCGTGTATTTCAGGGGTGCGCGGGGAGTTCCACACGCGAATAGCCTGGGTGCGTGTATTTCAGGGGTGCGCGGGCGCGTGTATTTCAGGGGTGCGCGGGAAGTTCCACACGCGAATAGCCTGGGTGCGCGTGTATTTCAGGGGTGCGCGGGGAGTTCCACACGCGAATAGCCTGGGTGCGTGTATTTCAGGGGTGCGCGGGAAGTTCCACACGCGAATAGCCTGGGCGCGTGTATTTCAGGGGTGCGCGGGAAGTTCCACATGTGATTTGACAGTGTGGGTCCTCCCAGGTGTACCCTGTACACCCTCCACGGCCCCTGCAGGCAGCCCACACCACAGGGGACTACCCTGCATCCCTGGTCATGTCCCGCAGGCAGCCCACCCAACATGGGCATGCCCCCCAGCAAAGGCACATGTCTCCTTGAACTAATGAACACCAACTCATGTCCCCTTGCACCCCCACCCCCCAGCACTGTGGGGCACCTGCCAGCAGGCCCCCACCCATGTCCAACTCATGTCTCCCACCACCCCCACACCCCAGCCACCAGGGGCACCCTCCACCAGGCCCCCACTCATGTCTCCCACCACCCCCACACCCCAGCAGTGCAGGGGCACCCTCCACCAGGCCCCCACTCATGTCACCCACCACCCCCACCCCCCAGCCACCAGGGGCACCCTCCACCAGGCCCCCACTCATGTCTCCCACCACCCCCACACCCCAGCAGTGCAGGGTCACCCTCCACCAGGCCCCCACTCATGTCTCCCACCACCCCCACACCCCAGCAGTGCAGGGGCAGCCTCCACCAGGCCCCCACTCATGTCACCCACCACCCCCACCCCCCAGCCACCAGGGGCACCCTCCACCAGGCCCCCACTCATGTCTCCCACCACCCCCACACCCCAGCCACCAGGGGCACCCTCCACCAGGCCCCCACTCATGTCTCCCACCACCCCCACACCCCAGCCACCAGGGGCACCCTCCACCAGGCCCCCACTCATTTCTCCCACCACCCCCACACCCCAGCAGTGCAGGGGCACCGTCCACCAGACCCCACTCATGTCTCCCACCACCCCCACACCCCAGCAGTGCAGGGTCACCCTCCACCAGGCCCCCACTCATGTCTCCCACCACCCCCACACCCCAGCAGTGCAGGGTCACCCTCCACCAGGCCCCCACTCATGTCTCCCACCACCCCCACCCCCCAGCAGTGCAGGGGCACCCTCCACCAGGCCCCCACTCATGTCTCCCACCACCCCCACCCCCCAGCCACCAGGGGCACCCTCCACCAGGCCCCCACTCATGTCTCCCACCACCCCCACACCCCAGCAGTGCAGGGGCACCGTCCACCAGGCCCCCACTCATGTCTCCCACCACCCCCACACCCCAGCAGTGCAGGGTCACCCTCCACCAGGCCCCCACTCATGTCACCCACCACCCCCACCCCCCAGCCACCAGGGGCACCCTCCACCAGGCCCCCACTCATGTCTCCCACCACCCCCACACCCCAGCAGTGCAGGGTCACCCTCCACCAGGCCCCCACTCATGTCTCCCACCACCCCCACACCCCAGCAGTGCAGGGGCAGCCTCCACCAGGCCCCCACTCATGTCCCCCTGCACCCCCACCCCCCAGCAGTGCAGGGTCACCCTCCACCAGGCCCCCACTCATGTCTCCCACCACCCCCACCCCCCAGCAGTGCAGGGTCACCCTCCACCAGGCCCCCACTCATGTCCCCCTGCACCCCCACCCCCCAGCACTGTGGGGCACCTGCCAGCAGGCCCCCACCCATGTCCAACTCATGTCTCCCACCACCCCCACACCCCAGCCACCAGGGGCACCCTCCACCAGGCCCCCACTCATGTCTCCCACCACCCCCACCCCCCAGCCACCAGGGGCACCCTCCACCAGGCCCCCACTCATGTCTCCCACCACCCCCACACCCCAGCAGTGCAGGGGCACCGTCCACCAGGCCCCCACACATGTCTCCCACCACCCCCACACCCCAGCAGTGCAGGGTCACCCTCCACCAGGCCCCCACTCATGTCTCCCACCACCCCCACACCCCAGCAGTGCAGGGTCACCCTCCACCAGGCCCCCACTCATGTCTCCCACCACCCCCACACCCCAGCAGTGCAGGGGCAGCCTCCACCAGGCCCCCACTCATGTCACCCACCACCCCCACCCCCCAGCACTGTGGGGCACCTGCCAGCAGGCCCCCACCCATGTCCAACTCATGTCTCCCACCACCCCCACACCCCAGCAGTGCAGGGGCAGCCTCCACCAGGCCCCCACTCATGTCACCCACCACCCCCACCGCCCAGCACTGTGGGGCACCTGCCAGCAGGCCCCCACCCATGTCCAACTCATGTCTCCCACCACCCCCACCCCCCAGCCACCAGGGGCACCCTCCACCAGGCCCCCACTCATGTCTCCCACCACCCCCACACCCCAGCAGTGCAGGGTCAACGTCCACCAGGCCCCCACTCATGTCCCCCTGCACCCCCACCCACCAGCAGTGCAGGGTCACCCTCCACCAGGCCCCCACTCATGTCTCCCACCACCCCCACACCCCAGCAGTGCAGGGTCACCCTCCACCAGTCCCCCACCCATGTCCCCCTGCCCCCAGGTCCTGACGATACACAATCATGGCAGTAATGGGCAGCATACCCAGCACAAACACCCAGGCAAGGATTGCATCCACCCACATAGTGAATGCAATTACATGACATAACCCCAATGGCAAGTATGTAAATGAACACATGTTCGTCACACACACATACACAATGGCTGCAAGTGAATGTCAAAACCCATATCATGACATGTATGAAACCAAAGACAAAATAAGACAAGTGGAAGTAAAAATAAAAAATGTATTAAAGATTAAAAATAAGTAAACAAATCAAACATACAACTATGTGGATAATAAAATAAATGGTCCATGTTGGAGAACAAAAGTAAAAATCAAAAAACGAAAAAGGAATACAAAAACAAATGTTGACCAAAGCAATATCAAGTAGAAGCAAAAGAATGAAAAACCATTTCCACATGGTGAACACAATAATGAAAAAAAGAAAATTTTCCTTCAAAAAACAAACTAAATACAGGAATGTACCAGGGTCCATGAGCCCAACACCATAAAGGAAACCTATTACTACCTAATGAAAAAAATATATACAAAAAAGTGGCCATTGTCCGAGCGGTCCAAAATAATAAAAACAAATAAAGGAAACCTAACACTAACTAACTATATAACTATATACAAAGGCAGCGGGCAAGTCCTGCGGCTCACTTGTTGATGTTGCTGGCCAGGGCATCATCGAACTCCATGTCGATGTCCTGGAGGCGGGACTCTGTCCTGGCCCCGAGGTCTCGCAGGGATAACCCCATGTTCAGCTCAAACTCCCTGCGAGCTTCCTCGAGGCACTCAGCCCGCCTCAACGCCCGACGCATGGAGAACTCCGCCCTGACCATGGCGAGCCGCTCCTCTTCCGCCCGCTGCCGCTCCGCACCTATCCGCTGGACCAACTGCTCCCACACGGAAGACACCACCATCCCAGGGTTGCCCTGCCCTCCGGCCGATGCCTGCCCCTCTGATCTTGATGGCCCCGAGCCATGATGCCTCCCACGTCGAGCCCGCTGCTGCCTCCGACGCCACTGCCTCTGCCAGCACGACGGCATCCAGGCTGATAGAAACCACCGACGCCGTCGTGCATGTGCCCTGCCTGATGATGCTGTCACATCTTCCATCTGCTGGGGTCCAGTTGCTGTGTTGTCCACCCCTGCTGGACCTCCGACTCCCAACTGTGGCAGGGATGGGATCCCCACCGAGCTGGCTGCATTGGTCGGGGCAGGTCCACAGGGGGCCCTGGTGGCATCTGGGCTGGAAGACGGCAAGGGGAACGACTGGTGGATAGCCTGCACAGAGGAGGAGAGGGCCGCCACATTGGCCAACACATGCAGGAAACCCCCGAACATGGCCGATCCCAATTGGGCCACGTCGGCACGGTGCACTTCATGATGACGTGCGTGCTCCTCCCGGGAAGCACGCACGGCATCACGAATCACAGCCGTGCGCATCGCGACCCCAATCAGGACCGTCTCCGCACGGCCAGGGGTTCCCACGTCCGCAGGTGGAGGGGAGTCAGGTGACATGGACATCCCCTCTACCTGTGGACAGGCCTGGGACCGGGCATCCCTGCTGGTGCATGGTGGTGCACTCACAGGGTCAGGGACAGCGACATGCACAGGCCCCTCCACGGTGACCTGTGCTGCCTCCTGCCCCTGGCCCTGGACTGCACCACTTGCACCAGCAGGGATGCCCCCACCAGGCCCCATGTGTGCCCCAGTGGCGGCCTCCTCCTCCTCTGTGCAAACCACCAACCTGGATGGCTCCTCACCGTCTCCCACCGTAGCAGGCCCCTGTGGGGGCTCACCCACCCCTTCCGCTGCAGCCGTGGGGGCATCCCCGCCGCCTTGCTCCACAGCGCCGTCTCCGCCCTCTTCTTCACTAGCCGCTGCGTAGAGGGAGACAAAGAACACAAGCATCAGGGCACTGTACAATGGTCCCCTAGTCAGGAAGCAATAGCAGATGAGCACCACTGTCAAAGTACACTTCCATCATGTCCCTCCACAACACATGGGTCAGTCCAGGCAAAACACACACAGTAACAGGCATGGTGCATGCCATGGACATTTCCATGCATGTCCAATGGACTCTTGAAACATTCAATGATATGTAACTCACATGCATCATGGCTCATGCCTATCACATGCACACACTTCACCTCAGTCACATCCATCTGGCCCCAAACACACCAAACACAGCGGATACAAGGGTAATTTGGCTGCTTCACTGAATCTGTGCATTGTCACACACATGTGTCATGCATCCATGGCATGCACAAGTCACAGACACGCAGGTCAGGCACACAGACATGGCTACCATATATGTACCTGGCATCAGCACCCATCCCTCACCCCCACCCATGTCCAGGTACAGAGACTGGCATGCTCTCATGTTCAAAATCTGCATAGGGCTCCCCATGCGGCATTTCAACACATGCAACAACCATGTGGATCACACATCACTGGTCGCACATGCATTACCATGATGTCCCTGCACACATACATGCATACATGGCCTATGGCACACATACAGGCAAGTATCATAGAACCAGCACACCGCAACATGCCCTGTCTCACACAGTAATGCTTGGACACTTACCGCTCAACTCCAGACGGGCCTCCCTCTCAAGGATCTGGGCGTGGAGCGCTGGGCGTACGCGTTCCAGGACCCTCATCTGGATGGAACTCATGCGGCCCCGGCCCCCCTCCACGAGGCGCCGGGCCTTCACAAGGGTCCTGGACCTCAAGTCCTCCCAGCGCTTCTTGATCTTCAGGACGTCGCGGGTTGCCACCCCCTCCGCGTTGATGGCAACCACACAGTCGGCCCAGATCCTCTGCCGTCCTTCCTTGCTGGCGCGGGACGATCCAAAGAGGGCATCATACTGCCCCAGGACATGCTCCACCAGGACACCAACTTCGGTGACAGTGAAGCTGGTGCCCCTCTGCCCCTCTGGCCTGGGGTTGCCACTGGTGCCAGATGTGGAAGTGCCCGACATGGCAACCCCAGAGGCAGGTGTGGGTGGGCAACTGGGTCCTGGGGCTGGGCTGTGGAGCGATGTAATCCCAGTCGGGAGTCTTCAGTTCCAGCAGGGGTGGACACAGCAACTGGACCCCTGCAGATGGCTGATGTGCAGGCACCAAATGGCAGGGCACGGTGGCAGCAGGCAGGCAGGCAGGCAGGCAGCAGCAGATGGCACGTGGGAGGCTGCTCGGGGCACTGGGGGGCAGTAACTCGGCCTTCTGGGCAGGAGCGTGGTCTTCCGTGTGTTTTCGCGTGGCCAGCTTGATACGGAGTGATTTGGCACGTGAAAATCCTGCACGTCAGCGTGAAATCCGAGGAAAGGCCCTTAGCGCGTAAGCGCGTCAGCACGCATACGCGATTCTATTGGACCAGAGTCCCTCAGCGCGTAAGCGCATCTGTGACGTGACCCGCACGTGTGTTCCCCACTCAGCACGTGATGACGGGGCACACGTGGAAATACTGCACGTCAGAGTGTCATCGCGTGTAATTGGACAAAAGTGCGCGTACACGCGATTGGCCTATGTACGTGTATTTAATGGGTGCGCGGGCACTTACACAAGCAAGTACGTCAGCGAACCTGTATCCCGTGGTGCGTGTGAATTTCCACACGCTATTGGACTGGGAACTGGATTCCAGGGGTGCGCGGGTCACACACTGTATCCCGTGGTGCGTGTGAATTTCCACACGCTATTGGACTGGGAACTGGATTCCAGGGGTGCGCGGGTCACACGCTCGCCTAGAACACGCGCAAAGCATAAATTTGCGGACTTTAACAATAACAAGCTCAGACGCCAGGATGAACATACCGTTCCTAGCAGCAGTGGCAGTGGGCTACCAAAGGAGGAGGAGGAGGATAGTCAGGGCCAGAATATTCACACCCAGAACCAGCCTTTTCGGGATGCCTGATGACCAGGTGTATGGGAGGTACAGGTTTCCACCACACATTATACTGGACCTGGTGAGTGAGTGGGAGGATGACCTCACATCACCCACCCTGTGCTCCCAAGCACTCAGCCCCCTGGAGAAGGTCCTCAATGTACTGCACTTCTTAGCCACTGGATCATTTCAGCGGACAAGTGCCATAGTGGGTGCGGTGTCACAGGCCACCCAGTCACGCTGCCTACACCAGGTCTTGAACATCATCACTGCACGCCCATCAGTCCGCAGGCACATATACCTGCCCAGAACACCTGCAGAAAGGCATGCTGCCGCCCTGGATTTTTACGCTGTGGCACGATTCCCCAAAGTGCTAGGTGCCATCGACTGCACCCATGTGGCTCTAAGTCCCCCCAGGGCATCTGAGCACATCTATAGGAACCGCAAGCACTGGCATTCCATCAACGTGCAGGTAGCATGTAATGCCAAGGGAATCATCACCTCAGTATATGCCATCTATCCCGGCTCCACCCATGACAGCTTCATTTACCGAATGTCCACCCTAAGCCGGGACCTAGAAGCTGGGCGGCATGGCGATACATGGCTGCTTGGTGAGTATGTATGCCACTGCACATGCATGCATGTTGGATACTGAGCAAGGTCACAACCCCACCAATGATACCAATCACCACCTCCACAGGGGACAGTGCCTACCCTCTCAGCCCCCACATGATGACGCCAATTCGGAACCCCACCACGCCACCCCAGGTAAGATATAACATAGCCCACATTACAACCAGGGGCATAGTGGAGCGCACATTCGGAGTGCTAAAGTCACGCTTTCGCTCCCTTGACCGTTCTGGCAGGCAGCTGTTATACGCTCCCCCAGTAGTGTGCAGGATCATAGTGGCAGCATGTGTCCTGCACAACGTTGCAACACGCCGGGGCCTGGCCGTGGACATGGTGGTGGCCCCACATCCCCAACCACATGCACAGCCGCTGCGCATGGGAGGGGAAAGGGCACGGGGGGAGGCAGCCCGTACACAGCTAGTGGCTAATTACTTCACATAGAAATCACACCCCTGTGGAGTGCACACTGCCCTGGCACATTCCATCTGACAATCAATGATGACTCAACCTGACACTGATCCTGAATGTCTGGAGAATGAACCGGGAATACCATGTCAGCCTGAGATTGTTCACCTGGAAGTGTCACAATGTGTGCATCCCTACCCACACAGACACCACCAATGCAGTTTTGTGAAGTTACACATTGAAGCAGCTAAAATGAATACCCACTTGCAAAATGCAACAAGAGGACAGTGCCATGTCAGCCAACCCAACCCCAGCACCGCCACACGACACACCGTGCCATGTCATGCTAATTGCAGGTAAACAAAGTAATCCCCACAACATGACATCAGTCTCACTATGTACAGTGGCACTATTAGAAACCTGCAACACCTGAAATGCTCACAGCAATGCCGGACCAACAACATACTTGAGCACGTACTACCATTAACATGACATCACAAATGTTACATATTAGTAGTCTCACCACCTGGAAATGCCTGCACTCCCACCACTACCAACTGTGCAGTGTTGTCGCCATGTAGAGTTGTAGGTGCACTGCTGCCAACATGGACCCCATCTCCAGACTAGAGGTCCTTGTGTGGACATGAGGAAGGGACCTGCAAATTGGGAGGTAGACACAGAAGAAGAGTTACACATCAATGCAACATGCAGTGTACAACACAACAGCAATATGCACTAGGAATGTATACACAGTATTGACTACAGACTGCCCACACAGCTCATGGGAGTCCAACGTCACTGTGTAATTCACTGTCACTTGGGCACACCCTTTGCAAGCCCATGGAAACGGGAAGCAGGAGGGGTGTGTGTGACTCAAACCCAAGCATCTGAACCAAATACATTACAAGCCTGCATGTGCCCAGCCACAATGCAGTGTATGCCCACAGGAACCACGGAAGCCAACAGATCGTCCCAAAAAAATTGGGAATAAAAGAAATCAAAATAAAAATAAAAATAAGAAACAATCAAAAATGGCCATTGATGGGCCCGGGGGGGTTGGGGAGGCCACCCAGGAGGTCCGAGGACAGGATGCACACCAGAACCCACCTGCGTGGATCCTGGGAAGATAAAACACCTCCATGGGCTCATGGCCCACACGGCTACCCTATTGTGGGAGTATCACTGCTGTCGCTATTATCACCCTGTGCAGCTGCATCCGGAGGTGGTTGCACTATGGGAGGCAGCCCACGCAAGGCCCTAGTCTGCTCCTCCATGGCTGCAAGCATGCGGGTGTGGTAGGTCTGGTTCTGGAGGATGAGTGTGCGGAGGTCCCCATGCAACAACTCACGGGATGCCTGGACCTCCGCCCTCGTTGCCTGCATCTCAGCTGAGAGCGTACGGGTGAGACGCTCCAGCTGCTGTTCTGTCCTTTGGTGTGTTGAAGCCTCAAGCTCAACAAGAGTCGTCCTGAGGTGAAGGAGCTCCTGCCTCAGGGCTTCCCTGTGGCCCTGGGACTCAATGGAGATGGCCTCCTGCAGAGTCGCCAGTGCCGCCCGCCTGTCCCTGTTGGACCCCAACATGTCCTCCCTGTGTGACTGGCAGATGGAGTCGGTTGCCTGCTCTAGTCGCTCCATCAGCCTTTCTGGGGGGACAATGGAAGTGGCCACCCTATCCATGGCCTGAGCCATCATCTCGGATGATGCAGCCTGTTGGGTTGCCATACCGTAAATGGATTGCTCCCATGCGGTATTGCCGGGTGGCGTACGGCCACCACGTCGGCGGGCACCACACCTGTCTGGGGCAAGGCGAACTGCGCCTTGCTGTGCCGGCACTGCCTGAGGCTGCAGGACTGCATTCCCCCTCTGATCTGCTGGCCCAGGAACAGGATCAGATGTCGCGGAGTGTGACCCTGCATCCGTAACCACCGAAGGCGTAGCTGCCAACACTGACATCCCCATGGAGGGTTCTGACCCTGGTGCAGGTGGGTGAGACAGAACAGAATCCCTCCCTGGAACACTCACCTGCGACGGCACGTAGGTCTCATCCGAATCAACACCTGAGTACAGCTCGGGGGAGGTGCAGCCAGAGACACCCCTTGAGAGCACGACCTGCAGCACTTGTGGGTTCTCCCCCACCACCACACCACGTCCCTCACTGGTGGTTGGTCGGCCCTCGGACCCCTCCTGGGTCTGCACCATCTCCACAACCCCAGCAGTATCAGGTGCGTCTTCCCCTGCAAAGACATGAAAACAAAGAAATGGAAACAGGCATTAGCACCATGGCACACAATGAGGGCTGAGAAGCAAGAGAACCAGTACTTGATTGACACATGTCCCACATGACTAAAACCCTCCCATGCATGCACCCTCACTGCGTATGAAGTGCAGGCAAATGGCACACACTGATGACACCAAGATGGAAGATGAACACATTTTCTGCATGCTGCCTGGCAGTGGCATCACACATTGGCCTGTGATTGCCAGGTGAAACACACATGCCATCACACAGATGGCATGTACCATTGCTATTGAGTGAAGATGGAGAGGAGGACAGCACCTATTCATTCAGTCCAGTTCCCGCATGTAATTGCTTTTCTAATTCTAACAGGTCAGATTTTTCACCTGGAGCTGCCAGTCTGAAATGGTCCAATTGCACAGGGACATGTGTGTACAAATGATATCCAGGTAACTAAGTCACTCCACTTTACCATACCCATGTCAGACATGTGACTAGTGGACAGCGACATGCCTAGTGAAAGTGGTGGAATGCAAACAAACTGACTGAATGAACAGTGAAAAATAAGCAAATATGTTGTGGCAAGGTGACACTTCAAGGGCAACTGGCGTGCAGTTGGGCTAGATGTCTACTGTTGGCAGAAGGGATACTGCTATGGCCAAATGCAGCTGCGCAGGAAGTATTGCATGAAGCACATGGCTGACCCATACGACTCAGGCGCACACACTCTCACCTGGCACACAAACAGAAGCCCTCACACACACACCATGCACATGGATGACACACACATGCATGTGCACTCACCGGACAATGCCTCGTAATCAGCCAGATCTCCCACGCCTTGGATCTGTTCCTCCGGGACGTAGGTCCCAGCGACTGACTCATGTGGAGTGAGTTCCATGTCTACTACTGGAGACCGACCTCCAGTCACTAGAGTTGCGGCATGACTTGAGGCCAGCTTACTCTTTGCCCTGCGCTTTAGGTCATTCCAGCGCTTATAGCAATCATTGGCTGTGCGCCTCACAATTCCAAGGGCACTTACGATGTCCGCAACGGTCTGCCAGTGTGCCTGGCGTTGTGCAGGTGTGGTCTTGGATCCTGCAACAATGACCATCTCGTTGTCATGTCCGGACACATACTCGACAAGTGCATTCAGTTCGTCATCCGTGAAGCTGGGCTTTCTGGACGGGCCGGACTGTGTAGCCGTGTCTGGGGCATCAGCCTGTGCCGGACGAGCACTCTTCCTCTTCCGCTTGGAAGGTGGTGGTGATCCTGAGTGTCCTGCGCCGCTCTGGACACTAGGGGCAGGAGCCCTGGTGGACTCTGTATCAGGAGTGTGGGATTGCACACTCAGCATGGGAGTTGGTGCAGGCATTGGCTCTAGTGTGATGGTGTCAGGGGGAATGTCAGCAGCATGGACTAGGACCGACACTGTCCTGGCTGGGTGTGTGAGGGCTGGGGTGGATGGAGCCGCAGCTGCCCCTGCAGCCTCTCCGCCCTGCCTCCTTGGTGCAGCAGATGACCTTGCTGCCCCAGATCCACGTGGCATGATGGCATCAACGTGCACCAGCGCACGTGTCATAGCCCTGCTGACCTGGAAGTCAGCCATGGAGTCAGCCAGGTCTGGTGCCACAATGGGCTGGTCCAACAAGGGCTGAGCATGGATGGTGTCAGCCACATCAGCCTCAATGGGAGGGGGGGAGAGGGGGGGGATTATGGGTGCCCGTGACTGGTCCTCCACACATGGGGGGACAGGCTCACCCTGCAAGTTACGACCACGTCCCCTACCGGATCCACCACGGCCACCACTTGTGGCTCTTCCACCTTTGCCACCCTTACGGAATCCTCGCCTCCCAGCCATGGCACTGATGTTAATGTGCGTATGGGAGTGGATGTAGACTATTGTCCTGGGCAATTGGGGGTCAAAGGGGTTGGGTACCAGATGGTAATTGTACCCTAGTGCTCTATCAAGGCTGAATGTAACCCCTGGGGAAAGATGACGGGTCACGCAACGCACAGGAGGCCCAAAAAAGGGAGATGACGTGCACGCAACCCCTCCTAGACCACGTGTGCAGAAAGAAAAACCTGCACTACGCTGTGGCACCCAGAAACACAAGAATGAACGTATGCGTGTCACACGCAGCCTAGAATGACCTCTGAAGGGGTAGGCTACACACGGGGCAAGCACAGATGTTAGATACGTGCGTGACTCACCGTCTGCCTGGCAAACGAGCGTGTAAAAGGAGCACGTTTGGTTGGCAACACCCCCGCCAAAAGAAGATTTGTACGCTGTCTGAGGAGACAGGACAACAGTAGAAGGGAACACTGTTTGAGGGAACAGGCCCAGGTAAACCAGTAAAAGCGAAAGAAGAGAAAAAGCTGTCAGAGGTAACAGGGAATACGAACTTGAAACGCCTTGAAGTAAATCGCGTGTGAAACGACAAGAAGTACAGAATTCACCCACTCGCTCTCCACGAAAAGCACGTACAAGGAAGTGGTGTTCTACGCGTACCTTTTATACAGGCCCACACGTCCAGCGTCACTTACGCGGCGTGTACGCGCTAGGGCCATTTCCACCAATTACACGCTTCGTCACTTCTGCGTGTAGGGACATTTCCACCAATTACACGCTTTGTCACTTCTGCGTGTAGGGACATTTCCTCCAATTACACGCTTTGTCACTTCTGCGTGTAGGGCCATTTCCACCAATTACACGCTTTGTCACTTCTGCGTGTAGGGCCATTTCCACCAATCACACGCGATGAGACTCTGACGTGCAGTCTTTCCACGTGTGCTCTGTCATCACGTGCTGTGTGGGAAACACCCGTGCGGGTCACGTCACAGACGCGCTTACGCGCTGAGGGCCTTTGGTCCAATAGAATCGCGTATGCGTGCTGACGCGCTTACGCGCTAAGGGCCTTTCCTCGATTTTCACGCTGACGTGCAGGATTTTCACGTGCCAAATCACTCCGTACCAAGCTGGCCACGCGTAAGCACACGGAAGACCACGCTCCTGCCCAGAAGGCCGAACTACTGCCCCCCAGAGCCCCGAGCACGCTCCCACCTACCATCTGCTGCTGCCTGACTGCCTGCTGCCCACGTGCACTGCCATTTGCTGCCTGCACATCAGCCAGGGGTGCTGTTGCTGTGACCACCCCTGCTGGTACCGAAGACTCCCGACTGGAATTCCATCGCTCCACAGCCCAGCCCCAGGACCCAGTTGCCCACCCACTCCTGCCTCTGGGGTTGTCATGTCGGGGCAAACACCATCTGTGACCACTGACAACCCCCGGCCAGAGAGGCAGAGGGGCACCAGCTTCAGTGCCACCGAAGTTGGTGTCCTGGTGGAGCAAGTCCTGGGGCAGTATGATGCCCTCTTCGGAAGTTCCCGCGCCGACAAGGAAGGACGGACTCGGATCTGGACTGACATCGTGACTGCCATCAACGCGGAGGGGGTGGCAGTCCGGGACTTACAACATGTCAGGAAGCGCTGGGAGGACTTCAGGTCCAGGACCCTGAACAAGGCCCGGCGCCTCTTGAAGGCAGCGGATGCCAAGGGGCGCCGGGGCCACTTGTCGGAAGAACAGATGGGGGTCCTGGAACGCATATCCCCAGCGCTCCACGTCCAGGTCCTGGAGAAGCAGACCCGTCTGGAGTCGAGCGGTGAGTGTACATGCATCCTGATTGTGAGCAGTGCGTGTGGTGATTATTCGGTATTGTGCAGGTTGCACATCTGTTTGTATGGGGTCGAGTATGGGTGGGGGTGTACATGGCCGTGGGGCTGACACATGCGAGGGCTGTAATGTGTGAGACATGGATGGTGCTTGTGTGTGTAGGCTTGCATGGCAAATGCAGTTGTGCGTGCACACATGTTTGTATGTATGTGTATGTAAGTAGACATGTCCGTGATGTCACGCATGTATGTTGTATTGGGCTGCATGTATGAGCACTGTGTACATGTGCATGTGTGTGTATTTGACAAGGGTGCAACAGTGATGCAACATGGATGCATGTGACTGCGGTATGTGTAAGCCTGATTGGCAGATGTGACATGGATGCCCGTCTGAACAGTGCGACACTTGGCAGAGGTGTACACATGCATGCAAGTGTGGTGGTGTGTGTACATGTGTGGTGCACTTCCTGTGTTGCATGTGATGTCTGGGTCACCTTTGGCTGCTCATGCTGTTGTATGTGTATGGATGGTGGTGGCAGTTGCGATATGGCTGTGGTATGGCTCATGTGTGCGAGTTGCAATGACATGTGTGTTGGGGATTGTGATGACATGTCTGAGGTTTGCCAATGCCACTCATGTGCAACTGTCATGTGTGTATGTGTCCATTGTACAGTGCCCTGATGCCTGTGTTTTGTTTCTCCCTGTCTGCAGCGTCAACTGATGAAGAGGGCGGAGAAGGTGCTGTGGAGCACAGCGGCGGGGATCCGACCGCCAGCCGGAGACGCAAGGCCCGGCTCCCCTCCCGTGTTGTCATCTCGTCGGGGAGTGAGGAGTCCGGTGCCACGTCCCAGGCCGCAGCTGCCGGGGGGAGGTCCAAGAGGCGGAGGTTGGAGTTGGACTCCTCGGCAGCAGAAGGGGCAGCTGGGACCGACCCCACAGGGCCCAACAGGGGAAGATGGCACGGAGTCATCCAGGTTGGTGGGGGGTCTGGTGGAGGAGGAGGCCGTGCAAGCACCAGAGACGGGGTCTGGAGGTGGGGATCCCACTGGTGCTAGTGGTGCAGTCCAGGACCAGGGACAGGAGGCAGCACAGGCCGCCGCGGAGGTGCCTGTGTGCAATCCTGTCCCCGATCCTGTCCCTTCATCATCTTGCACCAGCAGGGATGCCTACGTCCAGACCCGTTTCCAGGCAGGCGATGAGCTGACGTCAACTGGCATTCCTCTGCCTGCGGACGTGGCTATCCAGGTCCGGGTTGAGCCTGTCCTGGCTGGTGTGGCGTTGCGTCAACGGGCCATGCGAGGTGACCTGCAGTCTTTTCATGGAGAGACTGCACGTCATCTCGAATGGCTCGTTGACCACGTCAGCCTGCTGGGACAGGTCACCCAGACCGGATTCCTCCGTCTGATGGGGCTTGTTCCGACCCCCTCCTCAACTGGACCCCCTACGCGCCAGTCGTCCTCTGTGCCATCTTCCCACCCATCAGTCACCTGGGTGCCCTGTGGAGCTGCCTCTGACAGTGCGGCCAGGCTGGTGGAGGAGGCATCCCTGCCACAGTCGGGAGTCGGACGTCCAGCAGGGGTGGCCACATCAACAACTGCACCCCAGTCGGCGGAGGATGTGCAGGCAGCAGGAGGCAGTGCACGGGCAGAGGCTGAGCAGCAGCAGCAACATGGTGGGAGCCATGAAGGCTCGGGGCCTTCGACATCGGAGGGGCAGGCATCGGCCGGAGGGCAGGAGGACCCAGGACAGAGAGTGTCTTCCGTGTGGCAGCGGTTGGGCCACGCCATAGGTGCGGAGCGGCGGCGGGCGGAAGAGGCGCGGCTCACAATGGTCAGGGCGGAGAACTCCATGCGGAGGGCCCTGAGGCGGGCCGAGTGCCTCGAGGCAATCCGCAGGGGGTTGGAGGAGGACACGGCGTCGTCCCTGCGGACCCTCGGGGCCATGGAACTGGACCGCCTCCGGGACATCGAACAGGAGTTCGATGATGCCCTGGCCCGGAACACCACGGAGTGAGCCGCTGGACTTGCCCGCTGCCTTTGTATATAGTTCTTTAGTTTTAGGTTTCCTTTGTTTTTTCTTATGATTTGGAGTCGACGGACACTGCTCCACTTTTTGTATATAGTTGATATTTAGGTAGGTTTTTTAGGAGGTTTCCTTAGTTCAGTTGTGATGATGGACCCTTGTTATTTTTGTACATAGTTCTTTGTTGCATGGAGAGTTTTTACATTTCACTTTGGACAAAATTTTATGGATTTCATTTTCTACTTTTGTGTTTTTATGCGGACATGCAGCTTATTTTTTCACATTTACATTGTAGTTATTTTTCTTTCTTTACCATTCGTATTTTTGTCCAATACATTTTTTTTTCCATTGTTCACTGTGTGGTTTCATCTCATTGGTTTCATGCATGTCATGTTGTGTGTTTTCCCATTCAAGTTGAAAATCTGTGTGTGACGGACATGGGTTCATTTGCTTCATGAACATTGGGGGTGTAACATGTGTTTTCATTTCCATGTGGGTGAATGGGTTACTTGGTAGGGCTTTTTGGCTGTGGAGGCTGACCATTACGCACATGATTGGGGATTGTGAGGACCTGGTGGGGGCTGCACATGGTGGCAGGGGGGTGGGGGTGGTGGGAGACATGAGTGGGGGCCTGGTGGGGGCTGCCCATGGTGGCAGGGGGGTGGGGGTGGTGGGAGACATGAGTGGGGGCCTGGTGGAGGGTGACCCTGCACTGCTGGGGGTGGGGGTGCAGGGGGACATGAGTGGGGGCCTGGTGGAGGGTGACCCTGCACTGCTGGGGGGTGGGGGTGGTGGGAGACATGAGTGGGGGCCTGGTGGAGGGTGCCCCTGCACTGCTGGGGGGTGGGGGTGGTGGGAGACATGAGTGGGGGCCTGGTGGAGGGTGACCCTGCACTGCTGGGGGGTGGGGGTGGTGGGAGACATGAGTGGGGGCCTGGTGGAGGGTGACCCTGCACTGCTGGGGGGTGGGGGTGGTGGGAGACATGAGTGGGGGCCTGGTGGAGGGTGACCCTGCACTGCTGGGGGGTGGGGGTGGTGGGAGACATGAGTGGGGGCCTGGTGGAGGGTGACCCTGCACTGCTGGGGGGTGGGGGTGCAGGGGGACATGAGTGGGGGCCTGGTGGAGGGTGACCCTGCACTGCTGGGGGTGCAGGGGGACATGAGCAGGTGTGCAGGGTAGTCCCCTGTTTTGTGGGCTGCCTGCTGGGGCCGTGGAGGGTGTACAGGGAACACCTGTGAGGACCCACCCAGCCTAATTGCGTGTGATAATTCCCACACACCCCTGTAATACACGTACCTGGCCAAATCGCATGTGAGAATTCCCGCGCACCCCTGTAATACACGTACCCAGCCGAATCGCGTGTAGAACTTCCCGTGTACCCCTGTAATACACGTACCCAGCCAAATCGCGTGTGATAATTCCCACGTACCCCTGTAATACACGTACCCTGGCCAATCGCGTGTAGAACTTCCCACGCACCCCTGTAATACACGTACCAAGCCAAATCGCGTCTGATCATTACCACGCACCCCTGTAATACACGTACCAAGCCAAATCACGTGTGATCATTCCCGCGCACCCCTGTAATACACGTACCCAGCCGATTCGCGTGTAGAACTTCCCGTGTACCCCTGTAATACACGTACCCAGCCAAATCGCGTGTGATAATTCCCACGTACCCCTGTAATACACGTACCCTGGCTAATCACGTGTATAACTTCACGCGTACCCCTGTATTACACGTGCCCTGGCTAATCGCATGTAAGACTTCCCGCGTACCCCTGTAATACACGTTCCCTGGACAATCGCGTGTTGAACTTCCCGCGTACCCCTGTAATACACGTTCCCTGGACAATCGCGTGTTGAACTTCCCGCGTACCCCTGTAATACACGTTCCCTGGACTATCGCGTGTTGAACTTCCCGCGCACCCCTGAAATACACGTACCCTGGCAGCCTGGCTAATCGCGTGTATAACTTCACGCGTACCCCTGATATGCACGTTACCCGCTTTGCGTTCCTTGTTTGGCAGCCCTGTAAACTGGTCCAGGGTTAGCGCAGCCCTTTGCGATGATTTAGCGATTTTGATGGCTTTTCCTTGCGCGAGGGCGTTCTTGGGGGCGTTACTGGCGCTGCTGCAGGGTCGCTGCGATACTCTGCGCCACGGCTGGTTTGGGAGCCTAAAATCCATGAATACGCTGTGCGCGGAAATCGTTTTTAGCGCACGTGCCTGGCGCAGACAATCGCACGCGGACACTCTGCGCCAGCCGCTTGCGACACTTTTCTGCGAAATTCTATGAATTACCCAGTAAGTTTCAGCAGCGAGGCTATCCCAAAAAATGGATTACTAACTCATACAAACGAGCTAGATTCACTCCCCGGGACACTCTACTACTACCCAAAGATACTGAGCCACATGACAAATTAGTATGTGCTCTCATGTATAGCCCCCATACTTTTCTCATCAAAAAGCCATCAAGAAACATTGGTCAGTGGCCCAACTATCTTTACCAGCAGAACCACTACCGATCTTCGCAATGAAGAGACAAAAGAATCTTAAGGACCAACTTGTCCATGCATCTTTTTCACAAAAAATGTCAAGATCTTCCACAACAAGTTGGGATCTGCGCCCACTGATGGGTCATTTTCCCTGTGGGTCCTGCTCTATCTAAAAATTTGCAGTCAGGACTAAAACATTTACTGTGCATGGCAAACCTTGGGAGTTACGACATCATTCAAACTGTAAGACTGCCTGGGTGATTTACTGCATTGAGTGCCCCTGTGGGCTCAAATATATGGGAAAAACTACACGACCAGTCCATATCAGAATCACGGAACATCGTTCCAGGATTCGTTGCAAGTCAATCAACTCACCGCTAGTGAGCCACTTTATGGAATATGGCCATACCACAGAGGACTTACGATGGTGGGTGATTGACATTGTCAAATTGTCAAAAATTCTGCCAATCCTCTCAAGCTTTATCCAATAAGGAGGCTCGATGGATTTTCCAATTGGATACGATCGCCAATGGTTTAAATGAGGCATCTCCATTTTGGCGGTAAAACGCTTTAATTTAATTTAATTTTTTCTTTCACTTATTTACTTATTTTGTTTTTTCGATGTTGATGCATCACGCATATCCTGGTTTATCTCTGTCCACCATTTGTACCATTACCCATTCATGACCTGAGTCCATTTGAACACAGTAAGATATGCCTGACTATACACATTTCCTGGCACAGCATTGTTAGTTTCAGTCCTCTCTCTATGTCTGTCAATCTTTGAATACGGACCATATTTCCTGGCATAGCACTGCTAGTTTTAGTCCTCTCTCTATGTCTGTTAATCTCTGAATGCGGACCACGCCCTCCGGAAGAGCGTTGCGTCTCTACACCAGCGTCGTCCTCCTACACTGCCGGCAACCAGCTGACAACTGTAGGAGGCTCCAGAAACAAGCTCCGTGCAGTATATGATTTGATGCACGCCTTTGGAGGAGGCCCCAGCAGTAAGTCCAGTGCTGCACATGTCCTCGTGCACGACAAGCCTTACTAGTGTGTCTGTTTTTTTAAAAACATTTCTCTCAAACATTTTGCGTCTGTTGTTTCAGTCACAACGTGGTCCTTTGCATTTTTTGACCTATGGCTTAACGGAAGCAGATACAGGCTCCGACTCTCCGTTTCCTTTGCACTTAACGTGTGCAACGCGCTTCCTTTTACAAATACGGTGAGTCTATGTATTCTTTGCCTGATTTGCGTTCGGTTCACAAATTGTGTTATTTCTGTACACAAATAGTTGCAACATTTGTGTTCTTTCACAGTTCTGCCTTATATTGAGATTCAATCTCATTCCTCTTGGTATGTCATCGTAATGCACTGACTGCGTGACATTCTTCTCTCGGCGAGCACGTCATGTGCCTTCTGAGGTATGACTTTGTATGATTTGACCTATGTATTTACCCTCCTCCTGGCGCATCCCTGTGTATCATTATATGTTTTTCTCTAAAATGGCACATATACTGCATTCCTTTACGAGGGTGATTCTATCTCCATACACTACTAGGGCTTTTTTATATTTTCATACTTATCTATGGGGTCACTGCCTGCTAGGTGTTAGGACACTGAGGCCTGATGCTTTCACCATAATTGGTATCCTCCTTGGTTTATCTCCCATCTCTAGCAAAATCTTTGAGCTCAAAATATCCCCTGTAATTATTATTTCAGGTGGACCTCCTATTCTACTGCTAGCATAAAGGCTGAACTTGAAGATCCTAGTACCTGATAAAGGTGGTTTCTATCCATCAATACACCACCGAAACGCCAACTAGTCCTACGTGATAATCGCAGGTGCCGTGTGCCCCTGCTCTTTGTCACTGTGGCCATACACGCTTAATAGCGGTAGGCGTATGTTTTTCGTTGTATTATGTACTTATCAAACTAGTATATTTTTTGTTGTACACCCCTTTCAGCCTGTGACATAATCTATGCCAGCTTGTGCAATTACCATGTAATTTTCTGTCAAACTAAAAAGTAATTGTACATTTAAATTTCACAAATGAATATTTGTGTGATACTGTTTATGTTGTTGTTCTCTTCAGCTAAAATTAGGCCCAATACACAGCATTCTGTGTGATATTGTTTATGCTGTTATTCGCTCTAGCCGAAATTAGGCCTTGTACACAGCACTCATTGTTTGGTGCATGATCTGTGTCTTTGACTTTGATTACTTTTATCCCTTAGACAAGTAAGGGTCATCCAGGGATAGTTTCATTTCTATCAGCTATCTCGGCACTTTTTCTGCTAATACTAAATCATTTTTTCTGCAGCATGCATATGTTGGTTGCATATGTACAATCCGATGTGGGGTTGTACTCCTACTTCTGTTAATTTTTGTATGACTCCGTTTTCATTGACTTAATTGGTCAAACAGTGTGTTTCCTATTTGTAAACTGTATTGTTTATGTATGTTTTTCGTTGTATTATGTACTTATCAAACTAGTATATTTTTTGTTACAAACAATAAAATAAAAGAAAGCTTATTTTTCTATATTAGTGCACCTATTCTCTTCTTATCGGGTCACCTTGATTGGCGATATACCAGAAAATCAAATACTGACAATTTGACATAATTTGCTGTTTAGGCTACCAGTTGAATAATTACTGATAGCTATGTAAACGATACCTTCAACTTAGTTTGTTCAGGAACACCCTTGTGTTTTCATTTAATACAATCAATCACATGAATTTATTCACAAGTGCTATTAAAATACAACCCTATATTTTTCTCTAAAGCCAAAAACAAATTTAAATCCATTGAGTCTAAATCACATTACATGTGTAGCAATGTACATATGGTCAGATGAAAATATCAAACATTCATCTAGACATTCATCGCACAGTGTTAACATAAATGTCCATTTGGATAAGTACATTCCAATATGCCGACGCGTTTCGGAATCACAAATTCCTTTTTCAAGGCTGTCAACCTGTTACTACTTAACATTAATTAACATCTGCCAGTCAAACATGTAACTGTGTGAGTATGGTGTAAAGTCGCTACATACATTTGTTCTCATATGTAAAAAAATATGTTAAAAATAATGATGCTTACCACACCAACCTTTCAACTGGTGGATTCTATCACAATGATTGGAAACTCCCACTCAAAAGTAATCTAGCAAGTGTAGCTCATTAGTAAAGAAACTTCTCTTCCTCAGACTTCTGTGATACACATGGATCTGTAAATGAAGAATTCTGTATGAACTCCCCAAAGTGTAACACACACAAATTTCCCCCACTGTTACACGTGTAGTCCTACCTGTCAGAAATGCTTCACTTGGACCGCATATATGCAGCCATATTTAGAGCCAGAGATTCGTGCCATGAGGCACTTCTGGGTCAGGCGAGGCAGACATTTTGAAATGGCCAACAGAGCGACTATTTTGGAGTGACTATAGTATTGAGAGTGCATACTAATAAGTGCCCACAGCATTAAAATACTCATTGAAAAAACACTGAAGAAACGCATGAACCCATTTCATAACTCACATAACTTCAATCCAACAAACAGTAATTCTAGTCAATCCCAATCTTTAGGAGTGAATGTCAATCTTTAGGAGTGAATGTCACCATAATTAGATCATCCAGAGCATCAGAACAATACAGTAATGCCCCATATCATTGGGAATTCTAGGTGCACGTAAAATACATATTTGGATATTAAAATAAACCAATGTCCTGCATATTAGCCTGCACACAGTCTACCATGATATTGGGCCTCATTACAGGGTTTCCAGTCCGGTAACAATGGTACCAGTGTGCTTGCCGGTACTGTTGTTACCGGACCGGCAAACTCTGAGTTGT
Source organism: Ambystoma mexicanum (assembly GCF_040938575.1). Lineage (NCBI taxonomy): Eukaryota > Metazoa > Chordata > Amphibia > Caudata > Ambystomatidae > Ambystoma > Ambystoma mexicanum. The sequence goes on from NC_090934.1 coordinate 906,137,404, forward strand.
GCTGCTGGTGCCTTTCATTCCGCCAGGTCTGCCCTGGCGGAATATGAAGGGCACCTGCGAGCCCAGCATGCCTGTAGCACCGGCACCATTATGAACGGTGCCGTTGCCGGTGCTACAGGCATCCCCATACCCACTGAGCCCTATGGGGCTGAAATGGGAATGTCGATCTACCGGCACCCGCGAAAGGGCAATTTATGGGGGCGGTGGGGTCAGAATACCCCGGTAATTGCCCATTCGTGGGTGCCGGACTATCATGCCGGTCTTACCGGCAAGGCTACCTCCATCCTCGTAATGAGGCCCATTGTCCTTTTTCACATCCTCTTCCCTCACAGTTAACACATGTTACCCCCTTGTGCCATTGAGTCCATACGCTCCACCCGTACAATTGATTTTTGCAATAATGTTCTTTTTAGGTCACCCCCTCTGTTGGATGGGGTTACCTGTTCCAAAATGCTACATCTTAACTGAGTTATGGAGTGCCTGGCCTCAGTGAAATTTGCTGCCACTGGAGATTTAAGGGTTTTACAGCATACATTGGATTTATGCTCTGTCCACCGTGTTTTCTTTTTCCTTGTGTTCATACCTACATAAAATAATCCACAAGGACACTTAAGTGCATAGATGACATTTGTAGAATCACTTGTACATTAGTGATTGAGGTACATCTTTTCCCCCGAGCATGGGTGAGTTATGATGTTACCCCTGATGAGGTTGTCACAATGCCCACAGTTACGACAGGGTTGTGTTCCCATACATTTAGTCTTCAAGTCTTGAAGTAACCTATTCTGCTCTCACCAATTCTACAAATATAAATGTTAGGTTCAATGCCTGTCTCTGGTATTCTTCCGCACTCGAGATGCTTCTGTGGTATCTCAAGAACTGGCTTAGTGGTAAACAGTCCAATGTTCGTTTCGGATGAAAACTAGTCGCTAGAAGTCTGCTGATCCCTCTCATTAAAGACAGGTGAACATGCCCCTCCCACAAGCTGCCCTGAGTGATTTACTGTTCTTACCCTTCCTCCTCCCCATTGTGACCTAATGGCGAGCGTCTCAACCAATTGCTTAAAGAGAAAGATACAAAACGGTGTGTGACACACCATCCTTATTCTCTGCTGCTCCCTTCCAGAAAAACCAGGCGAGTGTGCCTCTCCCACAAACTGCCTCCAAGATTTCCTGTCTCCTTCCACTCCTCCTTCCAGGTGTCACCTGGTGGCATATGTCTCATATACTTTCTTCAAAAGACAGATGTTTACTGTTGTGTCACCGACTTCCTCAAGCATCTGCTTGTTCCTTCTAGTAAATACAGACATGAGTGTCTCTTACTCAAACTGCCCTCAGGTCTTTGCGGTGACTTCCACCCCTTCTCCCAAATATCAATCGATGCCACATGCTTTGTCCACTCACTTCATGAGATAGGTACTGTCTGATGTGTCACCGACCTCCCAAACTCTCTGGAGATTGCACTTGTGCAGATCACCCGCTCAAAATCACTGAATGTGTCACGCAAGGCTGCATAAGCATAACCAAGCCTACACCTCACTCTCTGACTGAGTCCCAGTCACTCACTACCCCCTAGCATCCTTCTTACCACTACTCTAAAAACACTCCTATTGTTAAAACAATCTTCCCTGAATATCCTAAACATGCCTCCAGAAAAGACCTCCTGCCTCCTGAAATCTGCCTGATTTTGAGTATAAGCCCCTTTAAGCCATGTCATCAAACCTCAGACACACGTTTTTAAAAGTGTGTCTGAGCTTCATACCGGATGAATCACCGAAACGTTGGGTCATTTGAATTTGTTGTGGGAAATGTAATCAAGGTCTGGATATGACCTATCATGGTTTTCGTTAATGATCCATAATAGGAAGTGTGCAAATGATTGGTAGTTTATTCCTTTTAATTCTATAATGAAGGCACATACGCTCTTTCCATGTGTGGAATGGAGAGCAGATGGTTTATATAGAGTAAAATTGACTTTAAAGTTCTGTTTTCCTTCAGATTTCTTTGTAAATGTTTTTTTATGAAAGTAGTAGCGTATTTTTTTCATTTGTAATGGATTTAATTGTATTTTTCAAGTCACAACACCTTTTTCTAGGTTGGTCTTTGATTTGATTTATAAAAGGTGTGAAATGAAATCTGGATTTTGGCAGGAGCATAGTGTTGTATGGGTATAATATTATTTTAGAAGCATTCAGGGGGCATGGTTCCAGCCTGCTGCCCATGCTAAAGGACCTCACACTACTCAGGATTTATGAAGTTGAAGTCAAGCGTTCACCACCCAATACATTTAGCCAATCAAAGGATTATTGCCTAATTGTTTATGAGCTGTGAAAACAGTTATTTATTAATCTTTTTCTTGAAAGAAACAAAACAAGTAAACAAAACATAAATGAAAAACATTTGTGATGTGTGTGACAAAGTTACATGTGACATAACGAAGAAGGGAGCTTGGGAGACTCTCGAGGCTTTCGAAAGCTAATCACTATGTGATGATAGCACAGAGGCAGTATACTGGGAATTCCACAGGGCCTCTCTCTCGACCCCATTTGTAATTCCCAGGCCCACTCCATGCCACCACCAGTCCTGGGAGAATCAATACTGGAGTTATATGGAAGAGTGATGAGGAACATGTGATCACAGTCTGTGAGCAGACCCTCGAAGACAAGAATGACAGTTTGTGAGTTTGCTCAATAGACCTTGTGCACTATCCCATTAGAGCAGAGACAGTGTTATGCACTGATAAAAGGGATTCTGGGCCCCTTAACATAGCTGACATGGTTATGAGATGATCAGCTGTAGGCATGTAGCCAGCCACCATTGCCCAGTCAGGCAGAAGCCATTATAGAGCTGCCTCTCTTAAAGATGTTTATCAGTCCTCTTAAAGTCTCTGTCTGTGAACTAATCCTTAGGAACACCAGGGGAAAAGTCAGGATTTGGAGGCAGGATCCACACCATCAAACCGTCTGGAGCAGCAGGAGGAATCCACCAACCACAAGAGTTATTTGACCAAGTTATCCACAGAATGTAAAAGGGGGAACCAGGCAGTCTAACACTTAGGGAGTTTGAAAGTTGGTTGGAGGTGAACAAGCGAGAGTAATGTGCATAGTGAGAGAAGAGAAGAGAAGAGAAGAGAAAGAAGATCAGGGACAGGTTGCAGTAGGAATGGGGGAGAGAGAGAGAGATATACAGAGAGGCAGATGAGGGGAGGAGGATCATCAGAATATGTTTGAGGTTGGAGGAGGGAGAGATACTGAACTTAAATAATCAGTGGAGGTAAAGAGTCAAGGGAGAGTTTGGAGCTATAGAACAGAAATATGTGGAGTGAGTAGGAGGTAAAGAATGTAAAGTATAGGTTGATGCAGTAGGAAGAAAAGTGTGAAAGTGAGGAACATGTTAAGAAAGGGGGTATGAGAGAACTAAAAGGGAGAAAAGAGAAACTATCTCACACCAACTATTTTGTAGGAGGAGAGGACAAAGGAGGAAAAAAAGAGAGGACAGAGAGAAGGAGGAAGCTCCTGCTGGGAGAGAGAAAAATAGAGTTACGGCAGAGAGCCATCCAGAGGCAGTAGGAGGAAAGAAAATTGACAATGAAGGAGGGGAGCAAAAGAAAGTCATAGTCCAGAGGGCCTCTTTCAATTGTGGATCATGCAGGGGGAGAGCCTCACTCCAGCTCCTGATATTAACCAGCAGAGAAGGGAGGAAAGAGAGAGGAGTAAGCATTTCTGGGAAGATATATTCCTACATGTTTGTTTTATACCCGGACAGCTAGTTGGACCAGAACTTGTGATGGGATACTGAGTGACCAGAGCCTGTTGTGGGCTCCAGACAAATCAGAGCATGTGATTGGTGCTTAAACCAATGCCATCCTGTTCTTTGCTGAGGCCTGGATAACAATGATTAAAGCCTGACAATACACTCTGGAAGAGGAAGAGCTAGACTCGCAATTGAAAAACTCAAAAGCATCAGGAGTTGTGTTCGAGATTATGACAATCATCATTTGTTAGGCAGAATCATATGCAGTACCCTTTGGGAACACCACACACAATTAAGACTACAAGTGCAAGTACAAATTCACCTTTGGTACAAGCCTGTACTACACAGTAAAGTGGTAGCAATGGCTGAGCAGCCAGATGGTAAAGTGAGCAGTATCAGAAGTTACACAAAGGACAGCAATTACTATGGTTCAAACAAACACTGACTCGAGGTTTCTGAGTAAAAGAATATACGTTTATTTACACCATCTAAAACAGTCCACTAATATAAAGCAGCAGAAAATCACAATCTTAATATACTACACAACACCCAATCAATTCTGCACAAGTTAAGCTCAAAATGAAGTGTGAGCAAAATGGCACTCCAGCAATTTAACAAGGGATGGAAAGGACAAGGTTATCAAAAATCAACAACACCAACAAGTGATAGGCAGGGCAATCTAGAAAAGGCTTACTACAACTAGGATCGAAATCAATAGGTCTCGGCCAATTTTAATGGTTCAGAGTCTTTGCAGAGGATCACACAGTTCAGAGTAGTTTGCGGTTAAGTCTTTGCCAAGAGTTCAAAACGAAGTTGGTTGGAGGAAAAGTTATTCAAAAGAGTAGAGAAGAACAAGCCTTTGGAGAGGCAAAAGATTTAAAACTCTTTCACTGCGGTCGGACCGAATGAACGACAGGATTTGACCAGTACCTTAGATGAAGAAAAATGCTGTAGCTGAGGCGGTAGTTCCTGGTAGTTCCTGCAGGCTCAAGGTTCCTGAAGCAACTGTCGGACTAACAAGAAGGAGGAAGAGTGGAGGGTCCTGCGCTACCCAGGGAAGAAACCAGCAGCAGAGCAAAGCGACGAATAAAAGGTGTGCTACTTAAAAGCACGAAGGGACTCTCTCAAGCTGGCTATCCGATTTCCTGTTGCACAGCAAATTCGACCAGGTTGAAGAGGAAGGCACAGGGGATTTGTGAGCTGGTTGGTCCCACCAGGCTCAAGGGGAGAAGACTCCTTGCTGATCTTCTCTGTCAACGAAGTTCAGGTGATTGGGACCTGAAGCAGGGCTTCACCGAGATGTCCAGTAGTTGCAGCAGTCGTCTTCCTTCAGCTTCTCATTGGCTCTCTCAATACAGTGGCGACTCTGCCTTCCAAGTCCCAGAGACCTGCTTTTAAGCAGTTTTCCATCAATCACACAGCAGGGTGGCTGTCCTGGCAGCACAGTCACCTAGCCAATCAAACTGGAGTGTGACTTGGGTCTCCAAGGAGAACCTGCGCAGGGGGCCTAAAACCCCTCCACACATCCTGTCCACCCAGACACTCAGGCGCCTAAGGAGGGCTTCTGTGCAGAAGCCCGCTAAAGGACGGCGAACAAAGGAACCAAACCTGGTTTGGCACGCAGAGTAAAACACAAGAAAGACCTTTACAAAAAGAAATGGCGAATAAATCCAGCCGGAACCGAATAAAAATTAAAGGGGTCCAGCGGGTTTAAGTTTGAGGCTACCACCATAGCCTCTAACAGCACCGAGGCTATTTTCATAGGTCACGGAAAAAAAAATAAAAATGGTAGATACTAATGCCACCAGCAAAATCTTAGAGAAAGGGGAACAAAATAATGTTCCATGAGAAACAGACAAAAAGTGACCCTTCCAGGACTCTATGGAAGATAGTTTGTACTGGGTCTGTAAATTTAAAAAGACTAGTAAAAGTCAATGGCAACTTTACATGTTCTGAGAGACAGTAGTCAGTCCCAGAAAATTGAGCTTAACAGTGTGAAGTCTGAAAAGACAACCCTGTGTCACTGCACTGAAGGTGCTGTGTGGCACACAGTAAAAAGATAATGCCTGTGGACTAGGTGAGACTCCATAGCCCATGAGTACAAAAGCAAAAAACATTGGACATAAAAAGTTCAAAGCCCAAAAATATAGCAAAGCTGCTGAGGGACTCAACAGGTAAGGGAATTAGCCATTCTGTAAAATTCTCCCTAACATCATTGTACCGCTATATGTCATGATAAGGAGAATATTATTTCTGTATTTATTCTTTTGCACATTAGAGGAGTTCACTGACATCAAGTCGTGATTTTTTTCCAGTTGGAAAAGTGTATGATTCCTTGCTTCATAGTGATACAATGTCTTGTTTTAATGTTCTTTCTGATTAGGATGTGTAAAGTGTTACATACTCTTTGAGGACAAACCACAATTTCTCTGTGGTGCCTTTTCCTTTCTCAATTATTGGCAATTAAGCTCTCAACACCTTATTTTCCCAACTGGAAAGCAGGGATCGCAAGTGTTGATTGAGAAGGAAACACTTTAAGGTGACCTAAAGGAAGTGGTGAAAGTAACATACATATTAAAAGGTGTCACAAAAACAAACAAATTAGCATATGACCATAAACATCATTGGCTGTTTAAATCAATGTACTCATCGGATCACATTTCACAGTTTTTCTGAATACTTGCCATAGGTAAACACATTGGTAATGGTACTTGAAATTTAAATGTATTAATTTGGTTCAATACATTTAAAATACTTTATAGGTAACTCAATTTCATGTGCAATGCAAAGAAGTTCAAATACTTTATTGCCTGTTGTCTTCACTAAAATTCAGGAACACTGATACAACTAAAAGGAGTTGGAGAGCACCCTTCTTTCCCAGGTGAAGCTACTAGCAAACTAGCTCATTCATGTCTCATGCATGTCTTGCCCATGTATCTTGCCCATGTATCTGCTTCAGGCTGTTTTATGATATGGAAGAAATTACAAGAAGCTCTACTCAAGTTAACTCACTCTCTGGATTCTAGAACTGTCAGCTCCAGGGATGGCTGCCTGGAGGCTAAGCTTGTGCACCTTAACTAAATCCCTGCTCTACTATGGCTGATTCAAACATAATTGATTCAAAACAACCCGCAAAAAGGCAGAAGGGGGATGGAGATAAAACCTTAGATTAAAGAGAGGTTAAAATACTGGACCTGCTGACCAAGGTGACCCTGGATGTCTCTGAAATCAAAGAGAAGATGTCTAGAGCAGAGGGATGATATGTTGAACTAACTGCCTGCATCAGCAGAGTGGAGACTCACTTGAATGAAGAGAATGGCACGGTAGAGAAGATGGAAAATCAGACTAAAGAACTTCAGACAAGGAATGAGAAACTGCTCTTGAAAATATCAGAGCAAGAAAATGTTTCGAGGAGAAACAATGTTAGGGTTGCTGGCCTTCCTGGAGACATTGAGAGGGGAAAAGCCCATGGAATTCATAGAAAAAGTCTTGATTTCTCTACTCAAGCTGGATCCTAAAACAAATCTGGATTTGGAGAGGGCACATAGGAGTTTGGGTCCCAAGCTGTCTTTCGAACAGCGACCCAGACATTTTTTGGTAAAATTCTTAAGGTGTACTATGAGCGAGCTGGTGCTTAAGAAAGCCCGAGAATTACATGCATTATCTTGAAATGTTCATGGAGTAATGAGTTTTGGGGATCTCAGCCGTGATGTCCTAGACAAGAGAAGAGAATTTAAAGCTGCAAAAGAGAAAGCAAAGGCATAGCTCTCAACCTTTTTTTGTCAGCAAGGCGGGTGAAAACACCCGATTTTCTTTTTGGCGGGTGAGAGGCCCATAGAAGTGAATGGGCGTATGAAGGACTTGGCGGGTGATTCATCTGCTTTCAAGGCGGGTGACACCCGCCAAAAGCGGGTGAGTTGAGAGCTATGGCAAAGGCAAAGAATCTCAAATACTACATGGTTTATCCAGCCATCCTCTGTGTTGTCAAGGATGGCAGACTATTTCCTTTTAATGAGAGCAAAAGTGCTGAGGCTTTTTTGAGTGACCTGGAAAAGGAAGATGACTTGGAGCCCATGGATGCTACTGCCTCAATCTCACAGACATTGTTGCTATTAAAGAAGAAAAGATAGATGGAATGCACTATGACTTGGATATTAGCATACTTTATTGGTTTATTTTTCTTCAGAAGACCTTTTTTTGGTTCAATTGTTCATCTGTTGTAATGGTTTTTTTTTATTTATTTTTTTTAACTTTAAATACATAATTCTGCCGGCGGCAATTGCGTCCGTTAATTTCGTTTACTTTCCATATGATCAAGCCTCGACCTATTAGAGGAAAGGCCCTACATGCGTTATCACGTTGTAGGAAACGAAAGTGACTGTAATGCGGCCGGAAACGTTAGTGTGGTGGAAAGGAGACGCACTATGGGATCGGGCAGCAGGGGGCATGGGGGCTCCTAAGACATCGGCAAACGTGGCAGACTTTGGATCTGGATATTTAAAGGCTCGGATGTTAACAGCGTGGTAAGCCACTCAAACAGATTGTGCAAACTCATTTCACTGTTGAAATTATATGCAGTCATTTTGCATGCTTCCTTGTCAGCACATTTTGTTCATTGTCCTTGTTCATCCAACGACGCCTCTTCTGACAGTGCCTTCCAATTGGGCATATACATATACCAGGAAGTAATGGGGTTCCATAATTGTAGACCGTTTTCAATTATCTTAAACCCCTGGTTGTCGGAAATACTGTACAAAGGATAATGTGAAGTATGCTAATTCATGGGCAGAGAATATAGTTTTAGATGGCTAGGATGTATTGAATGCTCATGCTGTCCCTTTATATTGTAAATCATGGGTCAGAATATGATGTTCTTATTTTATTGTACACTTGTTGGGATACATGTTTTCATTTAAGTGGGGGAAGGAAAGTGTCTGTAATGGGGGAGGGGGAAGTGAATCAGCTGTTGCCATGCGACTTTGATGACCAAGGAAAGTCTGTTAATGTGTATACGCGCTATGGAGGTAAAATTAAGAGTTTATGCACCATTTGATTTCAGCACAATTTTTGGCTGGTTCTAGCAACTTGACTCCATGTAATATACTGCACTATAGATGAGATTCTTCAGGTAGAGATCAAGGTTTTGGCTTTGTTTTGGGTTTTTGATTTAGAAGCTGACATTATTCATGTTTAAACAGACTCTGTCATGGGGCACGATCGTATGGCCTAATGTTGAATGCATGTTGGTTGTTACCACAGTCAAGGACGATCAAGTTGGTTCATGGCTTATATATGATTGCAGATTATATGATAATTCCTGCAATGATAGGGATGCATCATCCAATTAGGTGAATTCCACTCATCCTATCGGGAAGCACAGGAATATTTCAATGCTCAAGAGTGTACTATAGAAGAAAAATGGTGATAAATGTCATTATTTATAAAAATGGAGAGAAAGAAAATTAAGGAAAAGGTAGGGAAAACAGGGAAAAAGGGGGATAACTTAGGTCCATTGGCATTGTGAGGGATGCTCCTGGCACTGATGTTAACACATGATTGTGGCACTTGATGAGGTCATTCGGAGGGGAACCTAACAAGGAATATGGCCAGAGGTGGGTGAGAACAAATGGCGGAGATGCACTTCCATATCAAGCTAATAGGTGATAGGTTATATGGCAAGAAAGATACAGGTAATGGGCTTCGAGATTAAGAGGGTACGTCCCTGTCATGAGAATATGTGGTGATTACAATATTAGAGGGGTAAACTGATGGGTTATCAGGGTTTATATAGACTCCAAAGGGTAACATGGAAAGAAAGGTAGAGACATGAGAGTTGTGAGGGATGTAGTTAAAGAAGGGAAAGAGGAATAAAGGAATAGGTAAATGGCTTGCGAGCGGTTGTCAATTGAAGCTGCAATGGTCTGAAATGTTATGGGGGAGTGGGGCGGGGTTGAATGTTATTATAATTTATGTTCTAAAACAATGAACCAGGTGCAGGCTTTGGAGTGATTACAGTTCAAGAAGTTGACATTTTTGTAAATATTGGAATTCAACATCACCTCGCGAAGACGGTAGGTGTAGTGTTATGTATATTTGTTTGTGTGTTGATAGTTAAGTGTTTTTTGTCCTTGTTATCTGTTGTCTTGTGGACACATGTGCAATTCATGATCTTCGAACCCACTTATATTCTGTACAATGGAAGGAGATTGCATTAAGTGGTTAGATATATTCCAGAAATGTAAAAATAATCGGAGAATTGAACGTATGTTCATGGAATGTTAAAGGTCTTAACATCCCAAGGAAGAGAAGAGAGGTGCTGACCAGATTGAAGAGGAAAAAATTGATATTGCCCTTGTTCAGGAGACTCTCCTGCTAGAGGAATCAAAGCATTGCCTTAAGAATAATTTGTTTACAAGGATGTTCTTGAATTATTACAATACCAAAATGAGGGGAGTGGGTGTACTGGTATGCAAAGGTCTGAATTTGAACATGGAAAAAGTAGTGATGGATGAGGAGAGGAGGGTAATTCTGATTGATGCTAAATATGAAGGGAGATTAATTCCGATAGGGTCTATTTATGGCTGTGTGTTAGTGGAAGCTCCTTCTTTAAGAGGCTATTGATGCTTTAAGGAGAAATGAATTGGGAATACATAATCCTAGGGGGTGATTTTAACTGAAGAAATATGAAGTAACAAAAAGTAATAAAGACAAAGTAAATGTGAGAAGGTTGAGGGAACATCTTAAGCAGGAAATGGATATCCAATATGAGAAAGGCACGTTCTTTATGAGGCAGAGGTTCTAGGAAAAGGCGACAAAAATGGTAGGTTGTTAGCTAATAGGTTACGCGGTCTGATAGATAATCCCTTTGTCCAAAAAATAGAAGGGGAAGGGGGAGAATATAAAGTTAAAAAAAGAGGAGATATGCGAGAGCTTCAGGGAATTTTATGAATCTTTATATAAAGACAATCATCTCCCAACATCTGATGATATGGAGACGTTTTTCAGTAAAATTAACCTGCCAAGGTTAACCGACAACCAAGCTGCGACAGTTGATGGTCCCATTATGGAGGAAGAAGTACTGTCAGCTATTGAACAACTCAATAAAGGTAAAACACCAGGTTTGGATGGCCTACCGGTTGAGTTTTATCAGGCATTGAGTCGGGTACTGGTGTTGTTCTTGTGCACACCATATAATGGGTTCATGACTAATGGGGAAGTATGTCCCACTATGAGAGAAGCTTGTATTGTGGTACTCCCAAAACCAGGCCAGGACTGTAAAAAATATGAAAACTACAGGCCGGTTTCATTACTAAATGTTGACCTCAAGTTGTTCACAAGAATCATGACTAACCGACTTGATAAATGCATCAGTGCCCTGATCAGTAGTTCCCAAGTTGGCTTTATGCGAGGTAGATATGGGTATGGCCATATTAGAACACTAATTGACATAATTGTACTGCCAAAGGAAAAGATTCAGGAAACATTATTCATTTTTAAGGATGCAGAAAAGTCCTTCTATAAGGTCAACAGGGCTTTTCTGTACCACACGCTTGGAAAAATGGGCTTTGGAGACACTTTTATAAGAGTTATTAAAACATTGAACTCATCAATTAGTGCATAGGTTTGGGTAAACCGTGTCATGTCTTCTCCATTTCCTCTATCTAGAGGTACTAGGCAAGGATGCCCATTGTCACCATACCTGTTTAACTTAGCATTGGAACCACTCATTGCATACATAAAACAGGAGCAGAGTCTTCATGGACTTAAATTTGGGAATAGCGAAGTCAACATTTTATGTTACGCAGATGACATGACTATTATCTTAACAAACCAAACAGACGGTTGTGAAAAACTTAGGAGTATGTTTAAGGAAGTGGGACTGTTATCCGCCCACAAGATAAATTGGGGTAAAACAGTGGTTTTCCCTTTGGATGTTGGATATCCCAGTAATGTTATAGATTCCTGGAATTGTCAATGGGAGGTGGGTGCAATGAAATATTTGGGGGTTTACATGGTCCGAGGCTTGAAAAAGATGGCAGAGTACAATGTTACAAAAGTATTGGAGAAAATTAGGAGAGATATTATAAAGTGGGGTCAATTGAAACTAGCGCCATGGGCGAGAATTAATTCCATAAAGATGGTGCTTTTACCAAAAGTGCTCTATATTATCAGTGTATTTCCTTGAGGTTCACGAAGAAGGTCATCCTTAGTATCGATAAGTCTTTTCAAGGGTTTCTCTGGGGGTAAGGTAACAGATCTAAAATCCTCAAATAAGGTTTAACACTTTCTGTGAAGGAAGGGGGATTTTGATATCCCAATCTAGTAAACTACTGTACTGGGTTTATTCTTAAAAAATCAACGTTTTTATCTTTCTGAAGTTAATGATTATGTCCCCAATTGGCATGTCATTGAAAACGCACAGTTCTCACCTTATGCTCTGGGCGATAGGTATTCAATGTCCAAAATGATGAATTCTACAGTAAGACAACCTACTATGTACACAACTAGGGAAGCGTTGCAACATTTTACGATAAGTAATGGCAAAAACATCTGGATACATTGCGATGCATCTTTGTGGCATAATATAGGGCTGCAAATAGCAAATAAAACTTTATGCTGGCAGAGTTGTATTAAAAAGGGCATACCTAAAATATGTGACGTATGGGTGAATGATCACATGATTCCCTTTGATCTGCTAAGAGAATCCTTTGGGATTGGGGATAGAGAACGTGGGCGTTATGGAGTTTTAAAAACACTTTTGATAGAAAGGAAGGGAATGTTCGGTGATACCATGAGAGAAAGACCATTGGTGTGTGAGATTATTCGCTCTCTCCCATGTGCAGTGTCAACATACATGAAACTAATGCTGATGGAAAGTTCACAAGTAGAGGCATGGGAACAACTTCATCAAGCTTGGATAGAGGATCTTGGCACAGATATTCCAAGCAAAGTATGGGAGTACCTACTTCGTATAGGGGTGCAGACAAAAATAAACCTGGGGCTCAGGTATGTTAGACAGCGGATTCTTTGTAGACTGTATTAGACATCTTCAAGAATAGCTAGGTTAGGACTTTTGGATGCTGATAACAGTTGGGGTTGTGGTTGTGGTGGGGGCACCCTAATGCATATGTTATGGTCATGCTCTAGGGTATCTGCCTTTTGGAATGAAGTTTTAAATAGATTAGACATCGTGCTGGTAGAGTCTCTTCCGTGTACGTTTTACTCTTCAATTTTGTTATCACACAGAGAAAGAGGGGATAAGGCCAGAGTTAGAGAAAACTGGACTGATGAGGTTTTGGTAATGGCGGCAAAACAAATACTAAAAGTTTGGAAGTCGAGGAAAAAGCCAAATGTAGATGAATGGTTGTTAGATGTTCGAACCTTACCAAACTATGAGAAAGTTATGTTAATAAAACAAGGAAGAGAGGGTTATTATTAATGATTTTAGGGCTACTTCAATGAATTGTACAGTTAAAAGTTATTAACCACGTGTATTATTTTCTGTATTTAGTAGTTAGGGGATCATTGTATTTATTATATGGTGGTGTTTGTTGTGCCTGTCTGTTGTGATTTTTGTTTTTAAGTCAAAGGTCTAATATTTGGTTGTAAAGTAGAGATTTATAATTGCTATTAAGTTTTCACCTTATGGATTTATGGATAGTATTGTATAATTGTTAGTGGATTCATGTGTTTTACGACCTGGATGTAAATCCATGCTGCTAAGAATATGTTGTTATCTTGTTCTTTGATTGTTCATTCTAAAATAATAAAGAAAATGATTTTAAAAAAAAAGATAACTCACTCTCTGAATCCCTGAGAATGTTGAGTTGTGACCACTTTAATTTGCTATCAACATGTGACTAACACAAGGACACTTTCTGTTATTTCTGGTGACGGTTCGAAATGCCAACATGCAAAAACTGCTAAAATAACCACAATTTTAGCCTTCATTCAAAGTTATTTTATACAATGGCTGGATGGATCAAAAAGGGAACCTTTTTTGGACTGACATAATAAGCTGTTTTCAGAGTCAACGTGAGTCTAGAGAGAAGCTGTTATACGAAGAACAATGTGATGTCCTATCTAAGAAGAGATAAGATGCAATTGGACATGTTTGTTAATGTAATAATACTTGATGTTCACAGATTTTGTTTTTTTCTATCTTTATGTGATGTCATTAACTTTGTACGACACTCTAAATGGTTAGGGATAAAAGTACTGCAAAAATTGTGGATTTCAGATGGTAATCAGAATGTTTTGTGCATGCTTCAGTGCCACACAGCCCATAGTGATTGAAATAAATATTTCTCAAAAACCTGTTCTGGGGTTGGTTCAAACAGTCATTCTTGGCCTGAGCCCAAGTTGTTTGTTTCTTTGTGAAAAATTCACTAAACTCATGTTTTCTTAATTGTTTTAGAATGTACCGGAGAACATGGACAAATCCAATTGGTAAGATTCACAGCTAATACATTAACAAGTGTTATGATAAAGGTAAACATTCTTAAGGATACCGTCATCATCAGTGCACCTCACCAATGTTTGTTAAGTATTGTAATGTGGGGATGGAAGAACATCTTGAACTGCACATAGTAGAACAAATGACCTGTGCAACGATGTGTTGTTTGCTGAATGTGAGCAGCATTGTTTTGATTGTAGTAAGTCAGGGGATACAGAAGTAAGTCTGTGACTAAATGGTGGGGAAAGAACTTGTATGAAATTGACTTGCCTTTCTTCAGGAAAGGACAGTGATGTTCTGGTCAAGTGGGAAGGTTGAGGTTCAGGAGGATCAGGATTGATTTGATATGGCAATGCCAATAGCAATGCCAATAGCTACTGTTTCAACATAGAAGATTTGCTGAAGCCTGCTGACCTGATAGACTGTACCACATTAGAAGACCAGAATTTTTTTTTTAGGCTAAGTCAGCTCCTCATGCACTGCCCAGCCATGTACTGCTACTTGTTACTTGGCCATGTACATTTTCTCTCCCTGATCAATTACCTAAGCCTTTTGCCATTCAAGACACCTTTCATGCTGTCCCTGCCCCCGCCATCTTTGAACCTATTGTGGTGGTTCTCACCTACCCAGTGCCACTTGGTCATGGTGTTTCTAATCATTTCAAGATCTTACTAGTCATGTGCTCTTTAAGACGGTGGGCGGTTTGGGAGGGTGGAATTGGGGCTGCCTCTCTTTCTTCCCATGTCTCTCTCAATATATCCCAGATATCTTGGGGCTCTCATCTGTAGAGTAATTCAAACGGGGAGAATCCTGTAGAAGCCTGGGGGTGGGGGAGTACCAACTTAATATTGTTTTCAGGGTTTTGTTAAACCTTTCTACAAGGCCATCTGTCTGTGGGTGATAGAATTACATTCTTAAGGTGGTAATATGTAATAGTTGTTTCACTTCCCCCCTTGAGTTTGCTTTTAAAGGTAGAGCCCTGATCTGTTAACATTTCTTTGGGAAACAAACCCTACTCTCAAAAAGAAGGGGAGTAGGTGTTTCAGGATTTGCTGGGTGGTATTGGCTCTAAGGGGGAAGGCTTCTGGATACTGTGTGGCATAGTCTACTATCACCAGAATGTATTTGTTCCCTAACCAAGATGTTTCCAGAGGTCCTAGAATGTCCATGCCAATTCTAGAGAACAGTACTTTGATAATCGGGAGACGTTGTAAGGGTACTGGTGGTGGCACATGGGCACTGTTCTTTAGCAGATCGCTCAAGAATGCACAAAGGTCCTAATATCTGCATGAAATCCAGGCCAAAGTGGCCGCCTATCTGATGGGAATGGGCTATTTGCAGGACCACTTGCTTATGACTCTTTGGTATGACTAATTATGTTCTAAATAGGCCTTCTGGTTCTGGTATCAGTTCTAGGATGGCTTCTGCTAACAGTTGGTCATTCCTTTTGGCAATGGCAGGGTCGGGAAGAGTTTCTGGTTCTTCTTCCATGACGCTTCTGGGCTCAGGTCTAAGAGGGGTATCAGATGTTTCATCAGCTTCCCCGAAATCTCAGGTGGCCCGATTCCCAGCCTCTTCCTGTACCCCAGGGAACATTGCTCTTTCAAGCACCCCCCTCTACAATTGTGTCCCCTGATGGATCTGCAAGGGATCTTTCCCATGGTTGTGTAGTAATACCTTTATATCTCCTCTGAAGTCTGGGTTTATTACTCCTCTTAATACATCAATTCCAGATTTCCACGCTAACCCTGACTTGGGAGCCAATCTGATGTTTGTGTGTGGGGGTGGAATCAATACTAGATCAGTGGGTATTAGTCTTCTTTCACCTGGGGGAAACATTTCTTCCCTACTGCTGCAAATATTGATCTCGACTTGTATTGTATTGAGCCGTATCCCACTCTGACACCATTTGTGAAGGCATCATAAAGTAGACACAGACATCTGAACTCTTTGTACTTTTATTAAACCAAATGGAGGGTTGATAAAAGGCCTAATTTGACCTATACTAACGTGGGGGTTCCCTACCTAAATGAAACAAAGGATAGTCTAAGTCAGGATGTCCAATAGTAAATGTCTTTCTCTGTGGAAAAACCTATACTTGCCCTCACAATCTATTTGTATACAATGTGTAGGGATGTCAGCTTCAAAATCATAAGTGTTCAAATAACAGTTCCAAGCTTCTTCCAGCTCTGGGTTGGAAAGGATCTCCCTTCCCCATGATTCAGGATAGTCCACAAAGCCCCCATAAGGGGTTTCCCTTCTCCAAGGTTTCAAAATAGTTCACAAGACACCAAGGGGTTTCCCTTGCCCATGGCTTCAGGATATTTTAAAGAGCTTAAAGGGGTTTCCCTTCCCCAAGGCTTCAAGTCTTTCAACAATTTTACAAAGTTCAAATCCTCAGTCCCAGTTCATACTGGGTTTCCTTCAGATCCACCCCCAAACTCTGTTGCATTTATTTCAATTGGCTTTTCGTTGGTTGGTGTCCTTGATCTAGGGGTGCAGATGTTGGACCAACACGGTCCACCCATTAAAGGTCACACAACCGAAACACCTAGCTAGTTTCTCCATCACCTGCTACTTGAAATGTCATTTGCATCTTTAGTTTGCTTCAGCTTATCAGGCTATGGCTCTTCGAAGTTAACCTGGTTTCTTTCCCTGCCAGGTTAAGGCTTTTCCCTTTCTGCTATTTCTTTACACAGACTGCCTCCAATATACCCCGGCATCCCTTTCCCACTTCATGGGACCCTCTAGTCTCTTCTGGTGCCTTTTGTTTCTCTTGCAGTGAACTGTAGCACCGGGTAGGGTGAAGTCTGCTTTGCTTTCACTTCTTTTGGCTCCCTCTGGATACTGCAGTCGCCACTTCTCCCAACGTCTTGGGTAAGAGCTCTGATAAGCCTTGTCTGGCTTGCCTGCACATGCAAATGCCCCAGAGCCCCTTCTTTGCTTTCGGCGTCCCCGCAACCGGCTGCTTTCTTGCTGCAGTTCTCGTCAGTGAGCCTCTTTGCTCCACCAGACCATCACTCGCTATTCCATCTTCGCAGCTTCCCATGGAGATTTGGTCCTTTTGCATCTACAGCTGACCCCATCTTCCTTCTTGTATCGCGGATATTTAAACATCCTGCTGAGCTGATTGGTTTTCTGACTATTAGACCACACATCGTTGGTTCTAGAGTAATTTGTCTCTTTTTGTTACTCCTTCCTCATCCCAGTCCTAAAGAGGTGTGTATGAGTGAATGTCAATGGGAAAATACGGATCTGACCTACATTAGACAACAAAGGTCTGGGGTATTGAGGGAACATTGTGAGAGGGAAAAGGCAGATACCATGTCTCATCTAAGGATACTTCATCTCCTCCCTCTAAGTCTCCTCCACCCAGATGATCCTCCCTCGCATATCCACCGCAGGGTCAGAATCTGATAGCTACAGCCTTTCCCTAGCCACCTTAGGGGAGGATATATTTGGAGAACAAGTGAGGACGCCCTCAGATTCCTCACAGCACAGAGAATGGGGCATATACAGTGGAAGGTGGGGGGATATAGTAATAAGTCAATATGTATTGAGGTGTAATTTCCACTTTAGAAGATGAGGTTGTCCACTGGCCCGCATCTTAATAACCCTTTAGAAAAACAGTATTATTGCATTTCATGCATCCTACTTTGTAATCCACAAGGACCCATAGGATGAAAAATTAAAAAAATTAAATACATTTATGCGAGGCCAAGTAGAACCAACTGTCAAACTGTGGAGAATGCAAGTTCGTATCTGTAAATGCAGTCCGCATTCTGATTCTCATTGGCTCTAGCACCTGAGCCATTTGCTTATAATATTTTAGATCAAAATTGCATAAAATGTTTAATGCTATGTACACAAAAAAGTTGAATCATCATGTGCATTTTTGGGATGCAGGGTGCAAAGGGCAGAAATAAGAATAGAAATTGGAGAAGGCCACTCATTTAGCAGGTGCCTGGAAGCCATTGGGAAACATAGACAAGTAATCCTGGTTTGCAAGGGTTAATTGGGTGCTTAGGGGATGTAGTCTGTTACTGATTACTGGCCACTACAGGGATAAGTTTAATTGGTAAATTTAGAGGTGCAAAAGAGCTGACATAATACCATAAAATATTTTAATAGCATTGTTTAATATATACTTCATAAACAGTTTCCAATGGTGCCAACCAATAGATCTGGCACCTCACAATGTGTGTCTTACAGAAAAGAACATTGCCATGAGTTATCCAACCAATAAAGAGTTCTGCATTTCCTGAATGTGTTTTAAGTCACTTTTTAAATAAACAACCAGATGTAACCATTCATGAAGCAAATAAAATTGAATTCAATGCTGAAACAGCTATATAAATGTTCAACAACATATTGATGATGCAGTAAGGAATAAAAGGAATGTATAGTTATTGAAATACTGCGTGCAGGGAGGTTTAGCAGCAACACACAGAAGTAAGGTTGTTTAAACTAGAGGTATTATTACAGTATATTTTCAGGAAGGTGTTGGTCCAAATGCTTAAAGGAACTTAGGAAATCAATATGCACAATAAGGATGTCTTTATTCAAACAGTGTCAAGATTTGGCTAACATGTAGTGTGGTTTTTCTCAGGTGTCTACCACTTCTAGTGGGGTTGCACCAAACGGTAGGTTTAAACCTAATTTTGAAAGGTCCTTATTGCTCCTGTGACTCCCTGAATAAAAAAAAAACATTTTCCAAAATATATGTCCAGCAGGCAGTTTCAAAACCCATATTCATCGGCCACCCTGCTGTCCCTAAATTGAAACAGGGATGTTCCAGTGTGTGGCCAAGGGAAATGTTCACAGATCCTAATCTATAAAATCCTTCCCTAATCTTATAAGGCATTTCAAGATTTACTCATAGTATGGACTCGACTTGGTCTTCCTGCTTTCCTTCATATATGTCTAACCACTCCCAGGTCCCTAGCTTCCTAGAACTCTATTAAGGATTCATCTTTGCCTACTGTTCTTCTGACTTGGCTGGCAACATCTCTCACAGTGCCATTGGATTTTCCATCAACCACTGGTATTTCTCTGAGCGAGATGGGTCTCTCATAGACCCTTGTATTCAATATAAGTATTTTCCCTCAGAACTCTGGGTAGACCTTTCTTCAAGCTTAAATCTATTCATGATCTTGGTACTCAGGCCTCACAACAACCTGGTTCTGAGTTCTCATCATGACCTGAGTCTCTTAGTATTCACTTGACAATGTGACCTTGGGTAGTGATTAGTAGCATTCACTTTTGCAGGTCTCACCATGACCTTGGTTATCAGCATTCAATTGTACAGGTCTTATCATTAACTTGGTTGTACGCATTTACTTGTCCAGGTTTCCTCCTTGTTCTCTTGTAAGTTGCAAACCAATGTGTTAGGGCCCAGATAGCCAACAATCATTCTAACTGTGTTACCACCTCGTACCACGTGATGTTCTGCTTGCACCTGCAGGAAGCAACATTGTTCCTGGCCTTCTTTGATTACTTACTCTCTCTGGTTTCCACTGTCACTGCACTTTCCCAGTCTCATTCATCGTGATTGATGGTCTTCCTTCTTTATGTTAACCATGGTGACAGTTGCTCATATTAGGGGATTGTTGTTTTTGCTCAGGATTGGACTGGTTGTGTGGTCTCATCTAATGGATTTTCGATTGAACCTGTCTGCATTGGTTAATCTCTTGATTTCTCTCACTTAGTTTTTCATACCTATAGAAGTACTGCTTCTAAAGCAAATAATGTTGTTTCTAAAGGGCTTTTGTGACTACTGAGGGTCCCCAGTGCGTATTTGCAATTTGCATAAATATCATAAATAGGGTGGAGTATGTACTGGGAAACACCAGAGAAGCTAATTTTCATGAGTTCCATAATTTGGTGATGGGGACGTGTTATGTATATACTTGAATGTAAATTGGTCTTTGCCACCAGGTTGTCATCATTTGCAGGGCAGAGTACAAAAAGGGAGGGGAAAAGGCGGCATACAAGGGTCTATGCTGCCTTTTGCCCTCCCTTTTGCACTCTGCCTTGCAAATCGAGGAAATGACTGCCATTCATACATGGGAGGCAGGGTTTACAATGGATCCCTATGGAGTCTGTCTGCTTTTTGCTGGTGCTGGGATATCCAACACTTGCATGCCAGTGCAAATGCTGGAGTATTTGTGTGGCGGAGATGAAGGGAACAGGGAAACACGAGTTGCGTTTGACCCCTACTTCCTGCCATATAAATCAATGAAAATGAGCTGTGATGTGAATGGGAGGTGTAAAAGCCTATCACAAGGTTTTTACGCCTTCCATTTACGTTACATGCTTATAGAAAATGAGTTCCTAAAGTGTTTTTACTATCACTGCATCTTCCTCTATCTAACCCTGTCTCTCTATGATTGTTACTCACCCTTGGCTCATTGTATTTTTTAGTTTAATCTCTTTGTTGCAGTATGGTTGTGAGGATGCTTGATTCTTCCTCATAGTCTGCCCTCTCTGAGCAGTGGAGTAACGTTGCTGAAAATGTTGGGGGGGACATGTCATCTTAATAAAAAATGCCCCATTCAAATGAATGGGGACAAAATCGTGTGCCATGAAAGTTGGGGGGGACAAACACCCCCGTCCTACCCTAAAATTACGCCCATGTCTCTGAGAAAATCCAAAAGAGCCTTAACCACTGTCTATAGAGACGATCTTGTTTCTATTTGTTTGGATTGTTGTTGTCTATGTATGTTTTGTCAAAATACTCTATAAATAGGTTAGCTGTGTTGGGGGCCACAGATGCACCTATGGATGTAACCCTTATCTAGTAATATCACTTGTCGTCAAACTGAATAGATTTATCTTTTAGGGCTATTTCTGTGTACCAAAATATAAACTATTTGGATGTCTCAATGGTGGGGATTCTCATGTAGCATTTCTGAAAATATTCTCAATGATTCATCTCGTGGTACCTACATATACAGGAATGCTAAATCCATAATTATGAGTATAGTGCCTGTGTCCTTTATTGCTATTCATTCTACTGCTCTAATCATCTACATATGATTTCATTAAGGGTACGCATTTCTCCAAAATGAAATCTGCATATCTGCAACATCTGATACTATGGGTCCTCCTTGGGCATCTGACACATATTTGTGTATATTCAGTGTAATGTAAAAGACAGACACTCGTGGGTTTTGGAGTGCAAAAAGCTCACTCTCTTAATCCTTCAGATAAAACATTATGGGCCTCACTACAAGTTTGGGAGAAAAAAAACTAAATTACTGGCATGCCAGTGTTACCGTGTCCGTGTGGCACTGCTGCCGGAATCTGCGATTGATTCTGAGTCAATGTGCACGTGCATTCCGGCATCGGGAAACGTTTGCACCAGTATGCCGGTAACACCACCAAACTCCCCCCAAAATAAACACACTGGCACCCTCGGTGCCGCTGACCCTGAATGCGGCTCCGCGCTCCCGGACCTACTGGCACTGTTGTTACTGGTACTGGTATTACCGTGACTGGAAATAATGTGTTCGCCAGACCAGGAAATGGGCCGGCGGCCATTAACAAAACACAATCCTCCATTGCAATCCTCAGTGCACAGGAGTCAGCGCCACATCCAAAGCACTGACAACAACCACAGGCATGTCATCAAGGCTACCAACAGCACAGAGGCGCAAGCCGCGGTTCAGCAAGGCTGAACTAAACATGCTGGCAGACAAGCTAGTGGAACATGCTGATGAAGTGTTCACCAGTGACCTACGACAGCAACCACAAATGCACAAAAAGGCCATCTGGGTGGAGGTGGCCCAGAAGGTCACAGTGGTCGGGACAACCCCAGAACAGTCCCAGACTGCCACAAAAGGTGGGACGATCTATGTCTCAGAATGCGGAAACTTCTGTCAGCACAGCACACCCAGGGCACGGCCACAGGAAGCGGACCTGCATCCCCTATCCACCTGCAGCCTTGGGAGGAAGCATGTAGCAGCGTCATGCACCTCAAGGCCATTGAGGAAGTAGGAGGAACGGAAGCTGGAGGTGTAACATCTGCTGAGGCTGGTCAGTACCCCTAAGCCCAATGTCAGATCACACACCTTGTACCCTGTATAGAAGTGAGTAGGCAAACATGTCAAGTAGGTCGTACCCAACACCAGTACATTCCTTCTGGCCTTCCACCCCCTTCAGCCTGGTTGCACACATCCACATAGAACTTGCTTGCAAACCACATTTATACAACACTCACACATCGCACAGGGCCCCTTTATTGCCCTAACAAGATGCACCTGCAGGCACTCAGACACACATCCCCCTGACAGAGCACAACTTCTGTTGTCACCGCTGTGTTGGCACATGCCCAAAGTCACATCCCTGTCAAGAACCTCAACCACCAGCAAATGACCAGATGCACACATCAATGATACATGTGGCCCTTTTGTCCCATCCACCACGGCCCAATCCGCTAAATCATCACCAACACAGCAACTGCGATAGGCAGCAGTCACATGTGTAACACATCCATGTCACAAACAGCCACAAAACCAGGTCATACAGCTTGTGTGGCACACCCATAACACCCAAACCGGGAAACACCAGTACCCCACGCAACAGCCACAGCACACACCATGTTTGCACACCACACATACTCCCACACGGCATCCCCGACACAAGTATGTGTGCATCATGGCATTGCCAACACCATGTCCATGACACAGCACTTACATTGTAAAGTACTAGCACTATGTCTGTCTGATGAATCTACACCCATCACTGATGCCCTGCCTTTCTGGCCCCCACAGGCACATCATCTGACAATGAAGCTGAAGAGCCTAGCGCATCCAGGGCCACCAGGCCAGGCCGCCGCTGGACCACCCACGACTTTACTGCATCCTTTGGCAGACGAGAACAGGCAACAACTCCTGCACCCCAGCCACTCACAATCCAGGGGCACCTCCCGCCCAGCCACCAACAAACCAGGAGGCACCTGCTCCCCAGCCACCCACAAACCAGGTGGCACCTGCCACCCAGCCACCCACAAACCAGGTGGCACCTGCCCCCTAGCCAACACCCAACCAGGTGGCACCTGCCCCCCAGCCACCATCGGACCAGGAGGCACCTGCACCCCTTCTTCAAGGGGGTCCTGCTGACAACATTGGTGACGATGGTGGTGTTTGAAGTGGTGAAAGTGACCACAGCTATTCGGAGGCTGAGGGCTTCAGTCCTGTGGGCCTAATGATCCCTCGACCCCCACAACTCCACCCCTACATGATGTCAGGGATATTGAGGGGCGCCTGTCCAGAATAGAGGCACACCAGGAATCCATGGCCTCAATGGACCAGCAACACCTGCATGAGGCCCAGCCCATGCGTGAGGGACTTCAGGCCAGCTCCAGGAGGTCCGCCCAGTCACAGGCCAAAGCCAAAGGTGCCATTATGCATTTGGCACAGTGTGTGAGGGAGGGGAACAGTGTCATGTCCTCCCTGGTAGAGGCAATCTCCCTGTTGGTGCAGGCCCACGTGGACCAGAGGCACATGCCCATGTCACTGGCTCCCTCCACTAGTTTGACTACAGGGAGTTCCCTTCCAAGCAGCCCAAGGTGTTGATCTCAGCAGCAGAGTCGCCCAGCAGAAGGGCGCACCCCTGAGCCTAAAAGGGGACGAAAATAGGACACTGATTGGTGGGTGTTGGGATGGGATATTTGCGGAGGGGGTGTGGGGATAGTTGGGGCGGGGATGTAGGGAGGGATAGTTGGGGAGGGGGTGTGGGGATACTTGGGAAGGGGTTGTTGGGAGGGATAGTTCGGTGGGATTGTAGAGGGAGTTAAGGCTTTTCACTAATGTAAATAATATTTCTTTCACAATATACTTGGTGTTAAAAAAGAAATCATGACTGAACATTGATATTTCAGTGTGAGTGCATTTATTCATGTACAGTGCCCAGTGTCCAGTGTGCTCAATGTCCTGTGCCTTGTGTGTGTAACAGGTACTCAAAAGTAGTGGTGTATAAGGTCTCCACTTGTGACACGTCCATCCCTGCCATCGTGGCGCTGTGCAATAGCCTCCACCTCATCAGTGTAGTCCTCAACCTCTGGTGGCAGCATGTCCATGTTGGGGGGCAGAGGGATGTCCCGTCTGATGCACATGTTGTGCAACATGGCACATGCAAGCACAATTTTGCCAACATTTTCAGGGCTGTACATTAGCACTCCCCCTGATCTGTTGAGGCAGTGGAACCTGGCCTTCAACAAGCCAAAAATCTGCTCAATGGTGCAGCGAATACATACATGTGCACGGTTGTAGGCCTGCTCATGGATGTTCTGGGATTGCCTGATGGGGGTCATTAACCATGGCATCAGGGGATACCCAGCATCACCTGCACGGGAGCAACAGAAAGTGTACATGTCAATTTACTGGTCATATCATGTTGGCACTGGCTGAATAGTGTATATTTGAGAAGAATAACATGCACAAGCAACATTGAGTTTAGCTAGCATATGTTCATTTTCCTGCATCAGAAGGGCACTTTGTCAGAATGCATTTGGGGTGCGTGTTGAGCAGTTCCATTCACATGGACCAATCACAGACAACATGACCTCTAACTCTTTTCGTACAACTGACACACATGAAATGGATGTAAATGTCAGTAATGGGTTACAAATGAAATTCAACTGTATGTACATGTACCACAGTACTCTTAGCATATGAATGATATGCAAGTGTGATTTTGTGGTTCTAACGGTATGCAGTCTTTATTACGAATACTTTATATGGGCATGCTTTTATGTCGTAACTCATATGACAAAAACACATATTGATAATATATATGTGTGTGGTAAAGGGTTAACATTTTTGGTAAGTGTGGGGAGGGTATTTAGGGGTGAGAAACGGTGGTCAGGGGGTGGAACCCCCCTAACCATCATATATTAGGGGCGAAAAATCGCTTAGTGTTTCTTCATTTTACAAGTTTCGGTCGAAAAGCACTGAATTTTAAAGTATTTGTTATAAAAACATGTAACCAGTACTAACAGGCAAACTTTACCTCTGAAATGTGTGTGCAGCCAAAAATGTTTTGGGGTTGTTAGCCTCTGCATTCTGTGGCTGTGCATCATGAGTTGTGGGTTTGCTTGACTGTATTTTTGCTTGTTGTCACAATGGTGTGGTGCATTCTAGTAGATGTAGTTTTTAGGTTTATCACTGTATGGAATAGATGTAGTAATGTATGCACTATATATTTCTCATACATGGCGACACGGCTATCAAGGCCTTGCACTCTGGCATGCTACTGCTGTGTTGCACTTTGAGTTACACCTACACACTTGCACATTTCATGCAGTCACAGCGCTGAGTAAGGTCATGTCCCCTTCGATGTTTGCGATTTACTGGTTTGACAATTGTGCATAAGAATGTACCTTGCTATAAGTTTTCATCTACCTTTGCCTTTTAGTGCCCTATGCAGCCTCTGTGCACTTTCACAGAGGTTTGGTAATTGTTTCAGGAGATTGCAGTAGGAGTAATGATGGATTAATGCATGCAGTGTGCACATCCACTGGTCATGGGTGTCGAACTGGTCCATAATTCAACCATGCACATGGCCTTATAGTTAGACTTACCCAGCAGCCAGGTATGCTATGCTGGTTACTGCCCCCGCCCCAGTTGAACACTGCACATGGCCTTGTAGTTTGACTCAACCATCAGCCAGTTATGCAATGCTGGTTACTGCCCCCCAATTCAACACTGCACATGGCCTTGTTGTTGGACTCACTCAGCAGCCGTGTACGATGTCCAGTGTGTCCTGCCATGTACTGAGGCAGCGTGGAGGTGCGCAGCACCATGGAGTCATGTGTTGAGCCAGGAAATCTTGCACAGCAATGGGTGATGAGGTGGTGGCATCACACACCATCTGTACGTTGAGTGAATGGAACAGCTTCCTGTTGCGGTATACTACCTCGACAGCATGCCTGTCCACCAGCTCCACATGTGTGCAGTCCATCGCACCAAAGATATTAGGCATGCCTGCAAGGGCATGGAATGCTATTTGTGTGGCATTCACCTTGTCAGCTGTCCGGGGTAAACTGATGTGGTCCTGTACGTGACCCAGGAATGCATTAAGCACCTGGAAGAGCACATGGGAGAAACAGGGTTGGGAGATCCCATGCAGCTGGCCAACTGTGTGCTGGTATGTGCCTGTAGCAAGAAAGTGTAGCACAGACACTACCTTCAGCAAGGGGGGGTTGGCTGTGCGGATATTAATGAAGCTAACCAAGTCATCATGTATCAGGTCCACTATAGAGGTGATTGTGTCAATTTCTAGCTGGTACAGGGTGTGGTTCTGACCAGAGGTGAGGTTGAATGGCGTGACCCTTAGGTGAGGGATTGGTGGCTGCCTGCGGGCTACAACCTCCAGCTCATTGGGGATTTGCTGGGCCATGATAGCCCTCCTTCTCCTCATGCGCCTCCGCTGCATCCTCAGCCTCTCTGCTACAGCTACTGCTAGCATTGTGGTGTTGGAAGGGGCCTGGGGTGTGGGAGTGGTCATTTTGTGCTGTGGCACAGACCAATGGGTCCACCAGTGTTGATTTTGAGCACCTGTGGCATGGTTTTACACACCAGAATCCACTTAACACCTGGTCCGCGATGGCGTTGTTTCCAGAATCGTTTTCACGTTGTTACTGGCATGTCCATGCTGGTTATTACGTGTCGGTCCACCTCGGAATGTGCACATACTTACGCCATGCCGGTATCTCAGGCACGGCTTCCGCGTGTCTCTGCAGATACCGGCAACAGTGTTGCCGGATGCAGTGGATCAATTGCGATGCCGGTATTACTGACATCACAACTCGGACTATACCTGTCCGGAAAAAGGTGCCGGTACGGATATACCTGCAGCGCTATTTCCAGACCGACATACTTGTAATGAGGCCCTATGTATTTGTTCTTAAATCTGTAATAGTCTTTAATAATCTCCTTCAAGCATGGTGTGGGATCTGCATCATTACATTCATTGCTATTGCTGTCCCTGAGTAGGCTTAGGCACTCATTTAAGCACTTATCTCTGCCCATAATCTATCGCTCCACCTTTATCTGCATTCTCAACAATAATGCTAGTATTATTTTTTACTATTTCTAAAGGCTTTCTTTGCAAATAGGTAGCCGTGTGTTGTTCTGCTATTCTAACTGTTCTACATCCCACAATACCTTGAATTTAAAACAAAATATAGATTCCAGTGTTCTAAGTTGTGCCTCAAACATAGAGGGGAATTTCAAGCCTGTCACATGGTCTGATCCTCTTTATGTGCACCAAGAGTAGAGTAATTTTGATGTAGATTGATGTGAGCATTATAATATCCTTTCAAGTGTTGTGTGTGAGAGAATGGGCTGTAACAAGAGTCTGTTAACCATTGTGAATATTTATGCAGTATATAAGTTCATGAACTCACCACCACAAGGCCAATTGTAACATTTGAATAAGAGTAGTTATCATAGGTCCAGACACATAAAAACCAGTGATCAGTGTATAAGATGTACAAAGAGAATGAGATCATACTAAGGTGATTAAAATAATCCACATGCAAATACTAGTGGGTGGTAAGGGAAGCAATCTCATACATCACATTGTTGTCTGCCAAAAGTGATGTTGTCATCCAACATATGTGTTATTATGGAAAGTTAGATGTGTGTTTAACGATCTAAAATTACAGATATCTGAAATTTAGAACATTAAGGGCTACTCAACTACTGAATCAGGGAACATGTGTCGGAGTCTAAGTCCAGAGCTATTTACCCTCCGAAATGATTACTTAATCAAACATTGCAGAAATATGTATGTGATTGGTCCTTAGTCAGTAAACACCACCTGGCACAGAGTCCACTCCCTTGACATAAATTACAAACAGCTTAACACAAGTATTCCAGTTGATATGAAGCAACTTAACTCCAAGTCCCCAAACTATCATCAAACTGAAAGTAGGTTTACTAAATTAACTTCTACCGAAACAATGACAAACACAGAACTCATCAGAACACAGCATCCCAGAAATTAACAGGATACATTTGTATTAGAATGATAAAAATGTGCCAGTCCCAATGTAGAATTACAAGACAATGCATTGACGTGTTGAAAGAACAATGCACATCTCCCACATGCGAGGGAAATGGCTTAACTCATGGAAAAGTATTGAGCTAAACTAAAATGTATAAGGAAAACACAACAAAACACTAGCCTTGACCTTGTCAATTTCCCCTCACCCAAATGTGAAAATCAGTACTTGCAATTACCCTCCTGTCATTGGAAATCCCATCACCTGAAAGGAAAGCACAAATAAAATCCTGCAATTATTAAAAGTACCATCCATGAGGTTATTCCAGCCCACCTAACCCAGCAAAGGAATGACCTACATCATACTGCCACCTAGCTAAATAAAGATGAAGCTGTCATGCTATCTCTCCAAACTCTCAAGGGGTATCAAAGACCTGATGATACAGTTTGCCAAGATATTAGTGGACATTGTTGGCATTAGGAGGTACATAGGCACAGAAAGTTTCAAAAGCACAGACCAGTTGGCCTGTTACTTCAAAAGACAATGAACACAGTGATAAGGATTCAATTCGGACAGTCTCTTAACCCTCAAGCATATTCAAAAAAGCAACATCACATACCAAATGAGAAACTCTGATGCCTCCTCAATAGATCTAAAATTGATCACTGCCCTATGCCATTATGCAACAGCTTCATTGCATACATAGGAGACACTTTAACCATCTGCACCTTTTTCCCCTGATGGAGGTGACTGTAAAGAATAGGAATCCTTCTGACTACTCCCTGGCGAATCCTGTTGCTGTCTCTGGCAGAGGCATCACTATGCCTACATATCCCATACAACGTCTTGACCCGTGCAGACATCAACTGTTGAACAACTGTGACTACCCACATATATGTAATCACCATAAGAGGTAGTCTGTGCAGCATCTGCATGTTCCCTTTGGAGTTTCATGCTTTTACTACATGCCAAATCCTCATCTACATATGAAAAGAGTGATGGACCTGGAGAATAAAGTTCCATTTCAAAAGTGACCGAGAATTGACTGAACTGCAGGTGGGTATGACATGGGCATTGACATCTCTGGTATGGGCAGCATAGACCTCAAACCGGTTGAAGTAATTTCCGTGATGGCCTGTGTGCAGGACACCCTTGCTGCAGATGCCAGACTCACCACTGCACTAGTCAAAGGACATGAATGGCACAGAGCAACCCATATCTGACTCCCTTATGCATACAAGCGCCAGGTGGACATGCAATAAGTTCCTCACATCTTGAAACACAGGCTTTCTCTCTGTAAGGCACGAGGCTAGACATTAGTAATGTATTGGATGACATTTTCTATCTCGTCTGGGCCATTTCGTGCCTGAATTTTAGAGTGGCCCTTCATTGTCCTGCACTACCATGCTATGCCCAATTCCTAGCCAGTGGAGCTGTTCTCTCGATTTCCTCCACAATCAACTTAATTTACTCAGTTAGTTCTCCACCCCCCAAATAGATGGTCCCTGCCCCAGAAAGTGTTGCATATGCTCATGGCGTCATCTTCACTATTCTTCCAAGCCATGCAACAGCTATGTGATATAAATCTGAAGGTCTCTGCTCTCCATGGGCCACAGCGCTGCACGTCCTATCACAGGATGGGGACTGACATTTTGGCAACATCACCATAAGCCATGTCTGTGCCCATTGTCCAAGTTAGAACGGCCCCCACCCCCACTGTAACTGGCTCCACTCCCTTTTCCTACTGACACAGTCTGCATCTGCGCTGCAAGTCTAGTGACAAGCTGAAACTCACTCTTGGAATCCTGGGTGCATGTTGCTAATGCGTCAGTACAATGTGTTAACTCTCCAGTGAGGTTTTTCAGACCAATCTTATGAGACAAAACATCCCCGAGACAACACGGGCATTCATATGGCGAAGTGAGTGCATGCGGCCTCCGATTCTGTGTGGTCTAAAGAGAAGGGAAGAGTTGCAAAGGGAATCGTACAAAAATGTCCTGGGAATTGCGACAGCCAAAAAAGCAGACTTTTCTTTTTAATCCCCCTTTACACCACATATGTATGTGGGGGGTTTTACAGTATAATATTAATATGGGGGCGATTTTCGACCGTCGCAATAATCACATAGATCCGTTGCAAAGGGTTGGGATAAAGGGGAGACTGCTGGTGCAGTTCACAGAGAGGGAGCACATCGACTAGAAGGCAGTTGCATTATTGACGCCTTCTGATATGATGCATGTGAGAGGCTACGTGCAAGCTGATAGCAAGAGGGGAGCAGGCACTACTCTAAACACATTCTGGTGGAGTTAGCACTACCGTGGACATGTGCTGCACTAACAGCACTTGTTGATGTGTTAGCCAAACATGTGGATATATCTACCTCACTAATCATAAAGCACTGTACAATGGCACATGATGGCATCATCAATAATCAAATATGGTGCCAACCCTGCAATCACGAAGGGCATAACGTACTTTGCGCCAAATGACATTCTCCCTGGTCCTTGCACAGACATCCTCTAAATGGCTCAGTACTTTTGTATTGACAAACAGGTCCCCATCATACCAACACTTGCAATGTTTGCGTGAGTATCTCGATTTTATAGTGCCACATGTTGATATTTTACAACATATTTTAACTTTCACCCACCAAAAATGTACTTTCCTACAATATATATCTGTGGGGAAAACAAACCTCCCTTTTCCTGCTGCAACATCGCTCCGTTAACTGTTTTTAAATGGTGGACTGTAGTCCCCACGCTTGTATATGGATGATATCCAACATCATGGAAGAGACGTGCAATCCCATTTAGCATGTTCATCAGTGTCAGCATCTGCTGCTCCCGCCACCTGTTTTTGGATCAGGCCACTGGTGATTATCTCATCCAATTCCACAAACTCAAAGTATGTGCTCTGTAGTTGGTTGCCGGCATGCATTTTGGCCTCATCAATATTTGATGCTTGAGAGGTAGATTCATCTGGAAGTATGGATTCTTCAGTTGTGCAGGACTTGTCTATGAACATCTTTTCAGGTTATCTTCTGGTGCTTGTACATCAACATG
This sequence comes from Ambystoma mexicanum, assembly GCF_040938575.1. Taxonomy (NCBI): domain Eukaryota; kingdom Metazoa; phylum Chordata; class Amphibia; order Caudata; family Ambystomatidae; genus Ambystoma; species Ambystoma mexicanum. The sequence goes on from NC_090934.1 coordinate 906,168,685, forward strand.
GCATATTGCTGTACTTCTCAGACCAGGGTTGATGTCTTAGCTTTCCGGAAGTCTATCATGTTTCTCTCTCTCACTGAGTTGGTGCCAATCAAGTGTTCTATCTTGTGCGGACTTTGCAGTGGGCTGCTGTTGGTGCTGCGGTATGTGTCAGTTGTGGATGAGGTGTTGTCTTGGAATGGCTGATGTTAACATTTTCTGGGTTTCATCTGCAGGACCTGAGGGGTTCTGAGGCATGGCCCCCTCATCTCTATTGCTGTATGAAATACTGGTCAAAATAGACAAGTTCTGATCCACCCAATCTCACTTTCAATGTTCGGTGGAATGTGAAGCACATTAGTAGTGGCTGCGATAATTTGCATGTGCTGCTGGAGTCTGCCTTCACAGCACATAGAGGCAGTTGGTTCTGGTGCTATTGGACAGGTCTTCTGGGAGCAGATGGAGGTTCCAGGTAAGTCTAATCTGTGGTCAAGTGTGAGCATATATGCAGTTGTTTGTTGATGAGCATAGCAAATTGTTGATTATCGGTTATGTGTGCTGAGTGTGTCGTAGTGTGTAGCTTCAGTGGTAGCTTGGACAGGGTTGCACAATTCAAAGTATTCCATGGAAATGTTTTATTGTGTCCCCTAAGGCAACAAGTGAGTGATCCCTGTTGGCAGGCAGAGTTAGTGTTATGCATGTGAGAAATATTGCAATGTTTATATGTGGCTCAGATAGCATGCCCTTTATGTAAAACATTTATGGATCCAAGTGTGTGGCTTTCTTGGGTGATGGGTGCCACAGCAGATTTGCCTGTCCCTGGCTCTGTTATCGCAGGGCCAGCAGCTTACAGAATGGTGTCTATTGTCAGAGATGGGCCGTCCATCCAAAGGGCCTGACACATGTCTGTTGGGGAGCTATGGAATGCAGCCTCCTCTGTTGGACATGGATGCATGCATTGTGTTGTTGCCCATGCCCCTTCAGTGTCATTTGCAAGTGTATCTGTTAAAATTACTATAAATTGTCTATGTCGCACTCATGTGTGGGCCATGCCCTTGTGGATGCACTGTGTCTTTATACTTGTGGGATGTCATTGTGGCTGTGTTTTAGTGCTTTCTGATTGTAGCATCTGTGCCCGTCTCTGTGAAGGTGATGATTTTTGTGGGCACTTGCCTGATCTCTCATTCAGCACTTTATAGATTGTGCCCCCATTTGTGCAGGGTTTGCTGGATCCATGGATTACTTCCTCAGTGCATTTCTTGATTTACTTGTATGCAGCGTGTTTTTTGTCTTAAAGTTCTGTCTGCTTTGACTGGTGGAGGTTATCTTGCAGAAGGTCCATTGACCATACATCGGGTTTTGTGAATGGGTGTTTCATTTCCTGATGTGTTCCTGGAGACGTGCAGGTGTGTCAAAATGGTGCAGTACGCTTTTTCTTTGGAGCCAAATCCTGTATTTTCAAGGTGTTTGTGTTGTGTCATCTGTCACTAGGCTGTGTCTCCTTAAGAGGCAGAGAGATCACGTAGGAACCAAAGAGGGAAGGGGAGGAGTTTTGAGGGAATTTTCCATAATCCTCTGGTGTCACGTCCTTGTTTTACTTAGGTCAGCAGGCCTAACAACTCCTGCGAGCCAGAGTCCCCCTGGCTGGCGGGTGATCCCACTGTGCCAACCACAACTCCAGCATCCTTATCCGTCACTCTGTCCGCACACATTCCAGGTGCCAGCGATCCCGCAGCACGCTACCACGCCGGATCCCGGGCTCTGAAAGAGGAACACTCCAGATGCCCTCATTGAATCAGCATTCCTCGCTGAGAAAGAGGAACACGGCCATCCACCGTACACACCGTGCGGCAGTCTTCCAATGGTCTTCTTAGTTTCCACGTGCAGTAGCACGAGAAGACATGTGAAGCTCACAGGTGGGTGCCTCCTCCTCCCTCCATTACAGGCGATCCCGCCACCACTATGCCCTGCCTCCTCCTCACGACGGCTGCTCCGGCCCCTCCTACAGAAGGTGCCTCCACCTCCCTCCATCACAGGCGATCCCGCCACCATTCCAGCCTATCTCCTCACACGACGGCCATTTAAGATTAGCAATCAACCACAGGAAGACACGTGCGTGGCTCCGCAGGCTCTCATCACTCTGAACAAGTGAATACACGTGTACCAGCTACACATTCACGTTCTTCCTCACACCTTGCCAACACAATGGACTGCCTGGACACTGGGCACCTATAAAGAGCACAGAAGCAGACATACAGCAGTATAGAGAAGCAAACCCCACGGTTTGAGTGGCCACAACATCAGTGACACACCCGTGGAAGCATCTGCTCTAGGGCTTGTCCACATGTTGCACGTGCGCCACCCAGCCAACCACTGCCAACAAAGCCCTGACCCAAGTGGACACACATACCTCAACTGCCACGCCCGCCACAATGAGCAACCCAGAGACAGGACACCGTCCAACCAGGTCCAAATCAACTTTGCTGCGCATGCCGCTCCCGTTCACCATGACCCCACAAGCAGACAAAGGCCCAAGGTGGGTTGAATGGATGGAAGATATTAACCACTTTGTAAAAGTAGCGGGTGAGGAAAAGTCACAGAATCTACAGGACATGTTTATCAACCTCATTGGCAGTGAAATCAAGACAATTGTCAAGACAATTCCCCCAGAAGAACAGCCAGATTACCCCTCACTAATAAACGCCCTAATCAAAAAACTTGTGATTGAACCAATTCGGGACATTAAACGCTACATGTTTAATCAGTGTACGCAGATGGAGGAAGAAACAGTCGATGAGTTCATCACCCGCCTGAGAGTGAAAGGCACACACTGTCAGTTTCATGCATTCTCACTGGACGAGGCAATAAGGCTATGGGTGATAGAAGGGTGCTTGTCCCGGGTCCTGAAGAAACAGCTACTGAAGAAACCTCTTTTGATAGATGAAGTGAGTGAGCGGGCAATCATTTTTGAAAGAGTGGTCGCACAGACCGCCTCCATGACAGGCACGACCAGCTCCAAACAAGACAAGAGTGACCTCATTGCGGCAATTCAACCAATGACCCAATGACCTGGCGACAGGGGGGCTGCACCTTACAGAGGGGCCAGTCAAACCGGGCTCAGACCACAAAGACAGTGCTACCGCTACAGAATGGCGTTCCCACACTCAGGGATGTGCCCTGCACCCTCTCAAAGATGCGGCAACTGTGGAAGAGAGGGTCACTTCCAGTCCATCTGCAGGGAAGGCACCCATTTCCCACACTGCAAATGACTCTGCAACCACAAAACAGGATGTACAGTCGAGCCCCCCCAAAGCCCATCCTACCAAAATAGATTCTACCAACCAGGACCACTGCGTTATATAAGAGCCGTGGAAGAGTACCACCCCGGAGACTACATTCAAGACTATGAACCCTATGACCAAGCCCCACTCCCTGAGGATGAATACGACAGCCCCCGCAAATGTATCAGGAAGACAATGTGCACCAGCAATTTGCACCCTCTTATGGAAGAGACGACTATGATCAATCATACCAAGGAGAATATGTTAACCTCATCCTGGATGACTGAGAGGCGACAGAAGCGCCCAAGATAGCCGTCAACATTGGAAATAGCCAATTTTGTTTTCTGGTCCATTCTGGCGCATACATCACCCTCCTGGGTGAACAAGAGTTCCTACAAATACCAGAGAAACCCACGTTGGCCAAAACCAATTAGAAGATTTTACAGTGGTGAGCAACTCTCCCCCTTCACTCCATAGGACACTTCAAGCGTCAGCTCATGCACCAAGGTCTGACTGTAGCCACCGGCATCCATGTAATCCAGAGCCCAACAAAAGGGTGATGTCTGCTGAGCTACCACACTGCTTCCTGCCTAGGCCTCATCGATATCCATTTTCATGAAGGTGACGTAATCCATTTGGTCGCACGACCAGGCGACAAGAAAGAAAATGCATTCACAATGAAGGCCACCCCCATGCTGCAGAACCTCATCACGAAGGAGACGATCCTAGCAAACTTCCCACTTCTATGCGCTGAACTAGGGAAACTCAAAGGAGCTCTCATTAAACTGCACATTAACAGCACTGGCCGGCCCATTCCACAACATCCCAGGAGAGTGGGATTCCACCTGCAAGAGGCAGTCTGAAAAGAATTCAAGCAGCTGCTCAATGATGGCATCATCGAGCCAGCGACAGGCCTGATCCGCTGGGAATCGCCTCTAGTTATCGTGGCCAAAGAAGAATGATGTTTGAGACTATGCATGGACATGAGGATGACAAACACTGCCATTCAAAGAGAGCGGCACCCTGGCCCACAAATTGAAGACATGATTGTCCAGCTCAATAAGTCTGAGATGTTCTCCAAATTAGACATAAATCCACGGTACCACTCGCTGGAAGTACACCCAGATTCGAGGGGCATCACCACCTTTGCCACCCACAACGGCCTATTTCGATACAGACGCCTCAACTTTGGCATCTCTTCAGTAGCTGAATTTTTTAAAGGAGGCCATTAGACAGGTAATTAGACTGATCCAGGGAGCGCTGAAATACAGCGATGATATACTTGTCTGCATCAAGTCCAGAGAGGACCACAATGCTGTCCTACTGGCGACATGCACAGCAATCCAAGAAGCAGGCTTGACGCTCAATCTTGGGAAATGCCATTTCAGCAAGACGAAATTGAAATTCTTTGGGCACATCTTTTCTGCAGACGGCATGGCACCGGACCCTGACAAGGTCAGCACCATCTTGAACCTACAAGAACCGACACAAGTGGCAGACGTCCAATCCTTTCTAGGGATGGTCGGCTTCTGTGCACGCTATATCCCCCACTATGCATCCATCACCGAACCTTTATGACGCCTACTGCAGAAAGACACTGTGTTCAGCTGGTCGGCTGAATGCCAAGAGGCATTAGACTCTGTCAAAACAGCCCTTGCTGAAGCCTGTTGCATGGCTTACTTCTACCCTGACTGGCATACAGAAATCATCGCCGGTGCAAGCCCTGCAGGGCTAGGAGCCACCCTGGAGCAGACAAGCGGGCCAGACATGCACCCCAGACATATCGTCACATATGCAAGCAGAGCTCTAGTCGCCCCAAAATCCACATACTCGCAAGCTGAAAAAGAGAGGCTGGCGGCAGTATGAGCCTGTGAACACTTCCATATTTTCATCATAGGGAAGAGGTTCACACTTACCATGTCACATCAGGCTCTGCTGTCCCTTTTTGTGAATCCACGCACCAAGATGCCCCCCATAATAGATTGCTGGGGTATCAGACTACAAGAATGTGACTATGACATCATTCAAAGGCCTGGTGGTGACCACAATCCAGCTGACTACCTGTCTCACCCCCCAGCAGGTATGTCGATCTCCAAGAGGGTGACACAGAATATATCAACTACGTGGCCACCAATGCACTCCCACCAACGATCTCACTCAAGATGGTTGCAGGCACATCTGCCGCAGACCCGTCCATGGCATTGGCGATCAGCTTGACAGGAAATAACAATTGGAAGGACTACCGATGCACCGTTTTAACCCACCTGGGGGTATGCAGAGAAGAGATGGTCAGGTATGCAAGGATACACACAGAAACTGCTGTCAAGGACCATGCCATCTTACTGAGAGGGTGTCGACTAGTCATCCCTGAGACACTCTGAGCCAAAGTGATCAAGATGGCCCATCAGAGGTGGCGACAACACGAAACAACAGCTGCGGTGCCACGTGTGGTTTTCTTTCCTGGACTTGATGGTTGACAGATGGCTGAAGTACTGCCTAGCATGTCAGTGCAGAGCAAAGGAAGAGGCCCCTGTCACACTACAACTGACGCACATCCCAGACCGACCAGGGGATAGATTACCGGTTGACTTTTATAGACCCATGGAGTCGGGAGAATATGTCCTGCTGTTCATAGATGAATATTCAAGATTCCCAATTGTCAAGAAAATGGCAACCATTGCATATGCCCATTTGTAGTATCAATGTTCAATGAAGTACTAAGCGAGTGGGGCATCCCAAGGACAATCAAATCTGACAATAGACACCCATTCAACAGCCACAAATTTGCATCCTTTGCGAAACACATGGTGTTCACCCACCAAAAGATTACCCCCAGATGGCCACAAGCAAACGGAATGGTTGAACGATTCATGGCCTCCATTAAAAAGACAATCCAGAGAGCCTGCATCGAGGGTGCTAACCCCCATCAAGCGCTATGCCGGCTATTACGAGATTACTGGAACACCCCCCACGAAGCCAACAACAAGGCGCCTGCTGAACTGATGATACGATACGCGGTACACACCCATATTGTGAGACACCCAGCTGCCCAGCAAAAAGGAGAGCCTGGAGTTGTAAGACGGGACACTGAAAGAAAAGAGAGGACATGGATGAATACAGACCTGAGAAGAAGGGCAGTGCCCGAAGACTTTCAAGTGGGTGATGAAGTTCTGGTGCAACAAGCAACAACCAAAAAGTCTGACGCCCGATATGCACAGAAACCACTCAATATCATGGCCATCAAAGGCACCATGGTGACGGCTAAAAATGCAGACAGAGACGCCACGAGGAATAGTTCCCAATTCAAGCATCTCATTAAGATCGAAGATGAGAGACTTCCACCCCACAATCCTGATCCTGAGCCGCGAGAGCCAGGGCCTGTGGGTCCCCCCCAAAGAAATCCATCACAGAGTGGCAGAGCAGGTCAAAGTGACAGGAGCACCCATGCCCAGCAAAAGGAGTGAAAGACCTCATCGCACCATCAGAAGAAAACCTCGCCTCGTAGAAGAGTGCTGAGGTGGATGTTAGGAAATTTGTCCGGGGGTGATGTTACTAAGCTCTGTCTCCTTAAGAGATCACGTGGGAGCCAAAGGGGGAAGGGGAGGAGTTTTGAGTGAATTGGGTAGCATATTTGAAGCTGTGAAATAAAGAAGACATTCCATAATCCTCTGGTGTCGCGTCGTTGTTTTCCTTAGGTCAGCAGACCTAACATCATCTGTGGGATATTTTCCACGACTGCTGGAGGTGAAGTTTGTTAGGCAGAATCCTGTGCAGTTCCCTTGGGGAGCACTACAGAAGATTAAGACTACAGGTATATGCAAGAAAATCCCTTTTGGTATCAGTCTGTACCACAAAGATTTAGTTGGTAGCTGTGGCTAAGCAGTCAGACTTATCTGAAGAGGGAGATGAGCAGTATTCAGGGTTTAAACATTAGGACTATAATACTATGGAACAAGGAAACACTGACCAAAGCTTTGTATCAAAAAGAATATATATTTATTTTACACACTCTGTTGTTCACACACAAATCACTATCATTAAAGCAAGTTAAATCTGTCAAAAAAAAAGTAGACACAACTCCCTATTTAAATTCTAGACAAGTTTGAGCAAGAGTGAAAACTGAGCAAAACGGCACAGTGAAAACTAAGCAGAAATGGCACTCTTTCAATATCTCAAAAGGGAGGGAAAGGACAAGTTATACAGGTTTAGACTCTTTACCACACCAGCAATACTTCCCAAGTAGATTGTGAACAAGTTAGGCAAACAGTACTTTAGCATATGCAATACCGAGGTGAAAACTGAGCAAAATGGCACTTCAAAAGTTTAAAAAGAGGGAAGGAAGAGGTGGTTATAAGAGTTAGATGCATCAACACATTTCTAGGTGAGAAGAAATCTAAAGAAGGCAGTTGTAACAAATGTAGCCAGAGTCAGTAGGCCTGTGCCAGTGTCAATGGTTCAAGACAAGGTGCCCAAGATCAAAATGTTCTAGTAGCTGCAGTTAAGTCTTTGTTTAACGATTCGAAAAGGTGGTTGCAGAAGGTGAAAGACAATGTTAGATGATAGGGGCGGCCAACCCAGTAGGTAAGTAAAGGATTTAAAACACCTTTAGCGATACCCAACGAAACGGGAGGCCTGGCGGAAAAATGTACCTTTCGCAGATGAGGCTCCTGCGGTGGCGGTAGTTCCTGGCAGTTCCTGCAGTTCGGGCGATCCAGCAGAGGAAGAGAGGCTCTCGTCGTGGAGGAAGGTTCGAGTTACTGCACTGCCCAGGGATGAAACCAGCCGCGGTGCTGCCAAACGAATAAAAGGTACGCTCCTTTAAATCGCGGTCCAGGTGGACGGGTGCCTTGCTATCCGGTCTCCTAGTGCTTGGCACTGGCATTTTGACCCTCGCAGGTACGGGATTGGCGAACTGGTTAGCCCCACCAGCTCAAGGGAAGAAGACTTTTGCAGATGAAGATCTTCTCAAGTTGTTGGAGAAAAGTGGTGAGGATATGCAGGAGGGCTTCACCGGTGGTTCAGTCATTGCAGATGTCTTCAGCTTCTCTCCTCTTCGGTTTCTTAGTTCCAGTGGTGACGTCTTGTCCTCCAGTCCTCAGGACCCTGCTTTTATGCAGCAAGACCCCCATCATACAGCCTAGCTGTCACTCACACAGTGGGGTGGCTCTCCTGGAGGGAGAACCCCCCAGCCTATCAGGGCAGAGTGCGACTTGGGTTTCGTAGGCAACCCTGTCCAGGGTGCCTATTCCCCATCCCACACATCCTGTCTACACCAGACTCAGTGGCACCGAGAGGAGGGCTTCTGTGCAGAAGCCCGCCAAAAGGATGAACAAAGGATCCCCGACCTGGGTTAGGATTATAGAGAAAGACACGAGAAATAAATATTATTAAAGTTCTGGCAATAAAAACCTACCGGAGTAGTTCATTTTAAAATAAACCGGCGGTATGTTAGATGCTTTTAGTAAAATTAATAGCCTCGAACAATGGGAAAATCCCATAGGAAAATATTTGTGGTCGAATATTAACGGTAGTAACCACTGCCACCAGCCAGAAACTTTTGAGAGAGGGACTGTACGGTACTCCCTCGAAAATGAACTTAAGGGAAAAACTATTAACCCTTTCCAGTACTTCCACAGTAAGATGATTTGTACTGGTTTAGTTCATAATTATTGACTATTAAAGTCAATGGGGACTTTACATGCCCTGGGAGACAGTAGTCAGTCCCAGGGTATGGAGTGTATGTTTGGGGATAGCTACGACACCCCTGTGGTACGGCACGGAGGGTGCTGTGTACCACACATGTTAAAAAGATGATTCCTATGAGGGTGAGAAAAACCCCATAGACCATAAGCACACAAGATAGCCTAAAACACACACTAGAAATCTGTCTAAGAGTGGGAAAAAGGGTCTCACTCTTAGCAGGAGAAAAAAATAAACCCTTCAAATCCAGCAAAGCTACTGGGGGACACTATAGGTAGGGGAGATTACCCTTTAGATGAAAATTCTCCCTAACAAAGTTTTAATTTATTTCAGTGTTGGGAATGTTCTCACTTCATAGGCGCACCTGATTGCAATTGGTATTTCCTTGACCAGGCCCTATTTGTTTTGCATAAATTGCATAAGTTGCATAAGAACATAATGTTCATTTTTTGCTTGTTTTTAAAGGATAAAGCAGACAAAAAGTCTGTCAGACCATTGCACAGTCAGTAGTAGAGTAATTACAATAATTATGAACCATACTCTAGTACAATACACAAATGTGTAAATCATGCAGATGCAGAGTCAATATTGCTATGTCATGTGCACATTCAAAAGGCGAAAAGTAACTAATGTTCAGTAGATAAAAGTGCTTAATTGAAAACAGCAATTGAGTCCTATGGACGGGATGAGAAAAAGACAAGAAAGTGTTGATAAGAAACTCCCAGGACCATCAGCAGCAGAATACATTTGCACTGGGGATGATGGGGAATGGGCTAATCAAAGTAGGTGCGGCTCAGAAGGGTAACATCAAGCCAAGAGAATGGCAAGGGTATTGTTATACTCTGAGAATAAACATGGGGAGCCTATAGGTAATGATAGTATACGTGAAAGATAAGGCCCAATGTAGGTTGGGCAACTTATCTGTTCCCCCAACCACAGTAGAAGAGCTAACCCGTTGTTGAAATTGAGAATTTTCAATCCAATGTGGGTGAGAGGCCATCTAGATAGAGTTAAAGCCTGGAAGTTAGGAATTATGAAATGTGATGGAGAATTGCTAAAATAAATATTAGGTACGCCATGGCTGTTCTTTCTTGCCTTTAATTGCTTTTACAAGGTCATTTCAATCATACCACTCCTACTCTTGCCTTGTTTGACGGACCGCAGGATTCTGTCACTTCGCCCTAGGGGGAGCCTTTCCCTTTGACACTAGGAAGGTGAGCCTGCTACGCAATACCCTTCCTAGGGGTAGAGGCAAGCGGGATCTCACCAGGTGAGCCTCCCCCTCTAGGTACAAGGACTCCGTCTGATGAGGAACTCCCTAAACCACCTAACAGCAACCCATGGTCAAGAACATCTAATGAAAGAAAGCATGAAGAACACACTAGAATGTGTTATTGCCAAGCAATATACCTATCAGGAAAGACTTGCATGGCACTGAGATGAAGAAAATCACTTGGGACAGGAAAGTTGGTTAAAGCGGGCCTGGCGCCAGGGACCAGCTATGTGGTAGATCTTTTCAAAATCGGGATAGGCTTGAATGGGAAAAGAAATTCTGCTTGTGGCTACAGCCTGAAGTGCTGGACTGGATTACAACAAACTTGTGCGAGGAAAATCAGCAAGCACCTAAAAGCATGTGTTTGCAAATCGGTCTTATGTTTTATTTTTCCAAAGTGTTAAAAAGTACAAAAACTATTGATATAACTTTGGTTCATGGACAGTGGTTAAGTTCATGTTCTGGGTGTTTGTTTTAGCAGTGCACGGTCGTGGTGCGAGTTAGGGTTGCTTAACTTGCCATAACATGCACATTTCTGGGGGGTTTCAGTTTTACTTGTAGCCATAATGGCCCTTTAACAAAGTTTTTTCATTGAATATATATATATATATATATATATATATATATATATATATATATATATATATTTATATACTCAAGGAAAACACTTTAGTTGTAGGGACGTTAAGGTGAGCAATACATTGTAACAAAACCTTTGAAATTCAAGGAAAATACTTTATTTGCAGGGACGTTAAGGTGAGACCTTAACTCAACAAACCCCCTGAAATTCCAGTAAATCCTCTGCAACTTCCCACCCCCTGTTGCACAGCCTATGACCACAATGATGACATCACAGATCACATCAATAATTGATTGAGCCCTATGGGGACTCACATGGGAATGGGGAATGGTTCCTGCAAGGAGGAATTACCGGGTCCTCCTATGTCGGAATGACCCGGTTATTCCTCATTGCAGGAACCCGGTAAATGAGCCCAGTTTGGTGGCAGCCATGGAGCTAATTCCTCCATGGCTACCGCCAAATTCATAATGAGGGCCATTGACTATAGCTGATTAGATCAATAAGGGAATTAGACATAACATCATTTATAAGTTAGCTCATGAAAACTTTGGTTACCTTAATAACAATTCATGCCGTGGACTTGGCCATGACAAAGACTGGGGTAACAGGCCAGCACCAAAGGCCATAGCTAATGGTCAGTTAGTGTTCAAAAATACCAATGTGTATTATTAAAAGCCATGCCTAGTAGGCCATCACTGTTTTAAAATATACAGTGGGCAACATTGAAAGATGTTGTCAGTGGCCATGGCTAAAGGTCATAGCTAGTACCCATTAATATGTTGCAATATAGAGTTGTCAGAGGCAGTAACTGTGTACAAAGCCTACACTCAATATATCTTAAAATAAATCTTTATAAGACTACTGCCGTTATATACATATATATATATATATATATATATATATATATATATGTATATATATATATATATATATATATATATATTCATATTCAGTGAAAACACTTTATTAAAGGGACGTTATGGTTAAGTTGCACTAATAACAACCTAACAAATTGAATGGGAAAACTTTGTAAAGGGATATTATGGTTACAAGTAAAATCTGAAAACCCCAGAAATGCACCAGTTATGGTAAGCTAAGCAGTGATAACTTGTGCCACGACTGTGCACTGCTAAGACTAACACCCAGGACATCAAAGATGCCATCACAAATGTCATTGATGACATCACTGATGACATCACATATCTGGGCCCCTTGTTTTTGTTCAACGACATATCTAGGACAGGTGGTTTTGTTCACTGACAGTCGGAATATTAAAATTGAAAAGGTGCCATATATCTAGACGTTAACCTTGTTGTATGTTCTTAAAGTACTTTCCTTAGGGTTTGGTCTCAGCTCATGCTGCACATATATATGTAATAAGCAGGCCTCAAACACACAATGTATTTGTATACATGAAGATAAACATTAATGTTATCAACATTTTCTAGTTATGCTCTTTCTTTCTTCCTTACTTTAGTTTCCCTCTATGTGCCTCTGATTTGTATGCATTGTGGGTATTCATATGTATTGTTTGTACTAGCACAAGTGTGTAGTAAGTCTTGAATTGTTAGCTAGTTAATACATTTTTAACATTACTCCAAACTCTGATAAGGTAGCATTCATTATTCCACTATCCACAATGACAAGTTTATAAATAGTGTACTTCTATGGTGCATGCTGCAGCCATTGGCTATGTTTATATATAATTAGGTTCCTGTATTAAAAACAACACTCCAATATAATGGTTTGTTTAGATGAGTACATTCTTTAATAGATTAAGTGGTTCATGATAGGTCTCCCGATCACCTCTGAATTTGTTTTACCAACATTATGATCAGAACCCCTTGTAGGGACTTTTCATCAAATTTGATTTCACATGTGATGTCATCAGTGATGTCATCAATTACATTTGTGATGTCTTCTTTGATATCCTGGATGTTAGTCTTAGTCGAAGATTGGCATTTGTAAGTGTTTCACTACTCTTCTCTAATGTTACTGTATTTTCTAACTTAACTTCCAAAATATTTACTTTGGATGTGGTCTATTTGTTTAAGGAGCTCTTTGGCTGTGTCATGTAGGAGAATGTTATTAAAATGTTGCAGTTCTAAAGCAGGACTTTTTGCATAGTACAGTCTCTGGACAAGATTCTGTATAGTGGAATGGTGTATTGCTAACAATTTGAAAGCAGGTCCTGAAATGCAGGCTAATGAATGTCCTCGCAATCCAGTGTAATTGCACACTGGACAGGAGTCCATCGTTTGCAAAATTATTATTTTAATTTTCTCTTTTACTTTTAGAGAGGGATTGAGGAATTGGCATAAAGATTAGAAGGATAGTTCTGTACATTAAACCTTGAGGTGACAGGCCATTTGAAGACTTGATGGATTGGTTCGGTGGAATGAGGCGTTCATTCTAAGTTTGTTAGGGACATCTTTTCATTGAGCGTTTCTTGTGCCATAAGGGCATTGTCTATCATTTCATACCCTTGGCCACTACTATGTATGGCAATTGGGTTTTTCTGCTCTTGTTTATATGCCTCTTCATTGAAATATGGTTATGTACTGCTTGTGTGAATCCATTCACCTGCACAGAAGTTTGCAAAGGTATCTATGTTGACATTGCACATGTTTATAAGTACTTTTTGTAGTTTACTGATTACTTTTGTTAGTGGTTTCATTTTGATTAAAATTAATATAAACAATGTTCTTTTGAGAAGCATTGCGCTGTCAATGAGAGCTTCCAGGATTAGTCTACTGCAGTCATTTTTAAGGGTTAAGCGTACATTTTCTGCTGTTATAAGATTGTGAAGTACTCTACGGTTTGGACTGCTTAACTGTGGCTACATAAACATTGTTAGAGATATGCTAGCACTATTAGTAGTTTATTCTTCTTAATACATTTCTTTTTGTTTGTACTTTTTGGAAGAGGGGCCATAGTGTTTTTACTGCAAGCTGGTTCCGTTTTGCTGACTGGCTGTATTAGCTGTTTTGTTTGAACATTTGCTATAAATTCTGCTAGAGGTGATTTTGCATGCTTTTATTTTCATCTGGTATATTTTTCTGTTGCTTTCTATGGAGTTGCTTTTTAGTACGTATTCTGTACTGGCTGTTGGCGAAAAAAGGAAAGTGTTTGTTTGAAATTTGTGCAATGTATTTGCATGCATTGTGAATTAGTGTGCGAATATCAGGTCAGGCATAAGTAGAGGGCTGTTTGTGCAATGGGCTGTTATTTCTGGTTGGGAAGGTTGTAAGAGAACCTGTGTGTGTAGAGGTGTGAAGGGCTTGGTTCAGTGCGTAACATAGTGTACTGTGTATGAATAAGTAAGGACATGATCATGTTTTCACGCTACTAGTGGATTTTACGATACTTTTGTTCAGATAATAATACAAAGAGTGTACCTGCTGAGGTGCAATGAGTAAGAGTGAAGGAAATGCTATTGGTTTGGAAAAAATGTGTAGACTAGTATACGGCTATACTGCACTGTATGAGTAGCAGAACAAATACTACTACAGTAGTGCACTTACTATGTAGGATGTAAAGAGAAATGTTCTTCCGGTTGTTATCTTCTAGGAGAGAGGTTGTTTTCTTTCAGGAGGCTGTTCTTCACTGCAATTGGGAAAGAAGAAAATTAGTGGGTATGTGTCGTAATGTCAAAGTAATTGTAGTACAAGAAGACATTATTTTGTACTTTAGGAGGAGTTGTTGGGAAGAAGAGTTACTAACATTGCACTTGATTATGAGTATGGTTGTAACACTGCTGTTGCTCCAGAAGGGTTGCCACCAGATTTCTAATAATTGTTTGGAACCTAGCTTCCCAGTGTCACTAGGACATTACAGGTCATGTTGGACTGGAAAGTTAGATGGTGGAAAATGTTAGTCTCTACTTGTGGACAGTTACATAGCACTATAAGGGAATGGGAACATCAGAGTCCTGGCAGCACTGGTAATGGGGTTGGTGGTTCCGTGATAAGTATGCCCTATGGGGCTGGAGTTTTAAAAATGTGGGAGTTGTTGCACTATTTGTATTAGAAATGGGAAACTGCAAGTCCTAGTATGCAGAGAAAGATTGAGAAGTCAAGAAGCATGTACAGATTTAAAAGGAGAGTGTGTGCAATTTCATTAAGTTTCCCACACATGCATGCTTGGTATTTGAGTGCTATTGTAATCTGTTGGAGAACTCATTTCCATTTTTTAATTTATTTATTAAAAATTACACACAGCACTGCTGTAAATGTACAAATGCATTTATTTGTTTTTCTTCAAATGGTGCTGAAATGAAGAGTTGTAAACATTTTTGCCATTTGTTTTCCATGTACATGCCATGCTTTATTAACATACAGCTGTTTTTCTTTTGAGTGTGCATTGTGGGAGTTTTAGTGCATCTTTGTTAGTGTGAGAAGTGGTTTTAAAAGTGACAGAATGAAAGAAGAAAATAACAGTGTGTACATTAGAATGGGTGATATGGGCAAGCATGCGCGTCTAGGCAATATATTAAAGTTTCACACAGGATCTGGCATTTAAACATGCAGTGGCAATGTTTCAAATGTGGTTTTCTTTTGTTTCACAAAAAGACACAGAGAGTGCTGCACACAGCATTGTAAGTAACTGCCACTTGATTTAAGGAGATGGGACAAACTAGGGTATGATTAATGAGTTAGTTATGCAGGGTAAGTGTCAGGATACCTGTTTATATCCATTTGTAAAAGAGTTGGAAATGTACTTTATAAAATATATGCATACCTGCACTTTATGTTGATGGATGCAGATGTGGTTGAATCTGCACATCAAAATGTTGGAGATTTATATAGTCATTTCTGATGCAGGTGCTTTGGAATAACAGGAGACCTGTACTCTTAGGGGCTGATTCATGGAACAAATGTGCACTGAAAAATGTGGTGCAAGCTGGTGCAAGCGTGAAAAAGCAAGCGCACGTGCACGCATGCGATTCATGAAAGACCCTGTGCGTGTTTTCCCCGGGATGTGCGACAAATCTGCGGGTGGCGCACACGGGCGCACACGTCATTTCAACATCCCGAATGCTGTACAAGACGCGCACAGCGAAAGCGCAAAATGTGTAGTGCACACACCAAAAGGGGGCGGAACATGTGGCAGAACACGCAGAATGGGAACAACGCATGAAAATGAGGGCATAACTGGGGAAGTACTGCTGGAAAATACACAGAACACCCACACGAAAGCGAAATACATGTATTCATGGAAATGAATAGGGGAAACACATGCATGCCAAAAGACATGCACAGGTCTAAACCCGTCCGCCACACGAAGGCAGGCGGAAGCGTCTCAGTGCAGTATAAAAATGCACACAAACAACAAACACGTATATACAGCTACATGAATGTCCCATTCCGTGGCCCCTTAGTAGAAATTACGTGTCACACAATGCTCAGGCATCCCAAAAAAGCAAGAAAAAGAGCTACGTGACCCCTGTAGCCAACGTGCATGTTCCTATAGCCGACGTGCATGTAAAAAATCACATGCAGTAATCTGTAGCAGCTAGGAACACAAAAAATGCATACAGACGCTAGTATGACCGCAAAAAAGGGGTATGTGATTTACAGGGACACCTGCAGTAGGAAAAATAGCATGTGAGACTCACCGTCTGCCTTGCGTGTAGAAGAAGAATGCATAGCCAACACCCATGCCAAAAGAAGTACGCACTGTAGCTGCTGTGAAGTAATCGCTTGTGAACCCCAATGTCTAGAAAGCACACGCATCGCTTTCCACGAAGAGCACATACAGAGCAATGGAAACCCACGTGGGACCTTCAACCTGTGGTGAGGGAAACGCCAAGCGTGTTCCGTCACAGATGCACTTACGCGCTAAGGGCCTTTCCTCGAATTACACGCTGACATGCTGTTTTTTCATGTGCCAAATCACTCCATATCAAGCTGGCCACGCGACAACACACGGAAGACCACGCTCCTGCTCAGAAGGCTGAATTACTGCCCCCTAGAGCCCAGAGCCAACTCCCACCAGCCATCTGCTGCTACCTGCCTGCCTGCTGGCCACATGCCCTGCTATTTGGTGCCTGCATGTCAGCCATCTGCATGGGTCCAGTTGCTGTGACCACCCCTGCTGGAACCGAAGACACTTGACTGAAGTTCCATCACTCCACAGCCCAGCACCAGGACCCAGTTGCCCATCCACACCTGCCTCGGGGGGTTGCCATGTCTGTGGAAACACCATCAGAGACTACTGACAACCCCAGCCAGAGAGGCAGAGGGCTTCCAGCTTATCAGCAGGAGAGGTTGGCATCCTGGTGGAGGAAATCCTGGTTCATTATGATGCCCTCTTCGGAAGACCACGCGCCGACAAGGATGGACGGAAAAGGATCTGTATGGACATCCTGGTTGCCATCAACGCGGAGGGGGTGACAACCCGGGACCTACCAAATGTCCACAAGCGCTGGGAGGACTTCAGGTCCAGGACCCTCAGGACGGCCCGGCGCCTCTTGGAGGCAGCGGATGCAGAGTGGTGCCAGGTCCACCTTACCGACGACCAGATGAGGGTCCTGGAACGTATACGCCCATTGCTTCACATTCAGGGCCTTGAGAGGCAGACCCGAGCGGTAAGTGTCCATGCATACTTATTGGATGCAGTGCATGTTGAGGTGTGCCAGGAGTGTGCAGCGTGGACATATGTCTGAAAAGGCCGATGTATGGATGTGTATGTTCAGGGACATGACCGTGCTGCATGTGAGTCCTGTCATGTGTGATGTACATCAATGGTGTGTGTGTTCCAAAGCATGATGCACAATTGCATGTGCAGATGCACACATGTTAGCATTTCTGTGTATGTACTATGGCATGGTTACGGTGTAACGCATGGATGCTGATTGCACCTTCATGTACATGCATGGCATACACATGCGTGTGTGTGTTTGACATGTGTGCAAATGTGATACGCCATGGATGCATGTGACACTGACATGTAGGAGGCTGATTGGCAGATGTGACATAGTTGCCGATTATTTCACTGCGACAGGTGGTGGAGATGTACAGGTGCATGTATGTCTGGTGTTGTGCGTGCATGTGTTCGGCACTCGCCGTGTTGCATGTTATGTCAGGCTAACCTTCAGATGTTCATGCTGTTGTACGTGTATGGATGCTGCTGCCTGCTGCAACATTCCTGTTAATTTGCGCATGTGTGTGGGTTCAAATGATATGTGTGTTGGGGAGTGTGATGCCATCTGTGAAGTTTGACACTGCCACTCATGTGCAACTGTCATGTGTGTATCAGACCATTGTACAGTGCCCGATGCCTGTGTTCTGTCTCTCCCTGTTTGCAGCTTCAACTGATGAAGAAGGTGGAGACGGTGCTGTGGAGCACAGCAGCAGGGATCCCACCACCAGCCGGAGATGCAAGGCCCAGCTGCCCTCCCAGGTTGTCATCTCTTCGGGGAGTGAGGAGTCTGGTGCCACGTCCACGGCCGCAGCTGCTGAGGGAAGATCCAAGAGGCGGGGGTTGGAGGTGGACTCTCCGGCAGCAGAAGGGGCAGCTCAACCCCCACAGGGGCCTATGGAGGTAGATGGCAGGGAGTCATCCAGGTTGGTGGGGGGTTGTTGAGGAGGTGGCCGTGGAAGGCCCACGCACGGGGCCTGGAGGGTGGATTCCACTGGTGCTAGTGGTGCAGTCCAGGGGCAGGGACAGGAGGCAGCATAGGCCACCGCATAGGTGCCTGTGTGTAATCCTGTCCTCGATCGTGTGACTGCATCATCCGGCACCAGGAGGGATGCCTTCGTCCATACCGGTTTTCAGGGAAGGGAAGGGATGCGCAGACAACAACTGGTCTTCCTCTCCCTGCGGACGTGGCAATCCAGGACCGTGTTGAGCCTGTCCGTGTTGAGCCTGTCCTAGCTGGGGTGGCGTTGCGTCAACGTGGTATTTGGGATGACGTGCAGGGTTCTCGTGAGGACAATGCACGTTATTTCGAATACCTCATTGACCGTGTCAACCTACTAGGCTGGGTCAGCAAGGCTGGGTTCCTCCGTGCGCTGGAACTTCTAGTGACCCCCTCCTGAACTGAACCCCCTATGCGCCAGTCGTCCTCCAAGCCATCTTCCTGCCCAAGTATCACCTGGGCACCCTGTGGAGCTGCCCCTGACCCAGCGGCCAGGCTGGTGGAGGACAAATCCATGCCACAGTCGGGAGTCGGAGGTCCAGCAAGGGTGGCCACCCCAACAACTGGACCCCAGCCAGAGGAGGACGTGCAGGCATTGACAGGCAGGGCACATGCATGGCAGCAGCAGGCTCAAGGTGGGAGCAAAGATCTCTCGGGGCCATCAACATCACAGGGGCAGGCATCGGCAGGAGGGCAGGAGGACCTTGGATTGGGAGTGTCTTCCGTGTGTCAGCGGTTGGGCCAGCAAATAGATGCGGAGAGGCGGCGGGTGGAAGAGGCACAGCTCACTATGGTCAGGGTGGAGAGCTCCATACGCAGGGCATTGAGAGGGGCTGAGTGCCTTGAGGCAACTCGCAGGGAGTTGGAGGAGGCCATGGCTGCATCCCTGCGAGACCTTGAGGCCAGGGGAGAGGCCCGCCTCCGGGATGTTGAAGAGGAGTTTGATGATGCCTTGGCCGGAACATCGAAGGGTGAGCCATAGGACTTGCCTGCCACCTTTGTACATAGTTTTTAAGGGTTAGGTTTCCTTTGTTTAGTATTTTTTTTGGAGTTCATGGACATTGCTCCACTTTATGTATATAGTTTTTTTTCAAGAGGTTTTTTGGTAGGTTTCCTTTTCTTTTGGGATCATGGACCCTTTGGACTTGCATTGTAAATAGTTCAAGACTTGTACATACTTTCATTATTTGAATTTCCCATGGATCAATGTTTATTATTTTATTTTTATGTACTTTATATGGACAATGGCAATGGACCACTTTTCTAGTTTCCTGTTGCAGATTTTTGTTTTACATTGGTATTCTTTCTTTTCAATGTTTTTCCGTTCATTATTTCTTAATTTGCACATTTGATTTTTCATTTTGTTATTTCATTTCCTTTTTCAATACATTTGATATTCCTTCATTATTGGTGTGGTGTACTGTCATTGGTTTTGTGCATGTCTCTATGAGCATTGCCTCAGTCATGTGTTGCCACTGTGTGGCTCTGTTGTACACTCATGCATGGCCATGCTGGTTCTTTTGAGACTCTCATGGCATGGCTGATTTGGGAGTGGGTGTAGTGGATGGTTGTGTGCTTGTACTGGGGGTAAGAGGGTATTTGGGTTGGCATTAGGGCCATGGGTCTGTTTTGTTATGACATGCTGTTTGGTGTGCCATGTGTCGGGGCCTGCTGGCAGGTGCACGTCACTAGTGGGTGGGTGGGTGGTTGGGTGGGGGACATGAGTCGGGGCTTGCTGGCAGGTGCCCGTCACTGGTTTGGACATGAGTCAGGGCCTGCTGGCAGGTGCCCGTAAATAGGGGGTGAGGGGACATGAGTCGGGGTCTGCTGGCAGGTGCCCATCACAGGTGGGTGAGTGGTTAGCTGGGGGACATGAGTCGGGGCCTGCTGGCAGGAGCCCATCAATGGGGATGGGGGGACATGTGTCGGGGCCTACTAGCAGGTGCCCGTCAATGGGGTTGGGGTGGTGGACATGTGTCGGGGCTCCCAAGTGCATGTGGCCTTACTGTGGGGCATGCCCTGTGGTGTTGGCTGCCTACGGGGCATGGGTAGGGGGGGCAAACCTGGGAGGGCACATACTGCCAAATCACGTGTAAAACTTCACACGCACCCCTCAGAATGCACGTACCCCGCTCGCTCCAGGACAATTGCATGTAAAACGTCACACGCACCCTTCGGAATACATGTACCCTGCTCACGCCAGGCCAATCGCGTGTAATACTTCACACGCACCCCTCGAAATACACGTACTCCGCTCGCGCCAGACCAATCGCGTGTAAAACTTCACATGCACCCCCGGAATACATGCAGACAGCCCATCCACCCTCCCCATGCACGGCAGGCAGCCCATCATCCCAGTACATGGCCCAGAGGCAGTCCATCACCCCTGGGCATGCCCTTCAGGCAGCCCATCACACCTGGTCATGCCCTGCAGGCAGCCCATCACCCCAGTCCATACCCCACAGGCAGCCCATCACCCCTGGGCATGCCCCACAGGCAGCCCATCACCCCAGTCCATGCCCCGCAGGCAGACCATCACCCCAGGGCATGCCCCGCAGGCAGTTCATCACCCCTGGGCATGCTCCGCAGGCAACCCATCAACCCTGGGCATGGCCCGCATGCAGCCCATCACCCCAGTCCATACCCAACAGGCAGCCCATCCACCCTGGGCATGCTCCGCAGGCAGCCCATCACCCCTGGGCATGCTCCGCAGGCAGCCCACTCCACAGGGGGGACTTTTCTACGTGTTTTTGCTGGCGCGAGTGGGGTATGTGTATTCCGAGGGGTGCGTGTGAAGTTTTACATGCGATAGGCCTGGCGCGAGTGGGGTACATGTATTCTGGTGGTGCGTGCGAAGTTTCACATGCGATAGGCCTGGCACGAGCGGGGTACGTGTATTCCGAGGGGTGCGTGTGAAGTTTTACATGTGATTGGCCTGGTGCCAGCGGGGTACGTGTATTCCAAGGGGTGCGCGTGGAAGTTTACATGCGATAGGTCTGGAGCGAGCGGGGTACGTGTATTCCGAGGGGTGAGTGTGAAGTTTTACATGTGATAGGCCTGGCGCAAGCGGGGTATGTGTATTCCGGGGGTGCGCATAGAGTTTCACTTGCGATAGGCCTGGCATGAGTGGGGTATGTGTATTCCGAGGGGTGTGTGTGAAGTTTTACACATGATTGGCCTGGCGTGAGGGGGGTACGTGTATTCTGATGGGTGTGTGTGGAGTTTGACATGCAATAGGCCTGGCGTGAGAAGGGTATGTGTATTCCAAGGGGTGCGTGTGAAGTTTTACATGCGATAAGCCAGGCGCGAGCGGGGTACGTGTATTCCGGGGGTGTGTGTGGAGTTTCACACACGATGGGCCAGGCGCGAGCGGGGTACGTGTATTCCGAAGAGTGCATGTGAAGTTTTATACGCGATTGGCCTGGTACAAGTGGGGTACATGCATTCCGAGGGGTGCATGTGGAGTTTCTCACACGATAGGCCTGGCGTGAATGGATACGTGTATTCCAAGGGGTGCATGTGAAGTTGTACATGCGATAGGCCTGGCGCGAGCGGGGTACATGTATTCCGGGGGTGCGCATGGAGTTTCACACGCGATAGGTCTGGCGCAAGGGGGTACGTGTATTGCGAGGGGTACGTGTGAAGATTTACACACAATTGGCCTGGCGCGAGCAGGGTACGTGTATTTCAAGGGGTGCGCGTGGAGTTTCACACATGATAGGTCTGGCGCGAGCGGGGTACGTGTCTTCGGAGGGGTGCGCAGGGAGTTTTACACGTGATTTTGCTGGTGCGAGTCGGGTACCTGTATTCTGAGGGGTGCGCGGGGAGTTTTACACGCGTTTTCGCTGGTGCGAGCGGGGTACGTGTATTCCGAGGGGTGCACGGGGAGTTTTACACGCGTTTTCATGGTTGGGGGGCTGTATGCTGGTCCACTGGCCTTTGTGCCATGTACTGGATTTGTGCAATGTATTTTGGTGCACGGGGGGGATTGGGGGTGTAACTGCCGCTGCTGCAGGGTTGCTGCACCACTCTGCGCCATGGCTGCTTATGGATGTATAAATCCATGAATACGATGTGCGCCTAAATGGGTTTTGGTGCACGTGGCTGGTGCAGACTGCCGCACGCACCACTTGTGCAACAAATTCTATGAATTACCCCCTTAGTGTTCAACAGTACATCTGAAGTGTTGAACTGAGATGACAGAGTTAGCTGTATAGTTCTTGGATGTGATTGGTGGATGGGTGTGTGACTGCTCAACAGTAGCCAATAGGAAAGTACTGCAAAGAGTGAAGTGGAAAGGGAAGAAGGGCTGCCCTGTGTTGTGTGGTCCACAGACACTGCTGTAGTCTGCGGACAGGGATTTTCAGGATGCCTGGCATGGAAAGGGCACTGTGGGGATTAGCCAATCAGGTTGTCTGGTTGTGCTTTATAGGAAGATAGGGTATTTGTTTTTTTTCATTGCTATATGTAGTGAAGATGGCTGTGGTTGAAGAGCCGGAAAGACTCAGTGTGTGGATGGTGGGAGATTGTTTCATGAGTGACTTTCAGTGCTATGCAGAGATAAGTGGCATTTCTGCCAACCTTGGGTTTGAGGGAGTGGAGGCTTTGTCGTGTGGTGTTCCTGGCCGAAATTTAAAAGGTGTGCTTGCGCTTTGTCAAGATATGGCTGTTTTCAATACTCCAGATGTCCTTGTGGTGCAATGTGGAGGACTGCATTTGGGGTACATTAGTGCAGTCACTTTGCAGAGTGCAGTCAAAGAATTGCTAAAGGCAATAATGCAGTTATTTCCATCTGCAAAAGTGATATTTTCTCATATAACACTTAGAGCACTATGGAACTGCCCCAATGTCTTCTGTCCTCAGAATGATTCAGGACAGGTGTCTTGTGAACAGAGGCATATCTTCTTGTTTGTGCAGTGTTGGGATGTCCTCTTTTGAGAATGTAAACATTCATTCTAAGGGTGTGATTTTTTTTGCTGTGGGTGGCATTTCTTTGTCAAATATTCCAAATGAAATGTTCCTTTATAATGTAAGGAATGCTTTGAAGAGGTTCCTGTAAGCCTCTAAGGAAAACTGTAATGAAAAAAACAAGATCAAAGCAAAACAAAACATTATTTAAAAATGTGCATGTTTATATGCCTTACATTTTTGTAAAAAATTATCTTTTCAGAACCACCACTAAAGAGTAAATACCTTACCTTTGGTTTAATTTCTCTCCCCAAACCCTCGAATTGGATGATCTGTCCAAACACACCGCAGTAGTCTGCGGACATGGCGTGCCACATCCAGGGCTTTTCAGGATGGCAGGCATGGAAATAGGACTGTGGAGCCCAAGGAATTGGCCAATAAGATTTTCTGGGTGTAGTAAGCAAGGAGAGAGTGTGGCAGAAGGTCTGTTTTCTGAGAGCAGTGCAGGTGGCTATGGCTTTGGCTGTGTCTTTCAGTAGGCAGAGTGTGTGGATTTTGGGGGACTTGTAGATCCATTGGCTGCAGGTGTATGCAGAGCATTGTGGAGTGGCTGAACATCTTGGATTTGATCATGTTGAAATGAAGTAGTATGGAGTGCACAGCATGAAGTGGGTGGACGTGCTCCCATTTTGTGTCAATTTGGGTAACGCTCCAACAATCGGACATTATCTTTGTTCATTGTGGATGGAACAGTTTAGGCCATGTAATATTCTGGCAATCTTCAAATAAACATGTACAAAAAAGAAATAGCAAAGTTTAAAAGCACATCTGCTGAAGTACCAAACCAAGTATGTGTGGTTTCGGAGACATTTTTATAAAAAGGGCACCAAAACTGTCGATATAACATACAAAATAGAAGAGACTGAGGAATCTCAATGGTCACAATTAGCTCTATATCTTATAGCAGAAAACAAATTCAAAATGATGAACCCCTCAATACTTCACACATACTGCAATACAAAGCTTGATAATAACCGAATGCCATCACAGTTTTACTACTTCCAAAACCTCTCTAACAGTTTTATTTTTATGAGAGCATTATAAGCCAAACATTACACCCATTTCAAGCTATAATATGCCTTCAACCCAAAACAGCCAAATGGCCTCCTTCTGAATTACTAAAAGGCATTAGTGGCAAAATAGTGTATTTGCAATTAGATCTTAAAGACAATGCAGACAATCTAAGAGTGCAAGAGCCAATAGATCATCCTTTGATCATCCTAGTGAATGGTGTAGCAACAAAAGACAAAACAAATTGGCAACAACTAGTAGACTTAAACAAAGTTAGAGAATCCCTACAATATCTTAAAGAGAAAAATGAGTACTACAAAGAAATAAACATTGATCAAAACCACCAAAATAATTCAGGATTCCTTACCAACTGGCCAATTTCAACTTGTAGATCCGATTACAGCATCCAATATTTTAGACCAGTATAAAATTCAGCCACTACACTCCAAAGACAACATAGACGATGTACTAGAAACATATCAAATGCATCAAGCGAAAGGATCTCCAATCAGCATATTGGAAAAAGTGTAGAAGCACAACCGTTTCCTCTAGTCATTCCTACAGGAAAAGTGGGAAGATATGATGAAAGATGCAAACAAATACCAGCATCAGAATAACACTCTTTAGGAATGACCCCAGATTCAGACAAAATGTTGAATACATATTCCACCTCCAGTTTGAAAGCGAACTCGCAATTCTATGTTACCGAGTTGCACGCACATTGAAAACAGGTTCCAATTTTTTTTTTAACATGTCTGCTACCCAACTACTTAAAAAGATAAAAGACAAAGATGAAGTTATGCGGTCAATTATCATAAATCTTTTGGCAAACATCCGTGGTACAAAAGAGTACTGGTTCCGACATCACGCTGATGTATGATGTATGCTACTGAACCTTGGCCCACCCACATGGTTTGTCACTTTGAGTTGTGCAGAATATGTATTGGGGAGGACTTCCTACACCCAGTAAACCAAAACAAAGAAGGGATAGACATAAAAACCCCTAGGAGAACTCTGCTCTGTTGACCCTGTAAATGTATCAAGATACTTTCACCAACTCTTTATTGCAATGCTGCACTTCATCTGTAATAAAACCATTCCTCCACTCTGAGAAGTGGAACACTTCTTTTGGAGAAAAGAATATCAATTCAGAGGAGTGCCACACATCCACATTCTTTTGTGAATAAAAGATGCTCCTAAATTTGGTCATGACAGTGATACCAGTGTTTTGCAGTTTATTTACAAATATGTAACCTGCGACACCCCTTCAGAAAGCACACATACTGAGCTGCATACACACATTCTACACTTCCAAAAACATAAGTGTGACAAATATTGCTGATGCAGATATACATAGAAAGGTAAATACTATACCAAATGCTGCTTTGGTTTCCCTAGACCAATTTCAGCAAAAGGACAACTAGACAGTTTCATATCTTCTGTTCGACACAGTATGAAAGACAAATTGCCTAAAAACACATACTTCATTAAAAGAAATAGAGCTTCAAAGTGCATCAATGATTACAATGCAATTGTTGCCCTCTTGTGGAATGCAAAAATAGATATACAATATATTGCAGACAATTCCACTGCTCTTGCAAGATATCTCACAGCCTACCTAACCAAAGCTGAGAAAATAGAGGGAAAATACCTCTGGGGTGACATATAATCTGAAAAAACACTGTCACAAACATTGTATAGCTTTGGCATAAAAATGCTCTCCCATAGAGAATGTGGATTCTACGAAGCTGCAGACCGTTTAACAGGCACATCCTTATGTGACAAAGCTGAACACATAGTCTGGCTAAGCCTTGGTCCTGCTGCATCCAGAAAAAGAGTGCTGAAATTGTACCAAGACATAGAAACAATAGCCAAAGATTATCCCAACAGCCACATATTACCCAAATTGAAGTAGTGCTTTGGAAAACATGTGTCTATACCACATAGCCCAACATTTCTCCTACAAGAATAATGTTACACCAGATAAAAGAAAATGGAAAATACATAGTAAAAACTTGTGAAGGCAGCCTCGCCAAACTTACCAAACCCAGCCTAATTAATCATATAAAGTTATTATTTACCTCCTCAACATAGAGGACTTTATTGAATGCCCTACTCCAACATTCTAAACCACAGATAAAAGAGAAAGATGTATTGGGCACCCATGACTCATTTGAAACTGCATTCAATGCAAATGAAAGCAATATAACAAATGTCAATGTGATGCAATACAGAACATGTTGGACAATCAATGCCAACAAGAGGAAGAAGTTCAAGCACAAATAAATGGAGACACGGCTGAGGGCAGTCAACCTTCTGTTACAGGAAGCCAAGAACCACAAGCAGAATTTGCCATGACTGAAGTAGAAAATATCATGTATCAATATGAGCAATCAGAAGAAAACTTGGCAATGCTGCAATCACAACTCACTGATGAGCAACTTAGTATTTTCCTAGAACTGACTAAAGAAATTGAATATGGTTTGCAGCATGAAAGTAAAACTTATAGTTGTCAAAATTATAAACCTGTACTCCTCTATGTAAGTGGTGAAGCTGGTTCTGGCAAAACATCTTAATACACATTATCAACAAATTCCTCCAAAAGTTAACAAACAACAAGCTTTCAGCTGTTATAACAGCCCCCACAGGTATAGCTGCCTACCACATAGGAGGTTTTACTTTATACCGATTACTGCCCCTTCCAGTATAACACCAGAACTAATTAGACTACTACAAACTATCAATAGAAGCTGCTACTGAACTACACAGAATTCTGAAACAAAATAAAATGCTCCTAATAGATGAGGTGAGCATGGTCTCCAACCTAATGTTGCCTTTAATTCACTTCAGATTGCAAGAGGTCCTTAAAACAGACTATGAAGAGCTCTTTGGAGGAAAACAGTTTATTGTTTTTGGAAATCTCCAACAAATAACACCAGTGAAAGGTCAACCTATTTTTAAAACCTTACGACACAAACAATGCCACAACACACTTGGCAGCATAGGAAATGTACATCTCTGGTAACATTTCCAATACAGAGAACTAACTCAAAACATGTATCAGTCTGCAGACCTCACCTATGCTAACATTTTTAAAAGCATTAGGACTGGTCTTCTTTCTAAAGATGCACAATCTATCTTAAATAGTAGACTCATCCATGAGCTATATGGGCACAACACATCTGTTCCTGATGTCATGGAACAATTAGCACAAAGAAATGTTAAATGTATGTTCTTAAAGCTGACCCTAGCAAGCTGTATGCAACTCAATGAGACAATGTTAAAAAAAAGAAATGCAACCAATAGTTCATATTAGCTCCATAGACAAACGGGAAGTGCACGGCATGACACTCCCTATGTGTCAACAAGCAATAGCATGAATAGCTAGAAAAATGTATCTCCAACAAAGCTGGTTTGGAGAAAATGTTGTGTTTAAACTGCAGAGTAATTCTGAAATGTAACCTTGACGTGGAGCAAGGTTTAGTCAATGGAGCAATTTGTACAGTTGTTGGCTTCCAGACGTATCCACATGACAACAACCTTCAGTTTTTCAACATCCACCTTGACAAACTTTCAGAAGTTAAAAGGATAGGACGCTCAACAGCATGATTCCTTCTTTTGAAAGACATGTATGTACGTAGTGAACAAGTCTTTCTGTCTCTTACGTATGCAGTCACTATTCACACATCGCGAGTTCTAACCCTAGATCAGGCACTGATTGACATTGGCAGCACAGTCTTTAAAGAAGGTATGAGTTGTGTAGCGCTGTCACATCTACCTACACTTAAATTACTATTTCTAGTCAATTTTGATGCAAACAAAGTCAAGGCTGATATTCCATGCATCGTAGAGTACAGCAGACTGCATACAGTATACACACCCCATCTCAATATGTACTCTGTTCCTCAAATGGTAAACTTGTTAAAAGAAAAGTAATGTAAACAGAACATATAAGAGATCTCCCAACAGTACCACCAAATAAAATAAAAACATCTGCTACTCCATCAAGTAGCACAACCAGAAAACTTTCTAGTGCAAACGCAAGTGCACATCCAACAGCACAAACAAAGAAAAATATATCTTCTAAAAAACAAGTGGAGGTCCAGCAAATGACACAGAGACAGAACTCTCCAGTCCATTTAATTTTTCCAACACAATTGGTGTAAATTTCTATGCAAATGTAGCAAACAATCATCTGTTCCAATTGCCACCAATTATTCAAAACATTTACTTGAACGGCTCAGACCAGTTGTGTTTAAAAATGCTCGTCCTTCATAGAAATGCAGCAAATAATCCTGACAACACTTACAGTGTCTCAGGAATAAGGCAAGAATTTCATTTCACTACTGTGCAGGAGTGCAGGAATGGTAAGATGCACCATAAACACACAGGAAGATCAACAAGAAATTCTAATGTACTTACTGCAAGTACTCGAAAGCAAAAATATACCTATAAATGAAATCTTCCAGATTGCATACACGTGGAAGCATACATGCACGCTCTGCAACCATGTTGCACAGGAGCAGATCCCTAATGAACAATTTATGTATGTATCTACACCTAAATGTGAATCCATTCCATTTCATCAGCTGGTGCAAAATGCAAATCATGGCATATTATGCACTTTTTGCAATTCAGACCATCCTTCCATGTTACACATAAACTCTCCTAGTCAATATGTCATAGTAATGCGTTTAAGGAACAAGATAGATGGTACCAAAAACAACTGCAAGCTTACTAGCTTCACACATGGGCAAGTATCCCTTGGCAAGAAAACCTTCACAACAGTAGGCATAATCTACCACACTGGTGCCACAACCACTGCAGGTCACTATACTGCATACATAAAAAACATGAGTTTGGTTTTAATCCAATGATGAAACATAGACTACCAGCAAATCTAACACATGCCTATTTAATATTCCTTAAATCTAAGTATAGTCACTGACCTCTAAAACTATCATAAGTTAGTGCACTTTAGACACCAACAGGTATCTAAGTGCTTCAAAAAGTACCCTTCTCAACTGTAAAACTATAAACAGTTAGAATCTGCAAACTGGTATCTAAGTACATCTATACTGCTAAAATGCTGTTTATGAAATGGAAAACAATTGCAATGTACCAACAGATGTAACATTTGTACATTTTTTATAATGCTATACAGATTAGATTTTTCCCTAAATGAGCCAATGATTATACAAACGGAAACAGCAACTGTGCAAAACACACACTAATGTTGTTTCACCCATAGTACTGTACTAATTATGAGGGTCTACAAAGTTTACTCACTAACCTGTAAAACTATCAACAGTTAGACTATGTCAACTGCTATGTAACTGCACACATAATACTGCAATGTTACTTTCCAATAGTGAAATAGTTAGAATCCACCCTCAGCAATGAAAGTGCTTCAAAACATACCCTTAAAAACTATAAAACATCAACAGTTAGTACGCCAACTGGTATCTAACTGCACTCATAATACTACAATATTAGTTTCCTATAGTGAAAGAATTAAAATCCACCAACAGGAATGAAAGTCCTTCAAAATATACCCTTCAAAACTGTAAAACTATCAACAGTTAGTGTACGCCAACGGGTATCTAACTGCACACATAATACGGCAATGTAACATTTCAATAGTAAACTAGTTACAATACACCAACAGGAATAAAAGTGCTTCAAAACATACCCTTCAAAACTGTAAAACTATCAACAGTTACAATACGCCAACTCCTATCGAACTGCACCCATAGTATTGTAATATTAGTTCCCAATAGTAAAATACTTAGAATCCACCAACAGGAATCAAACTGCATTAAAGTATATGCTTCAAAACTGCAAAACTATAAACAGTTAAAATACACCACCTGGTATCTAACTGCAGTCATACCACCAGCACTTGAGCAAAACACATTCCGCATTACAGTTCTTCCTAATACAACACTGCTTATAACAACAAATACACTTATTTGTGCACCTTAAACATTCCTTTAAGTACTGCACACTTCAAACAAACTATGTGTGACACATAACATCAAATAAATGTACTAGTATTTTTTCTAATCCTACATGGAATTTTTTCCCCACATACCCAATGATTATGCAACCAAACGGAGCAACCGTGCAAAACGCACAGTAATGTTGGTTGAAGCATAGTACTTAGAATGTAATAATTATGAGGTTCTTAAAAGTACATAAATATGTGAGATTGTATGCAATGCAGCATTGTCATGTATCCTACATATTAAACTGCTTTTTTCACAGAGAAAAACCTGTACCCCAAATGCTACATCAATGAAAGTATCATTTCCACTTCAATGGTATTGTGTCACTATGTCCAAAAACTATAGACTGCCTTTACAGTATGTATAATTACTATACACATATTATTGTAATGGTGGTTTCTAATAGCCAAATTCAATTTCTGTACACATATTTTTACAATGGTTTTGGCCAGTGGACAGATTCTTGGGTGCATGGCCGTATTATGCTGTGGTGGTCGTGCTCAGAGCATAGATTCTTGGGTGCATGGCCTATGACCCATGGCCATGCATGAGCTTTTTTCTAAAGAATGCACTAAAACAAAATTGCCACTTAAAAATATACCTAGGATTGGCGATTGCCTGTATGTTCCAAAAGAGGCATGCCCAAAGCATCTAGGGTGCCACCTCCCACCTCGATCATACTGTAATAGGTTTTGCACCTCACGATAAAATTAGAAAAGATTAGGTGCAGGCAGGATGGACTGAGGTTGGGTTTTACTTGGTGGAAAATAGTTGGTAATCGAATTGGAAGTCTGTGGCACAGATGCCAAATACAGCTGTGCTGATCTTTCTCCATGAGCTTTTACCTTATGTTTCACATGAGTGTTCCTAAAGGATTCATCCACTTCATCACAATGAAAATGGGCAAGATGTTGAATTAACACGGATGTCAGCAAGCTTTGCACTGGCTTGTGTGAAGTTCCCCTCCGCAAAACCTTACAGTAGAAATTACACATGACATCCACAATCTCCTTTTTGCTGTGTTGTTCCTTTACGCTGAATTATTGGCAACTGTCAGCTATGTTTTTTTGTGCACATTGTTTCTTCTGGGGCAGTAGAGCTGAAGCCACCCACACCACCTCATCATCATTGCTGGTCATAGTCATATTGAAATGCTGACCGTATTGGAAAAATAAACACTGTAATAAAACAGAACACAAAAAGGACTCTTAATATGAAAGAAAATATACATATTTAACAAGTTAAAATAACAAAACCTGACAAACTACAAAGCACAAGACAAAGGACAATGGTATACAAACAAGAAGGTAAAAAAGGAATAGATAAATCAAGGTACTGCTTTTAAAAGTTACTGATGGATCACAATGAAGTTCACCCATCAAGAGATGAAAAGCAATGAAAAAAATGTTTGGGAAAGGAAGGTAACTGTAATTACGCGATATAGCTAAACAGAATGTGTTTTCCGTACACGTGGGTAAACTTAAGTGCAGTGATCTCTTAATGCCTAAATTATTGAGCAACCACATCGCCCAATGAGAAGTCTTGCGCCTGCATGTGGCAGTAGCTTCGTCAATGGAAGGCCCAATCACTTTGAAAGTTCCATTGAGGCGGCTACATGGCTTTGTGCCTGTTCTTTACAGCCTATCGCACTATGGGCTGTTTAGACGCATCATCGAACGAGCCCGTGTGAACCTACGCATGTGAAATTAGCCAATAGCACGTCAAACTCCTTCATCATGGCTACACATCTTTGTGGCAATCATATCACAAGCTGCAGCTCCGTGCCTACTCGCCTGCATGTGACTTTTATCCACGTCAATGAAGGATCCAATCACATGTTGCTATGTATTGACGCTGGTACACCCATGCCGTTCAATAAACTTGCACATGCAAAATTAGCCAATAGGACGTCAAGCTCATTCAACGCAGCTATGCATCTTCGTGCCTGCTATGCCAGCCAATCATATCACACGCTGCAGCTCTGCGCATAAACGTGATTCTTATCCGCATCAATGAACAGTACAATCACAAGTTGCGATGTATTCACGCGGCTACGGGCACGTCATATGAGGACATCCGCGTATGCAAACTGTCCAATCAGTGCATGCAGTGTTGTGACCATGAATAATCGCCCCACCCACAAAAAAAGTTTATACTGATCATTGCTAATAATGCTTGTTAGTGAAAGATTCTCCAATTAACTACAAGAACTTTGGGCACTGTAACCCTTTAATTCTACTTCCTTCTTACCCACTTTTCACCTCAACCTCTTTTCCTTGTCTTGTAATTTGTAATTTGTTCAATTTTGTCAATTTCGTTTTTAGTTTTTTCTTTTTTAAATGTGTTTTTTCATTTTTTGAGGCATTGTCTTTTTAGTGTTGTCATTTTTTTATTGGATTACATATTCCTCCCCGTTGGACATTGCAACATGTCCAACCATGATAGTAACAGCAGTGATGATGATGTCACTTGGGTCCCAAATCCGTTGCCAGCAAGGAAGAAAGCAACCTGGAGAAAGACCATTGCAGACAGTTGGCAATACTTCAAAGTGAGAGATCACTGTTCGAAAAAAGAGGTGGAGGGTGTATTATGCACATTGTGCAATAAAACTCTACAACGGGGCCCTACTAATGTTCCATCAAAACTCCTTGGATCATCAATAATGATAATAAATCTGATTTCACTGGGATGTTGTGGATGATGACTATCGGAAATAGCATGAGTACCACAAAATAAAAAATGCATGGGCCTCATTGGCTATGTGCATGGACATTAGCACCACCTGCAGCACCTGTATCCACCAGTGGGACATCACTGACACTGAATGAAGCCTCAGCTTCTGCACTAGTGTCAACTGCAGTTATTGACAATTTACTGAGTCCCAATCACTCAGTGATGAGAGTCTTCTGTGAACAATGCCTCACATGGGTAGCCATGTGAGGTGCCACATCTGAGAATTGGAAGAATTTACTTAATTTATTTTTAAGTGGCAATTCCCCTCCCTTTTTTTGAAAAAAAAAGAAAAAGAAAGAAAATACCCCAAAAATATGTTTCTTTTTATTTTAATTCCTTTTAATTCCTTTTGTTAAATGTTTCATCCTTATGTGTTTTCCTCCCCTGTTCCACCCCCTCTTTCTTTTCCCCAAAACTGTCTTTTTAAGGGCCACCCTTTAGGTTACAAAAATAGATCAAATAGAACACAGACTGCAAAAATATATTACAATATCTATTGTAATTTAATGTATGCAGTTTCAGTGCCTAAAATCCACCATGTGTCTTTGTAACTGCGGTTACAATGTTAACAGGGGAGCCATTTAACATTGATAGAACCACTCCAGTCATTGCTCACCTAAGCCACACAAGCATAAACCTGCGACTCAATGATCCTGTAACCACGGATAAAAATAAACATATTTTAAAAAAATACAAATCTGAATCTGTGCATTGCAAAAAAAAGGTTTTTTCCTCTATTGTAGATTAATGAATACAACATTTTATTGGTTGTATACTGGTAATACATTCAGCATTCACTTAGTACCATTATGAAGAAAAAAAAACATGAATCTTCTTGTTTTTATTTTATTATGAAATACATTTCATTCTGCTTCAGAGTTAGTAATATTGAAGAAAGAAGACAACACATGTAAATGTATTGAGTAAATTATTTGATAAATAATATGCATATTATATAAAAACTTTATTGTTTTTCTATCTACAACCTACTGTTTATGTAAATAGTAATCACCTTCTACACTCCTTAACACTCAAAATAATGTACGTGGAACCATTTATGTAACCTAGTGCTTATAGGAAACACTTGTACATATTAAAATATACACTGTTTTACACAATAAAACAGAAGTAGAAGATTGCAGAATGCTGTTCTCTCTTCTATTTCATGTAATCTTCAGAATCTTACCTTTAAATTTATTTCATACTGTTTTTAAAATTCATCCTTGTAACAATCCATCTTCTACTTTACGAAAAACACTTATTACCCTATCTTTTCAATTCAAAATTTTATTTTGCATGTGTATTTTCACAAAGAATAGAAAACATAAATTTAAAAATGTTGGTTCTAAAAGCATTATTTAAACCATGTGGCAATCTAGCTTGGTGTGGGACGATAGAGTCATTACAAACAAGCCAGTCTACTTCTGTATGCACCCATGTTGTGAAATGTCCACAGTGAATGGATGCCCCCTCATGAAAAATAATTGCACACGTCTTAAAGGTTTTCCTACCAATAGAAACTTTTCATTACTGATGTGTTCATTTTTCTACCATCTGCATTGTATCTTTGAAACATAATGAATGCATACTTATTAAAAACTAGATTTTGCATTGTTGATTGTAAATTACAAACATAGTCACTGCATTCCATGTCATGGAATGCTTTAATTTGAAGATCAGCAAAATGTAGACTTTTCTGATCAGGCATAGGAACATATATAAATCTTTCAGAAAGATCTTGAGTAGTGTAATGTTTTTTACATTGTGGACACATCTGATTCCACTCGTAACTAATTCCTACATACCTATCTACACTAATACTTTCCTACACTAATAAATCAAAGACAGTCATTACACATTCTTGACTATCTTCCTATGTTTTTTGACACAATTTTTGATTTCCACTTGTAACAGCTGCTACATTTCATATTTACATTGCCAAATGTGTAATGTGTGGTTTTTCATCTACTGATATTTTAAGAAATGAAAGTTCCACACATAGCTGCTTGTCTGCTGTGGAAGCTGCATCTTGCATCAATGGAGTCATTTGAAACCACATACACAAAGCTGCATTACAATAGCATTGAACTCCTGTTTCATTACTAAATCTGCAATGAGAGTATGTTATACTTGAACAACTCTCCAACTCCGGTAGAGTCTGTTGTTTTTAAGTCTTAATAAGGATGATTTGATTTGAATGTAGTTTCACTGACTCCTCATGTTTCCTGACTAAGAGTTTAGTAGGTACAGGTAAAAGGTTCAGGTGATGAGCATATATTGCTCGTAACATATTATATTTTTCAATGCAAGAAATGTCAGCTAGGACTTTTCTTTCATCAAAGATTATTAAAAATAAGCCTTCTATATTGTTCACACGTGACAAAGCTACTAATGACATTCTTTCTTTAAACACTGTATGCCCAATGTCAATAGGTTCTGCTTGTAAAGTCAACCCTTGTGATTTATGAATAGTTGTTGCATATGCAGAGCACAATGGAAACTGCGCTCCTTTCACAAAGGTATCCTTAAAAAGCAAGACATATGCAGATGTCAAAGAAATTAAATGAGTTTCTACTGCATGATAAAACTTCATTTCAACATGTTCAATATGTGTACCTTAAGAAAAAGTGTGAAATGGAATCACTCTTGCCTTTGCTCCATTGACTAGACCAATTCCTAGATTCAAATCACTCTTCAACATTACTCATGCATTGATGCACAATTTTAAAACGCCTTCTAGAGCTGCTGTTTTAGAAATTGAATTCTCTAGTTGAACTAATCAAGCTTTTGCTCTCTTATCCAACTTTAATGGCATAACATGACCATCTAAAACATTACACGATTTTATCTCCACAATATCTTGCTTCTCTGACAGTAGCATTGTAGAGTTAAACTTGCTACACTCTGCAAGTGCGTACATCAAAGCAACACAAGAAATGTTTCTTTCCTTAAGAGTCAACATGACATCAGACAGACTGCAATCTGCATGAAACATGTTAGAAATAAGTCTTCCCTATAAGACTGCTTTCACATTCTCCTCAAGAACACCTATACGAATCTCATTAAACATTTCTGCATACTGTAAGTCGGCAGATTGCCTCAAATTAATGGTAATCTCCTGGAATTCAAAACAATTTCAAAGGTTTCAATGACCAATACTTACTATACTTTTATGACTATCCTTAGATTGCAGCATTTTGAAAACTGGTTGACCTTTCACAGAAGTTAATTGTAACAAGTCTCCAAACATAAGTACATGTTTACCTCCAAATATAACATTGTAGTCAGTTATTCACCAAGTGAATGAAAGCTAGCATCAGGTTAGACACCATACTTACTTTATCTACAATCAAGGTATTTAATTTTCAAAGAACATTTCCTACTTCTTGTGCTGCACTTGATACTCTAGTTTGTTGTCATGCTGCACTGGTATCATCAACAGCCAAGTAACAAGTAACACCTCCTACATTGAATGTTCCTAAACCTGTCAGAACAGTTAGAATACACGACAAAGAGCAATCCATTACATTTTGGATCATATCTCTTATTGTATGAATTAAAAAAGATGTACCTGTTCCTGCTTGTCCACTAACATACAACAATACAGGTTTGTATTGCACACAAGAACATTCATGCTTGTCATGCTGTAAACTATGTAAAAAGCTATCTTTAATTTTATAATAAACCTCTTTTTGCTCTACATTAGGTTTACTAACTATTTCATCACAATTAAATGGTTTGGATTGTGGGGAATGGACTAGTCAATACTAATTACTTGTGGAGGCAATGATTTGGGGAATGTACAAGGTGTTTCCCTTACTTTAATGATGAAGCAAGACATGGGGAAACAAATGGAACTATTTCCTCACACCATCTTTATCTTTTTCAGTTTGACTCAGAGGCAAAAATGGAGATGGACCACCAGATTTAATGGCCAAATTGAGAAATCACAGAGAAATGTTAATAAAGTAGTGAAAGCATTCATGAGAGACCACAATCAATTATGGATTTCAAACAACAACATGGACAATTTCTATAGACATGATGGAGTACACCTAACCAATAAAGGAAATGTGGTGTTCCTTCATAACATCAAAACAGTACTCCAAATGTCCTAAAATACTACACTAGTGTACACCAAAACAGTCCATTTAAGGACAACTTATCACATATAAATACACAAATACAATTAAAAACATGTTTTGTATTCACCCACGGCTTACAATAGAACTGAAACAAGCAAAACAGTACATCACAGTACATCACAGCTCATGTAGTAATGTAAAAGTAGCTGAAGTTAAACAAAGCAGAGAATAATACATGACAGTAAACTAGGTAGAGAAACATTTAATAGGCACAAGATATAATAGCATGAGTGATAATACAGACTAAATACAGTATATGGGGCATCTAAAACTAAAGTAGGGTAGCTCCTTTTTGTATTCATGTTTTAAAACTATTTTCTTTAGTTTTTCTCCACACTCTCACGTGTACGAAAATTGGAATGGCCAGTGATTATTCATCCCCAAATGTCACTATACCTATAACAATAACTTTCACAAAGAAATAAAACACAGAGATCCCAAAATGTATAGCCATGGGCACGGAACTACACTCACTCGTGGGTATATGTAGTCCTTTATAGCCCCGGATACAGCCGCAAATATTGTCAAAACAGGCGGAATAATACATACTATCCTGCCTCGAGGCCTTCACTAAGTGCCCCCCTCCTCTATATCTGCTCCCCCGGTCCCCAGATGGCCTCCTCACCTCCCGTGCCCTCTCCCTTCCACCCACAACACATGCTGTTTCTGTGACGCGGTTTGATTTCAGATGTCAGCTATTCAAAGCTATAGCCAAGGCTACAGAAAGCTTTTTGTTGCAAACTCAGTCCCTGGACCCCCTCCAACTCCATCATTTCATTCAGTATGCTCTAGCTACCCCCCAAACCTCTGGCATGGTGGCATTTGCATGTTTTTTGACCTGCAAATAGCTTTTTTCCTGCTTTTTATTTTCCTATATCCTCGGCCATAGTTGCAGATATCTCTCACATCGAGAGAAAAAAAGATGACGGTTGTATAATTTCTTTAAAAAATGGATTTGGGTAAATCCCCAAGATATAGCTATTCTCCATCAAATATTAAAATAACCGCTGCACGGAATAACCCAAACCAGGCATGGATCGTGAGTCAATTCTTCATGCCCAAGTTTTTTTGGACCTGGCCCAAGTCTGTCCAGCGTTTTGGGCTGTGCGCTTTGGCAAAAATGGACATTATTTTTCTATGGTAAAATGAATGGGAAGTAGAGCGGACATTTGTGATGCCATCTTTGATGATCTGGGTGTTAGTTTTAGCAGTGTACAGAGGCGGCATGAGTTATGGTTGCTTAGCTTACCATAACTGGTGAATTTAAAGGGTTTTTCTGTTTTACTTGTAACCATAATGTCTGTTTAACAACGTTTTTTCATTGAATTTCATGGATTTTTGTTAGTGCAACTTAACCATAACGTCCCATAACAACGTTTTTTCACTGAATTTCATAAATTTTCTTTTTACCAGTGCACCCTAATTTGCTACAACTTCCTAATATCATACTTACCCCAAATATAGCCGCATGTTTAGCCGATGTGGAAAGTTTGAACTTAAAACTGTGCCATTCCTCACATTCCCCACATACTAGAAACATTTAAACACTTCTATTGACTTTCTGCAACTTTTTTATGTATTTATTTTATTTATTCATGTATAAATTGGACTAAACGCAGGGGTATCAAGGCCCTGTTACAACCAGTTACACAATTACTTGGGCTGGGGAAGAAGTCATGGCGGAGAAACAAGTACTTGAATTCCGGATTAGGCAAAGGGCCAAGTCTTCAGTGATCTCCTGAACACCCAGTAAAATTGTTCTGCACTTAAGGCTGATGCAAGTGAGTTTCATTGTTTGGTCGCAAATGTGGGAAAGCTAGCTCCTCCCGCTTCGGATCGGTTGAATTTCCGCAGCCGAAGTCTGTTGGTGTAGGCGGATTTTAGTGGTCTGTGGCCGTGGGTTATGGCAAACCTCCGCGATACGGAGGGGCTACATTGGAAAGGCATCTGTGCGTGATCCAAAGGTTCTTGAAGATGATTCTTTCATGAATCGGCAGCCAGTGAATGTGTCTCCTAGCACCAGAGAAGTGCTCTCTTTTGGGAATGTTGAGGACAGCTCTGATAGCATTGTTCTGGATCAACTGCATCTTGTCGATGGTATGTTTCGAGGTGCCCGTGAAGAGAGCATTGCAGTAGTCTAACCTTGGACCAATAGTGGCACAAGCGATGCTGAGGCAGCTGTCTTGGGATAGGAATGCTCTGGAAGAGTTCACCTATCCTCCTCACTCCTGACCTCGACCACTCAACTCCTCCTTCTTGGAGACTTCAACATCCACCTGGATGCCTCCTGTCCTCCCTCTGGTCCCTTTCGCGACCTCTGCAGCTCTCTCCCGCTCACTATTCTCCCCTCTGGCCTGACTCACTCTGCATGGCACACTTTGTATGGTCTGATCTCCTCAGACCTTCCCCTTCTTGGGCCTTAATACCTTCAAACCTCTCTTCCTAAATATCTTCCTCCTCGAGCTCTTCACTCATCTGCCTCCAACTCCCTTAGGCTCAGCTGCTTCTCCAAGCAACCAGTTGGTGGTAGATCTCTTTCTTTGGCTGGTGCCTCCCTCTGGAATAGCCTCCCAGCCTCCCTTAAACTTGAAGAGAACCAACTCCGGTTCCGGAAGCACCTCAAAACACTTCTCTTTGCTTCTGGCTTTTCTCCTTCTCTCCTCTGCTGACCTCCTTGCTGTTATTGAACTGCACTGGCTACCTGGATACCCTCTGATCTATGGCCCGGGTTTCCTCCATGCCAGTGTCACACACCTGCACTGCCCTCCTGGCAACCCCCACACTTGTGACTGTTTCTGTATCTCTACAGTCCCATTATCAGTCCTTGAAACCTGATATTTGCACTGACCCAAGTACTTGCCACCTGTTGGCTGTGTCTTACTAATCGTGTTATCGATTCTCATGTACTGCACTGTCCCTGCCCCCTTTCCACGCACTTGCAGGATCTGAATGGCACCTGGCCTAGTAGGATCATTGTCTGTCCTCCCTTTGTTCTCCTCTCTTGCCTCGTTGCCCCTTGAAACACTTGTATATAGGTGCCTTATAAATGCCATATCATATCATATCAGGTGGCCGATAGATAGTAGCCACAGTAAGGGAATGGCTCGGGGAGAGAGAGAACCTGCAG
This sequence comes from Ambystoma mexicanum, assembly GCF_040938575.1. Taxonomy (NCBI): domain Eukaryota; kingdom Metazoa; phylum Chordata; class Amphibia; order Caudata; family Ambystomatidae; genus Ambystoma; species Ambystoma mexicanum. Next base: position 906,209,129 of record NC_090934.1, read on the forward strand.
ATGAGGCATTCAAAGGAGGAGAAGGCCTGCATAGGAATGACAGATTCAGGAATCCACTCAGGGAAGATCAGGGCTACACCCCCTCCGGAGCGGTTGGACCTGGGCGCTGAGGTGATCTTGTAGCCATCAGGGAGGAGCGTGTCAAAGCTTGTGACAGAGCTGGCCATGAACCATGTCTCGGTGAGACTGAGGACATCGAGGTCAAGTTCTTCCGGAAGGCGGCAGATGTCGGAGGAGTGTTTGACAGCTGAGCGAGAGTCAAGAGTGGCAATGTGAAGAAGGTTACCATCCTTGAAGGACTTCCGGGGATGGTTACAGATCAGAGGTACACCCTGCAGAAGTGTGGAAGGAGCCCGAGGGTGGGCAGAGAGGGAATGAGAGAGCAAGGTAGCTGAGGAATAGGCAGCAGGGGGGGCGAGGAGGCTGTGAAGGGGAAAGAGGGGACAGCAGGAGAAGAAAGGAAATTGATGAGGCACGGGAAGCATCTATCAAAGAGGTGAAGGTTGGCCTGTGGGCCTTGGACCAGAACGGACCCATTTAAATAAACATTACTGATGACCTTAGAGGAATGGAAGGAGGCCAGGCGGGCATCCCACTGGGTGCCGCTATTAATGGGCGAAGAAGAGAAATGAGAGAGCACAGAGACAATATGTTGGGTCCATAGGTCTGGCGAGGGAATGACAAAGAGGATGTCGGTGATAGGTTCCTTAGAGGAGGCACTGGTATAGGTGTCAGCGATAGGGAGGCCTGGGTTGGAGACCAGGATGTTCTTTTTAAACTTCTTCCTACCAGATTTATTGAGGAGGGCAGGATAGTCAATAGAGAAGCAGTTAAAAAAGAAAGGAGAGACAGAGAGCACCATGGAGTAGGAGGGGAGAGGAGAGACGTAGAAGGGAGAGGGGAGGGGGGAACAATAGGAAAGGACAGCGGGCAGGGTGCAGGCAGACGAGATAGTGAGAGGCAAGAAGGTTGAGCAATAGGACACGATGACAACACTCAGGATTAAAGGACTATCCAAATGCATGTTTTAAGACCAGTGAAGAAAAACACATCTACTTTGAGAATCCTGAATAGAGGGAGAAAGGCCTAGGTTTCACATGCAATTTAAAATACTGATACAGTGCAAATTATAAACTACAGTGGGAAAAAACACACGTAAGTTTGAGAATCCGGAACAGAGGGAGAAAGGCCTAGGTTTCACAATGCAATTTTAAATACTGATACAGTGCACATCCTAAACTACAGTGGGAAGAAAACACACCTAAGTTTGAGAGTGGATTCAGGGACTAGCACACAACAATCATGCCTGGTGGGCGGGATGGGAGGCGGGAGGAAGAGAGGGAAGAAACGGCAGGAGTGGGCTCGGTGAGAACAAGGGGCTGAGGCCCAAAGCACAATACTCACCAGCAAGGCCCACAAGGCTCTGGGGCTAGTCCACTCGCCTGCAACGCTGTGTCAGAAGAAGCGTGCAGCAGTGGATTCAGGGACTAGGCACACAACGTCCACGAAGCCAATCGGGCTGGGGACGGGATGGGAGGCGGGAGGAGGGAGAGGGAAGGAACAGCAGGAGATGGGCTCGGGGAGACCACTGGGCTGAGGCCCAAAAATGAAATACTAATAACGCACCAGCAAGACCCATGAGTTTCTGGAGCCAGTCCACTCATCTGCAAAGCTGTGTTAGAAGAAGTGTGCAGCAGTGGATTCAGGGACTAGGCACACAACAATGGCCACAAAGCCAATCAGGGCCTGGGGATGGGGTGAGAGGAGGAAGAGGAAAGAAACAGCAGGAGTGGGGCTTAGGGAGACCAGCGGGTGAGGCCCAAAAACAAAATACAAATTACTCACTAGCAAGGCCCACGAGGCTCTGGGGCTAGTCCATTTGCTTGCAACGCTGTGTTAGAAGAAGTGTGCAGCAGTGGATTCAGGGACTAGGCACACAACAACGGCCACTGGATCTGTCTTTAAAGAAGGAGGTGACCCAGGCCATAGCTTCTGTGGAGAAGTGGGTGGCAGTGTTATGGCGGTGGCAAAGATTTTGATGGTCAACCAAGTCGAATGCCGCTGAGAGGTCAACGAGAAGTAGGAGGGCAGGTTTCCCTGCATCTCTAAAATAATCCAACTGGTTCTTGAGGTCAATGAGAGCAGATTCCGTACCATGGCCAGGACGGAAGCTCGATTGTCATGTACCAAGTAATTGGTGTGCCTCAAGGAATTGTTGAATTTGGACATAGGCCACTCTGTCCAAGACTTTCAGGAGGAATTGGACGATAGTGATCGCTCTGTAATTATTAGGGATGAAGGGTCCAGCAAAGCTTTTTTAATCAGAGCCAGAACCTATGATTCTTTAAGGTAAGAAGGTACTATGCCTTAGGGGAAGGAACTGTTGATAAATCTAGTAATACACGGCACCAGGGTGTCTGCGCGGTCCTTTATAATGTAGCTGGGCAGGCATCTCCTTTGCACCTTTGATGCTTTTAAGGATGGAGGCATTGTCCTCTTCTGTGATGGGGCTGAAGTGGAATATGGGGCACTGTTCAGAGATGACAGTTTTGGTGGGCGGTGGGTATGGTAAACGTAAAGGGGGCGCTGGAAGACTATTGAGTGAGGTTAGTTTTCTGAAATAAATCAATTTTCTTCAGCATGGCATTTTGTATCGCTGAGTACAAGGCTTCATCTTTGGTAATGATTGGTGTGGGGGCTGCAGGATTTTCTAGCTCCTTCAAAAAAATAAAAAGCTTGCATGTTTTGGTATTACCACTGGCTATTCTAAGGTTATACGTGGAGGCTTTAGCCAAGATGATAGCTTGTTTGTAAGTTCTGGCCGCATAAGTGAACAGAGTTTTTTGTGTGTTCGACTGGTTATTTCTCCGATTGGTTTCAGCAGTACGCTTAAAGGCATGGAGCTCATGGAGTTCAGCGGTAAACCAGGTGTGAATGTGTTTGCCTTGTTTAGTTTTACAGGGAGCCAGGAGGGCAATGGTGTCAACTGCAGAGGAAAGTGTGTTGGTGCAGAGGTCGGCAAGTATGTTGGGGTCATTGGTGCAGAGGTTATGCTGCAGCAATGGCGCTAACAAGGGGGTAATGGCATCAGAGGTGAATTTGCCGGAGCTGCTTGCTAGTGTAGGGGGTAAGATGGTGGTCGAAGGTGTGGGGTTAGTTGAGTTAGAAATTATGAATGATACAATGTGGTAGTCAGACCAAGGGCACAGGGTGTTTGCACAGATAGTGGTTTGACAGTTGAGGTCAGCTACTCAGTCAAGCGTACTACCTTTATTGTGTGTAGGGTTGGACGCGATGAGTAAAGCCAAGGTCGCTAAGCGAGTTAGCTACTGAACAGGTATGGCAATCAAAGGGGTAATTTAGGCCCAGGTTCAAATCTCCTAGGAGCATAGTTCTGGATGCAGGCTTGATGTTGGTGGTTAAAGTGTGCAGGAGATTTTCATCAAAAGAGAGGATGGATCTGCGTGGTCTATAGATAATGTGTAAGTTGAGATGGAGATTTCAGTAGATAGCAGGTCGCAGTTGCCTTCAAATGATGAAGAAAAGGGTCTGATGAGTAGTGAGTTTTTTGCAATAAGGTCAACATCCCCGCTTTGAAAGGTGAGTCTGTCGATCCTATATATAGTATTGCATTGCGGAATTCCAAGCGATAGGGCTGGGCAAGAGGCCTCATTCAACCATGTCTCTGTGATGGCCAGCAGGTCTAGTTTAAGGGTGCTTGACAGGTTTATATCTCAAGGGTGTGCGCAGGTAGAGATCTAACATTGATGAGGGCTCCCTGGAGTTGTGGATGTGTGTCTGATTGGTATGCTGCTAGGAGGGGGAGTGTTGGGCTGGTCAAAGCTGGATGAAGCAGGAACCTCTGGTTGTGCAGGGGGCTTAGCACTATGTGGTACAGTGGGCAAGGCTGGTGAGTTCCAGCCTGTGAACTCAGGATCAGGGCCCTGGTGAAAATGTTTAGGGTAGATGGGGTGTGTGTACAGGCCCTTAAGTGGTTGTTTCTATCTGGCCTGGGGTTTGTGCCAAGGTGGGTCAGTAGGTCCTGGCTCTAAGTCATAGGTTCCTCTCAGTGGCAATATTTTGGTTTGAGGCTTGAGGGAGGGCTGTGCGCAAATTCTTCCTGCTGGTAGCGAGGGTTTGAGGATGGGCTGGGGTTGGGAGAAGCTAACCTCTGCAGCATTGATCATTTTTCAGAGATGGGCGTAGTGAGTGTAGACATTATAGCGGATTGTTGTTTGGTTGCAGGATTATATGCAGTCTCGTGGGCCTGGACATCTGGGGTACATGCACTTAACATTGCGGTTTTTAGGCCATAGTTCAGGGGAGGCATCGGGATATGCGTAGCGCAGCTGATTGTCACATAGCATGGTGGAGCATCAAGCGACATCACAATGCTAAAGGATGGCTCATTTGCATTGAAAGGCTTACCTATGCCTTGCTGAAGGTAGCATATTCTAGGAGCCTCCAGTAAGTATGCAGTTTGCAATCCGAAGTGGGTTAAAGAGCGGTACAGGCAGAAACCTGCAGAGACATTAGATTCCTTCATCATCAGCCTTAGGTGGTGGCCTTGTGGGGTTGCCGGCATAGCCTTCCAGCTTGGTGCCGAGTGCCGGGTAGGTATGCTCAACGAATCAGCTAGTTGCAGGTGGGGCAATGAAGCATGTGTATCAACTTTCTGCACCGTTTTTTTGTTCACCGACATTCGTGAACGTATGACATTATATTGGACATTCTGGACAGTGTCACGTGATAACGCGTGCACGTGCAGCATGATGACATGTTTGCAAATGGTTTCACGCTTTTTAAACGGGACTGTGCTACGCGAACAGTTCAAAACTGCATGTTTAGCTGATCTAGGAAGTTTCAAGCTGCAAATGTACCCCTGCAAAGCTCCTAGACCTATTCTCACTGATTATCCATCTGCAATCCAGGACGGGGCCCATGCTTGGAATAATATTAGCACAAATGCTATTTATATTTAAAAATGACATCAGTCATGGCCATCCCTCCTCCCCTAGAGCCACCAAAACCACCACTACCACCAACTAGAGGGCCCAGACAATGGAAAAAGCGCAATGATGCAGAAAACAATCAAGAGGACCAGGAAGATGAGGTTGAGGAAATTCCTACCTCCAGCACCCAGAAAGAATCATGGGTGTGGTGGTTCTTTATCACCATTGGGGGTGTTCTGAAGGCTAAGGCTACTGAGGTGAAATGCACTGAGTGCAACATTGTACTCCTACAGGACCACCTCCATGCACCACCCCACCAAATCCAACCACCAGGATGCTCTCAGAAAATCTGTTCCTTTCTCAGAAAGTAGTGCGCTGTCTTCCTCTACCTCATCTACCTCAACCAAAACTGCCACCACACCGGCTCCTCCTGTGGGGTAGAACATCCCACTAGCTATATTACAAGCCATAAAAGAGGCTGTTGATCCATAAATTTCCAAGTCTACAGTACTCTGTATATACTGCAACACACCACTCTACAGTGGGAGCAGTTTCAAAGTGCTTTCGAGGCTGTAATCAAGGAGCATCAGAAACACTGCCGCCTACCTTAGATTTAATGCAGGCCCAACATCTTCCCCTGTCCACCTGTGCCATCATATCTGTGGTTGGTGTGCCTTCCCTCATTTCCCTTTCCCACCATACTTCCTGGCATCTCCGGCAAAGAAAAAAATAGGGAGGACCACGTCTACAGAGACATTCAGCTTCAGGGGTAAGGTGAGGGTTGGTAGAATGCCTTTAAGCTGAAAGTGGGCCTTCTATACAAGCTCCAAAATGTAAGGAGTAAAGGACAGAGAGGACTTAAAGTTGACACCAAGATTTTTGGCCTCACAGGATGGTGAGAGTAGAGGGCGCTTAGAGGGTAGGAGGAAAACTGGGAACAAATGTCAGAATAAGAAGAATGTCTGTCTTACTGGCATTGAGACAGACATTGTTAACTGCACACAATGCCTGAATGGCGGTCAGATAATCAGGGATAAAACTCAAGGAGAAGAAATGAGTAGAGGGACATTTAAGGAAAGCTGTGTTCATTAACATAACACTGGAAATGAGAAAAGAATAAGGAAATCAGGTGAGCCAGAGGGATGAAATAGGACAGAACCCTGGGGTATGCTGCCAGTAGAGAGTCAGGTGGTACAGTAGAATCAACCCACTTGCAGCTGGGAAGGGTGGTTAGTGAGGGAAACATGCCAGCCTGTCCAGTGCCCAGTCCATGATGCTAAACGTATCATGAAACGGTGTAATGAGGATACAGTGTTTGACCATGTGAAAGGCGGAGGAGATATCAAATAGCACAATCCTCAATTGTCCTACTATTATAAATACCATATACACTTCAATTATATCACTCCATCATCTTAGAAAAATGGTATACTAGAGTACCTATATTAACTATACACATTTTAATATACTGTATGTGGCAGTGGCCTATGAACATTCCGTCAAGAATCTGGCCACTGTCCAAAACAACCATTATAGAATTAAAGCATATAACTTGTATGTACAATACACCTTCAAATAACAAGAATCGCTATGAACCCCATGCTATCAAAATGATGTCCACGGACAACAAAAGTGACCGCAGACTCTGTGGCACCTTCACAATTTTTTCATCTATAAAAACAGCTCCATGTCAACTTCATTGCACCCACCCCCTTTCCAAACCCTCTGTCGGCCACCAAATAACTCCAAATGTGTTTTCCAGACTTTTTCCTCACTGTGGTATCTGCAGTCAGAGGTAATGTCTGCAGACTCGGCGCCACCTGCAACTTTCTTATTCATGTATGCTTCATGGCAACTTTATTGCGGTCCCCCACCCTTTCGAAGCCACTAAACAACCCCAAACGTTTTTCCAGACTTGTTTTTTACTGCGCTATCCACGTACAACAGCGGCTGTCTGCGGATCCAGCATGGCAACCTTTTAAAAATATAAGACGCAACTCACACTTTTGAGCATCCAATCAGCAGGCGCTTACGATGTCCCCGAATTGGTGAGTCTGTGGACCGGACCCAGATATCAAATTTTTGATTTACCTACTTTTGGACTTTTAAAAAAGAGTGACTGGACGGATTTACACCAAATTTACAAGAGCACGCTTCTGGGACCAAGCCGCCTCTCCAAGTGAAAATATGGTGAAAATCCATCCCTCTGTTTGGGCTCTAGGCGTGAGTTAAAACTTGTTTCTATTGCATCTTTGAGGAGTTCCACACATTTTGGGACCTCCCTTATGCTCCCTAGACAGAACCACACTAAACTTCGCAATATCATTCTCACAGGGCCATGTGCAAAGTTTGGCGAAGATTCGTCGAAGGGCGCCAAAGTTATAAGCCACACAAAACGTGCTCTTTCTATGAGTTGAGCAACTTATACATAACTACAGGGCCGCTACGACAGGCCCTGCAATATTAATTGAAAAAACTTTGTCAAAGGGACTTTATGATTAAATTACACTAATAAATGCTATGAAATTCAGTGAAAAAACTTTGTTAAAGGGACATTATGGTTACAAGTAAAATCGAAAAACCTCAGAAATTCAACAGGAGGAGTAAGCTAAGCAACCATAACTCACGCCATCTCCGTGCACTGCTAAAACTAAAACCCAGGACATCAAAGATAACATCACAAATATAATTGATGACATCACTGATGACATCACATATCTAGGCCACTTGTTTTTGATCGCTGACATATCTAGGTCATTTGTTTTTGTTCACTGACAGTGAGAATTTTAAAATTCAAAAGGTGCTATATATCTAGACATTAACCTTGTTGTATGTTGTTAAAGTACTTTCCTTAGGATTTGGCCTCAGATTCCTATGCATATATATTATTTGTTCTAACACAGGTGGGTTATTGTCCGCATATGCAAAAAACGACATTTGCAGACATCGCACATAGTCCTGACATGTCATGGCCCACATGACGCACTTTTAATTAGTCTGCAGACATGCGCTCCCGATCGCGGACCTCACTGGGCATGTGCATGGTGGCTTCTGCTGCCCTGGTCCCTGCGGCATCATGGACGTCCCTGGATGTCATCATGGCCCTGTGCTCGTGTGACGTAATGACATGACCGCAAACACTGTCTGGACACCGCAGACGTTTTCAAACTGTATTTTTGGCCGATCTAGGAATTATCAAGCGAAAGCTTTGCCCTTCCCCACCTCGTAGCAACATTCTTAATACTTCTATCAACTTTCTACAACTTTTAGACACTGGTTTTTGTTTGCTGACTTTCGCGCACGTCTAACGGCATCACAGACATCCCCGGACTGCGTCATGTGACGGCACCCATACAGTGTGATGAAATGTCCTCAATTGGTGTCAGTGCTCCGTGGACATTTTCGGCCAACCTATGAAGTTTGAAGTTGAATGTTTACCCTTCCAGAGTTCTTAGAGACATTCTTAGTTGACCTCTCAACTTTTCACAACTTTCTTAGGCCTATTTTAAACTCCTGAGTCCGCGAACAGGAGAAAGGTCCATGGACAGTTCCTCTGAAGGTACATACCAAATACTTTTATTCATTCTCAATCTGGCAGTCCAGGAGAGAACACCCACAGAAACACCTTCTTGCAGACTATTAGCATACCTGCTAATTACCTTCAAATGGCATCAGTCATGACCATCCTTCCTCCACAGGGGCCACCACCATCAGCTTGAGGGCCTGGACAGGGGAACAGGCACGCCGATGCAGAAGATGATCAAGAAGATGAAGAAGATGATGTAGAGAAAGTAGCTACCTCCTGCACCCAGAATAATCATGGGTGTGGTGTTACCAAAGCTTCGTGCTGCCCGTGATAAGTCACACTCAGTCACCGACAACTAGGGCAGTACTTCTTCGTACCAACTCCATGCGCTGCCACACCCGCACATTCCACCCATGTGCTCTGAGAAAGTAAGTTCCATTCCACGGAAGGGGGGCAAACGAGTTAAAATCAACTTTGTTTTGGTTAGAAAATGGTGCCTCTTGAAAGAAACTTTTTAAAATTATTGTTGTTTTTTAGATGCTAAACTAACACATTTTCTACTGTACTTAATTGTTTTGTGTACTTTTCACGACAACTGCTTCTAGCTTTTTCCTGTTTTTGCTGACTACAACTACTAAAGAATATTTCAATATATATGTTACATGATCATATACATTGTTTTGATGCATTCTGAACATCAGTCAAATGACCGCCATCTTGATATTTTCTTTGTGGAAAAATGGCATTCCAACATCCTGTAAAACACACATATAGCTTTATTTACATTCCACCTGGTTTTTCGATTTGTGGACAAAACAAGTTAGAATGTTTCCACATTTGCCTTTGAGCTTTCTGAGAAAAAACTATCTTCGAACCCTGAAACAGTTCCATTAACTTTGTAAATGTATCCTCCATGGCAAACTGTAAGGATATTCAAGTCACATAGCCCAACCTGTTGCCTCCACAGTGAACTATAATGATGTCTGGATGCTTCAAAGTAACCATACCTTTACAAAATGGTAGCAATTACGTCCATACCAAAAACTTCAAATTCTTCTACTCCAAGATTCACAGATAATTCACACTGCTCAGATTATACATTTAACCAATGAATCCAAGAATCTCCCACTCTGCTTCATCATAGCCATCTTCTCTGCACACAACAAAGAAAACACTTTCTATCCTATCTTACTGTGCACCACAACCACAAAACCTGATTGGCTAATCCCCTGATGCACACTTTGCAGTCCTTTTTCCATACCAGGCATCCATAAAAATACCTCGATGGCACGTGTGGGTCTGCCAACTTCCGCCTTGTCCACGGACTGCATGGCCAATTAAAGTGGGTGGGAGGGTGTAAACTCAATTTAAATAATGTATTCTACAATGGTGGTTCTTGAAAGAGCAATTTATTTGTTTTTTTGGTTGGCTTAAAAATACACTTTTTTGCTTTATTTTTGCTCCTATGTATTATAGTAACAAATGCTATATTGTACTTATTTGTTTTGCATAACTTCTCCAAAAACTGCTTCAAACTTTTTTTGTGGTTTTCATTTGTTTGTCCTACACCTACGAATACATGCTTTAATATGCACTCCACATCTTCCCTTTTCATTTTTTCACACACTGTTTCAGTACATTTTGAACATTCGAAAGAAAAATCTAATTTTCAACATCTGTCAAATCGCCACAAAAAATATTCACGCCATCAAACTTTATGTTGTCATTGTCAATATATGCCATTCCTATACAGCTTTATTCACATGTTGCCTGGCTTCTTCCATTTGTGGACAAAACTATTTCGGACATCTCCACGTTAGCCTTTTATTAATTTCTGAACATAGAATCTTCGCAGCTGGAAACAGTTCCCTTAGGCTTTTTCAACATATTCTTCATGGCAAACTAAGGATACTGCAGTCAAAGACCCCAAACTGTTGGCTCCGCAATGCACAAAAATAATGTCTGGATGTTTAAAGTGAACCATAATCTCACAGAATGTTAATAAGGTCACATAGTTAAAACCACTAGCTGCATTACACAAACCCTCCACTTCTTCCAATCCAACAGTAGCAGAGATGTCACGGTTTTCAGTGTAAACATTCTATGAATGGATCCAAGAATCTCCCACCATCCACACACTCTTCTTCTTCATAGTCATAGCCATAGCCATCTTCACTCCAATCAAGAAAGAAAGCACTTGTACACCACAACCACAAAATCTTATTGGCTAATCCCTTGATGTCTGTGGAGGTTTGCGACTGTCCATGGTCTCCGCAGTCCTCTTTCCATGCCAGGCATCCATAAAAAACCCCGATGACACATGCAGGTCTGCAGACTAGCGCTGTGTCCATGGGCACCATTGCGCAGGGCAGCCCTTCTACCCTTTTTACTTTTATGTTTATAACACTCCCTCATTGGCTACTTTCAAACACTCACACATTCATCCACCAATCACATCCAAAAAGTCTACATGTAACCATGTCACCTCACTTTAACACTTCAGATGTACATTCCATCTCTGAGAGTAAATGTCTGCTGTTAGTCATAGCCTCCTACATCAAAAACTACTCTGAAACATTCCACGATTTCTATTTTCAGATTCAACAATATCCTCTAGGTGTTTATTACAGGTTGCTACCGATAACCCTGTAATAAGCATCTCAATATGCATATTCTCTTTGTTAACCACTTCTATCAAATGCCATGCATTGCAATATTCTGCACCTAGTCACATGAAGTGGTATTTACTTACACATACTGCCAACATATTAAACTTCCACACGCCAACTGCCATTTAACTGTGTTCTACAAATGTTTTGCAACTGCATTACCCTTAATTGTCGAAAAAACATTATAAACAGCGCTGCTGTAAATGCATATATGCATGTTTTTACTTTCAACAACATTTTGTATTTTTCCTTACGTATAAATATCATACTTTCCAAACTTTCTCATCACATCCCTTATAGTGCCCCCATTCCCCATATGCTCACACAGATGTGTACACTACCAAAGTTTCTTTACGCAACACTTCTCCTTGGAAACACAATACTGCTCTTGCCCAACCACTACTATAAAACACCATGCACTGCTCCAACTACAAACTGCCATTGCATTACCACTACACCACACTTTCCCTATTCTTTAAAAACACTGCAACACATTACAAATACATTGCACCACAAAAACATAAATGTCCATGCTTTTGTGCATGAAGTCAAACTTTGCTGTACAGATAATGCCATTCCATATTAACCCTAGTCCAAACTCTACTGTGCTGCACACATGCACGACATATGCATCCTTTCTACATGCACCAAGGTTTACACTGTTGCTTACAATATGCTGAACTGCATGTGTCAGAGTGCAATCATTGTAATAACACAGTTAGTTAACATACTTAAGCACCCCAAAGATAACACAACTGTATTCACTCCTTCTTAAAATAACTCCTTCTACCTTAATAAATAACAACCTTTGTTAGTGAAAATACTTCACCATTACCACATATACCAACTAACTTTATTTTACAAAGACAGGAAAAAAGAAGATTCACAATGCCAGCTAGCAAAGAAATAAAACTCTTCATATCCTACAAAGTAAGTAGATTAGTATAGCATGTATATCTCTCTAATTGTAACAATGTACTTGCACTATATGTTAGCCTACAGTATCCTAATCAACAATATTGTATTTCGCTCTTACTCATTCTAATGCAGCATTCACACTTTTTGTGTTCCTATGTGACCATTGCTCTGTATTCAATATACCACCAATTCCTTACTGCCAAACAACACATCCATCTCTCATCAAATTCTATACCACAATTTAATTTCCTCACTCATCCATAGCCCTATGTACATAAGGTCCTTAATTCCAACCCAACAATTTTCACACCCATTGCATTCCAAATCACAAACACACATTAGCAAACATACACACACTTCCTCACCCCTTTTACATTAAACTAACACAACCCTCATACCTATACACCAAATCACACTATTACAGCAACCACTGTTCTTCTCAACACATCATACAATTCCTACTTATTCAATCACACACCACTCCCTTACACCAGTAGTGCTCAATACATTATACTATCAGTAGTTTATTACCCATTGCCATCACATAAATATACTTATTTTAGATAACACCACCCAATTTCAATGTCATATTTACAACCTTCCCAACCACACCTATTATCCCACTAAACAATTGAACACCACTCTATTCATCTGTACTTTACCATACACACACCAATGCATAATACATGCATAAACATTCCAAATCTTTCAAACACAAACTTTCCTTTTTTCCCAACAGACAGAACAGAATACCTACTAAAAACCAACTCCATACAAAACAAGGTAAATATAGAGCAGATACAAATAAAAACAAACTATATAGGCATCCGCCTCTAAAAGAATTTATAGAAAACATTAAAAGAGACCAGCTTGTAAGCTCAGTCAATGAGACTAAACCAGCAACCACTAAAAGAGTAAGGCCTATGTTGCAAAAATTAAAACTAACAAAAGATGTACAAACAAAAGCAGACAAACAAATGAACCTAACACTATATTTACCAATGTTAACGTAGCCACAGTAAAACATTCTAAAAAGATACATTTTACAAAAAATGGTCCACCGTAGAGTTATTAACAATTTCAATAAAAAAGCTAAAGCTTCACAATCCACCCTTAACAAACTACTGCAGAAAACTAATCCTCAAATGTCGAATTGACAGCACATTTCTATTAAAGAAAAAGTTGTTTATATTAATTTTAAACAGAATGAAACCACTAACTAAATGAATCAATACGTTGCAAACGCGTATTCTAAACATGAGCAATGTCAATCTACATAACATTTCAAACTTCTGTGAAGGTGAATATATTCACACAAGCAGCACAGTACCATATTTCAATTAAGAGGCTTATAAAGAAGAATAAAAAACACAACTGCCATAATGGCCGAGGCTATGAAGTGGTAGCAGACACAATTATGGTAAAAGAAATCCTTTAAGAAAAAACATCCCCAAAAAACTTTCAACCGAATGTTCCTTTTGCCCAAAGAAATTGTCCAGTATACAAATGGATGTTCAACTCAATATGTAACATACACCAACAATCCTTCAAATCGTTATGACAATTCTGCAATCACCATGTCAAACTAAAAGACACAAGTAGAATCAATACTCTACAAACCATGGACTCCTGCCCAGTACGCATCCATACTGGATTGCAAGTACATTAATTGGGTGCAGTGCAAGAAATGCTTGCAAAACCACCTTCCACCACATTAAAATGTTACAACACATCATTCCACAATCCGAAACCTTGTTACATAGGCTGTTTTATGCAAAAAGTCCTACTCTAGAACTGCAAAATTTAAATAACATTCTCCTAAATGAAATAGCCAAATAACTCCTTCAAGAAATAGCACACATCCAAAGCAAATATTTTAGAACAGAAGTTGACTTAGAAAACCTCACAAACACCAACTTCCTTACAAACAAATACAAAAATAAATAGCAATGTTTCAAAACACATCTGCTGAAATACCAGACAAAGTATATGTCTGTTGTCGCAGGACTTTTTATAAAAAGAGCACACAAATAGTAGATATGGCCTACAAAATATAGAACAATGAGGAATCCCAATGGTTCCAATTAGCTTTAAATCTAACAGCAGAAAATAAATACAAAATAACTGACCCCTAATACTTTGCACATACTGCAACACAAACCTTAACAATAACCAAATGCCATCACGTCTTATTACCAAAATCTCTCCACCAACTCAACTTGTATGAGAGAATTATAATCCAAACAGTACACCCATTTCAAGCTATAATACTCCTTCAACTCAAAACTGACATATTGCCTCAATCCGAGTTACTAAAAGGCATTCATAGCAAAGTAGTATATTTGCCATTTGATCTATTAAAAAATTTGCAAACTCTGGTAGTATGATGGCCAATATTGTACCAGAGAAAAATAAAAAAATATGGCAGCAACTAGTAGACATAAACCAAGTTAGACAAGCCCTACAATTTATTTATTTATGTATGTACTTGTAAAGCGCCGAAAGCCCGCAGGCATCAGGGCGCATCTCATAAAACTGGATTACTACATAAAAGACATGTAACAACCTGACCTGGATTACATCACCCTACTCGTGAGGGGCTTCCTTTACTTGAAGATTAATGTTTTTAGGCTCTGTCTGAAGGCCAAGTAACTGGACTCGAGTCTAAGGGCGAGGGGGAGATTATTCCATTCCCGTGCTACCAGTATGGGGAAAGCCCTGCCCAACCCTGTTGCTCGTCTGCCTGGTGGGACTATGATCCTGCCCAATGCCTCTGATCTCAGAGATCGAATGGGGAGGTATTGTGCAATCTTCTTCTTTAGATAATCTGGTGAAGTACCATGGAGACGCCTATGCACCAAAGTTAGAGATTTGAATTGGATCCGATCTTAGCCAATGCTGTCCTATCCTGTCCCTTGAGATGTGTTCACTTTTCGACTTTCCCTTATTATTCTGATTGCGTTGTTCTCCATGACCTGACATTTTTCAAGGCAGTTCTTACTGGCCCCGAGCATGAGTGCATTGCAGTAATCTAAGCGGGGCAGAATGGTGGCCCTTGCAATTGTAGCAGTGTTCTTCTTGCTCAGGAAGGGTCGAATTGCTCTGAGTAGGCAGAGATGATAAGATTTGCTCTTATGCAGGTGATGCACCTGCGCATCTGCTCCCATCGAGGCTTTCATGACGAGTCCAAGAGTATTTACCTGCCCTGACATCTGTATGCGGGTGTCCTTGATGACAAAGGCCTTGTAATCAGGCCCTAGTTTGGCTCGAGCTAGACGGGTGCCAAACATCATCATCTGTGTCTTCTTGCTATTAAGTCACATCGAGTTACACTCCATCCAATTCTCGATGATGTTATATAGCATCGTGATTTTAGTGCTGTCCTCCAGATAGTTTCCGCCCAACTCAACCACTAACCCGGTGTCACCAGCGTAATTTGTGAAAAACTCTCCAAACTCTTCCAGTGCCTCACAAAGATATCTCATATACAAGTTGAAAAGAAGTGGCGATAAACTATCCCCTTGCGGGACCCCAAACTTTATGAGGGCTGCCCTGGAGAATTTCCCTCCCAATGAATTTTGGCCTCTCTGTCAGCCAGGAAAGATGCCAACCACGCAGATGCTTCCTTGGAGCAGTTTGCCACTTTTTCCAGGACCATTTGGAGCAGTTGGTGGTCTACGAGATCGAATGCCGCACTCAGATCCAGCAGCATAAGCAGCCCTATCTTGCCTTTGTTCAATAGACTGAGCATGTGGGTCTGCAGATCCAACATGGCTGTCTCCGTACTATGTGTGGTTCGAAAGCCAGATTGTTGGTCATGCAAAATCCAATTAACTTCCACATGCTTCTGTAGTTGGGCTGTCGCTAGTTTATCCAGGACTTTCAACAGGAAATTGCAGTTCGTAATAGGTTGCGAATTCCCTGGATCCTTGGAATCCAACCCTGTTATTTTATGAGGTGCGTAATGGTGACTGCTTTAAGCCTCTTGGGCACATCGCCTTCTATGAAGGAGGCGTTTGTTATTTTGGTTAATACTGGTGCAAAGATTTCCTTATTCTCCAGTATTATTCTCGGGGGGATTAAATTCTCAGCACATGGGATTGGCTTCATTGCTGCTAGGACCTTAATCATCTCTACTTCCGAAATGGGGAGGAACTGAAAGTTAGCTATCTCCCACTGATGGTGTATTCGCCTACGGGTATAGTTGTCTCTCTATTAGGGGTTTCCCTGGCAGCTTTTATTATAGTCTCTCTGGCCTGCTGAATTTTCTGAGCGAAAGCCTTTTGCACCTTCTCACAGTCTTCCTAGGTGGGAGCAAAAGGGGGTGGCAAGCCCTGGGGTTTCTCGAATGATTTTAAGATCTCAAATAGTTTGATAGTCTATTTGGATGCTGATGTTATCTGCTTGTTATAAAAAGAAATCTTGGCTTCCCTAATTTCATTTTTATAATGATTTACAATGCCCTTCCATAGTTCTTTGTTGGCTTCTGTGGGGTGTTTGAGCCACCTACTTTCCGTGCCTCATTTCTCTTTCTTAAGTGTAGTTAGCGCACTATGGAACCATTTCTGATGGTTACTATTCTTTCTTACCGTCTTTGCTTTTAACGGAGTCTGCTGCTCCACTAGCCCATGTACCACGTTAGAATATTTCAGTAACATGACTTCACAGGTGTCACCGTCCTGAAAACTCTAGTGTAGCTTCTTCATACACTGTTTCAATTGTGCATGCCCTAAGTTCTTAAAATTCCTGCTTAGGACTTTTTCTTGGCTGTTCATAGTTTTCTTGTGAGGGTAACTCATTTTTACCTCAATAATGACTTTAAAGTGGTCGAACCAGATACAATGGGATGTTTTCATCGCCTGTACCTCCAGGTTCTGTGTTATGACCCAGTCTAACTGGTTCCCCTTAGCAGTTGTGAGTTCCTGAATATTGACACTAAAGTCGATGTTGTTCACCATTTTTTCTAGGTGGAGGGCTTTCTTGTCGGTCTGATTTCCTCACCATCTGTTGAAATCACTCACAAGGAGTGTTGCTGCATTGGGGGATCTCACGTTGTTAGGCTGAAGAGTAAGTTTGTTGGTAAAGTCTGAACTTAGAGAGGGGGTCTATATACCACTGGAATGTTGATACAGTAGTTTTTAGTGGGGGTGAATTTCAGGTGAAGTATCTCACATCCTGCGGATGTAGTGACAGATGGGAACAGGTGTATAGAGTCCCGAACTATCACTGCCACCCCACCCCGTATCCCAGATTCTCTATTCTTATTGTATATACGGTACCCTTCTGGTACAGCTATAGGGCTCCCAGGGCCTGTAGGGTCTTGCAGCCAGGTCACTGTAAGATAAACATTGTCTAATTCCTCCTCGATGATAAAATCATGCACGTCTTGTGCATGTTTACATAGTGATCTAATATTCAGTAAACATACTTTCCAGACCTTCAAGTTCTCCCCCATTGCGTTGGTTTTAACCTGGGCTGCTGTATTACTTGATACCAGGCATTTGTTTTGCAATTCTATAATGTTAACCTTTGCCCATCGGTCTATATGTAATGGGGTGAGGGTACTTAGTCTGGCCTTCTCCATGGCATTCTGCACATTGAATTGAACAAGCACGATCCCGCAGTTGCCCTGGTGCCTGTCGGACAGAGCCCTCTCTCCCATCTTACCTCTGGGAATGATTTAACTGCAAAGCTGGGTGCAGAACAGTGGGGGGAGCCGCGAAACACCACGGACGGCGAGGACCGGCTTAGTTATGAAGCGCCAGCGCTGAGACACCTGACGTTTCATTTTATGCCAAGCAGAGACATCTGGGGTTTGCAGTTCCTTGCAGGCACTTCTTGGATAGCAACAGCGCCTTCTGAGGAGGCTCCGAGTGTATAAACAGATGTAGCAGATCCCAAGGCTCAATGGAAATAGCTGAGGGGGATACTTTCTACAATGCTGAACAACTAATGGGTCCTCACGCAGGATTATCAGAACACAGTTGTTTAAAAAAATACACAGCATGTATCTGTGTGTCATGAGGTTCCAACCTGATTACATTAAATCTAGTGGACACTGTTGGCTAATACAGTTCCCTTGTACAACCCAGCAATCCCGTTACAAAACTGTACAATTTACAAATATTAGCTGTTTCAATATTTGCAGTAGTAAGTATCAGCTATCACGAGAACAACTGGTGGCCTCCCACACACGGAAGCGTCGGCAATGCCTAGCAACCACACTATCTAAAAGAAAGCAATTCATGTATTAGTCTAGTTTTTAAGATGGATTTTGCATCTTTAGTTAGCAGACCAGTTCTAATGCTTTTTAAAATGTTAGCATTTTAAAATGTTAGCATCCAAGCAAACTTGGAGAAGTTAAATGAATTGGCCACACAATAGCATGTTTCCCTCTTTTCAAAGACATGTATGTAAACGGAGAACAATTCTCTCTCTCTTACATGTGCTGTCACTAATTCCAAATTGCAGGTCTAACTATAGATCACGCATTGATTTACATTGGCAGCACAGTCTTCAAAGAAGGTATGAGTTACGTAGCACTTTCATGTCTCCGTACACTAAATGGTCTATTACTAGATTTGTAAAATTGAATTTAATTGAATCGATATTTTATTTCTATCGCGCTCATACACAGGTGTTTCAGAGCGCGACAAGGGCAAGGGGGGGGGAACAGGGGAGAACAAAACATCGATCTTAGTAGACCCAGTGACATTGACAACATGCAAGTGCATGGGGGAGGCGGAGGGGAAACATGCAAGGAAGGGGGAGAAGTGGAAAGTGTGCAGCAAAAGGAGAACAGAATAAATAATAGTAAATAAATACATTGCAGCCAGCAAGTGGCAAGTTCTGAGTATAAGGCAGCAGGCAGGGTAGGTCAGATAAGTGCAGGAAGAAAAGAGGGGGGCCTGTATGGGTACAGATGCATACCCCAGTGCAAGGGGTGGTCCGTAGGCAGTGCGGGAGGGTGGCAGGGTGAGCAGGAACCTGGGCCCGGAGGACAGAGGGTGGCCAGGTGCACGGTGCTAGGAGAAAACAGATCAGCAGGGGAGGGGGGGGGGCAAAGGCAGAAGAAAAGAGGAAGGTCTTGAGGAGCTTCCGGAACCGGAGATGGTTCTCCTCACATTTTAGAGTGGCAGGGAGGCTGTTCCAGAGGGAGGCCCCAGCCGAAGACAGAGATCTACCTCCAGCTTGTTTCTTTGAGAAACGACTGACCCTGAGGGAGTTAGAGGTAGAGGAGCGAAGAGCTTGAGAGGGGAGGTATTTGCAGAGGGATAGCTGTAGGTATTTTGGACCTAGGCCCCAGGAAGCCTTGTGGACCACGCAGAGGGTTTTGAATTTAATCCTTACATCCACTGGGAGTCAACGGAGAGATTTCAGAGCTGGAGAGATATGATCCCAGGGCTTGCGGCCAAGACAAGTCTCGCAGTCCTGTTTTGGATTAGTTGCAGAGGGCGGAGAGTAGAGGCAGATGGGTTTAGAAAGAGGCTGTTACAATAGTCCAACCTAGAGAGAAGCAGAGCTTGGGAGACAGTGAGCTTCTGGGGGAAGGAGAGGAAGGGCAGAGTACCTCTGAAGTGGTGCAGTAGGAAGTTTGACTTTTTAGAGACATCAGAGATGTGGGCGGAGAAGGAAAGTGAGGAATCAAAGATGACCCAGGGGTTCTTAGCCTCGCAGGTGGGGGTAGGAGGAGGGGCAAGGGAGGTCGACCAGAGAGTGAAGGGAAAGGATGGAGAAGATGTGCCAATGAGGAGGATCTCAGTCTTTCTGGCATTCAGACAAAGATCATTGGTGGAACACCAATCTTGAATGGCAGTAAGGCAGCCTGAAAATGAGATGAGTGTTGTCAGTGTAGCACTGGAAATTTGAGCAGAAAATGGCAATGCAGTGGGTGAGAGTTTCTAGGTATTTAGTTGAAAAGCCAGGGTGAGAGGTTAGACCCCTGGGGAACACCACAGGTAGGTAGGGAGATAGATGATAGGAAGGACCCAGTAAGACCTGGGAGGGTCGATCAGAGAGGAAAGAGGTCAGTCAGAGAGATCAACATGTACCTCAAAAAAGGAAACCTTTAAAAATAAAACTAATACAAACACAAACTATACCAGATCTCCCTGCAATACCACTAAAAAAACAAAGAACTGCTGCTCTATCAAATAATACAACCACAACACCCTCTAGTCCAAAAACAACTACACGTCCATCAGAAGACAAAGTGACAAATGTCCATTCCCAAAAAACAACTGCAGGCCCATCAGCGGATACAGAGGCACAAATCCCTGGTCTATTTAAATTCAGCAAAACAACTAATGCAAATATAGCAATCAATCTTTTCTTCCAATTGCCACTAATTGTTCACAACATTTACTTAAACAGCTCTGACCAGTTGTGTTTGCAAATGCTAGTCCTCCATTGAAATGCCACACATAATCCCGACAGAACTTAAAGTCTTAAAGTATCTCTCGTACAAGGCAACATTTGGACTACTGTTCCACAATGGTAAAATTCACCATAAACACACAGGAAGATCCATAAGAATTCCTAATGTACTTATTGCGAGTACAAGAAAATAAAAACATCCCTATAAATGAAATCATACAGATTTCATACACGTGGAAATATGCATGGACTCTCTGCAACCATGTTACATAAGGGCACATCCCTAATAAATTATTTGTCTATATATCCATACCAAATTATGAATCCATTCCATTTCACCAGCTCCTGCAAAATGCAAGTAATGGCATATCATGCCCTTTTTGCAATTCACAAAATCGTTCCAGCATACACATAAATTCACGTGGCCAATATGTCATAGTAATACTTTTAAGGTACAATGAAGATGGTACCAAAAATAACTGTAAGCTTACAAGCTTCACACAAGGCCAAGTATCTCTTGGCAAGAAAACCTTCACAATAGTAGGCATAATGAAGATTCCCCCTGCTAATAGCGCAGGGAGCTCTTGATTCTATTAAAGACAAGGAGGCGAGCATTAAGCTTCATCTTCTTTATTCTCTACTATCCAGCAGTTTCAACACATTTAACTTTGTAAACTTTTAATTTAATTGTTTTTTTTTTTTTTTTAAACAAACTTCAAATCCCATCAATCCTGTAGTCCCCTAGTCTCTGGCCATGTGACCTAGTCCTTCCTGTTCCTCTGTCCTGCCTCTTCTTTGACTGCTTGAACTTGTCCTTTCTCTTTAACTGCTCACTCAACTGTTGAACTTGTGCTGAACTTCCTGCTTTGTACCAGTTCGATCTCTCCCATACAAGCTTTCGAAGCTGTTCTAGGCGACCTGCTCTTATTCGGGCTTTCACCTGTTCTTTTGCTCATCCCCTAAAGTCAATAAGAAACAAATGGTATACGTTAGGGCGGGAATACACACCCTATTCTGGAAGAAACAGTCATGTTAATTATCAGCAGTACTTCACAACATGTATTTCATCATTGCATTCATTGTGTATTCGGGATGGGAATGTAATGCTCGCCTCCTTGTCTTTAATAGAATCAAGAGCTCCCTGCGCTATTAGCAGGGGGAATCTTCATTCTATGTCAATGCTTACTACTACTCCTGCCATTGCATTAATAGGTCGGTAGTAGAACATTCTGAATGTCGTATCACTAGCCCAGTCTGCGGCTTTCATAATGTCTTGTAATGTTGCACCTAGTCCTAGTGCTTTCGAGGCCATCGCTCCTCTTACTGAGTGTGCCCCGAATCTTGTCATGTCTACGCTTGCTAAACTCATAATGTTTCTGACCCACCGTGCTATGGTGGCTGTTGCTACTCCTCTGTGTGGCTTTCTGCACGCAATTAATAATTGAGTCGTCCCTGCCGGTCTTAGTTCGGCCGTCTTATTTTCGTATTCCTTTATACATGCCGCTACGCACCATTTCGGGTGCTCCTGCATGTACGGGTATGTGATGGTACAAGAATCTGTTTTAGTTCTTCTGGCTAAGCTGAACGTCACGCCTTCTGGCCCGTACGTTCTCCTATTCACTTCTAAGACTCTCACGTCAGCTACTCTCCTGCATGACACCAAGCATAGTAGCATGGCTAGTTTTTCGGATAGTTGTCCTAGGGACAGATACTTGTTGTCGGGCCAGTCCGCAAATAGTTTCACTACTATTGCTACGTCCCATAAAGATTCATATTTCGGCTGCGGTGGTTTCCTGAATCTTATTCCTCTTAGTAGCCGAATTACTGCTACGTTCTCTCCCACCGGTACTCCTTCCACGGGTAGGTGACCTGCTGATATCGCAGATCTGTATACCCCTATTGTTCTGTATGCTGGAGGAGTTCCGCTAGGAAATTCAAGATCTCAACTAGAGGGGCAGAAACGGGATGAATATTTCTTCTTCTGCACCATGTCGACCACTAGTTCCAAGCTGCGTTGTAGCTCCTTCGAGTTGATGGAGCCCATGACTTTGCAATGAGACTTGCAGCTTGTGACAAAATGTCCGGGAGATTCCAGCGTCTCCTGCTATCCTGCACGCCATCCATGGCAGTGTCCCCTTCACTCTCAAAGGGTGAGATGTGCGCCCTCTAATCTTGTAGGAAAGCGTCCACTCCGGCTGCCGCTGGGTCCAATCTCCAACTGAAGAACCTCTCTTTTTGAGCTTTCAGCCTGGACGCAAACAGATCTGTGTATATTGGGCCCCAGATCTTCTCCAGTTTCTGAAAGATCGTCCGATCCAGCATCCAGTCGCTGGAGTCTGAGAGATGTCTGGAGTTCCAGTCCGCTAATACATTCAACGAACCTGGTAAGTATTTGGCTACCACCGAGATCCCTCATTCTAGGCAGGAATGCCAGAAATCCTTGGCTATTTCCGCCAGCAATTTGGACCTTGTCCCTCCTAAATGGTTGATGTATTTTGACTGCCGAAATGTTGTCCATTTTTAGCAGGATACAGGAGTTCACTTTCCCTTTCATAAATGCCCTGATCGCAAAGGATCCGGCTAGTAACTCTAGACAGTTTATGTGTAATTGGAGTTCCGATGCGCTCCATCTCCCTCCTGTCTGGAGATCCCCGCACCGGGCTCCCCAGCCTGCTCTGCTGGCGTCTGATTCTATTATCAGGTCTGGGCGGTCGCCGAAGATGGCTCTGCCGTTCCAGGCCTCCATGTTCGCTAACCACCATTCTAACTCTGTCCTGGATTCTTGATCTAAGAGTACCAGTTGGTGGCAGTGTAGGCCTTGCTGAAGATGCCGTATCTTCAGCCTCTGAAGGGCTCGGTAGTGTAATGGCCCTGGGAAGATTGCTTGTATTGATGCCGCTAGTAATCCTACCACTCTCGCTATAGTGCGGAGTGATATGCTCGTTTTGCTGAGACATGCTCTTATTTCTCTCTTTATGTCTCTGATCTTTTTGTTTGGGAGTTCTAGTGTCGCCGACCTGGTGTTTATAATAAACTGCAGGAATTCTATCCTCCTCACCGGAGCCATCTCCGACTTCTCCCAGTTCACTAGGAAACCTAGCGAAGTTAAGAGGTGTACTACCCAGTCGGTCTGGTAGACTAGAGTCTCTCTGCTGTCGGCCATCAGTAGGATGTCGTCTAGATATATAATCATGCATATTCCTTTCCCTCTGATTGCTGCGGCTACCGGCTTCATCACTTTCGTGAATGCCCACGGCGCCGAGGAGAGCCCGAAAGGCATTGTTGCGAACTGCCATAATTGCCCGTCCCAGTCGAATGCTAGGAATGGACGGAAGTTCCTCTGTACAGGAATCGTAAGGTATGCGTCGTTCAAGTCTATCCTCGCCAGCCAGTCGTTCTGTCTGAGCGTATCCCTAAGCTGATGGATTCCTTCCATTTTGAAGTGCTTGTAGGCCACCCAGCTGTTCATGTGCCTTAGATTTATCACTGGTCTCACTTTGTCTTTTCGGTGAACCAGAAACATGTTGCTCACAAATCTTGGCGGCGCAATGCATGGTTCGATCGCCCGCTTCTCTGCTAAGCTTCGCAACTCCGAGTCTAGCAGCTCTTTCTCTGTCTGCGTCGTGACTATGGGGCGTGGCGCCTGGTCCTGAACGGGGGTTTCTGTGAATTCTATACACATGCCTTTCACTGTTTGAAGGACCCAAGCGTCGCTGGAAAGCGAGCGCCAGTTTTCAAAAAATATAGCTGTCCTCCCCCCTACTAGTGGATATGTAAAGTTTCTCACCTGTGGGGAAGTTTTGTCCTCTTCCTTGTCCTCTGCTTCGTCTCTATCTAAGGAAGCGGCCTCTTGGGGGAAAGAAGGTATCAGGCTGCCTGGATTACCAGTATTGGTTTCTGTTGTACTGAGGCCTTCTGGATGTTTGGTATCGACCATTCGAGCGACCTCTGTAGCGACTGGCCCCGCCAAAAACTCTCCCTGGGACGATTTTCTTCATCGCAGCCTGTGCTTTCTCCAGGGAGGTGTAGGTCCCTATGAACCTCCCCATCTCCTTACCAAAAGTCTCTCCGAACAATAGGCCCTGTGCTGCCTTGCCGGCTTCGTATGACGACAGATCTCCTAGTTTCCGGTCGATTTTCAAAAGGAGGCCTCTCCTGCGTTCCGATGAAATCTCGCAGTTCGTGTTTCCTAGAATGCATACGGCCCGTTGGGCCTAGTTCGCTAGCACTCCTGGGTCTACCTCCTCGCCTGTATCTCTGGCTTGTTCGGCTAGGTCCATTATTTTAGCTAGTGGACCTGCTAGGTCGAGGAATTTTTCCTGGCAGCTTCTCCAGAAGCGGTCTATGCCGTTCCTCGGGTCTCTGTTCGATTTGGAGACGAATGACAACATTTTAGGGTCCAATTCCGGGGCTTCCGCGACTTTGCCCGGCAGGTCTGGTCGTGGACATTCAGCCCTCAGTCTTTGTCTGACCTCTTTTTCGAGAGCTTTCCTCAATCTCTGCGTCATGTATTTTGCCACTCTCGGCAATGGCACCCACTCCGAGGATCTCGGATTTCTGATTTCTTCCGGTTGGAACTTGTCTGCCATTTCGTCCTCCTCTAGGTTCTGGAGTTTCATTGCCTTTTCTTTGGCGGACGTTGGCTCCCCTCATCCCCTTCATTATCTGCATCCGCTTGGGTGGATGTGGGGGATATCGGCGGTTCCTCGTCTTGGAAGCCTTCTGGGGGTTCCTCCTCTGTACCACCCATATTGTCATCCCCTGGGTAGGGGGTCCGGAGGCTCGGCACCTGGTAATATTTCATGAACGCTTCCTTTAGGCTGAGGAATGCGTCCGTAGCCTCTGGGGCTCCTGTACTCGCCCCTGTCGGTTGGCCCGGGGGATCAGAAGAGTCCTTGCTCTTCCGGGCCCTGTTACACCCCTTAGGGTCATCAAACGTTGCCCTTGTGGACGCGCTTTCCTCCTGCTTGCTGCGTTCTTCCTTCTGGCTCAGGAATAGCTCTATGGTATCTAGCCTTTCTTGTAAAGGCCGTACTCCCTGGGCTACTGCCTCTGTCAGTGAATCTCCCAGCACTTCTTTGAAGCTATAGGCTAGGTCTTCTTGGTAGACTGCCTCCTGCTCCTCTTCGCTCCACTCGAAGTTCGACATTGTGCTGGTCGGTGCCTTAATCAATACCTGTCTAGGTGTAGTGGCGCGTCCACAGATTCACTTTGTTCGAGGCTGCACCTTATACAGTATGTATGTTTGCAGGATATATCTTTCTTATTCGCCTGGTAATACTCTATAATCGAGCGGCTCCGCTGTCTAAAGCCACGCCCCCGCGTAGGAGGCGTTCGCTATTGGCGCATTCGCTGCGCATGCCCGTATCTGTTCGGCTCTCGGGAAGTTTCCCGCCTGTGTGGAGCTCTGCCCTTCCAAGGGTTGGGGCTGCGAACTCGCGCTCTGCTAGGGGGTACGGTAGGCTCCTGAGGTGTCGTGTATTACGACATGGGGCCTCCGAATCCCCTTCGAACTAAAACACTAACGCTTGTGCGCTCTACTATACATGTTTATTCTATTATAGACCATGGCGTACAATTCCAATTACGTTAATGGCATAAAACACGTTTTGTCAAGCGAATATTCTGGAGCTAAGATAAAGAGGTGTGGAGAGCAGGAAAAGAAGAGGAAGGACAGAGGAACAGGAAGGACTAGGTCACAGGGCCAGAGACTAGGGGACTACAGGATTAATGGGATTTGAAGTTTGTTTAAAAAAAAAATAATAATAATTAAAAGTTTACAAAGTTATATTTGTTGAAACTGCTGGAGAGTAAACAATAAAGAAGATGAAGCTTAATGCTCACCTCCGTCTTGACATAGAATCTACCACACTGGTGCCACAATCACTTCAGGTCACAAAGAAGTGGTTGGTTTGAATGTAACAACACTTCCGTTACTCAAAAACATAGGTTACCAGCAAATCTAACAAATGCCTGCTTAATATTCCTTCAACCTAAAATGTACTCACTAAACTATAGTACAACAAACAGTTTAAATACACCAACGGGTATCAGTGGCATCGCTAGGGAGGGACCTGGGGGGGGCCAGGGCCCCCCTGTGAAACCCTGTGCCCCCCCTTCAACCCACACTACCTAAGATTAGCAGTCACCATCTTCTCCCCCTACTTTTGTCTGTGCCCCCTACTTTTGTCTTTGGCCCGCTCTGTGCCCCTCCTAAATTTGATTCCTGGCGACGCCACTGACGGGTATGTAACTACTTTAAACATACCTTTCATTATAATCAACTTCAAATATGCCATCACAGTTATACTTGCATAATACATCCATGCTACTACAATAGCCCGTGCAAAATCTAATACAGTTTGAATATCTACATCCATAACACTGCAATAATACGTTTAAAATCTCAGACTGTTAGAATACGCCAACAGATATGTAACTAATCTAAAAATACCCTTCATTGGAATACAATTCAAATATGCCATCACAGTTATTCTTCTACTACACATCCATACTACTACAATACTTCTTGTAAAATCCAATATAGTTAGACTATGCCAAGGGGTATCTAACTACAATAAACATACCCTTAATTATAACACACTTCAAACAAACATCCTATCACACTTACATTCACATATTATATCCATGGTACCACACATGTATTATGTAACATGTATGTTCTTTAAAACCATGTAAATGCCAAAATGTGTATGTAAATACAGTAGCTTTTTTAATCCACTGACCTACTGATTATTTCATGTTCATACAATAACAATGTACCATGTACTAATGTTGTACCGAACATAGCACATACAATGTACTATTTATGAGGCTCAAAAAAATAAATCTATATGTACACTTATATACAATTAAACGTTTTAAACTATCTTGTTTAACAGATTATACTGTTTTTTCACAAAAAAAGAACCAGAAATGCTAACCTCATTAGCATATGCATCTAAGTATCTATACTCAGTATTATACTCTTATTTTTCTTCACAAAGAAACAACTACAGATCCCATAAGCACTATCCTCCTTGTCCTACAGTCATAAATACCATATAAACTTCAATTATATAATTTCACCATATTACAAATCCTGGATACTCCCCCTATAGTACCTATAATTGCTGTACATATACTACTATGGCCATGGTATGTGGCCAGATCTTTGGGGGCATGGGCTATGGTCAAACCCCCTAGAATCTGGCCACTGGCCACAACCTGAACAATATAATTAAACCATATAATAAGTACAATAAACCTTCAAATAATCTGACTCACTGAGAACCACCCCCCCCCCACAATCCCAATGACATCCATGGACATATATTCATGTCTGAGGACAGGGAAATTGACTGTGGACTTGGTGGAAACTATGCAGCTTTCTTTCACCTCTAAAAACAGCTCCATCTTAACTTTTCTCCACTCCCTCACCATTTCCAGTCACTCTTTTGCAAAGGCTGTGGCCCCTGGATCCAATATAGTGACTATTTCAAAAATGATGATGCACTCACGTTTCTGAACATGCAATCAGCCTCCTGATTGGCCTAGATGCATCCACAGACACCAAACCAGGAAATGAGTCTGCAGACCGGATGTAGATATCACTATTTTATTTTTACATACTTTTTGGCCCTTGAAAAAATATAAAACTGGTTTGATTTATACCAAATGTGCAAAAGCATGCTCTCAGGACCAAGCCATCACTCGTTGTGCAAGTTTGGTGAACATTCATCCAGCGGTTTTTTAGTTGTTAAGTTTGGGATAGTGTGTTTTATTTTTTAGCAATCTGTGCTTACATGAATCTATAAACCGAAAAGGAGAGAATAGACTGTAAGCAGGGGCCAGCTTGAGAATGTCATACTCTGCCTATGTAGCCCCTAGTTTTATGGCACTAGCCCAGGTGTGCACTGTTTAAACTACCCCACGCCAGCAATGGGCCACACTGGAACCACCCCACCCTCCCAGATCACCTGGTAAGGTGAGGCGTTTAGCAACCTGCAATACAAAATTCTGTTTAGACAATAGATGAGCCACAATCCCGGGTTCCTGATAATAAATAAGGTGCAGTCAGGGACGTCATTTAGGGGTCGCAGCTGTGACCTCTGAGGCCTCCCTTAAGACCTCTGTGGTGTACCTTGTGACCTCTGACCTCTAAAAACATATGTTTTTGTTTTTATAATCCAATCTTCTGGGCTGTGGCCAGCACCATGTGGCTCTTCTGGAGTGGCTGGCTTTCTTTTTCAGGCCCCTTAAAAAAAAAAAAAGAAGAAAAATAAGAACAGGAGTGCCACAAGTCTAACACTTTCAGCACTGACCCTAAATAAGAAAGAATAGGAATACCAAATAGTGTGTCTTTCTGGAATTCTATACAATAATTGCTAGACTCATTAAGGTTTAATTTCAGGCACACTTCAGGAGGTGAGTCACTGATTTAGTCTGTTCTTAAACGCCTCAACTCAGCCTTTCATCTTTCTGGGGTTGATAAATGAGTACCAACACAGGTTGGGTGACATTGGGTGTATATTTTTTCTACATAAAGCGCTTAAGCGTAAGTGCTATGTAGTAACACATCATTAACATTTGGTCATGGACGTCTGCTTGCATTCACAGTAATTTGGTAATATGGGCCTATAGACACTGATCTTAACGATACATATGGCGATACATTCTTGTATGAAATGTACACATCACATTGTAGTGATATCGTAACCATATTTTTCATTGTATACAATGCTATGTGATACCACTTCCTGTTTTGTCAACGGGTGAAAGGTCGTGTTCCATTGCTTCCCGCGATATCACTTTGGGGTGTGGTCAAATGACATCACTTCCTGTGATGTCATTAGGGGTCGAAGGTTGTGTGATGTCACTTCCGCTACCCCTGGCATTTTGGTGAAATGACATCCCTGGGTGCAGTATACCAGAGTAGGAGCTTTTTTCCCTTTCGTGTTTTTATTAAGAAAAATATACAAACCAATTAACCAGGTAAACCTTCTTCCATTCAATGTTTGCTCCATGTCCTGGTCTCATGGGCTCCATCGTCACCTTTCTTCACTCAAATACTATTCGCAACTAGATAGACAGAACAGTAGATAAGGCAACATGTTGGGTATGGCAAAACTTAAGCAAATGAACAGTGGAAAGAGTAGAGTTGTGAAGGTTTCTTTTATCTTTTACTGTAGTGGAAAATAAGTAAATATGTATTAGGTGGGTCAAAAAGCAAATCTTTTTCATGACATATTGAAATGCGGACATCTTTTGCATGGAAGACAGTGAGCTATTGACTCAATGCCATGCTCACTGTATGTCGAGCAAAATTGGTGGAAATTGTTGTCCAATGTACCAGATTATAGTACTCGACATATCACGAGTCATTGAGCCTATGTGAAAAGGCTTTTCTAATATCAATACTTGGTGTTGCTACACATTACATAACGAGGATGGGGTCAGTTATCTCTCCGATTGTTTGCTCTTCAAGCCAGTGTCATTAAGGGTTTCTATCTGGCAAAACCCTTATGCTCATTTTATCTGTGACAAGTGATGTAATCCATTGAATCAAATTGTAGACTTGAAATGCCTAATCTGAAGGATTTAACTCTGTTACTAGAGTTCAGTTATGAGTATTGTGACTGAGTAATACAAGACTGAACACCCTTGTGACTTTGCGGTCAACACATTTCTCATGGTCATGTCAACATAAAGAGTAAGGTACATAGTACAAAGTAGCCATTGTTAAATTACTTGATCAAAAGTTCCAGTTTTGTGACAGTTGAAATGGTTGGACAAAAAAGGTAGCAGGTGCCCCTCTCTCGAAAGAACACGACATGATAACCTGTTCAGTGGTTTTTAACCACTTTGAGAGTTCACAGCCACCCATTTTTTGCTCACTGTACCTTTCACAGATTGGAAATATCCATTTGCATATCAGTCTTTGTCCCGCCCACATGGACAGTCCAGCACCAAAATGCTATGTCAATTTCCTTCTGAACAAGTGTACCAACAGCAACCCCATACACGTGTTTCAGCCTTGTTGGGCCTCATCAGTGAGGCCTAGCTGTGCCTCTCTGAGCACAGTGAGCAGGGAGTCCACTCCTGGTTGCCCCCAGGTAACTTAGGGTGACCAACCGCAAGTTTTTCCAAAAATAAAAAAAAGGTAGCAGACGCCCCTCTCTCGAAAGACCACGGCATGATAACCTGTTCAGTGGTTTTTAACCACTTTGAGAGTTTGCAGCCATCTGCTTTTTGCTCACTGTACCTTTCACAGATGGGAAATATCCATTTTCATATCAGT
The DNA here is from genome assembly GCF_040938575.1 of Ambystoma mexicanum. Lineage (NCBI taxonomy): Eukaryota > Metazoa > Chordata > Amphibia > Caudata > Ambystomatidae > Ambystoma > Ambystoma mexicanum. The sequence continues at coordinate 906,239,870 of NC_090934.1, forward strand.
CTTTGTCCCACCCACATGTGCAGTCCAGCAACAAAATGCTATGGCAATTCCCTTCTGAACAAGAGTACCAACAGCAACCCCATACACGTGTTTCAGCCTTGTAAGGCCTCATCAGTGAGGTGGAGTGTGCCTCTCTGAGCACAGTGAGCAGGGAGTCCAAGTCTGGTTGCCCCCAGGTAACCTCGGGAGACCAACCCCAAGTTCCTTCCAAAAATACAAAAAAGGTAGCAGGCGCCCCTCTCTCGAAAGAACAGAGAGGGGCACCTGCTACCTTTTTTAAAAATGGTTGTACATATTTATAAAACATGTGTGGTTGTTTTACTGTATTCTAACGTCCCTTTCAACGTAACTATTATTTGCTCCCAGGGAAGGTCGCTCAGCAAATCAGGTGGCTGGAAGAGCGGGAGAGGGTACACTGTGTACCATCTGCTCTTTCCAGTCACCCAATGCCCTTCTATGGGTCGCAACATCTTGAATGTGGGGAGACCACATGGAGCCTCTTCCTGTTGTCTCCCCACATCCCCCCAAAAGACATCCAAACACTTTCACCACCCTCTATCCCCTCCACATTGACCTGCAGTACCAGAGTTTTGTACTTCATCCCGGTGATCCTCCCACCTGCGACTGCCACCATGGAAATGGAAAATGGACTAAGTCGCTTTTCCCATGGTAGTGGCCATCTTGTTTTTTTTCTGGGAGCTTGGTCTGAGGCAATGCAGGCAGAGCCCAACCCCTGAAAAAAACTACAAAAATGTAAACTAATTGCACCATGGGCACACCCCGGGATGCGAATAGCTATCACACCCTCATCGTGGATGTGAACATGACCGGTAACGGCCCGCAGTCCTCAATGAGAACTTTGCTTCACTCAGGCCAGTTTAGGATAGGGCTGGCAGCCTGTTATTGGCCATGTGCACATCCTGAGTTGGGGTAATTGCTATATTAACCAATACAGTAAAATTGCTGCTGTACAAACTGCTCTTCTTACTTTTTCAAGGCTTGGAAAAAGGGGGGTTTACTGAAAAAAAGCCTCAAAAAAATGCATTTGTTTTGTAGGTAAAGGTTTTTTTTTAATTAAAATGTGTTTTAAGGGGTAAAAAAACAGGGGTTGGGGGACCCCCATTAAAAATAATGAGAAAAACAATGCATGTTTTCAATGCATTTTTTTCGAGGCTTTTACATTCGATGCTTTTGCATTCAATGCTATCACTATAAAATGATTTTCCAACGCTGTCTCCAGTAGCATGAAGCCTCCACCATTTGGTGAGAAATTGTAATTAACAGTACAGGTGGGGAGGTCAAAAGGCAGAGTGCCCGCCAGAGGTGTTGTCAGCTTTGTGCCTAATGATATCATCATCACTTTTAAATATTGCACTTATAAGTACTGGAATACTAGTTTTATTTGTTTTGTTTGTTTATTTATTTATTTGTAGAGCGCACCTATCCCGTGGGTAGCAGGGCACAAGCAACAAGACGAGTGTACAACTTAGGTTACAGAATACGCAGTAAATGAATCCAAGTGGGTTACAGTGTTGGAAGCATCAAACATTTGGGTCACTACATCAAATTATAATTTAAATGTGAATATACATAGTTTACAGGTTGTAGATATATCTAAGCATAGAGGTGAGAGGATATACGATTTATACACATTTACAATAGGCGCAGCTGTGGATGTGGTTAAATGTCTTATTAAGTATCGTGTTCCTTGATCCAGCGGATGGTATTGGATCTGAATCGTAGGTGGGGAAGGTCTTCCCTAAGCAATGGTTGTAAGGAATTCCAAAATTGTGCTGCTTTAAGAGGAAACTGTTCCCTCCAGCCATAGTACGTTTGAATCTTGGGACGAGGAGGAGGTTTGAGTTGGCCCTTCTAGAGGGGCGGCAGGAAGTCAGTCTGGTGAATCTCGTTATTAAATATTGCGGGGCTGCTTGGTGTAAGCATTTATGGGTCAGAGAGACCGATTTAAGGAAGATTTTATCTTTTGTAGAGAGCCAATTATATGATCTTCTAGTCTCTGAGATATGTGCTTTCCTCGGGAGGCTTAGGGCTGCTCTTAAGGCATTGTTCTGCAGGATTTGGATTTTATTTGTAATGTATTTGTTGCTGCCTACATAGAGCGCGTTGCAATAATCCAACTTGGATAGGATCAATGCTCTGGCTATAGTGATGCAGTTGTTTGGTGAGAGGAATGGTTTAGATGCTCTAATGAGTTTACATGTATAAATTGTAGCGGAGGCCATGGCATATGGCATTGACTTGTTTTTTGAAAGTGAGTGTTGAGTCTAAATAGAATCCTAAGGTTTTGACCTCCTTATCTACGGTAATGATATTATTGTTAATGACAAAAGAGGAATAGTTTTGACCTAATTTGTTAAGGCTAGGTGTAGTGCCTAAAATGAGGAGTTCAGTCTTGTCATCATTCAGGCATAGACCATGAGAGGCCATCCATGCCTGGATGATGAGGTACACACGATTTACAAAGGCCAAATCCTTGTCATAATCCCCCATCAACGGGATGAGGATCTGGGTATCATCGGCATAGTTCGTGTTGGTGATACCCAGGCCATCTAGATCATCGAAAGGGGCCTTTGTGAAGATGTTGTACAGGGTAGGGGATACGCAAGAACCCTGTGGCACACCACAGGTGATGGGCATGGGGTCAGTGGCTGCTGACGGGGAAAAGACTTGCATAGTGCGGTTATTGAGGAAGGACTGGATCCATTCAGTTGCCTCCTGGGAGAAATGTGCTGCCGACTCTAAGTGTGTGCAGAGGATCTCATGGTTGACTAGGTCAAATGCTAGGTATTGTTAGTACCCAATCCAGTGTTAATTTATCCACCTGGGAAGAATAAAGGTCAAAGAAGTCCTGTTCCCGGATATAACTCTGCATCTGACAGGCTGAACACACATATTTTTGGGGACCACTGAACTCGCTCAGCTACAACGCTAGCTTAATGATCCAGACTTGCCTCCATGGTCATTCTAAAAATGAAGCAGACAAAAAGTTCAGATGAATTATACTTCTGGTTTAGGATTCTAGAAGGGAATTCTACATGTTTATTAATTAAAACTGTGTCTTTTCTCAGCTGTTTAAATTTGATGGAGGTTTCATCATTTCTTTCTTTATGTGTCTATGCATTTTAATATGGAATTATCTGATTAACATTTTATTCAGATTAAGATCAATGTTATATCATATTTATTGTATTTATTGATGTGCATTCCTTTTTTATTGAGATGAGGTTTTCTTATATGATTGGAATTCTATTTTGTATACAGTTTTTTATAAACTAATAGAGAGAGACTGAATACACAAAAGAGCAACGGTAGGGGTAGAACAGGCCAGGCCGCAAATGCAAAAAGGATCAAAGCCACACATCGTAATTTACCAAAATGTAGGAAAAGCTCATACAGTTTATCACCTCACATTATAATCATAATTCGTATAATTTCACTTACATTTCACTTACATGTATTTCCTACCGCAACTTAATGTAAAGTTAACACCACAATTGCTTACCGGTTCCAAATATAACAGTCATTCCCACACAGTGCACATTTGAACAAAGAGCATTGGCCATTTGTCCGTCTGGGGCCAGTTCACTGCACATTTGCACCTTTTGCACATGTTTAAATGACGTTTGGCCATACACATTTGCATTAGATAGAGTAAAATGAAGAAATCAGCTGTTTGAAGAAAACACCAGTTATGAATATATATGTCAACATCTCAATTGCCATTACTCTGAATATATCAGACGCAATCTAACTTTATCTATTCCAATAAGCAATTAGATTTGACCTCACGATAGTCGAGGTATAGCTTTGTCCCATCTCGGTAGCTCTTCCTCTGTGAAAGATACACTTGGAATTATATGTCGGTCTGATTGCAAGGACACCTGCAGTCTTCTATTGTCCAGACATTTGTCTCTCACATCCTATCCCATTCTTTGCAATGTGACATCCCTTGTAGCTTTCCAGTCAATGTTGCTTAGGTTCTCGTCATTGGCATTTACCATTGTACTGCAGAGACACTTCTACACATCTGTCTTCTAAGAATGTGGTTGGTGCAGCTGCTTCACATGTCAGGCGGGACACACAGTCTGCTTGTTGCTTTTACCCTTAGGGCTTGTTTGATGGTGAAAATACAATCTTGCAGTTTGGCTGCCAATGTTGGAAATCCTGTGGTGGAAGTCTTTCTACTCCCAGGGATAAGCATAGGCACTTAGAGTAAATGAGCCTTCATCAAGTATAACTTCCTAACCCATATGCATGTTTTCATCCATGCTCAGGCCAGCAGCTCTTTACTAATCCCAGCATAATTCTGCACTTACTGGGAAATGTCTTCTAACCCCAAACCACCATGTTTACAAATAGGCATCATTCAGATACAGAAGAGAAAACGATCTCATAATTAGTCAAAGCCGGTATATATAGGTGCCAAAATGTTTGAGGGAGGATACATTTGCAATGTATGATTTCATGTTCTTGTTCATGCATGAAGAAAAGAGCCTTTTCTTAGTAACCGTTGTAGTAGTTCAGTTTTCTCTGAATAATTTGCAACACCATTTACATAGTTTCCTGAGAACCTCGTGAATAAGTTCAGTTGCTCTGATTAAAGCTAACATAGATGAAATTCCTTCACTGGTGATGCAGAACCCCAAGAATTCCACAGTGCCTGACAAGAACTTGTACTTCATGAAAGCATTATTGGAGGATTTAAATAAAGCAGAGGCTTCAGATAAATTAAATTTAATCAAAGGGGATACAAGGGAATTGTATAGAATAGTATGAATGGATCTGGGAGGACCTGCAAGGTGTATACCGTACATGAGAAATCTTATATACAACTTTAATTAATTAGGACTTCACACTGTGACAACCCACGTTCCACATCTAAAACCGTCATCGTGCCTGCATTGCTCTCTACTTTTCTTCTTCTTTCCCTTTCTTTGTCTGATCTGAAAACCTTAACAGCATCATTTTTGTGGGGTGAGAAAATAGCCAAGGGGTGGCGAAACCTGCCGAGGAAAGCTCCCATTTTGTCAAGGTGAATCTTGATCCAGCGAAGAGGCAGCCCACACTCCTACCTCCCTTTGGAGGTCTTTGCACCTGTAGTAGGGGAAACACAGGCCACTGCTACCCCCACGGGAAAGCGTGTTAGGGTCCATGGTTTGGATGGGTAGAGGGAAGGGGGTACACTGGTAAGAGGGTTAGGGAGAGGTTATGGATGGGTAAGGGTGTTAGGGAACAAATTGCTCATTGGCTCTTGTGTTGCGGTTCTCCTTCCGCTGGCTCCTTGCAACAGCACACTCTGGTGCACAGTACCCACTATACACACATACACACATGAACACACGTTAAAACTTGCACTCAGAACGGGGGTTAGCCACACAGTTGTGCTGTCACTGTGTTTCCCCCATACACACCCTTTTGAGTGTGCTACGTGGTTGCCCCTTCTGTTTGGTAAGGCAAGTGGTTGCTACTTGCCACTGATTCTGGAGCCTAGTATCTGACCAGAACCTCTGACCAGAATGCTGGGCCTTGTCACACAAACCTTAGCATGAATGAGCACAACTTCTAAACATGAATGTCCCAAAACATAGCAGCACAGGATTACTTACTTTGCAAGTTATCACAGCGTGAGAACTACACTTTGCACACATCACTCTATGTCATTAAAGAAATCTGCACTTAGCTTCAGCTGTTCGTCCGTTTCAGAGCCAGACCGGGTAATCTGCTGTCTCCCGCAGCATTAGACCAACAAAGTAACAGTATCTGTGGTCTGGCAGAGAGAAGAAAGTTAGGACGTGCATTTTGATTGACTGCTCTCTGTACATCAAAGCATATGCAACATTAGTGGCATGAGCCCCGAACACTTACCATGCGTTTTAATTGGATCTGTGTTATTTGCTCCACCCGGTGTCCGCTCCCGTTCCCAACTACATGCAGTTAGACTCCATTTGCTAAGCAGTTAGATTGAGCTTCCCTTGCATCCACCTGATCCCCCCGCACTTAACTGTGAGCCTGAGGGCCTGCGAAGACTGCTGCAGATGAGGAACGGCCCTGCGAGGTAATGTGCCTGCTAGGAGCTCCTCTCTGGTGCATCTGTGCCGGCAAAGCTCTGAGCACGAACAATCGTTCAGCACGCGCGTATGTCAGGGTGTTGGTTTGGGCGTTGCCCGGATTGTTTGCAGGCTCTGTGGGCTCTGCCTTTTACGTGGTGGGTGCTGAGGCTGCTAAGGCTGCTGTGGATTGTATTTCCTTCCCCAGTGGGCTTTGTTTTGGGTTTTCTGTTGGTTTGTGTTGGCTGCCAACGCCTGGTAAACCTGCAAGAGGGTCAAACATGGCACCTGCTGTGATTCTGGCCCCTCACAGTGCCTGCCATCCTATGCATCCTGGTTTGAGTAGTTTGACACTTCACACATTTTGTTTCTCCACATCTGTGCTATTTTGAAATGGTTTCCCTGAACAGAGATGGAAAACTGCTCTGCAAATCTCCCCAATCTGTGCAGGGAAATTGACATTTGCATGCATTCCTGTTTAAAGCAGGAGGCGAGGCTGAATTCACATATGACTACATCTGAATTGAATTGCACAAGAAAAAAGCAGGTGGAATCCTTTCTAATGATGGCCACCATGTTTGCACATTGAAGATGCCACTACACATCACTGCCTTCTGTGCATGCACACATTGTCATAAAAGTGCATTTTCCACCTGGGACAGAAAAGGGCAGAGGAACCCACCGACAGCTCAGATTCCTGTATCATTTTGGGAATCATGCGGAACACTATTTAAATCCAGCAGAGCAGTACATGGTTCTGAATCTGGTCTGCTCCACTGGTTTTAAGGAGGCAAAGGAAATTTAGGCCATAAGTGGTATAATTATGTATAAGGAAGTTGATAGAACAATTAGAGGAGAACAACATTTGCTCTGATTACTACCACTAACTGAAAGCATATGTTCATACCAGACTGATTGAGCTGTTTAGGCTAATAATGTTACTTGAGCCTCAATTACAGAATGTATGTGTGTTTCCACATATTCTACAAGTAAATATTGTTAAAAAGGGGCTTTTCACTTTTCTTTGTGAATAGTGTTAGGCAAACTGCCATCTGTGGTTTGCCTAATTCTGTTGACCTTATCTTCCAAATAGATTAGAATGATATCCTGCATGAATGCCACATTTGGTATTGTAGGGAAATATAGACTGGAGAAAAGTACGCAGAGAAAGAAAAGCACACATTTAAAAACACATTTCAGCTGCAGGCTGTACACTACATCTGTGAAATGGGACATGCAAGGGAACACGCAATCTTTGAAGCCTATCTTTAATAAATGTCTATCTCCAAAGTAATGGACAAACCCAAGCAAATATGTTTTTCCAGTTACAAGAAAGTTTCCAGCAACTTTTATTTGGAAGAACTGTCCAATCTGACATGAAAAGCACATCATTTCATAGGAGAAGAAAAAACAAATTGGGCCTTGTCTTGTGCCTTTTTCCCTTTACAGGACAACAAATCTGCTTCATAGAAAGAAACACACTGCGATAATTAAAAAGGTAGTGACAGGAGTTTAGTTGCAAAGTGAAAGCTATAATGTTACAGTGCTTTGTGCAAATTTAAAAGCAAGGAGAAAAGAAAATGTGACCATAAAGGATGCAATTGTTAATGAAACCAACCTGAGAACTGCCAAATGGTCTTCCATCCCCCAGCAAGCTACAGAACATGGATGGCCTTCTTTCCCATGAGCAAAGTATGAACACTGGCCTTAGAAGCTCATCATTACGACTTATTACTTTGCTTACATCCAGCGGCTGGGTAATAAAAACAAAGGCTTCCCAATTACAACTTTTATCGGCCACATGGTATTTGCCAAAATACCCTAAATATGGAATAAATAAGCTCCCTGTAGCGGGATTCTCAAGGAATCAAATCCCCCATCTTTCAGAGTGAAGGAATGTCACACTTTTAGAGACTGGAGGTCTGACAAAGGGGGCAGCCAGATCCTGGGATCACTCAAGAGATCTGGACTGAAGTTCAAAATGGCCTTGCCAGCAGCCTAACTTAGAAGATTTTTCACCATAACAACATCATTCACACAGGTCAAAAATGCCCTAGCCCTCAGCTCCACAAGGAATTAACTAATACAAGATGTTCTGTTTAAAGGGACAGAATATAGAGATGCCGTGAAATATTTTGAAAAAAATAAAAAATGCCCATGTGAACTTTACATTTGGAATTAGATTATTGCTTGTAACTTCCGTCAGAAGGCCATAGAGAGCAAATTTGTAAAAGCAATTGTTCAGGGTGAAAAGCTTTATCAGCTGAATTCAAATTGCATTAATGTTTTATGTAATTATGTAAATTAGGTAAAAGCAGATATTTTCTACACAGAAAAGGCACACTCCAGTGATGTATAGTCTTTGTCATCTGTACCAGCGAGAATGTTATTCTGAGCTGCAAATTGAATAATTGTGTAAAACTATTAGTTAGAAAAAGACAACAATCTATAACACCCACCATACGTCATGTTGAGATGAGAATCCCATCATTTGGTTCACCTGAGTGATAGCAATCTGATGAACTGATTAGTAACATGATCATGCATGAGGAATATGCTGTTTTACAAAGTTACAATTAACATAGACATTTCCAAGCTGACATGAAATCAAACGGGGTGAAGCTAAGAGTAGGACTCACTCCGATAAGAATTCCCTCTTCAATAACATGCCCAATGAGCACAGAGGGGTTGGTTTAGTGTGATTTAACTTTTGGAACACTGTCTAGCCGCACACTTTGACCAATTAGATTATTGAAATTGTACACACATTTAAGGGGAGTGACATCTGCTCTATAAAGGTTCAAACCCATTGATTCTGGGGGGACAGTCACTCACAAACCGACTGGTTGACTGGAGAAGGAGAGAAAGGAGAAATGATAATAACAGAGAGGAGAATGATATTGATTGCTTTCATTTGGACCCATTTTGAATTAAAAACACAGCACTGTAAGTGAGGCCTATCTGGAGTTAAAGACCCAGGCCTTCTTCAATGGAAAAGACAGGAGACGGGCCCCAATACAGAAAAGGGGGAGACCAGGCCCCAATACAGAAAAGGGGGAGACCAGCTCTGGAGGTCAGCTGACACCATCTTTCTGACCGACATCTACCTGATAATTGAACCAGTTCTTAAGATGGTGCCCACCTGTTTATGAGCCAACAGCAATTAATATGTGAGTATAATATTAACGGGAAATAATCATGAGGGAAGCAATACTCTGAAGAGCAATAGATTAAACTCCAGTCCATTTTATTAGAGAAAGTATTGAGGGGGCATGGTAGATAAATTGACTATGCATCCTAATTAAATATTAAATATTTCACAAGTGTATGTGTTTCTTAAATTCTAGATTTAATTTGAATAGGACCGATGGTGTGTATACAGGCAGAGACCCCCTTACTCCTTCTCTGTGTATTGTGCACACAAAGAAGAAGTATTCTGGGAGCCAAACGGATATCTCACTGTGTGCATAACTAGAAAAATAAAGTATTTGAAGTAATTCCCTGGTTACATCACAAGCAGAGTCCTGTTACGAGTGATAAATCATTCAAGAAAAAGGGGAAGGGAGATTTGCTACCCATTTACCCACCTTCAAGTTGCCCTTTGAAAATGAGAAATGTACATTTGTACAATAGAAACACAAATGACATGCACTTTCATTTTGTAAGTGATTCACATTTGGGAATATAAAGCTTGATTCAATTGAGCTTTCTAGAATACTTTTTAAAATTCTGACATGTGCATTGAATAAGAGAGTTGGTATCTATTGTCACTAAAATGAGATAGGAAGACTTAGATAGGCATGGAAGTTCTGATGGAATTTGGTGTTTATCAAATGAAAGCTTTATCCTGGACCCTCATGCTTTTTTCAATCCATGGTGCATGTGCACCCAGGGTAAACAAAATGTAAATATGGTGATGTGTGCATTTACAAAAGTCTGTTCAAGTAAATGTAGCATTGAAAAGTGATGTAGACAGTGTCTCTACATTGCAGTTGGAATCTTATAGATGCTTAATTTGTTCATATTTAAATTGTATCAATTATTTCTGTTTATTATTTCTCATCACTGAGAACTAGTACTACTCCCCCTGCATCCTTTCCATTATTTATTTAATTCTCATCACAAACAGACATCACTTGCTTCTGCTGTTTTCTTTGGCATGCTTAAATGAAAAGACTTTTCTGGATACAATCTATGCATATTTCATTCCACAGTCGACTCTGCAGGTCATTGGACAAATAGCTAGTGCTGTTGTATTGGAAAGAGCGTCTTCTGCTATCCTATTTCTTATCCGTGCTCCATGTCCATACTCATTGTTTACCTTTCAGCAAAATGTGTATGTTTCTTCGCAGAAGGCTATGGGCCTCATTATGAGTGTGGCGGTCCGGAATCAAGGGTGCCGGTAAGATTACCGGCACCCTTGTTTCCAGCCTGTCACACTCCCGAGTCTGCCTGCTGGGTCCACTAGGCCTGACAGGTCTGACCTATCGGACTCCAAGGGAAATGGGGACTAATATTTTCAAGCACCTAGCTTCCTGGTCTTCTGAGACTTGTAATGTCCCAGTGGCACTGGGAAGCTAGGTGCCGGAAACAGTGTTACAAGTACAGCGTCAACCCACCTGTTTCACCGGTGGGTTACCGCGACCTCCTAATGAGGCCCTATGTTTACTTAATTGGTCCCACACATGCAACCGTATATGTTCCATCCAATAACAATGAATGGGCTTGAATAAACTACTTGAGTCTTTTTATTATCCATATTTACTACAGTTAAGACTGTGATTGTTTTTCTGTTTCATCTCCAAAGTCATCACCGCGTCCCATTTCCACAGGTTGCCAAATAATCATCTGCTGGCTCTAGAGCTCCTTATTGTAATGCATTGTAATTATTGTTATACAGAGCACTTGCTCACCAAAGAGGAGTCATCATGCCTTGGGAAGGAAGATGAGGACATTAATAAAAAATACATACACAAAATCCGATAAAGTCAAAACAGAACATTAAAAACGATGCAGAAACAATTAGTACAGTAAAAGAACCATGCATGGGAATAGAAACTGAGTCCAAAATTAGTCGTGTGGGAGTCCAACAAATGCGGGCCAACATAGGATGGTACCATACATTCTTGGCAATCTTGCACCACCCATGGACCCCATGAAGAAAAGGTATTGTATGAGGGATAGTGACAAGAATGTTAAATACTCCAGGAGAGTGTAGCCATAGTCGCAGGGGCACCACAATTAATTCAGTGTGTGTTGGAGAGTGGCAGATGGCCAAACGAACACAGCAGGACGTCCCAAAGTTGTCCTACCATTAAAGAAAATCAATCCTCAAAATTAGGCAGTGCTAGAAATGGAAAAAATGTACTGTGAGAACTGTCACCTCTTTGGAGGGGCGAGGCAGTGGGAAGAAGGGGCAGTACCGACCAGGTTCTGCAACACAGTATCTCTTCATAGACCCCAATCCTGGTGATTTGCATAAAAGCAAAGGACATTATAAGAACATCATAATGTCCACACTTTTGAATGTTAAACAATTCTTATAGTCATTCAGTAAGAACCCCTTTTAAGCTAATATTGGACTCTTCTGTTTTGATTGGTCACAATATTCAGCCTAATAAACAGATGTATGTAACTTGCAGGACATATATATCAGTTTGGACAGCTGCAACACGGTATGTGAGGAATGGCAGATTGTGTGTGCTGAGTCTTCTGAAAGCTTGTTGAAGACGTGTTACTCGGGGGTTGGTAGTGTTCTGTGCTAGCCCCTGGGCCTTGGGCTAGGGCATCGCTCTGTGGAGATATAGAAAGAGTGAGGAACCTGTGCTTCCACGAGCAGACTGGAACAGCTCTTTGCAAGACCTTGATGATGCAAGTCTTAGCAGAAGTGTTTATCAGGGTACCTCTGCTACGAAGTCTGGCACTTCTTCTCTTGCCCTCACTAATCTGCCAGAAACAGACTCCATCCAGTGCCCCACTTCATTTCTGTACCGCTAATGGCTTTCCTATACTTTACTACAGTTACAGTTCATGCCACAATTCAGCAGCAGGCAACAGCATCACTCTGCCAGCGGTTCACCAAAACTATACGCTACCCAGTGCCTGCCATGATATCCTCTCCTTGGTGAACTGCAGCCATCCACAGGCCACACCGCCTGCCACCCACACAGCCACTATGAAATATGCCACTGCTCAAAGCAAATGCTGAACTGGAAATTAATTGGCTTCTTCTCCTCCCGTGCACTACTTGCACAGAATTATAATTTGTGCAGTATGATGTTTTCTTTACTGTCAACAATTTTAGATGTTCTCCTTGTGACTTCTTTAAACCAGTTACCTTCAACATACACATTCCATATTTTTTTATTGCTTTCCTCAGTGCATGAAACCAAATGTTGAGGCTCTGGGGTAACCATGCCTCTGACAACAAGCGTAAGGGCATTAACCTGGCACTCTTCTGGCTAGAAGTTACCAGACTTCGAATGAAGCGTATATTACCTCAGTTAAACCACAATGGTAGTTATTTTGACCCATACTTTCCTATTCTTTAGTTCCTTATACAGAACCAAATACTATTGGGACAGCTATCTTATAGCAGACAAGAAACAATCAACATTTGTCCAATTAGATAATTTGAGTTAATATGTTCATTCATTCCTCTTAGATGAACTACTGACAGTATATCAGTCCAAGATGCTTCCCTTTCTGCTAGGGATACATTCCAATCACCTATGTATAGATCTTTCTTCAGTTTTTCTAGAATGATCATTTGTACTTGTAATATGCTTTGTTCACTACTCCCTGAACTTTTTTAACCACTATTGATTTCTGATTCTATCAACATATGTTTCATTTTTGTTCCAACCAAAACAGTTTTGCTATGCTTTATATTTTATCCACATACAAAATACTAAGATGGAATTGTGCACCATAGATCAAATTTTCTGTATTAAACGCTTTGTAATCATTCAAAAACATCTCTTTTTAAAAGTCAATGGGCCTCATTACAAGGTTGGAGGTAGCCTTGCTGGTAAAACCGGCAAGGCTACCTCCAAACTTGAAAGAAAGTCTGGCACCCGGGAATGGGCAATTACCAGGGTATTCCGGCCCCGCCAGACCTGGTTATTGCCTTTTTGCGGGTTCCGTAGTCGGGTGATCCCTATTCCCATTTGAGCCCCATAGTGTTCAGTGTGAATGGGGATGCTTGTAGCACCGGCATGATTCATTACCGTGCCGGTCCTACAGGCAAGCTCTGCTCGCAGGTGCCTTTCATTACGCCCGATCAGACCTGGTGGAATGAAAGGCACCCGCGAGCACAACTCAGAGTTTGCCGGTTCCGATACAATTACACCGGTAAGCTTTCCGCTACCGTTGTATCCGGACCGGCAAACTCATAATCAGGCCCAATGAATCAAACACAGAATGCCATTAATTAACTACAAGACATATGCACCTTCCTAATGCTCAGCACAGCCACACTGTACGTTTCACAAACAAAGCACCACGACAAGTGAAGAGCATGTTGGAAAACCATCTAAGGCTTAGCTCCCTAAGGTGAACTTCTTCATTTAAGAAATGTAGGCTACCACCAATGCAATCTCATACAGCTACAGTTTATGCCAGGACTTTGCAACCTGTGGCTCTTCATATTATTTGGACCACATCTCCCAAGAATCCTTACTGTTGACTATGCTGGCTAGGGCTGATTGTGGTTGTAGTCCAAAACATGTGGCGAGCAGAAGGTTGCAGATCAATGAAGTAGGCTTTTGATTGACTGGCTTAAAACGTATTCTAGGAAGTACTTGAGGGCTTTGTAATGCTCCCTAATTTAATGTCACTGTTTCCATTTAGAGAGGCACAGATCCACCCTACTGATGAGGTTCAACCAGACCGAAACACGTGTCTGGGGTTTCTGTTGGTACTCTTGTTCAGAGGAGAATTGCCTAGCATTTCGGTGCTGGACTGCCCCAGGGCAGGACAAAGACTGATATGTTTGGGATATTTCTTCTCTGTGAAAGATAGTGAGCTAAAGACTCTGGGTAAGTCTCTCGTAACCAGGACTAATGTCTGGCAGAGGGACTCCCAGGACCCCCTTGTTAATATGCATATTCAAGTAACTTTGGGTCTCACCCTAAGTTACTAGGGGAATCCAGACGTGGACCCCTTGCTCACTATTTTTAGAGAGGCACAGATCCACCCTACTGATGAGGTTCAACCAGACCGAAACACGTGTCTGGGGTTTCTGTTGGTACTCTTGTTCAGAGGAGAATTGCCTAGCATTTCGGTGCTGGACTGCCCCAGGGCAGGACAAAGTCTGATATGTTTGGGATATTTCTTCTCTGTGAAAGATAGTGAGCTAAAGACTCTGGGTAAGTCTCTCGTAACCAGGACTAATGTCTGGCAGAGGGACTCCCAGGACCCCCTTGTTAATATGCATATTCAAGTAACTTTGGGTCTCACCCTAAGTTACTAGGGGAATCCAGACGTGGACCCCTTGCTCACTATTTTTAGAGAGGCACAGATCCACCCTACTGATGAGGTTCAACCAGACCGAAACACGTGTCTGGGGTTTCTGTTGGTACTCTTGTTCAGAGGAGAATTGCCTAGCATTTCGGTGCTGGACTGCCCCAGGGCAGGACAAAGACTGATATGTTTGGGATATTTCTTCTCTGTGAAAGATAGTGAGCTAAAGACTCTGGGTAAGTCTCTCGTAACCAGGACTAATGTCTGGCAGAGGGACTCCCAGGACCCCCTTGTTAATATGCATATTCAAGTAACTTTGGGTCTCACCCTAAGTTACTAGGGGAATCCAGACGTGGACCCCTTGCTCACTATTTTTAGAGAGGCACAGATCCCCCCTACTGATGAGGTTCAACCAGACCGAAACACGTGTCTGGGGTTTCTGTTGGTACTCTTGTTCAGAGGAGAATTGCCTAGCATTTCGGTGCTGGACTGCCCCAGGGCAGGACAAAGACTGATATGTTTGGGATATTTCTTCTCTGTGAAAGATAGTGAGCTAAAGACTCTGGGTAAGTCTCTCGTAACCAGGACTAATGTCTGGCAGAGGGACTCCCAGGACCCCCTTGTTAATATGCATATTCAAGTAACTTTGGGTCTCACCCTAAGTTACTAGGGGAATCCAGACGTGGACCCCTTGCTCACTATTTTTAGAGAGGCACAGATCCACCCTACTGATGAGGTTCAACCAGACCGAAACACGTGTCTGGGGTTTCTGTTGGTACTCTTGTTCAGAGGAGAATTGCCTAGCATTTCGGTGCTGGACTGCCCCAGGGCAGGACAAAGACTGATATGTTTGGGATATTTCTTCTCTGTGAAAGATAGTGAGCTAAAGACTCTGGGTAAGTCTCTCGTAACCAGGACTAATGTCTGGCAGAGGGACTCCCAGGACCCCCTTGTTAATATGCATATTCAAGTAACTTTGGGTCTCACCCTAAGTTACTAGGGGAATCCAGACGTGGACCCCTTGCTCTCTATTTTTAGAGAGGCACAGATCCACCCTACTGATGAGGTTCAACCAGACCGAAACACGTGTCTGGGGTTTCTGTTGGTACTCTTGTTCAGAGGAGAATTGCCTAGCATTTCGGTGCTGGACTGCCCCAGGGCAGGACAAAGACTGATATGTTTGGGATATTTCTTCTCTGTGAAAGATAGTGAGCTAAAGACTCTGGGTAAGTCTCTCGTAACCAGGACTAATGTCTGGCAGAGGGACTCCCAGGACCCCCTTGTTAATATGCATATTCAAGTAACTTTGGGTCTCACCCTAAGTTACTAGGGGAATCCAGACGTGGACCCCTTGCTCACTATTTTTAGAGAGGCACAGATCCACCCTACTGATGAGGTTCAACCAGACCGAAACACATGTCTGGGGTTTCTGTTGGTACTCTTGTTCAGAGGAGAATTTCCTAGCATTTCGGTGCTGGACTGCCCCAGGGCAGGACAAAGACTGATATGTTTGGGATATTTCTTCTCTGTGAAAGATAGTGAGCTAAAGACTCTGGGTAAGTCTCTCGTAACCAGGACTAATGTCTGGCAGAGGGACTCCCAGGACCCCCTTGTTAATATGCATATTCAAGTAACTTTGGGTCTCACCCTAAGTTACTAGGGAAATCCAGACGTGGACCCCTTGCTCACTATTTTTAGAGAGGCACAGATCCACCCTACTGATGAGGTTCAACCAGACCGAAACACGTGTCTGGGGTTTCTGTTGGTACTCTTGTTCAGAGGAGAATTGCCTAGCATTTCGGTGCTGGACTGCCCCAGGGCAGGACAAAGACTGATATGTTTGGGATATTTCTTCTCTGTGAAAGATAGTGAGCTAAAGACTCTGGGTAAGTCTCTTGTAACCAGGACTAATGTCTGGCAGAGGGACTCCCAGGACCCCCTTGTTAATATACTGTTTCCATTGTAACCATCAAGGACAATGCCTGTTTACTCATTACTTCATACTAGGAAGAAGCCCCCTGTCGATTGTTTACTTTTATCAGCAGCTTGCACTCCAAAGGTGTTCGAGTTTATGGGAAATGGAATCGCATTATGTAGCATTTCTGAACATTATACCCTTTGGAAGCCCTACATTGGCAGTTCACAATATTTCTCACAGTCACTACACAGCACCATATGTTATGCATAAAGACTTTGCTAGACGACGAAACGCTCCATATGGGGCAACCTCAAAGGTGCCTATATTGCCCTTGCTGCAGTATGAAGCAACAGCATTGCCACCCTGGCGTAATATCCCTGTCATTTCCCTTTCAGCCTGGAGAGACTTGGATAAATGGATGCGAACAATGTGTGTGTGGTAACGACTCCGTCACAGTGGCCTGCACACCAATAACGTGCCAGGACCGAGATGTAAAGGAGTGTTCGAAGGACGGCTTTGAAGCAGTGCAAGTGTACAGTGCAGATGACCCGTGCTGCCCGACGATTGAATGCAGTAAGTGCCAGTTTTCTTCTTTCCAGACTGAAACAGCTCTTTTGCAACTCCTGTGTATTCCAGAATCCCACATAACCTTGAAAACACTTTTCAGCATGTGTTTAAAGGAATTATGTACAATATTTGAATGAAAAGTGCTCATCATTGACAAGTACGCTGTAAAGTCGTGACCAGACTTTGGTTCTCACAATGTAGCAGATGTGCGTTTTTGCAGAGAATTAACCAAAATAAAAATAATAATAATAATAATAATAATAATAATAATAATATTAATAATATGACAGTGTTTTTGGTAAATTTGAACAAAGCTAGCTGTTCTAGTAGCACCTGTTTCCATGAACCAGGGATATTTCATGGCTCTAAGCGAGGGTACAGGACGGCTTCCGGACACTTTTTTTTCTTATAGTCAACATCGTCCCTTTTGGGAGTTTGATAGCAGTTCCAAGAACACCCTACATATGTCCTGCAATTCCACAAATAGCCAACAGATGTTCTAATAACTGGTTACATTATGAATACCCTCTGCAGTTCTGCTAACCTCAGTCCCTTAAACAAACGTTGGAAAAGCCAACGGTTTTGGCTTGTGTACAGGTATTAAAAAGGCATTTGCGAAGCACTGCTATCACATGCCCAGGTACACAGAGCATTTTGCAGCTTCTGCTATCTAATAGCGGCATATTATCAGTGCTGTTACGGTCAGTTAGTGAATGGAAAACACCTATCCCTCCTCTAAAAAAGCAAAACTGCTGGTTTTGCCAGTACTTGTATAGAACTTGTGTTGCATCTCTCCATACCCTATAGTTTTCCCTTTGATCTGCCTACCTCAGAGATACAGAAGTGATTTGATGACATTTGCGTTTGAACCTGACAATTGACGTTAAGGGGGCAAGAGTGCAAATGCAGAACATGCAACTGAGATATATATTATATGGCCCACTGTAGTGGCCGTGTAGTTATGGTTAAGTTGGTCATCCCAGGATGAGCACTTTTTGGGTGGCTTATAACTTCACCCACCCTGGATGAATCCTCACCAAACTTTGCAGAAAAAGTATATGGCCAGCTCTGAATTTTATTGGTAAGTGTGGTAAGGTTTCGTCAAGGGGGAGCAAAGTTATACGGGGGTCCTACATTTTTTTTTCTTCTATAGACTGTATGGAGAACAACTTTGCTCATGCCTGCAGCCCAAACCGCTGGACGGATATTCACCAAATTTGAGGCAGGAGCGGTGGCTTGATCCCAAAAGGGTTCTTTTGTAAATTTGGTGAAAATCCATTCAGTAGTTTTTTTTACAAACAGGTAAAATATCGGTCCCAAAAAATTAGTGATATCTGGGTTTGGTCCGCGGACCCATTTCCCTGTTTGGTCCGCGGACAGGCATCAGATTGTCTTAGAGGGTGATTGATGCCTGCGGACATTGGACACGTCAACTGATTGGTTTTTGAAAATCATGAAGTGTGTCAGATTTTTGGAAACGCCCATGTTGGATTTGCAGGCTCCGGCTGATGTCATTGGACATCGGGGTAAAAACATATAAAAAAACACACCATTACACTTGTCAAACTTATCAAACAATCTCTGGGGACGTGGGGGGGTGATGTGGATGGGATATGGCCATAAGAAGCCAAAAAACAGGTGTTTTTCACCGTAAAAGTCTGCAAACAGGCCAGATGTTCACGAACAGTCTTGTGAAGTTCCGGGACACTTAAGATGTCCAGGTGCAGTTCTTAGATGGCTTTTAACTTTGGCACCACTCAATGAAACTGCATGGAATTTTGGAATTCTAATATAGACCTAGTACTGAATGGCTGGGGGCGAAATTAGAGGGGGTCCCAAAATAATGTAAAGGCTTATAAATGTGGTGCCATTTGATGGTATCTGCACAAAAGTGTGCAGGATGATTTTAAATCTATATATACATGTTTTTGTAATGTTTGGTGGGATTTCCTCAAGAGGGGGCTAAATTAGAGAGGGTCTCAACATTTTTAGATAGCTTATAACTTTGTTGCCGTTTGACGAATGTGGACACAAATTTTCAGAAAGATTATACACCCAACCTTGAATGTTTGTGTAAAGTCTAAATGGATTTTGTCAAGTTGGGGATAAATTACATGACTATTGTATGTACATATAATTTTACACTTTTGAAAAAAAACATGGGTTGATTTCAAACAAACTTGTGTAAGGATCATTGGCAAGCACGGGAAAGCATGGTTTTGCAAATGTGCCTGTGTTTTATTTTTTGACAAGTGTCATAATGCATGCACAAAAAATTGTGATATACCTTTGGTGACTGAGGTATAGCCTGTGGCCATGGGCAGTGGCCAGATTGTCCGGGTCATGGTATAAGATCATGACACAGATAATCTGGCTACTGGCCTTGACAGCAAGGGATGAAAAATGGGAAAAATGGTGTTAAAGTGGCCATGTCCACCTGGGACCGGCTATGTGATAAAGTTACTCGAAATATGTTTGACTGGCGAATTTCTTTTTTTTTTTAATTTTACTTGTAACCATAATATGAATAGGTTTTTATCAGTGCAAAGTAACCATAAAATCCCTTTAACAAAGTTTTTTCATTGAATTTCATAGGTTTTTATTAGTACAATTTAACCATAACATCCTTTTAACAAAGTTTTCTCATTGAATATATATATATATATATATATATATATATATATATATATATATATATATATATATATATATATATATATTCAGTGGAAAATCATTTTTTAAAGGGACAGTATGGTTACTTTGCACTGATAAAAACCTATTCATATAATGGTTACAAGTAAAATTTAAAAAAAAAACAGAAATTCACCAGTTATGGTAAGATAAGCAACCATAACTTGCGCCACCCCCGTGCACTGCCAAGACTAACACCCATAACATCAAAGATGACATCACAAATGTCATTGATGACAACACTGATCACATTACACGTCTGGCTCCCTCTTTTTTGATTCACTAACATGTCTCGGCCAAGTGGTTTACTTCACTTACAGTCAGGAACTAACAATTCGAAAGGTACTAGATTTGCAGAACTTACCGTTCTCATATGTTCTTACACTACTTTCCTTAGGGTTCAGTCACATCATATGATACTTATACATAGGGAAAGAAGCAGGCTTGAAACATAGCAATAATTTCTGTGCATGAACTTAATCAGTTAGGTTATGAACACTTTCTGGTAATACTGCTGCTTTTTGCTTACTTTACTTTCCCTGTATATGTTCATATTTGTATGCATTGTGGTCTCTTTAAGTTTTGTGTGTTGTAGTACACTTATGTAGTAACTAAGGCATTATTATCTACTTATTACATGTTTCACTGTATGCAAAAATCTGAAACAAAAGCATTCATCATTTTACTATCCAACATGGCAAGATTATGAATATTGCACCTCTATGGTGCATGCTGCACACAATGCCTAAGTTTCTACATGAGTAGGTTCCTATACTGGAAATAACTCAATAATACAATGGTGTTTATAGCAATGCATTGCTTAATGAACTATATATTTCATGATACATGATACATATGTATCTCATGATACATGATCAACATAATGGAATGTACCAACAAGAAAAATAAGCTGTGCTTCCAACAATATTACCTCAGTGCTTCTTTTTATACAAACTCAGAAGCAACTGTTAGTGAGACAACTTCAAAGTACTGACAGCACAACTGTACTACTAAGTGGTAGGTATACTACATTTTTTCCTATAACTGCACAGTTTGTTCAGTTTACAATACTAGAAAAAAAATATTTTCTTTTTTCACTCAGAAATGTCAAGCACCCTGGAATGGC
Source organism: Ambystoma mexicanum (assembly GCF_040938575.1). Taxonomy (NCBI): domain Eukaryota; kingdom Metazoa; phylum Chordata; class Amphibia; order Caudata; family Ambystomatidae; genus Ambystoma; species Ambystoma mexicanum. The sequence continues at coordinate 906,260,703 of NC_090934.1, forward strand.
TTGAAGAGAATTTCCCTCGGGATGAAATGAGTGAAGACTTTAACTCTATTGGTACACAACACAGTTTGAAAAGTAAGACACTTAATGCACATTGCTTCACAAACAGCTGACAGATATTTATTTATTTAACCTTTAACAGTACATACAGGAAATGTAGGAAATGCCCCAGAAGCAGGAGTCCTCCACAAGTGCATGAGCACATAGAAAATGAAACAAACACTGTACAAAATAAACTAGATAGCCTGGATGCAAAAATTGACCAATTGCTGAACACTTTTGCCGACTTAAAAGATTTTGTACAGGGACATATCATGGAGACAATTAAAATCACTGCCCCACCTGCACCTGTACCCCTTGCCCCTATCCCAGCCAACCATCCCCACAAATTCCCTGTAAACAAATACGTTACAATGAGACCTTACTCCGTTCCTCCCCTGAAGCCCCACCTGTGGAAAACCCTAATTCCCCTGTATTTGTTTCCATTGCTGCTACCCCTTCTCTTTCCTAATTCTGTGTATGTATGTGTGTAATATTGCTCTGTTGGTGTTTTTTTTTTTTAAAGCCCTGTTATGAGTCTGCGGAGTGCAGTACTATCAGGATGTCCACAATGAATCAACACCACCACCACCTCCCCAAGGGCCTGGAGAAGGGAGCAGGCATGATGATGCCGAAGAGGAACAAGAGGAAGAAGAGGATGAGGTACTGGAAGTCCTCATTTTCAGCTCACAGCGTGAGTCTTGGGTGTGGAGTTTTTGTTATCACCGTAGATGTAAGACCAAGGCTAGTGTGGCCAAGGTTTGCTGCAATGTGTGCCACATGGTATTAAGTCAAGGCAAACCTGGGCTGTACAGTTATGGGACTACCTCCATGCAGTGACACCTAAGATCCAATCAAAAAGCAGCAGTTTGGAGGGTCCTCTCCTTCGAACAGGGTAATAGTTTGAGTTCCAGTGCAACATCCACGAAATCCAGGACAGAGGATTCCTCAAGCAGCCTCACAGGCCATACGCACCACAGTGAATCCTTCCCTTTCAAAAGTCACTGTTTTGTGATTGTACTGCAACGCAGTACTCTGCAGGGCTGAGCAACTCTGGGGTGGTTTTGAGGCTGCGGTCCAGGATCATGAAGGAAAGTGCTCACTACCTCCATGAGGCACACCAACATCTTCCTCTCTCCATCTGCCTTTTCCTATCCCTGTGGCTGGTGCCCCTTCCCTACCCTCCCTAACTTTCCCTCCCTTGTGTGTCATGTTTAAAAAATCCCAAAAAATACACAAATCAAAAACATAAAAAAGGCTCTTTTCAGAGCCACCTTTCACAGTTTAAAAATAGAAGCGCCAATGAAATGGTGCAGGGCCCTAGGCATTCCGAAAAAGTCAGCGGACCCCTGATCATCCTTTTCTGGGAGAAAGTGGTGGCTCTGAAAAGAGGCTTTTGGGGGTTTCTTTGTTCTTTGTGAAAGGTTTCAAGTGGACAAAACCAACTGTGAAAATGTTTGCTATAGTTGCAAAAAGAATGCATTTTGGATAATTTGCAACAAAAGCTGATTTCCAGCATCAGTAAGATGGCCTCCATCTCTGCAACAAATGTTGTTGCTATGAAATGTAATATTTTCATTGTGGAAGGAGGACATGCCAACATCTCTCAAAGAGGTGCAAACAACCTTGTTGACATTGCGCTCGCTTTCTCCATTTGCAGACCAAATGAAGAAGAGTGCAGCCACATCTGTATCTGGGCAATGCAAGACAAAATTACTCGGGAGTTTGGAAACATGTCCATGACTTTCCCAAGTGCCTCCTTCATCACAAACTGTAATGAGATTCCGGTAACATGTCCTAAACGGTTGCCTCCACAATGAACAATAATGTGTCTGAATGATGCTGCGTCACCAAAGGTGCACACAGAGGAAGCAAATACAGCCACCTCATTCCACATACTCCATACCAGTGCACATCCACATAAGAGAATCCAAGATGTGCAGCCACTCCACAGTGCTCTGCATACACCTCCATCCAATGTATCCAGGAGTCCCCCAAAATCCATACACTCTGCCTCTTGAACGACACAGCCATAGCCATAGCCATCTGCACTCCTCCTTCAAACAGACCTTCTGCCACACACTCTCCTTGCACACCACACCCAGGAAACCTTATTAACCAATCCCTTTGCCTCCACAGTTCCATTTTCATACCTGCCATACCTACCATTCCTGCCATACCTGCCTTCCGCGGCATATCACGCAATGCATGGGGGTGGGGAAAGAAATTGGAACCAGGGTAGGAGAATTCCTGTTTTAGTGGTGGCTCTTAAAAGAGCCTTTTTTAAAGGTGCTTAAAAAAATTTTTTTTTTTGTTTTTTATCTTCCTTTTCTCCTTATATCAGCCTCTCAACAGCATTCCTCAGATTCTGGAAAAAAAACTACCATTACCCAGAATGGACAATCGAAACTCCATCGGCCCTAAAATACTGCACACTAAGGGAGTGAATATTTTCATTGGAGAAAACAAACACATTCACCCGCCGCATGACTACACCCATGCCTTTATTCACAAAATGCCTTGCAACATTTTACTAGGTATTAAACACATTTGGTTGGTTCCATTGTCCTCGTGGTGACATTTCAGAAAACACCACCTTTGCACATGGGAACATGAGTCTCTCCACAAAGGACTGCAATACAGGAGTCAAACTGATGTACCCCAAATACTCTCCTAAATAGTGCACAAGATATCTGGACTATCAAAAGTAGAGAGTTTTCTTCAAAGAGAAACCAGCCCCTCCAAATTGCATCCAGGCTTACTCCACCACAAAACCTTCTTGCCTGGAAACCCAAAATCTGTTGAAACACCTCTTGACTTTCCATAGTTCTCCAAATCAGCAACAAAACTATATCCAACTACGCAGATAAAAACTCCTGCCATCTTCACCATACAACCAACAAAGCAATGAAAAAAGTAAAACCCTCCCCTCCCTTCCTGCAAAGCAAACCCTTAACACCTGATTGGATAATCCCCATAGTATACTCCCATATCCATGCCAAGCATGCTGACGAGTCCCGGATGCAGCACGTGTGATCCACAGACTTTTGCAGTGTCTGCGGATCTCGTGACAGAGGGGCAGCCCTTCTTCCCTTTCCACTTCACACTTTACAACACTCTCTCATTGGCTACTGATAAGCAGTTCCACAACCATACACCATCTAAGATCTCTACATCTAACTCTAGAAACTCAGTACAACACTGCAGATGTACTGTTGAACACTCAGAGAACAGGTCTCCTATGATTCCAAGCAGCTGCATTCAAAAGTACTGTAACACACTCTAAGATTCCTACTTCCTGATTAATCTACATCCAGCAACAGAAACTACAGGTATGCATATGTTTTGTAATGCACATAGAAAATTAGCACTGCATGTATGTTACCAAAGCATAGCTAGTACATAGATTGCATCCATATGAACAGGGTGCCTGCCACTTAGCCTGTATAACCTACCAAATAATCATACTGTCATTTGTACCATCTCCTCACATCAACTGACAGTTATTTACAATGCTGCTTGCTTTCACAGTTGTCTTGTACTGCCTACTAGCATAACAGCTGCAAATCACATATTTCAATTTCAGCACCACTGCCTGTGTTTTTTTAAAATAAAAAAAACACACTGGAAACATTTCCACAGCACATGCAAGTGCCAGATCATATCTCGAATGCCCACAATGCACACAAAAAGGGAAACTGCATGTATATTCAGAAAGCATGCTAAACACATGCATTGCACAATTCACAAAATGCACAATTGGGAAGAAAGCAAAAAAATACATGTATACATTGGGAACAGTAGTATCTCTACATTTGAATACATAACTTCAACAACTGAAAAAAATCTGCATTCATGTAGCAAGTGTGAGAAATTTAACAAACTTACATACACAGTAATATTCTCCTTTCAAATCTCTGCATCTTTCTGCCCTTTGTCTTACCCTACTATAACTTCTACTAATCCATTTCCAAAACAACACACACTAACTCTTCCTACCAAAAGTCCTCCGGCAATCTAAAACAATGTGTTCTCTTACTGCTATTACTGTGCCACTAACACACATACCCACTAACTTCCTTATTTTGTAATTGCAGTGAAAAACCGCCTGCTAAAAGCCAGTGACATCTCTGCTGGAATAGAACCCAGAAGAAACCTACTCTTCACATCCATAAAAGTAAGGGCAGTACTGTTGTAGTGTTCTGATTGTTACTCAGACAATGCAGTGTTCTTCTATTGTAGCCTACACAATGTTATCCAAACCCATTGCAGTCGGTTCACCCTTACTCAATCCACTGTTTCTATTGTCATCAGAACACCAGTATGTTACCCGAACTAGTTTCATAAAAACATTGCAATGCCCTTACTTCTTCAAGCCCATTACACTGTCATGCACACTAAAGAACACCTTTCCCATAGGAACACACACACGTAGCAGTGCAACCTTCCCAACCAAAAGTAACAGCCCTTTGCACAATCACACTCCTTAACCTCATATTCAGGCACTCATGCACAGTACACACAAATATATATTTCACAACTTTCAAACCCACACTTTCCTTATTTCTACAACAGACACAAGACACAAGACAATGCCTCAGTATTTCAACACATATGTGACAGAAGGCTAGCCTTCTGTCACATATGTGTTGAAATACTGAGGTATAGATAGGAGGCGTACACCTATTGACTCCATTTCTGTAGTTACAAGACAATGCCTATCAAAAACCAACTCAGTAGAAAACAACTCAGAAATCGAGCAAATAAAATGCAAGCCATGCAAAATGCCCATCCACCTCTAGCAGACGCTGCAGAAAAAGTTCAAACAAAACTGCTAATTCAGTCACTAAGCAAACTGGAACCAGATACCAGGAAAAAAAGTGTGACTTCTCTTTCAAAATGTACAAGTAAAACTAAATGCATAAGAAGAATTCACCTACCAGTAGTTCTAAACCTAAATCTACCAACGGTAACATAGCCACAAGTAAGGATTCCAAAAAATTTTCCACCATGGGATCCTTCAGAACCTTATTAAAACAGGGGAGAAATCACACTCCACCCTTAAAACGTACCACAGAAAACTGATCCTAGCGCTCTCATAGTGCACTGCTCCTCAAAAGGAAATTATTTATATTAGTGTTAAACAGAATGAAACCACCAACAAAATGAATTAGTAAACTGCAAACAGTACTACTTAGCAGATGCAATATCAGTATAGATACATTTGCAAACATCTGTGCAGGTGGGTGGATTCACACCACCAGCACAGACCCATTTTTTATGAACAAGCATACAAACAAGAGCAAAAATAAATCCAATTGCTATACATAGCAGTGGACGAGGGTATGAACAGGTAGACAATGCCATTATGGAAGAAGAAACGCTGCTTGCAAGAATATCCCCAACAAACGTACAATCAACTCTCCATTCCACTGAACCAATACCTCCCGTGTACAAATTGCTGTGCACATCAATGTGTAACGTGCGCAAACAATCTTTCAAATCTCTGCAGCAATTCCTCAATCAGTATGTTAAAGCCAAAGACAAATTAAAAATTTAAATATTACAAACTATGCACTCCTTACCAGTGCGCAAATACCCAAGACTACAAGGATATTCATTAGTCTGCATTTCTGGACCTGCTTGCAAAAGCACCTTCCACCACATGAAAATGTAAGCAACACACCATTCAACTGTACGAAATCTCGTTCACAGACTGTACTATGCAAAACGTCCTACTTTAGCACTGGAGCATTTAAATGACATGGTACAGCCAAGAAACTGCTCAAAGAAATAGACCACATCCAAAACAAATATTTTGGAACTGAAGAGCACTTACTAAATCCAGTAACTTTAGAAAAGAGTACCAACAACCTTGCAGATGTCAACCTTCTATTACACATGTACAAAAAAGAAATAGCAAAGTTTAAAAGCACATCTGCTGAAGTACCAAACCAAGTATGTGTGTGTTGCTGCAGAACTTTTTATACAAAGAGCACCAAAACGATAGATGTAACGTACACAATGGAAGACAATGAGGAATCCAAATGGTTCCAATTAGCTCTCTATCTCATAACAGAAAACAAATACAAAATTACTAACCCCTCAATACTTTGCACATATGGCACTACAAAACTTGATAATAATCAAATGCCTTCACAGGATACCACTAATAACTTGGAAATATTCCCACTGCCAATGCCACTCCAACAACTTAATTTGTATGAGAGCATTATAATCCAAACAGTGCACCCATTTCAAACAGTAATACGCCTTCAACCAAAAACAGCGAAATTGCCTCCTCCTGAATTACTGAATGGCATTTGTGGCAAAGTAGTTTAGTTGTCATTAGATCTCAAAGAAAATGTGGACACTCTAGGAGTGCAATGACCAATAGATCAATCTTTGGTTATCTTAGTGAATTGTGTACCTACAAAAGACAAAATAAATTGCCAGCAACTAGTAGACTTAAACAAAGTTAGAGAAGCCCTGCAATATCTTAAAGACAACAACGAATACTACAGTGAAATAAACATAGAACAAAACATGAGAGAAACCACCAAAATAATTCAGGATTCCTCATCAACTGGCCAATTTGAACTTCTAAATCCTGTCAGCCTCCAATATTTTATATCAGTATACAATTCACCCACTACACTCCAAAGAAACCATAGATGCTGCACTGGAAACATATCAAATTCAACAAGCCAAAGGATCTCCAAACACCATATGGGAAAAAAGAGGAGAAACACCCGCCTTTCCTCTAGTGTTTCCTCCTGGAAAACTTAGAAGATATGATGAAAGGTGCACACAAATAACAGCATCAGAATACCGTTCTTTACAAATGTATTCTGAAGACCCCAGATTCAGAGAAAACATGGAATACATACTCTACCTCCTCTTTGAAAGTGAACTAGAAACTCTGTGTTACGGAGTTGCACACACATTGAAAACAGGTTCCCATTTTCTAAACATGTCTGCTACGCAGCTACTTCAAAAGGTGCAAGAGAAAGATAAAGTTTTAGAGTCAAGTATTACAAATCTTTTGGCAAACATGTGAGGTATGAAAGAATGCTGGTTCTGACATCACGCAGACGTACATTGTATGCTATGCAACCTTGGCCCACCCACATGGTTTGTCACTTTAAGGTGTGCAGAGTAGGCATGGGAAGACTTGCACAATTTCCTACGCTTAGCAAACGATAACGAAGCAGGGATAGATATGAAAACACAGGGAGAACTCTGCTCTCTTGACCCTGTAAATGTGTCAAGTTACTTCCATCATTGCTTTATTGCCATGCTGCACTTCATTTGCAATAAAACAATTGCTTCTCTCGGAGCAGTGGAACACTTCTTTTTGAGAAAAGAATATCAAACCAGAGGAGCACCACACATCCACATGTTTTTGTGGATTAATGATGCTCCTAAATTTGGTCAGGACAGTGATGCCACTGTTTTGCAGTTCATTCATAAATATATCACTTGCGAAATCCCTTCAGAAACTGCACTTAGTGACATAAATGCAAAGATTTTTAATTTTCAAAGACACAAATGTGGCAAGTATTGTCGGTGCAAATATAAAAAGAAAGGCAAACACTACACCAAATGCAGTTTGCTTTTCCTAGACCTGTTTCAGCAACAGGACAAGTAAACAGATTCATGTCTTCTGTTAGTCAAAGTGTAAAAGGCAAATCACCTAAGAACACAGACTGCATAAAAAGAACCAAAGCATCAAAGTACATCCATGATTATAATGCAATCATTGCCCTCCTATGGAATGCAAACATAAATGTACAGTACATTGCAGCCAATTACACTGCAGTTGCATTGTATGTCACAGCCTACTTAACCAAAGCAGAGAAAACAGAGCTGAAAGACCTCTGGGATAGCATATCATTTGACAAAACACTGTCACAAAAATTGTACAGCTTTGGCATAAAAAATGCTCTCCCATAGAGAATGTGGCTGCTACGAAGCCGCAGGCCATTTAACCGGCACCGCCTTTTATGGGAAATCTGAAAACATAGTCTGGCTAAACCTTGGTACTGCTGCATCCAGAAAAAGAGTTCTCAAATCGTACCAAGACAAAGGAACAATAGACAAAATCGAAAAAAGAACTTATTGGACACATAATACCCAAACAGGAGTACTGCTTTGGAAAGCATGTGCCTATACCACATTGCCCAACACTTCTCATACAAAAATATGAAACCAGATGAGAAAAAAGGTAAATACATAGTCAAAGGTTTTGAGGGCAGCCCGGTTAAACTTAACAAACGCAGCTTCATTAATCATATGAAGCTATTGTTAAAAACTCTGCAACATAGAGAACTGTACTAGATGTCCCGACTGCAACTTTTTAAACCATGGAGAAAAAGAAGACAATTTATTGGACACCATTGCCTCCTATGAAGATGATTTCAATGCAACTGAAAACACTATTACAGATAAAAACTTTATACAATACAAATCCATGTTGGACAATCAACACCAACAAGAAGAACTTCAATGTAGACACTCCTGAGAGCAGTCACCCTTCTCTTACAGGAAGCCAAGAACCACTTGGACAACCACTCATAGCAAATGAGGCAGAATTAACCATGACTGAAGTAGAAAACACCATGGGGGTGATTCATGGAATTAAGTGCGCCGAAAAACGGGCTTTGCCTGGAAATCCCTGTTTCACAAATGGGGATTTGTGAGCAGAATGGTGCACAAAGCCCGTTTTTCGGCACACATAATTCCATGAATCAGCCCCCATGTGTCAGAATGAGCAATCTGAAGAAAAGTTTGCTCTACTGAAAGCACAACTAAACCATGAGCTGCATAGCACTTTCCTAGAAGTAACTAAAGAAATTGAACATGGTGTGCAGCACAAAACTAAAACTTGTACCTGTCAAAAATATAAACCTGTAACTCCTTTATGTAAGTGGTCAAGCTGGTTCAGGCAAAACATTCTTGATAAAAACTATCAGCAAGTTCCTCCAACAATTGACAAACAGCAAGCTGCCCCCACAGGTTCAGCTGCCTACAATATAGGTGGTGTTACTTTATACCGATTGCTACTCCTTCCAGTAGAATACCAAAACAAGATAGACTACTACACACTTTCAACAGAAGCTGCTATTGAGCTACGCAAAGTTTTGAAACAAATGAAAATGTTCCTAATAGATGAGGTGAGCACGGTCTCCAACCTAATGTTGGCTTTGTTTCATCTCAGATTGAAAGAGGTCCTTAAAACAGAGTACGAAGAACTCTTTGGAGTAAAACACATTATTGTTTTCAGAGATCTTCTTCAATTAACACCAGTGAAAGGGGAACCTATTTTTAAAACTGTAGGACACAAACTGTGCCATAAGACACTTGGCAGCATAGGAAATGCAAATCTCTGGCAACATTTCCAATACAGTCTGCAGACCTCACCTATGCCAACATTTTGAAAAGCATTTGTTTTGGGGTGCTTTCTAAGGATGCACAGACTATCTCACATAGCAGACACATCCATGAGCTATACGGGCATAACACATGTGCTACTGATGTCATGGAATAATTAGCACACAAAAATGTAAGCTGTATGTCCTTAATGCCAACCCTAGTAAACTGTACACAATTCAATGAAACAATGTTGAAAAAAGAACTGAAACCACTAGTTCAAATTTATTCCACAGACAAACTGGACGTGCACGGTGTGGCAGTACATATGTGTGAACAAGCCACAGCACTACTAAATACACTAAATACACAGGTGGTTTGGAGAAAGGTTTAACAATTTGTTTAAATTGAAGAGTAATGCTTAAGGGTAACCTTGCTGTTAATGGAGCACATGGTACAGTTGTTGGCTTCCAGACATACCCATGTGACAACAGCATTCAGTTTGTCAATATTCACTTTGCCAAACTTCAACAGTCCGATTCCTTCTTTTCAAAGACATGTATGTCCGCAGAGAACAGTTTTCTTTGTCTCTAGCATATGCAATCACTATTCATAAATCACTCTAACCCTAGATCAAGCATTGATTGACATTTGCAGCACAGTTTTTAAAGAATGCATGAGTTACATAGCACTGCCACGCCTACGTACACTTGAACGACTATTTCTAGTCAATTTTGATGCAAGTAAAGTCAAAGCTGACATTCCTTGCAGCATAGACTACAACAGACTACGTGCACTCTACACACACCATCTCAAAATGTACCATGTTTCTCAAAAAGGCAAACTTTGTAAAAGAAAACTAGACCAAACGCAACATATACATGATCTCCCAACAGTACCACCAAAGAAATTGAAAACAGCTGGTGCTCCATCAATTACCACAACCACAGAAGTATGTACCAAAACGGCAAATGCATACCCAACTGCACAAACATAGAGAACTTTCTCTTCAAAGAAACCATGTGGACAGCCATCAAATGAGCGAGACACAGAACTGTCTGGTCCATTCAAATCTTCCAATTCAACTGGTGTAAATTGCTATGCAAACATAGCAATCAAGATTCTATTCCAATTGCCACCAATTGTTGAAAACGTTTACTTAAACGCTGCAGACCAGTTGTGTTTGCAAATGCTACTCCTTCCCAGAAATGCAACAAACAATCCTGAGGAATACTTACAGTGTCTCAGGAATAAGGCAGGAATTGGACTCCTTTGCGGGAATGGTGAGATTCCCTGTAACCACACAAGAAGATCCACAAGAAATTCTAATGTACTTAATGCAAGTACTGGAAAGCAAAAACATACCTATAAATGAAATCTTCCAGATTTCATACATGTGGAAACATACATGCACTCTCTACAACCATGTGGTGCAGAAACAATTGACTAATGAGCGCTTTGTGTATGTATCTATACCTAACTGTGAATCGACTCCATTTCAATAGCTGGTACAAAATGCAAATCATGGCATATTATGTACTACTTGCAATTCCGACAATTGTTCCACCATTCAGATACAATCACATAGCCAATACGTAATAGTAATGCTTTTACGATACAATGCAGATGATACGACAAACAACTGCAAGCTTAATAGCTTCAGACACGGAAGATACGGACAAGTATTACTTGGCAAGAAAACCTTCACAACAGTAGGGATAATCTACCACACGGGCAAAACAACCAGTGTAGGTCACTATACTCCGTACATTCAAAAGAAATGCAGATGGTTTGAATGCAATGATACTTCCATTACTCTGAAGCCGAGATTGCCAGGAAATCTTGCAAATGCTTGCTTAATATTCTTGAAAACTAATATGTATGCACTAAGCTAATGCCCAATACCCACCATCACATATGAGAAACTGTAAAAGGTTAAAATACACCAACTAGTATCTAACTACAACCATAATACTACAATATTACTTCCCATTAATCCACCACCAAAAATGAAACTTCTTCTGAGGAAATCCTTCAACACTTAGGGCCTCATTACATGGACGGCGGTAACCATGGCGCTATTAGCGCCATGGTTGCCGCCGCTATTTTACCGAGTCCGCCATGGTGAATTCCCCATTCACCATGGCACTTCCCCATTCACATTTTTGCCCCCATAGGGCTCAATGGGAATGGGGAAGGTGGTAATTACGGTACCGCAAATTGCGGTACCATAATTACCTCCAAGGTCCCTTTGCGGGTCCTGTCCTTAACGTCTGGTAAAACCAGCCGTTACGGTAGGGTCCCACAAAGGGACCTAGTAGTAAGGCGGTAAGGGTTTACCGGCACTGGTACCCTTACCGGTACCGGTAAACCCTTACCGCCATCCGTGTAATGAGGCTCTTATTAAGTATAAACAACCAGCATACACCAACTAGTATCTTACTACAATATTACTTCCAGTGGTCAAACTGCCAAAATAAACCTTCGGCAATCACACTGCGACAAACATACCCTCAACAACTTTCAAACTACCGACAGTTAGAATATGCCAACATGTATCTAAGTACCCTCACAATCCTGCAATATTACTCTGCAACACCACAGTACTTAGAAAACATCAACTGCAAGACTAAACAGAGAAAACAAATAAAGTTAGAATACGCCAACTGGTATCTAACTATAACCATAGTACCACCACTTTCAAAAGGAAAATCATACACCATTTGTATTCTTCCTACTGTAACAGTGTCTATAAACAGAATGCCACATAGATATGCACCTTAAACATTACTGTAAACAGGCCATGCACCCAAGAGTCTAGTACCTGGTCACAATCACCACAGCATAACACATCCATGCACCCAACAATGTGAACACTGGCCACAACCCACACACATATGCCAGTCACCTGAGTCCCTCTCCACTTCTATACATATAGGGCCTCATTATGACCCTGGCGGAATGGGTTTAACAGCGTCGGCAATGGTGCCGGCACGGTTAAACCCATTCCACCCTATTACAAGGTTCCCTTGCGGGACCCGCTCTGGACGTCTGGTCAGACCACACATCCTTTGCGGGTCCCGCGAGGGGACCAGGGAGCTAACAATGGGCCCTTTATTAACAGGTCTGTTGTTAGCTCCCTCCCCATTCCCATTGAGCCCTATGGGGGCTCAAATGGGAATGGGGATTGTCCGGGTCCAGGTTCCCTGAATGGGGAAATACCGGGCCCTCCTAGGTCGGAATGGCCCGGTATTTCCCCATTCAGGGAACCCAGACCCAGACCTGAGTTTGGAGGCAGCCAGGGCATGGCTACCTCCAAACTCGTAATGAGACACATAGGGCTTACCGGCATGGTGCAAATAACGTGTCCGTGTAGTAACCAGCCCGCTAATTGCGTGCCATTACGAGTACGCGGGCACAAGCTTTGTGCCATGCCAGTAAGGACACTACCGCCATGCCGTTAAAGGCCCCAAAAATCCCTTAGCGGCATCAAGGAAAGCGCTGATAGCACTTGCGCCATCCATGAATCCGGCATTAGCGGTCACCGCTAAAAGCGGTGACCGTAAATAAGCGGAATCGGAAGTAGCGTCATCGCACAGGAACGGGAAAGAGCACAGCGGCCATCTTTAAAAACACAATCCATTGCCATCCTCTGCCCCCAGGACCTGCAGAAACACTACAGCTGACCAAACTTAATCCTACAACACCTGAGAATGTCCAAGGCCCTAAAGAAAGGTGCAGCATGCCAGCGCAAGGAACGCTTCTCCAATGAGGAACTGACAATGTTAGCAGACACACTAGCTGCTAACGCAGAGGTTGATTTTGTGCACGACATGCAGCATACCGCACTGATAAAAAAAAGGAGATCTGGGCAGAGGTGGCACGGAAAGTCAGTGTCGTGGGCTCCACCCCCTGCACTGTAAAGGACGTACGCAAGCGGTGGGACGATCTGCGCCTCCGTGTATGGAGTATACTAGCAGCCAACCAGAGCCTGGCCATGGGTACAGGTGGCAGAGGAGGATCCCCAATCAAGATGCAAGAGTGGGAGGAGACATGTGCCAGCACCATTGGCATCAAATCCATTGAGGGAGTGGGTAAAATGGAGCACAGTGTGCCGTCATCGTCAGATGGAGGTGAGTGTCCACACAAAACACTACAATGCAAAGCATGAGGTACTCCCCCAAATGTGACCTGGAAATTAGCTATTGGATGGGGCATCACAGACACATGTACACAACCCTGCCCATATGCTGTGCACATCCCCACACAACCACATGCATGCAGCACCTCAGACACGTGTCACCCAGACTCATGCCTGTTTGACCCACCCATTTGGCTAACAACCTGTATGGCCAAACTTGAAGTCCAAATGCATAGAACTGCAGCAACAACAACATATGCATGATGCACGTTGACCCCTCACCAATGCTATCCCTGTCTTGGTCCCCCACAGGCTCATAATCTGACAGTGAGGAGCAGGACTCTGTGATGCAGGCCCCAACACCAAAGAAGCAGGCCAAGGGCATGGAAGTAGGCACCAGGCCCAGCACATCGAGGGGCACTGGGAAATCTGGACTGCCCCAGTGGGCCAAAGCCACACATGTACCCACGTCACCAAGGCGTGAAAGGCCGTCCGACAATGTGGTAGCACCCACACCAGCCATTCCCACCACGCAGGAGCCAGTTGCAGAAGGATCACTGTCCGCCGCAAACAGCTCGATTGGCGAGGCAGCTGCCATGGCACCCATGTCAGATGTCGAGGAAACGTGCATTGCACCCGTGGAACACCACACACCCAGCCCGCAGCAGTCATCCCAACACAGCCCACGCCCCACATCAAATGCCAGCAGCCATGAGCTGTCTGGTGGTGAGTTTGTGGCAGGGAGCTGGAGTCCCATGGAGTCATCACCTGATGGCGGACACATGCCACAAGCTGCGTCAAGAACCACCAAACGCAGGCCCAGAGACCATGGCATCAGCATCATACGACAGCGCCAGGAGGAGCTGACTGCGCTGGTTGGCCAGCATGTGGGCGAGGGGGCCCTGGTGAGGGAGGAGTGCAGGGAACATGCCAATGGCATTAAACAAGCTATTGAAGCCAGCACCAACTGAATTTGCGACTAATTATCAGCTGTGAGGCAGGTCCTCACCCGCATCGCAGATGCTACAGAGATCCAGCGTCCCGCACAGGGACTGGACCAACCGAGCACCTCCTCCTCTGACAACTCAAGGCAGACCAGCCCCCTGCGCAGGTCTGTGCGGCCCATGCAGTGCACAAACTTGCAACCACCCAATGCTGGTAGAGGAGGTAGGAAGTAGGGACAGCCTGATGTTGGTGACTCGTGTACACTAATGCTGCACTGAAGTGCAAGCCATTTTTGGGGGAATTGTGGGGGGAGGGGGGAGAGGTTGTTTGGAGGAGTTGTGGGGGGAGGGGGGAAAGGGTGTTTGGGGGAGTTGTGGGGGAGGGGGGAGAGGGTGTTTGGGGGAGTTGTGGGGGGAGGGGGGAAAGGGTGTTTGGGGTGGAGGGTCCATGCACTTCATAATTTTATAAAACTTAATACACCCATTGTGTCATGAAAAATCACATGAGTGGACATTCTTCATTGTGTATGTGTGCTTTATTGCCAGACAGTGCACAGTGTTATTTTCCCCACAGCACCCAGTGCGCTGAGTCCCACATCCAGTGCACCCTCTTCATCCATGTGTATTAGAAATATTGGTCTATCAGATGCTGGCACACAGCACGTCCCTCCTGTGCATCGCCACCTGCATGACGTGCAGCCCCATCTTCTCCCTCCTCATCCTCATCCTCACCAGGTGGTTGCAGTTCAATGTCAGGGGGCAGAAGCACATTCCGTCTGATCCACATATTGTGCCGCATGAGACATGCCATGGTGATCTTGGCCACCTTCTCATGCCCGTACAGGAGTGCCCCACCTGACCTGCTGAGGCAGCGAAAGCGTGTCTTCAAAAGGCCAAATGTCTGCTCAATCACCACACGGGTACAGGTATGTGCACGATTGTAGTCCTCTTCGTGCCTGTTCTGCGGATTCCAGACAGGGGTAAGGAGTCACTTCTTCAAGGGATAACCAGCTTCACCTGCATGGGTGCAACAATGGATATGTGTAAGTGATTACATCAAATGGAACCAGTACCTATCACACACAAGTCAACTTTGATTTGTGGATGACATCCACATATCCCTACATGCATGGAGGTAATCAAAGTAACTGCAATGTGGGAAGGTGATCTAGTCCTTGCAAGTGTTCATGCACTGTGCATGCCTACAGCAGTTGTTACTATTAACTAGGTGATGTGTAGTTATTTGTATCCTTTGGTCCTGTCACCGTTGGAACCAAACTCCTAGTGATCTGCCATTCCAAACTTGATGTCCCCATGCTGGCATGCAGCACTTCTGTTGTGGTGTACGGGTGAGATTCCGTATATTAGCTTCAGGTGATCCCTTTGTATGCACTCAAGGTCGCATTGTGATGCTGTTCAGCAGACATTTGCATTGGCCATATTGGCAGCATGTTGCTGCATTGTGTTGTAGAGGGTACGGTCTGATGATGTGCCGTGTACATGTGGATGGATATGGCATGGTTGCAGTAATGGCTTATTGTCATTGGTGTGCAGCTTACGTCTTGCATATTGTTTTCATGTGTCAGGTTCAGTCTGGCCTGCCTTGGGGGACAGTGGTGTATTTCAGTATGGGCATTGTTTAGTCCGTCAACTGATCTCACCCAGTTGGAGCATGCATCCCCCAATCACACCCAGTTGGAGTATGCATCTCCCCCCCCAAATCACAACCAGTTGGAGTATGCATCTCCCCCCCAATCACACCCAGTTAGAGTATGCATCTCCCCCCCAATCACACCCAGTTGGAGTATGCATCTCCCCCCCAATCACACCCAGTTGGAGTATGCATCTCCCCCCAATCACACCCAGTTGGAGTATGCATCTCTCCCCCCCAAAATCTACTCCCCACATCACACTGCCATGTGCTTGCCATGCTACTCACCGAGTAGCCAGGAACGTTGTCCGGCATGTCGCTCCATGTAGCGTGGTATCGTTGAGTTCCGCAGGAACATTGAATCATGGGTTGATCCGGGATATCGGGCACAACAATGTGTGATGATTTTCTTAGAGTCACATATGATTTGCACGTTGATGGAGTGGGTTTATAGTGAATATGTCGAATGCAAAAATGTCGAAAACAAAAATGTCGAGAAAAAAACATTCAAATGTGTTTTTTTTTTTTTTAATGGGGGGTCTCCCCAACCCCCTGTTTTTTTCTTTTATTTACAATTTATTTCTACTAGCTAAACCCCAAATAAACATAGACATTTTTGCATTCGACCAAATGTTTTTGACTTTTTAACTGGATACCGATGGAGTGGTATTGCTTTCGGTTTCGGTACACTGCCTCCATGGCATGTGGGACCACCAATTCCACATGATGGCAGTCGAGGGCTCGGATGCAACTTGGCATGCCTGCCAGTGAATGGAAGCCAACTTTGGTGTTAGAGATCTCCTGGGCAGTCAGTGGCAGGGATATGTGTTCACTTCAGGAGGGCATTGAGCACCTGGTTCAGCGTGCGTGAGAATACTGGTTGTGATATGCCATGCATCTACCCTACCATATGCTGGTAGGTGCCTGTGGCCAGGAAGTGGAGCACAGAGACCACCTTCAGTAGAGGGGGGATGGATGTACAGATGTCTTTGAGGCTGACAATGTCGTTGTGTATCATGGCCACAATGGTGGTGATGGTATCCCGGTCCAAAAGGTACAAGGTGTGGATCTGCTCAGGGGTTAGGTTGAATGGACTGGCTCTGATTCTGGAGATTGGTGGTTGCCTCTGTGGTACAACTTCCTGCACTGGTGGGGCATTCTGTGCCTGTCTCGCCCTCCTTCTCGTCCTGCGTCTCCTCTGTGCTGCCTTTTGTTGTTGTTGCTGTTGCAATGCAATCATGTCCTCCAGCCCCAGGATTGCTACTAGTATTGGAATCATTTTGGTGTGTGAATGGGTGTGGGAAGGGGTGTGGTGTGCTCCTTTTGTGCTTTGTTCTTTTCACAATGTAACTACTGTTTACCATAATACTCTTTGTATGATGAATTAACGCTGCACCGCTATTCTGAATGCCATTTATACGATTTATGCCTGATATATATATGTATTGCACATTGTGGGATTTAGACTGAAACCGATGATAGGTTTTGACACGTTGAATACTACATGAGCTGGCCCTGAGGAAGGATATTGACTCCGAAATGCGTAGGCCAATTCGGGCTCATGTGATGCATCTGCTTAAACAGTGATACATAACTGTAGAGCACTAAGGAAATTAAACTTTATATTTTTTCATAAATATCAACAGAGTATTTGAATGATTATTACCTCCGATTGACCGACTGAAAACAGTTATACCACTCAGTGGTTATTGGGAGTGCAGCCCGCACCGCTGGCCTCACGGCCTTGGTCCACTTTTTTCGCTCCTTTTGTGCTGGCTCAGTCTACATTTCCTCCACCTGTGCTGATTGTGTGCACCTGTGGCAGTTGGGAACACTGCACATGGACATTTACGGGTGGTTTGCGATGGCGGTATTTCCGCCATGCCGGGATCCACTTTTTGGGCCTGATTCATGCTGCTATTTGCATGTCCGCCTGACTTGTGATGTACCCCTATTTCCACCATGCCGCTATTGCCGGCATGAGGGGTCGCATGCCCACCCATGCTGCTATTAGAGGCACCGTTCTTTGCGGTGCCCTAATAGCGGGTAGGCGGGTCGTAATAGACCGGAGCGGTTACCAGCATCGTTTTTCCCTTACCTCCTACCTTGTAATGAGGCCCATAGAATTCTAGTGCATGCAACCACTCAGCACATTCTTGAGCCAATAAGCCAGCCACCTGAGGCCCTGTCCCCTTTTCTACACATACCATTACAGTACTTCAACCAGTGGGCACACTCTTGGACTCTTGAGTGCATCGCCTCCGACCATGCACCCTAAACTATAGTAGCTGCCACAATTACCTCCCACTGCATACAGTATCGTACACCAAATAATCTCGAGACACTCCAACAAACCACCTAACACAAACCTTGTCCACTTTTGTACACCTGCTATCACATACTATTACACTACCACTGCACACACTCTTGGGTACATGGCCTCCAGCCATAAACCCAAGAGTCTTGTAGCTGGTCACAATCACCACAACTTAATACAGCCATGCACCCATCAATGTATATGTTGCCACAACCCACACACACATAAGCCAACCACCTGAGGCCCTGTCCACTTCTGTACACATAGTATTCCAGTACGTACCACCAGTCAGCACACGCTTGGATCCAATAAGTCATCAACCTGCAGCCCTGTACACTTCTCTACACATACTATTACAGTACTACAACCAGTAGGCAGACTCTTGGGTGCATGGCCTATAGCCATGCACTCAAGTGCCTACTAGCTGGCCACAAACACCACAGCATAATTCAGCCTATAAAAACATCCTCATATCATGTACATTCCACTCCCCTACCCTAATGAATCCTGCCTGCAGTCACCACATAAGCTGCTCACCTGAGGACCTACCCACAAACTGCTGCAGTGTACTTACAATCATTCACATTCCACTCCCCTACCCTAATTTGCCTGCAGCCCTGTACACTTCTCTACACATACTATTGCAGTATTTCAACCAGTGGGCAGACTCTTGGGTGCATGGGCTCTGGCCATGCACCCAAGAGGCTACTAGCTAGCCACAAACACCACAGCATAATACAGCCTATAAAAACATCCTCATATCATGTACATTCCACTCCCCTACCCTAATGATTCCTGCCTGCAGTCACCACATAAGCTGCTCACCTATGGACCTACCCGTGAATTGCCACGCTGTCCGCGGACACCTCAAACACATCACGCTTCCACCTAACACATATATCATATGACCCATCTTTCACTCCCCCACCCTTCCCAGCCCCTCTTTCCACCACCAGATACTCCAAAACATGTTTTTCAGCCCTGATTGCCACTGGGCTATCCGTGAATATCCACGGATATAACATGGCGGGCATTTCAGAAAAATATCAGGCTCATCACGCTTCCGTCCAGCCAATCAGAGTCCGATCCACAGAGCAAAAAGGGAAATGGGTCCACGATGCAGAGCCAGATATCACTAATTTTTTGGCACCTACATTTTGCCTGTTTTTAAAAAAACTACTGGACGCATTTTCACCAAATTTACAAAAGCATGCTTTCGGGACCAAGCCGCCTCTCCTGCCACATCTGTGCAGCGGTTTTACCTGTAGGCATGAACAACGTTTGTTTCCATTCAGTCTATGGAAAAAAAATGTTGGGGACCCCCCTATAACTTTGCCCCCCTTGACGAAACCTCACCAAACTTGGCATAAATGTTCAGAGTGGGCCAAATACTTTTTTGCAAAGTTTGGTAAGGATTCATCCATGGGGTGCGAAGTTATAAGCCTCCCAAAAGTGCTCTTTCTATGAGATGAGCAACTTAACCATAACTACAAGCCCGCTACTGCAGGCTGTGTAATATATATATTATGGTTAAGTTGCTCAACCCATGGGAAGAGCACTTTTTGGGTGGCTTATAACTTTGCCCATTCTGGCCGACACCTCATGAAACTTTGCAAGAAAAGTATACGGCCCGGTCAGATTGGTTCAGTGATAGTTGTCAATGTTTTGTGCAGGGTGGGGGGGCAAAGTTATAGGGGGTCCCAAAATGTGTGTTTTTTCCCATAGATGCAATGGAAAAAAAAATGTGACCGCGCCTGCAGACCAAACCGCTAGACAGATTTTCACCAAATTTGCCTCAGGAGCAGTGGCTTGGTCCCGAAATCGTGCTTTTGTAGGTTTGGTATAAAACCGTCCAGTAGTTTTTTTGAAAATAAGCAAAAAGTAGGTAAAAAAAATAGTGATACCTGGGTTCGTTCCGCGGGCTCACTTCCCTGTTTGCTCTGTGGGTGGGACTCCAGTTGGTCCAGAGGGCAGCGTGTTGTCTACGGACATTGGACGCACCCACTGATTGGATGGTGAAAAGTGTGAGGTATGTCAGATTTTTGGAAACGACCCGCCATGTTGGATTCTTGGACATTGCCGGTGTCAGCAAACGTTGCGGTAAAACATATTAAAAAACACAACATTGCATTTGCCAAACTAATGAAACAATCTCTGAAGGTGAGGAGTGATGAGAATGGAATGGTAATTGGCCTTAAAAAGCCCAAAAAACAGGTGTTTCTTTCAACTCCGATATCCGTGAACAGTCCGGATGTCTGGGGCAGTTCTGTACTGTAGAAGAAAAAACTAGGAAAGCTCTGGAAAGAGGTTGGATCTGTCATCAAGAATTTGAATAACTAAATGCCAAAAAACCATCTATACCTAAATTTTATATCTTGCCAAAGATCCACAAGTCATTAACAAACCCTCCAGGCTGCCCGATCGTGTCTGGGTCAGGTTCATTGCTAGAACCACTTTCAAAATTTGCGGATAAGTATTTGAAACCGTTCGTGTTAGAGATGTACTCTTATATACAGGACACCACCGAAGTTGTTACTTTAATCGAAGTCTATCCCTTTGATAATAAACGCCAGATTTTGGTCAGTCTCGATATAGTGTCTTTGTATTCTTGTATTCTTCAGGATACAACTCTCGAAGTTCTAGAAGAGGTACTCCTTACTAAAAGAACGGATGGTAATTGTCCTAACAGCTTTATACTTTGGTGGGCTGCTATGTCTCTCAAAGAAAACTATTTTAGTTTCAATCAGCAACTGTTCCAACAAGTGCACGGTACGGCAATGAGATCATCCGTAGCCCCTTCTGCAGCTAACTTGTTTGTAGAATGTTTTGAAAAAAGTGTCATCTATAACCCCTCCAATCCGTTTTTGGGTCATCTACAGATTTGGAGGCATTTTATAGACGATATTCTAATCATTTGGGATGGTAATATAGCCTCTTTTGATGAATTTAAAGTATGGCTGAACGAGCAAAATCAATTTCTCAAATTTACAGCTACTACAAGTACTGTAGAAATCAATTACTTGGACATCACTATATGGGTTGATAGCACCAGCAACTCACTCAAAGTCAAACCTTACCATAAAACGACCGATCGGAATTCCCTGCTACTATTTAATAGCTGCCACCCCAGCCACATTAGAAACAACTTACCAGTAGGCCAATTTCTTCGTCTCAAAAGAAATAGTTCTAGTACAACCATTTTCGAAGGAGAAGCAGCAGATTTAAGTTCTAAGTTATTGTCAAGAGGGTATCCCCACAAGATCGTGAAGAGAGCTCACAAACGAGCAAAGAATAACAACAGAGAAGCTCTTCTAGAATTCCGTAACAAATTGAAAAATACTGATCAAATAGTATTTGTGAGTACATTTAATACACTTTCAAATAAAGTGAATGCTATTATCAAACGCAACTTGCATATTTTAGATTCGGGAGAATGTCCCGTGGCCAGACCATTATGTGCATTTAAGAGAGGCCAGAACATAAAAGATATGGTCACTAGAAATGACATTTCGATACGGCCACCCCAGACGACTCTTACAGAGTCCTGGGGGATGCCTAAACCCATTGGACACACACAATGCGGACACTGTAGTTGTTGCTCCAACACCAAGCGCACAAAAGAAGTCGATTTGGGCTTAAAGAAACCATGGCAACAGAGACAGTTCACTAACTGTAATTCACAGATGGTAGTCTATGTGATCTGGTGTCCTTGCCAGAAAATATACATTGGCATGACGGAAAGGAAAATAAAAACAAGGATCACGGAACACAAAAGCTGTATTAGAAATAAGAACATGACAGCCCCCCTTGTGAGACATTATTTGGCCATGGACCACACACCGGAATCTTTAACTTGGAGCGTCCTAACACAAGTTGATTGGAAAGAAAACACAGCTTTGAACAAGAAGAGACTGTTAGAGAAAGAACAAAGATTAATTTTTCTCTGCAACTCAGTAGAGACAGGTCTCAATGAACAGATTGACTGGACCAATGTGTGAGTTAGATCTGAGCAGCCAATCGAGTAAAATCCTGCTGTAATTCTAGTACCATTCATTTTAATCTACAGTATAGTGCATACTGGTTGATTAAATCCAACAGTCCTAGTCGCGCTGAGTTGTATGCCAAAGCACCATCCTGCTATGACGAATATTGAATTAATATCTCGCGAGGACAGTATAATACACAATAGGCAATCAACTGTTTAGATAAGAGCATTGCTATCCAACAAACAGGTAGTTTGAGTGTTACTAAGTTAGGTTGCCAAGACTTTAACACATAAGGTGGTTAGTATGGCAATGTAGTAACACGTTCTTTTTCAAAATGGCCCCCATTGTTTCTACACATACCTTGCCTTCTCCACCATCTTCTTTTTCTATGTCCATTTAGCATGCAGCTACGTTTGCATTTAGTAGCGTTGCAATGCTCAGTGAGGACACATTTTCGGTGCAGGAGGATGCTAGAGAGGAGACCGCCCAGTGTGAACCTACGCAGAGTTTAGACATAGCAAGGTAAGTTCAGAAGGAACTTTCACGAGCGCGTGTTGCCGTTCATCAACGTTGTTTATATTTAGATTGTTAACCCGCTCACCGGCGGCTCCTGCTCGCATTAGTAGTGAAGCTTTCATTCTCATTTGTTTACAGGCACAGTGAAGTGCCTTGAAAGGCTAACGTTGCGAAAGCATTTGAAGCCGAGTCTTTTCTAAAACGTTTCCGGTTACATGGAGATTCCCAATTTCTTGCTGCCATCTATATTACAAAGCCTCAAGCCTAAGGTCAGTTATCATTACGATAATGATATGAGACTGAATCAGCTTTTTTCTATACAGTAGAGTTGCGGTTATGCACACAGAAGATTTAATAAATGTAGGGTTTCTATTATGTGCAGCATTTTATAACACTTGCATATTTCTAGCTTGTGCGACATATAAGGGCACACGTGATTGATAGTGTGCGATATATGTCAACATGAGAAGAAAAGGTTTTTTCTGCCACTTGCCTAGAGATTGATAGAGTGCTGTGATCTCTTTTTGATACCACTTGTTTTTTATTAGATGTATGTAGTTGTCTCGGTTACATCATTGACGAGGCGTTGCATTTCCACTTTTTTGTAGAGAGCAGAATTTCTGCACACGAAGACTCTCCTGTTACCCCTGCTACTATTAATAAGTTGGCAGTGAGGTAAGCCTTCAAAATTGTTTATATTCTAAAAGGCCTATGAACCACTTTAATTAGGGTTTGTACTGGGTACATTCAACTGATTTGTCCGGTTGTCTCTTTTTCTTCCTCCCCGTTTGTGTTTAGGTTGGCACTACACAGTGATAAGAGCCGCCTTCAAAGAGCTGCCCCCTCTTCCTTGCATCAAGTCACACTGTCAACACTGTGATTTATCTCAGTAATTACAATTCCGATTGTTGTTTACAGTACATCCCCCCTGAAGAATTTCCCTTTAACAACCCTTTTGAGGAACTATGGGAATGAAACATGTCGGGTTTCTTTGGCTGTGAGAAAGATGTCATGATTTCAACAAGGCATTAAGAGCTGCTGCATACTCAGAATTAATAATAGGATCTCATCATCAATTTAAGAGATTCATAATTAGACATCAGATTTGTGGTTTGACCTAAGATGCTAATGTTTCATATTTTTTATGTTTTATGTGTTGTTTAGTATGCAATTGGATGTCTTTGATTGGAGTGTTAATAACAACCACAAAAGAGTAACATTGTTTATATTAATTGTGCTTCTGTTTTCTTGCTTACTAAAGGTGCAGGTACTTTTTTTCACGTTGACACAGAACTCCTTTAGTTCTACCTTAGGGTTTCTGTTTTCTTTCTTGACTCATTTTCTATTTTTCATTTACATTTAAGTGTTTCTCTGTTGCTCCACAGATTAGAATTATTGTAGTTGATATGCTGTTTTTAAAAATCTTTTAATATGTAATGAATTTTGTAATAAAGCATAGCAATATATATATATTTTTTCAATGATGGTTGTAAGTGTAATTTGTTGCAACTAAGGAGGGCAGGTCGTCAGGTATCCGAACAGTTCTTTTTGGATCCCTAAGGGTGAGGTCACGAGAGGAGCTAGAACTCTTTTTCTGTTGACAGTACGAGTTCCATTGGGCACTGTCCTAGGCCTCTCCAAACAAAAAAACCCAGTCCTTTGTTAGTTCTTTGGCAGTTCTGTACTGTTCATAAACATCTGAGGTGTTCAGTGACATCTATGCCTATTTCTGCATTACAGGGTTGATGACAAGCAGTTTTTGGATGGCCTATAACTTTGGCGCCACACAATGAAACTGCATGAGATTTAGAAATGTCATTCTAGACCTGACTCTGAATGGTTCTGCAAAGTATGGTGCTGTTTTGTGAAGAAGGAACAGAATTAGAAGGAGGCCCCAAAATATTTTAAAAGCTTATACATGTGGTGCCATTTGACGAATTTGCACAAAAGTTTGAAAAAAGATTTAAAACCTAGATATGAATATTTTTGCAAAGTCTGGTGGATTTTCTCAAGAGGGGGCAACATTATAGCAGTGTCTCAACATTTTTAGATGGCTTATAACTTTGTTGTAGTTTGATGAATGTGGCCAAAAGTGTTCAGAAAAATTATAGACCCAACCTTGAATGTTTGTGCAAAGTCTGATTGGATTTTGTGAAGTGGGGGCTGACTATCTTATGTACGTACATTTTGACACTTTTCACAAAATAAAATATGAGCGGATTTGCAGCAAGCTTGTGCAAGGAGTATTGGCAAGGACCAGAATAGTTTTTCAAATGTGTCTGTGTTTTATTTTTTGTAAATGTGTCATAATGTAGGCACAACAAATAGTGATATACCTTTGGTGACTGAGGCATAGCCTGTGGCCATGGGTAGTGGCCAGATTGTCTGGGTCATGACCCGGACAATCTGGCTATGGGCCATGACCATGACGGACCAGCAATGGGGTTAAAGTGGGCATGGCCACCAAGGGTCCAGCTATCTCATAACGTTTTTTGAAATTGGGATAGGTTTGAATGGGGAAAAAAAATCTGCTCGTGGGTACCGGTTGAACTTCTGGATGGGATTATGCAGCAAATATGCATGAGGAAGGTCAGCAAGAACTTCAAAGCATGGTTTTGCAAATATGTCCTGTGTTTTATTTTTTTGAAAGTGTGAACATGTAAGTACACAACACAGTGTCTGGGCAATGGGCCTGGCCATCAGCAAGGAGAAATGTGTACTGTAATGTGCTTATTGTAACGTGCGGCAAGGCCAAAGCGCTTGGTTTGAATGGAAAAACAAAATCTCTATTTGCGGTTACAGCCTTAAGTGGTGGACTAGATTACAACACACTTGCAGGACGAGCATTAGCAAGTACCTGAAAGCATGTTTTGGGAAATATGCCTTGTGTTTTATTTTTCCAAAGTGTAAGAATGTGAGTAGAAAAACTAGTACATTTGGTGTCTGGGAGTGGGCCTGGCCCTCGGCAAACGCAAATGTGTACTCTGATTTGCTTATTGGGGAATGCAGCATGGCCATGGCCCATGCCCTTTGCACTTGGAGACTGGCCATGGCTGCAAGCCATGAGCACTGGCCATTGGTTACATTATTAGGGTGTACTGGACACAGAGCTAGGATGCAGGGTAGGTGCATTGAATGATAACAGTGGTTTGGATGGCCCTGGGTCATGGTTGAGCCTTATGCCGTAGGCTATTGAACAATGATTTGCATCCCCATCATGCGCTGCTGATAATCACAGACATACGTATGTGTTGCAAAAAATATGTTTCCTAAAGGAGGTTTATAGTTCTTTCATATATATGAAAATAGGAATTATGAGTAACTTATATACAGTGATGTAACACCATGAAACATTTTTACTTATAAAAACCTATTAAATTGACAGAACAAATGTTGTTAAAGGGATGTTATGGTTAAGATTCTTCTCACCCTTGGGACTCCTCTGCTCCAGTAGTTAGCCACTGGCATCCCGCCTTGGCATCCCTTGGTATTTCACTCCTGGGTTCTCATGAGCACTTGCCCTTCAATGTATGCACTTCTCTCACTGTGCAATCCATATGTGCATTTATAGGAGCACTGTTTACAATGTATTTGTGCAAGTAAGGGAAATGCAGATAAAAATGATTTGTAGAAGATTTTTAAGTGACAGTTAGTGTGTGGACGCTTAATATGGTCATAGGGTTATATGTCAATTTTTGGAAGTGATTGGTGGATGGATGTGTGACTATTTGAAAGCAGGCATTGACAGAGTGTTACAAATATAAAAGGGTAGAAGGACTGCCTGTGCAATGGTGTGCACGTGCCTTCCGGGTCTTTTAATGATTCATGGCCTGGAAAGGGGACTGTGGAGACTTCAGATAGTCATAAAGGTCCATCGATTATGGTCATTATTGTATGCTAGAGAAAAGTATTTTGGACAGAAAAGTGTTTCTCATGCTGCTTGATTACAGCTTCAAAAGCACTTTGAAATTGTTCCCCCCTGCAGAGTGGTGTTTTGCAGTATACACAGAGTACTGTTGTCTTCGAAAGAAATGGATCAACAGCCTCTTTTATTGGTTGCAATGTAGCTGGTGGGATTTTGTGTCCCACAGAAATAGGCTGTGTGGTTACAGTATTGGTTGAGGAATATTAGGTGGAGGAAGACAGCCTACTACTTGGCATGAAAGGAACAACATTTCTTAGAGCATTGTGGTGGTTGGATTTGGGGTGGTGGCGCCTGGAGGTGATCCCGTAGGAGTACTGTCCAGGTAGTCTGCGAGTGAGTACAACATTGCTCTCAGTGCATTTCACTTTCGCAGCTTTAGCCTTTGGTACATTCCCAACAGTGGTAAAGAAGTGCCACATCCATGATTCTCTCTGGGTGCTAGAAATAGGCACTTCCTTTACCTCATCTTCTTGATTCTCTTCATTTTCTCTTGAAGTACTGTGCTTTTTGTGTTGTGAAAGTCCTCCAGCTGCTGGTGATGGTGGTGGTGATGGCTCTTGGGGAGGAGGGATGGCAATATCTGATGCCATTTGTAAGATAAATAGCAGTTTTGCTAATATTCTTCAATGTATGTGCTGTGTGCTAGATTGTTGATGGATAATATATAAGAATAGGTGTAGGAGCTGTGCAAAGGTACATTTTGAGCTTCAAAGTTCCTAGATGAGCTGGAAAATGCAGCTCCGAACTGTTTTGAGAAGCACGGACCCGTTCGCGAAATGCGGATGCATTAGCGGACAGGTCATCATGCCACGCATGAGCGTGTGGTCAGGTGACACTGTCCCGAAAGTCAGCAATATCGTCAGACATTCACGAACGTCGATGAACACAAAAACAATGGCAAAAATTGCAAAAAGTGCATAGAAATGATAAAAATGATGCTAGAAGGTGGGGAATGGCAGAGTTTAAAGGTGGAACTTAGTAAATTGGACAGATAATGCTGCTATATTGGGGTAAGTATGATATTAGCAAGTTGTAGGAAATTAGCGTGCACTGGTATGAAATTCACTGAAAAAAGGGACGTTATGGTTAAGTTGCACTAAATAAAAACCTATGCAATTCAGTGCAAAAACTTTGTTAAAGATACATTATGTTTAGGTTGCACTAATAAAAACCTATGAACTTCCATGAAAAACCGAAAACCCCCGGACATTAACCAGTTACGGTAAGCTAAGAAGCCATAACTCGTGCCTCCACAGTGCACTGCTAACACTAACACCCAGGACATCACTGATGACATCACATATGACAGTCATTTTGCTGATAAATCCCTACAACGGGTTGTGTTTTCAATGTTGGTAGGAAGATGTCAGAGGTGATTAGGAGAACTTTCATAAAGTACTGTATGTATTAAAGAATGTACTCATCTAATGAAATATTATATTGGAGTGTTAATACACAAACATAATTGTAAATACACATAGGCAATGTCTGCAGCATACACTACAGAAGTACAACATTTTTAATATGGTCATTTTGCATAGTAAAATAATGAAGTCTACCTTATCAAAGTTTTGAGTAATTATAAACACGGGAAAAATATCTAACAATTCAAGACTTGCTACACACATCTGTAAGTACAAACACTACATATAAAGAGTCACAATGCATACAAATCAGAGGCACATACAGGGAACTAAAAGTAATAAAGAAAGAAACAACATCACCAGAAAATGTCAATAACATTAAAATTGATATTTATGTATACAAATGAATTGTGTGTTATTGCCCTGTGTATATGCACCATCAGCTGAGACACTAAGCAAACTACTTTAAGAAAATACAACAAGGTTAATGGGCCTTATTACAAGTCAGGCTCTAACCCACCGGTTGCCGCCAGACTCGTAGCACTGTTTTTGACACCTGAGATCCCGGGGCCACCGGGACATTACAAGTGCCGGCGGCCCGGGATATCAGGAGGCGGAAAGTGTAAACCCAAATTGCCATGGAATCCCATGTGACTCCATGGGAATGGGGAGGCGGACGCACTGGCGTTTGCTAAGGGTGTCAGTGCTTCCTGGACAAATCTGCCTACCGGATCTGTTGCACCCAGCAGGTCAGACATGCCAGGAGCAATGGCCAAGGAAGGCAGAGTTGTAGTGTAGTGGTTCGTAAAGGGTGCAGGTACGGTGCGACCAGCACCATTAATTCCCGACCGCTACACTTCTAATGAGGCCCAATGTCTAGATATATAGTACCTTTTGAATGTACATATTCTGACTGTCAATTAACAAAACCACCAGGCCTAGCTATGTTAGTGTAGAAAAACAAGTGGCCTAGATATTTGATGTCATCAGTGATGACATCAACGACATTTGGGATGTCATCTTTGATGTCCATTGGTGTTAGTGTAAGCAGTGCACAGTGGTGGCACGAGTTATGGTTGCTTAGCTTACCATAACTTGTGAATTTCTGGGGGGTTCTGTTTTACTTGTAACCATAACATACCTTTAACAAAGTTTTTTATCTGAATTTCATAGGTTTTTACCAGTTAACCCTTAATTTGCTACAAGTGCATTATGTTATACTCACCCCCAACGTAGCAGCTCCAGATTCCACGGACAGTGTTATAGTCCACAGACAGAAGGTAGCATTCACAAAGCCCAGAAGCACAGGGGACAACAGAAAATGTTCTACCCACCAACCAACAAATACATAAAACAACATTACTTATATTTACTACACATAAATATACCTTTTTCTACAAAATCATCATTTGAAAATGTACAAATATTTTTTTCATTTAGCACACAACATAATGGAATGCACCAAGCACAAACCATAACTGTACCCTTCATATCCTCATATTATCACCTCAGTACAATCCTGCATACAGACTCACATACACCAGGCGCTTATTCAAAAACAAGCTCTTACTAAATAGTAAGTACAATGCATTAATTTCTCTATTATTACCATTCATTATATAAACATTTCTTACAAGCAAAACACACTCTTTTTTTATTTTCAGAGAAATGGCAAACACACTTGAGTGGTTGGAAGAAAACTTCCCAAAAGAAGAAACGAGTGATGAAACATCTGTAATGGTATGCAATACATCTTTTACTATAAATAAATAATGCAATTTTTACAGACCTACCTAAAATACAATTTTTTCTTTTCTTATAGTACATAGTTTTCACGAAGAAACAACACCCCAATTTATTTATTCAGAATCCCATAAATCACAAAGAGAAACCCTATACCCAACTGTACATAATGACATCATGATGTCTGCAAAATAGGATCAAATCAGTAATGACTTTAAGGAACGTTTAAATTATGTCAAAAATCATGTGATTAAAGATGTTCATTATCACTCTCCTTCTTGCACCTGTCCCCCTTATCCCCAGCAATCATCCCAAAATTTAAATGAAAGACGCTTTGATGAAACCTCACTCCCTTCCTCCCCTGATCATTATTGTTCAGAAATTCTGAATTCTCCCATGTATGTTTCCCATTCCCATACCCCATCCCTTTCTTAAATACATTTATTTTTTATACTATAAATATCTTGTATATTGTTCTGTCATTTTTTTCAAACCCTAATTAATAGTACGCAGACACCATGACTGTCCAGGGTTGGACGCACTCAAAATGGAAGTGCCCCCAGACACGTGCGGTGTCCGAACATGTACGTTTCACATGACGCACTTTTAATTAGTCTGGGGACAGAACACCAGTTCCACAGAAACTTACGCACATGCACCCTGCATCTCCCTCTTCATGGGTGTCTCCAGACACACATCAGTGCCGGGGACCTCTACACACGTCGTCATGTGACTGCACCTGTGCAGCATGACAGCCTGCCTATGAACAATGTTTGTATTACGCGGACAGTTTAAAACTGAATGTTCCACCAATCTAGCGTTGCTCAAGTTAAAGATTTACCCTTCGATAGCTCCTAGACCCATTCATGGTTGATCTGGCAACCTTTTACAACTTTTCAAGGTCTATTTCTGACTTGGTTGTCCATGGACAGTCACGCGGTCCACAGATGGCTCCTCTAACGGGACCCAACCATTAATTTTCTTCATTCTCAATCTGGCTATCCAGGAGATAGCACCAAGAGGGACACCTGCTGTGGAGATCGCGTTGGCAAATCTTTAATCCTCCATCAATGACATCTGCTATGCCCATTCCTCCTCCCCAGCCACCACCCCTACCACCATCTGGAGGGCCTGGACAGTGTAACAGGCGCAGAGCTACAGATGAGGATCAAGAGGAAAAGGAGGATGAGGTAGAGGAAGAGCTTATCTCCAGTACCCATAGTGAGTCATGGGTGTGACAGTTTTTCACCACCATTTGGGGTATACCAAAGGCACGGGCAGTCAAGGTTACACACAGTCATGGAAAATCTGGGCTGTACTCCTACGGGCCACCTCCACGCAGTGGTTTTAGAAAGGCTGTTTTTCAGGGAGAAGTAGGTTATCATCCTCTACTCCATCTTCCTCGACCACTCCAGTTACCCCACAGGGTACTCCTGTGGGTCAGAGGATCCCACCGCTGCCTTGCATGCCATACAAAACACTGCTGACCTTTACCTTTTTTGAGGGTCACAGTATTATGTTTGTACTGCGAAGCACCAATATGTAAGGGGGAGCAATTTCGTAGTGCTTTCAATTTAGCAGTCAACGAGCATGAGAAACACTGACCCCCACTTTAAATGTAAGGCCTGCCCAATGTTCTCCTGTCCACCTGCTCCTCCATCTCTCTAGTTGGTGCCCCATCCTTCCCTCGCCCCACCTTACCTTGCCTCCCTTGATAAAAAAAAATACAAAATCAAAAAACACAGAAAAATGGTCCCTTTAGGAGCCACCGTTCACAGTTAAAAGATAGAGCTGAAAAATAAAACACGGGCCCCTTTGCAGCCTGAATAGTCCATGGACAGCACAGTAGCCAGGGGACATCTGGAACATTCCAGGCATGGGGTGGGGGAATGAAAACCATTTTAATTCTTTTTCACGCAAAAACGGTGGCTCTTAAAACAACTTTTTTATCTCTTTTTGAATTGTATGTATTGTTTTAGATTATTTTGTGTTATAAAACAAATTCTACAGAACATAAATATTTTTTGTAACATTCACAGAAAGTGCTTCTTATTTTTTTGTCTATTTTGCATTTTTGTTTAATGTAACTTATAAAGAATACTTGAATCCATAGTGTATGTGTTTACAGAAACTGCTTCAATGCATTTTGAACATTTTCCAGAAATATCTGATTGCCCACATCCATCAGATGAACTCCATCTGTTCGAAAAAATGTGGACAATATCAAATTTAATATTTTCATTGTGAAAAGATGTTATGCCAACATCTCACAAAAAAGCACATACAGCATTATTCACATTGCACTTTGCTTTTTTCCATTTGTTTACACAATAAATTTGAAAGCATACACATTTTTCTCTGAGCTATCCGAGAAAAAATAAATACATTTGGAAACAGTTCCACCAACTTTTCAAATGTATCCTTCATTGCAAACTGTAATGAAATTATGGTAACGTAGCCCAATCTGTTGCCTCCACACTGAAGAACAATCATGTCCGGATGTTTCAAGTGAACCATATTCTCACAAAATGGGAGGAATTTAACCCACTTCTTTCCTCGGACTCTATAGCATGAAATTTACTCACTAAACCAACGCCATCACACCTCTACAGACTCTTACTCTCACAACCTTTCCAACCACACCTATTATACCACTTCACAATCAAACAGCACTGTATTAATCTCTACAATCACACCTGCACACCCATTCGCAATACATGCATAAACATTCCACAACTTTCAACCCCAAACTTTCTCTTTTCCCAACAGACACACCAAAATGCCTACTAAAAAGCAACTCCATAGAAAATAAAGACAATATTGAGCAGATAAGAATCAAAGCAAGCCATGCAGTCATACACCTCTAAAACAGTGTATAGACCACATTAAAACAAAAGAGCTTGTAACCTCACTCAACAAAACTAAAGCCGCCACGAATAAATGTAAATTTAAAAAAAGATGTACAAAGAAAAGCAGACCTGCTAATGAACCTAACACTATATCAACCAGTGTTAACATAGCCACTGTAAAGCAATCCAATAAAGAATGTTACACAAAAATGTCCACCTTAGAGTTCTTCACAATCTTCTAAAAAAAGTGGAAAAGTCACGATTTACCCTTAAAATCTATTGCAAGAGATTAAACCTCAAAGCTCTAATTGACAGCGCATTTCTACTAAAGAGATAATTCTTTATATTGAATTGAAACAAAATGAAACCACTTACTAAATTAATAAATACATTACAAAAAGTACTTCTAAACATGCGCAAAGTCAACATAGATACCTTTTCAAACATCTGTGAAGGTGAAAGGTTCACAGAACCATATCTAAATAAAGAGGCTTATAAACAAGAACAAAAAAAAACAATTGCCATAGACAGTGATGGCCAAGGGTATGAAATGGTAGATGACACCATTATGGCAAAAGAACCCCTTCTAGAAAAAACATATCCAACAAACTTTAATCCAGATGTTCCTTTCGCCCAAACAAACCGTCCAGTACAAATGTACATGCAACACATTGTGTATTGTATGCCAACAATCCTTTAAATCTTTCCAACAATTTCTCAATCACTATGTGAAAGTAAAAGACAAAACTAAATTGAAAACATTACAAAACATGGACTCTTCGGCGCACACACCAAAAAGGGGTGGAACACAGGGGCGTAACACGCGGAATGGGGAACAACGCGTGAAAAAGAAGGCGTAACTGGGTAAGTACTGCAGGGAAATACATGGAACGCCCACACGCACGCGAACAACACGTATTCATGGAATCGAATACGGGAAACCCGCGCACGCTAAAAGACGCGCACAGGCATCAACACGTCCGCCACATGAAGGCAGGCGGAAGCGTCCCTGCGTACAGTATAAAAGTGTGCGCAACAACAAATACGTATATACAGCTATGATGAATGCCCCATTTGTCGCAGCACTGATCGCGGGACACTGCAGGAGGAGGAGAATAGCCAGACCCTGCATTTATTTGCCACGAACTAGCCTTTTTGGGATGCCTGACGACCAGGTCTATAGCAGGTATAGGTCCCACCTCATATCATCCTAGACCTGGTCAGTGAGTGGGAAGATGAACTTACATCATCCACCCTGTGCTCCCAAGCATTGAGCCCCTTGCAGAAGGTGCTCAATGTCCTGCATTTTTTGGCCACTGGGGCTTTTCACCGGACAACTGCCATAGTGGGGGGGGTCTCACAGCCCACGCAGTCACGCTGCCTACACCAGGTGGTGGCAATCATGACTGCGTGCCCCTCAGTCCGCAGGTACATATACATGCACAGAACACCCGCAGAAAGGCAGGCCGTGGTCCAGGACTTCTACAGGGTGGCACAATTCCCCAAAGAGCTTGGTGCCATAGATTGCACCCATGTGGCCCTACGTCCACCTAGGGCCACTGAGCACATCTATCGAAACCGCAAGCACTGGCATTCCATCAACGTGCAGGTTGTATGCGATTCAAAGGGAATCATCACCTCTCTCTATGCAAACTATCCTGGCTCAACCCATGACAGTCACATGAATGCACAACAGACAAGCAATTTTAAACTATATTAACTAATTAAACTAACTATAAAAAACCTACATTATCTAATTAAACTAACTATCAAAAACCATATTAACTAACTAAACTAAGAAGAAAAATCAAAAATGGCCACATACGACCTGGGGGAGGCATTCAGGAGGGGGGAGGTACAGGGTGCACCTCAACACCCACATGCGATGATGTTGAGACAAAAAAAAACTTCCTTGGGCTCAACGCCTGCACAGCCTGACCTGTGTGGGAAATATCTTGTCGTCCTCATCACCCTCTTCCTGAAAAGGTTGACGTGGCACAGTACCCTGACCACGCCTAGGCGCAGCTTGCCCCTCGTCGGCAGCAAGTCTGCGGGATGGGTGAGCCTGGTTCTGTGCGGCGATGAAACGTAGGTCAGCATGTAGAACCTTGCGTGATACGCGTGCTTCCTCTTGCAAGGTAGCACGTGTAACACAGAGTTCTTCCTGCGTGGCCCGGCTGGACAACTGGTATACCTCCCGGCAAGCACGAAGCTCAGCCGAGATGGTACTCTCTAGCTGCTCCAACCTCTCCTCTGACCGCTTCCTCTGGGACAACATGAGCACACCCAGAGTAGAACTGAGGGAATCATACTCAACCCTCATGGCATCCATGTGTGCCTGTGCGTGAGCAGCAATTGCTTGATGCAAAGACACCATTTCAGCCCGGCGTGCCCTGTCTGAGGCCGCCATGCCCAGCCTCAGCGAGCGGGCCGTGGACTGTGCCGCCCGCTGCTGGAGTTCCACCTGGCTAGCAGGGGGTAGCATGGATTGGGCCACACGCTCCATGCTCTCAGCGATGTTATCAATTGCTGCCCCCTGGTGTTCTGAATTGGCAACCATGGCTTGCTCCCGCTCAGTATACTCCAGTGGTGCGCGGCCACCGCGTTGCTGGGCTTGACACCTGCAGGGCCCAAGGAGCCACATCCTTGTTGAGTTGGCACCACCCGCGGCTGCAGGACTACATTCCCCTATCGACGTGATGCCCCAGGCACATCAACAACTGGTGTGGAGGGTGACCCTGCGTCCCGATCCACCACAGGTGGAGGTCCCACCACCGTCTGGCCCCTCAGTGCAGATGTCACGGACAAAGGAGCGTCCACATCAGAATCACTCACCCCTGACAAATGAACCCAATGCACATCCAACTCGACATGGTCGTCAGAGTGATCATCCGGGCTTGACTCATTGCCAGCCACAGACAAGATGGTCTGTCACACATGTGGGGTCTCGTGCTCTACCACCCCACGACCCCTACTTGTGCTTGGTTGCTGGTGTGATAGCAAACCTGTGTCTGGCATGACAACACCATCCGCTTGCTCCATTGCGTCATCATCTGAAAAGTGGAGAAAAAATAACATTAGAACAGATGTCAGAAGCAAATAACACACACACACATAGACATCACACAGACATCCAACACATGAAGCAGACATGTCACACACAAATGAGAACCTGGCATGCATCCAGTGGACTTGATATGCAAACACATCCCAAAAGCAGAAATGGATGTGTGTAAATAGCAAAACCTACACTATTAAAAAATGTACTATATGAACTCCATCAGAAACCACCTCTGTCAGGCACATGTCACAGGAAGAAAAGACAGATTTCAACTAAGAAATGCAATACACCATAACCATGCCTGAACTGCAACATGAGCACTGCTGCAAGTGAATCCAAACACACAATGACACAGGTAACATGCATGTACCAAGCATCAATGAGGCATCATCATCAATATAGCTACATCCATCTGCAGCTCGCCCCGTACCAGGTGACATGGCCCATGTAGAAATAGTGAATGTCACAAGCAAAGCAAGGCCCAGCAACAAGGCATGAGGGACCATAACGCCCTGTACCGTCCGAACTGCAGGACATGAATCCTCCACAACACCCCTCAGGGCCTGATTGTCCACATTGGGCTATGAATTTGCCCTGTTACATCATTCCCTGTGGAAGTACAGACCCAGGACCTAACATAGTAGGTAAGTGGGCTTGGGGGTACACATACTGCACAACAGTGAACTTTCAGGATCATGCCAGTTCCGCATAACGTGCGCAATGCCAAAATCTCACTAGCATAAACATCTATCAACTACATATTAGTCAGTCAACAATAAAGCTGCGGAAGACACATGTGTAAATGGACACTTTCACAAACACATAAGTGAATAATCGCAATGTTGCACCACACAACATTGAAGCTGCTTGCATATGTACATGTGGAAGCGTTCAAAAACACACATTTTCCCATACACCTGTATTGTGAACATGACCAGCATCCAATACACCAAAGCAAGCGGCTATAACGTTGCGTGCTTAGATGTATGTGGAAGTGCACACATATACACGTGAAGGATGTTCCACAGTCATCACAACCCGATTGGCCAGCTACATCCAATCAGTGCCCTATGCGA
The DNA here is from genome assembly GCF_040938575.1 of Ambystoma mexicanum. NCBI lineage: Eukaryota > Metazoa > Chordata > Amphibia > Caudata > Ambystomatidae > Ambystoma > Ambystoma mexicanum. The sequence goes on from NC_090934.1 coordinate 906,297,684, forward strand.
GTTGGTATAGGCCGCAAATTGACCAATAAACTAATCTAAACAACAACTGGGTAGTCCTAACAATGAGTATATGTGCCACAGGATGCACCAGTGCCCGTCGCATACATGGCAGAGAAGGGATGAAAAACAATCCATCCATGCCAGGTGACTTTGACATAGCATCAGTGAGTAGTCATGTAGAAGGGTGTAACCCGGCTCAGGAGTGGGTTGATGCAATGCAGAACATGTGTACGTGCCCCACTATCTACATGAACAAGTAAATTATGAAGTCTTCAAATAAACGTGTGGCCAGTGCAAGGGCAATTTCAGGCATCACATGCAATGTGCATGTAATTGGTTGCATGGTTACAGGCAACCCCCCCACCCACCGAAGTGAAAATGCAGGGAGGCATTGCATGGCAGCGAAAGGGGGACCAGAGATCTGTGTATTGCCAGACAGTGTTGACTAGCGTCAATTGCATCATCAGAGTTAACTCACTAAACAGCAGATGATGATGGGACAGTAAGCAGGACACATGATGAACCCTCAGTAGTACACCCATGGGTGCAGAAGCCACTACACCAGTTGAACAGAGTCAGTGGGCCAGAAACAGGGTGAGGCCTGTGCCCCACACAAACTGTGACACCCTAAACCTGTGTGTGATGCTGGCCTGAGCCAGAATGGGCATTGAATTGTTGATCAAATGCCATGATATGTAGGTCAGCCTGGACACGTACTACTATGATAATCCGGTCAAGGACACATAGAGGCATGCATGGAATGCACATGGAGCATGAATGGGCACTCATGTCCCTGCGGAGCATCTGTCATCTGCATAGTCCAAGTGAGAAACCCTGCATGAAGGGCAGAGGATGTACCCAACTGCATGTGTCGGGCAGGTTAGCTGGTGGAAGTTTGCATGTACACCGGAGTCTTGAACAGCCCATTGCAGAACGCCAACATGATGCACACAAGTGCCATGGTGAAATGGTGGTGCAGGGGGGGAGGGGCAAGGGAGCATGCCTACGTGGAGTACCAGCATGCAGGCCGAAGACACATGCACGTCAGTCATGCAATGACATAGTCCCAGTTCTGAGAGGAAAGACACCCCAGGCTACATGCAGAAGGTCCAGTGAGCTGGAACATGGACCGGAGGGGCAGCCGGGTGACTAGCATGTGAGTAGGGTGCAAGTGTGTGATGAGGACAGTCCCCATCTGCTCTACATGTCCACTATCCTGCACAGCAGGCACTCATCAGTGAAGCATTGCATGACTTGCACATGAGAACCATGTACACATGACATGTAGTGGCAGTCAAGCACAACACATCACACAAGCAAACCACACATGGCCTGGAAAAACACACACCAACACTCACTGGATGGGGCATCAAAGTCCAGCATCTCTCCTACAACCATTCCTGCTGGTATGAACTCTGCAGCAACTGACTCATGCGAAGTGAGGTCTTCCTCCTCAGGTGGTGGCCCACTGCCCGTCACCAGAGTCATGTTGTAATTAGAAAAACGTTTTGTCTTAGTACTGCGTTTGAGGTCATCCCAACGCTTTTTGCACTCTTGAGCTGTGCGCACCTCATGGCCGAATGCACTCACATGATCCGCAACTTGCTTCCAGTGGGACATACGATGGGCAGCCGTAGTTTGACAATTCTGCCCCACTAGCATGTCACGGTTGTGGTCCTGCACGTAGTCCACAAGGAAGTCCAGTTCCTGCTTGCAGAAAGGCTTCTTTCTCGACGTGCCTGAGGCCGGAGCTGTGTCTGGAGTCCCAGCCTCTACTGCAGGTGCAACCTTCCTCCTCTTGGACAGTGGTGCGAACCGTGGCTGGCAAATGCCGCCCTGATCAGTATGAGCAGTGGCGCTGGTGGATTGAACCAAGCGAGTGGCAGGTGGAACAAGGACAGAAGCCCTGACTTGCGTCAGTGGCTGCTAGGTGCCCTGGAATGGACCCTGCGCAGCAACATCCGCTGTGTGACGGTCATTGAACGGGACTGTCCTGGATGGTAGACTCACAACCGGGGTTGTGTCGGCTGCATCTGCCCATGCACTTGCCAACACCCGGCTGGTCGGGGCAGCAGATGACATTACTGCCCCAGGGACACGTGCCTTGGTCAGGGCAGCCCTGCGTGCACCTACGGTGTGCCTCCTGACCTCCTGGAAATCTTCCATGGACTCTTCAGGAGCCAACGCAGCCTGCACTGGCAGACCCTGAGCCTGAGTGTTGGTGTCCACAGCTGCACCTGCAGCTACCACTACCCTTGGGCCCGTGGCAGTCGATGAAACGGGCTGCCAGGTCTCATGGGTGCCAGTGCCAGATGCAAGAACTGCATCTCCCGGAGCCGCAGGGGGTGGTGGCATGACTGCACCAACACGTGGCACAACATAGTGCCGAGCTGGCGCACCCCTGCCTCTTCCCCCTCTGCAGCCACCCTGGACACCCTGGAGTCCCCCTACTCCCTGGTCACTCCGGCCACGTCCCTGACCATGCCCGCCACGTGGAGTATGCCCAGCTGAGGCACCCCTCACCTTTCGTGGCCTCCCAGGCATGGCACAGATGGAGTAGTGCCTTCACAGATGTAGTAGTGCCAATGGGAGGTGTACACTACAATTGTCCTGGGCAATTGGGGTGAAGGGGATGGGATAGAAGATGTTAACAGCACCCCTGAACCTGCAATTTTGTATGCAACCCCGGTGATGAAGTGACGGGTCACGCAACGCTCAGGCACCCCAAAACTGCAGTAAAACCGTGCACGCAATCCCCGGTAGCCCACATGTGTGGAATTAACCTCCCGCTGTACGCGATGGCACCCAGGGACACAAAAAACAGGTACGCGTGGGGCACGCAGGCTACTATGACCTTGAAAATTGGTACGCGATACACAGGTGCACCCGCAGTGGGAAAAATAGCATGCGCGACTCACCGTCAGACTAGTGTAGTAATGAAAAACACGCTCCGCCAATACCCATGCCAAAAGAAGAGATTTGTCCTTGATCCGCTGTGAAGTTGTGATGGCGCGCGAAACAACATGAAGTAGTAACACACACATCGGTCTCAACGAAAGGCACATACAGCGAACTGCTGGCCCCGCTCACCGTTCACCCGTGCTGACGGAAGCGCCCGCGCGTGTCACATCACTTACGCGCTTAGGCCCTTTCCTCTGATTACACACGTGTTTTTTCACGTGCTGAATCACTATGCACCCGTCACAAGGGGAACGCCCGCGTGTGTAACGTCACAGACACGCTTACGTGCTAAGGTCCTTTCCTCGAATTACACGCTGACGTACACTTTTTTCACGCGCCAAATCACTCCGTATCAAGCTGGCCACGCGACAACACACTAAGACCATGCTCCTGCACAGACGGTCATTTTCCTGACCTCCAGAGCCCCGAGTACGCTCCCACCTGCCATCTGCTGCTGCCTGCCTGCCGGCCACATGCTCTGCTGTTTGGTGCCTGCATGTCAGCCATCTGCAGGGGTTCAGTTGCTGTGACCACCCCTGCTGGAACAGAAGACTCCCGACTGGGATTCCATCGCTCCACAGCCCAGCCCCAGGACCCAGTTGCCCACCCACACCTGCCTCGGGGGTTGCCATGTTGGACACAACACCATCTGGCACCAGTGGCAACCCCTCAGCAGAGAGGCAGAGGGCTACCTGCTTCAGTGCCAATGAAGTTGGTATCCTGGTGGAGCAAGTCCTGGGGTAGTATGATGCCCTCTTTGGAAGTTCACATGCCGACAATGAGGGATGGAAGAGGATCTGGATGGACATTGTGGCTGCCATCAACGTGGAGAGGGGCAGCCCGTGGCATTCAACACGTCCGGAAGCGCTGGGAGGACTTCAGGTCCACGACCCTCAACAAGGCCCTGCGCCTCTTGAATGCAGCAGATGCTGAGCGGTGCCGTGTCTGCCTTACCAACAACCAGATGAGGGTCCTGGAACGTATACACCCAGCTCTCCACCTCCAGGTCCTTGACAGGCAGACCCGTCCGAAGTTGAGCGGTAAGTTTACATGCGTACTGATTGGACGCTGTGCATGTTGAGGTGTGCCAGGAGTGTGCAGGTTGGACATATGTCTTTGTAGGCCCATGTATGGATGTGCATGTACAGGGACATGAGCCTGCCGCATGTGAGTCCTGTCATTTGTGAGACACATCAACGGTGTATGTGTTCAAATGCATGCTGGACGAATGCATGTGTGGGTGCACACATGTTTACATTTCTTTGTATGTACTGTGGCATGGTTGTGGTGTCACACATGGATGCTTGTTCCACCTGCATGTATCTGCACTGTTTACATGTGCATGTGTGCATTTGACAAGTGTGCAACTGTGATACACCATGGATGCATGTGACACTGTCATCTAGGACGCTGATTGACAGATGTGACATGGATGGCGATGATATCACTGCGACAGGTGGTGGAGATGTACAGATGCATGTATGTCTGGTGGCGTGTGTGCATGTGTTCTGCACTCCCCTTGTTGCATGTGACGTCAGGCTAACCTTCGGCTGCTCATGCTGTTGTATGTGTATGGATGGTGCTGCCTGCTGCAACATTCCTGTTGATTTGCGCATGTGTGTAAGTTGAAATGATATGTGTGTTGGGGAGTGTGATGCCATGTGTGAAGTTTGACACTGCCACTCATGTGCAACTGTCATGTATGTATCAGACCATTGTACAGGGCCCTGATGCCTGTGTTCTATCTCTCCCTGTCTACAGTGTCAACTGATGAAGAGGGCGGAGACGGTGCTGTGGAGCAAAGCGGCAGGGATCGTACCACCAGCCAGATACGCAAGGCCCGGCTCCCCTCCCAGGTTGTCATCTCGTTGGGGAGTGAGGAGTCTGGTACCGCGTCCGTGGCCGCAGCTGCCGAGGGTAGGTCCAAGAGGGGGAGGTCGGAGGTGGATTCCTCAGCAGCATATTGGGCAGCTGAGACCCCATAGGGTCCGATGGAGGAAGATGGCACGGAGTCATCCAGGTTGGTGGTGGGTTTGGTTGAGGAGGAGGCCATGGAAGGGACACACACGGGGTCTGGAGGGGGGGTTCCACTGGTGCTAGTGGTGCAGTCCAGGGGCAGGGACAGGAGGCAGCACAGGCCGCCGCGGATGTGCCTGTGTGTAATCCTGTCCTTGATCCAGTGACTGCATCATGCCGCACCAGCAGGTATGCCTTCGTCCAGCCCCGTTCGCAGGGAGTGGATGCGCGAACAACAACTGGCCTTCCTCTCCCTGCGGACGTGGCAATCCGGGACCGTGTTGAGCCTGTCCTGGCTGGGGTGGCGTTGCGTTAACAGGGCATCCGAGATGACGTGCAGTGTTTTCGTGAGGACTCTGCACATTATTTGGGATGACTCATTGACCGCGTCGACCTACTAGGACGGGTCACCAGTGCTGGATTCCTCCGTCTGCTGGACCTTGTACCGTCCCGCTCCTCAACTGAACCCCCTATGCGCCAGTCCTCCTCCGCGCCATCTTCCGGCCCAAGTATCACCTGGGTACCCTGTGGAGCTGCCTCTGACCCAGTGGCCAGGCTGGTGGAGGACACATCCCTGCCACAGTCGGGAGTCAGAGGTCCAGCAGGGGTGGTCACCCCAACAACTGGACCCCAGCAGGAGGAGGACGTGCAGGCATCAGCGCCAGGGCACATGCACGGCAGCAGCAGGCTCAAGGTGGGAGTGATGATGGCTCAGGGCCATCAACATCAGAGGGGCAGGCATCGGCCGGAGGGCAGGAGGACCCTGGATTGGGAGTGTCTTCCGCGAGGCAGTGGTTGGGCCAGCAAATAGATGCGGAGCAGCGGCGGGCAGAAGAGGCATGGTTCACTATTGTCAGGGCTGAGAATACCATTCGCAGGGCGCTGAGGCGGGCTGAGTGCCTCAAGGAAATTCGCAGGGAGTTGGAGGTGGACATGGCGTTATCCCTGCGAAACCTCTGGGCCATGGAACAGGCCCGCCTCCAGGACGTGGAACGGGAGTTTGATGATGCCTTGGCCCGGGAAATCAACAAGTGAGCCATAGGACTTGCCCGCCGCCATTGTATATAGTTAATTATTGTTAGGTTTCCTTTATATTGTTCTTTCATTTGGGGTGCGTGGACTATGCCCCACATTTTTGTATATAGTTGTTTATTAGGTAGGTTTTTTTGTAGGTTTCATTTGGATTGTTGGGCTCATGGACCCTGGATTTGGAAACTGTATATAGTTGAATACTGGATTGGAAATCTTTTTTTTCATTTTTTACCATGGAGCAATGGATTTATTTTTTCATTTGGATTTTGTTTGATGGACGAACCCTTTGGAGACATTTTCATTTGGATTTATTTTGATGCAGTATTCATATATTTTATTTCATTTATTTTGGACATGCAGCCCTTTGATTATTATTTGTATTATTGTGTGAGTTTCTTTCATTTCCTTGCTTTTATTTTTAATACATTTTGGTTTAATACTTCATTTGTCATTTGTGTGGTATTCTCTCATTGGTTTCATGCATGTCACGATGTGGGTTTTCTCATTCACTTGCACCCAGTGTGTGTGTGTGTGTGTGTGTGTGTGTGTGTGTGTGTGTGTGTGTGTGTGTGTGTGTGTGTGAGACGGACATGTATTGATGTGCATACTTGCCATTTGGGATATAACATGTAATGGGGATTTCAATGTGGGTTGGATGGTATACTTGGTTGGGTGTTTCGACTGGGGTGGCGTGGGGTGGGATTTGGGTCGCCATAAGGGCCATGTGTGTGGCTCGTGATGATGTGTTGGAGGGGACATGAGTCGGGGCCTGCTGGCAGGTGCCGTCAATGCTGGGTGAGCGGGGCTGCAGGGGGACATGAGTCGGGGCCTGCTGGCAGGTGCCCGTCAATGCTGGGTGGACGGGGGTGCAGGCGGATATGAGTCGGGGTAGCTGGCAGGTGCCCTTCAATGGTGGGTGAGGGTGCAGGGGGACATGAGTCTGGGCTCACAAGTGTGCTCACAAGTGCATGGTTCCATGTGGGCTGACTGCAGGGCATGGTGAGTGTTGTAGGGTAGTCCCCTGTGGTGTGGGCTGCCTGCAGGGCATGGGGAGGGGGGAAACTGCACACCCGGGAGTGCACATGATGCCAAATAATGTCTAAAACTCCCCGCGCACCCCTCCGAATACACGTATCCCTCTTGCGCTAGTGAAATTGTGTGTCAAACTACCCGCGTACCCCACAAATACACATACCCTGCTCACACAAGGCCTATTGCGTGTCAAACTCCCTGCGTACCCCACAAATACACACACCCCTCTCGCACAGGGCCTATCGCGTATCAAACTCCCCGCGCACCCCACAAATACATGTACCCCACTCGCACAGGGCCTATCTCATGTCAAACTCCCCACATACCCACAAATAGACGTACCCCGCTCGCACAGGGCCTATTGCGTGTCAAACTCCCCGCGTACCCCACAAATACACGTACCCCGCTCGCACAGGGCCTATCGCATGTAAAACTCCCTGTGCACCCCTCAGAATACACGTACCCATCTCGCGCTACCGAAATCACGTGGGAATTGTCACCCCTGTGGTGTGGGCTGCCTGTGGGGCATGCACTGGAGTGATGGGCTACCTGTGGGGCATGCACTGGGGGGATGGGCTGCCTCTGGGGCATGGGGAGGGTGGATGGGCTGCATGCATGTATTCTGAGGGGTGCGCAGGGAGTTTTAAACCTGATTTCGCTAGCGCGAGAGGGGTACGTGTATTGTGAGGGGTGCGCGTGGAGTTTTACACGAGATTTCGCTAGCGCGAGAAGGATACGTGTATTCTGAGGGGTGCGCATGGAGTTTTACACGCATTTTCGTGGTTGGGGGGCTGTATGCTGGTCCACTGGCCTTTGCGCCATGTACTGGATTTGAGCAGCGCACGGGACAGGGTTGGGGGCGTAACTGGCACTGCTGCAGAGTCGCTGCACCACTCTGCGCCACGGCTGGTTATGGATGTTAAAATCCATGAATACCATGTGCACTGAAATGGGTTTTGGCGCACGCGGCTGGTGCAGACTGCCGCACGCGCACACTGTGCGCCAGCCGCGTGCGCCACTTGTGTGCCGATTTCTATGAATTACCCCCAGTATCTTTTTTTGTTTTCAGTTAACCCCGGTTATACCTGTTATAACCCTGGTTATATCTTGTATCGAGCAAAAAACAAAAATTGTGGCTTTTCATTTTTGAAAGGCCTCTGCTGCAAAGCCCCACGGGAAAAATATAGCTATAATTTTGGGAGAAGGGGGCACCTCCATAAAATCTTTATATCTTCCTTGGTGCTTTTACAGCACTAAGGCTGAGCGGGGTTAATAACCTTTGACTTGCTCGATGGATGTGGATGAAATCTTCCAGACAAAAAGTCTGTCTAGTTTGAAATTGAAAAAGCTATTACAAAATATAACAATGCTGTTTTCAATCTACTTGCATTTATTTTCCCGTAGAGAAAAAGTGCAGTTTTTGAACAGCGTAGCGTGAATACCGGTTGACCAAATGAGAACCAATTTGGGCACAAAGCATTGACTTAATTTCTTTGACTGCTTTGGGTAAATCCATCCACATGTTTTTAAAATATTCGACAGAGAATGGTGTGCCCCCTGCTCCTTAAAACATTAAAAAATATCAGCCTTGGTGCTTTGCAGCAGAGTCTGAAAGGCTTTTCAGAAATTGAAAGCCACCTTTTTATCATGCTCGATCTGGGTCATCCCCACAATATTAGCGGGAGAAGCCACCAATGAAAGTACTCAAAACATTATTTGGAGGAGGAAAAAGGATGCCATCACACCTTGGAATGAACTCCCACACAACCTTACAAAGTCTAATAACATTCTTTACTTCTAGGAGACTCAAATCTCTTATGTAGTCACTCCGGTGGGAACAGTGATCGTTTTGAAACACAGCATTCAGATGGCCTGGCCTTAGGCGGTATATAAATGCCAATAGCAATAGTGATCACATCAGGCTAACGGTTGGGAATGGGAAAGACAAAATCATGTGAAGATGAGCATTTGGGGCTGGGTTGGGGATACAGTTACATGTAGAACAGGTTTGGTTATTGGAGGAAGACAGCATGAATCTCACGGGATTACAGCTGCAACACCACAAAAAAAAGCTCTGAAATACAATGTGCGTCACACAAAACGGTGAGTGATAGGCGGTAATGGCAGAGGGTTAGAGAGGGAAAAACCAATTGGGGAAAGTAAGTGGATCTGAAAAAAAGAAGTGGGGCACATGTTGATTCTTTTGATTCTGAGCAATTGTTCCCATTATCACAGGAATCAGCAAACTGCCACTCTACCACAGGAATTTCTGTTATTGGAAACAATGACTGTAAAATTGTTGGGGGACTAAGGAGTTAGAAAAAAAGGTTTCACATCTGCAGTGCCTACAACCTATTGGGCAAGGGGCAATGAGTCTTTGGTAACAAAATAACGGTTTATCATGGCAAGTGGCCATGGCTAGTGGGACCAAAAGAAAGATATTGGAGAAGAACGCGCAGAAGCCATGGCTAGTAGGCCCTGAGGAAAGTAAGGTATAGCAAAACACTTGAAATTCAGTGAAAAACAATTTGTTAAGAGAGGGTTATGGTGATCAGATTTAATTAAGCAAAACCCCTGAAATTCAGCAATCACATTTCAAAGAAGTCAACCTCAGAGAACAAAAATGTGTCACACTAAGTAAACAGTGATAGGCAGTAATGACTAGCAGAGAGCCACAAAGGAAAAAAGCTGTTATGGGAGTGTCAGGGCCATGGAAGGAGGAAGGATGCACTTGGTGAGTACCTATGAGGACAGGAAAGATTTCAGGATTTTCCAGCATTATCAGGGGAATACCGGGGATATCCTGTGGGCATCATTAGTTCAGTGCCGCTGTATGTGTAGTTGTCACCATTATCAAGGAAATATTGGGGGACTCCCTCAGGAATGGGAGGAGAGTGAAAAAAGGTAATTTTACACCTGCAGTGATCACATCTCCTAGGAAGGCTGTAATGGATCTAGTGTGCCCCAAAGAAACCTATTGATGCAACATGTATAGTGGCAGAGCCCCAAAGAAAACTATTAGTGCAACATATACAGTTTCCACAGCCGAAGACCTTGTACAATGGAAATGGCTGAAGGCCAAGCCTAGAGGGCCCAAAAGAAACCTATTGGTGCAAAATGTACAGTGGCCATGGCCAAAGGCCGTGGCTAGTGGGCCACAAAAAAACTATAGTTTAACAGAACACTTGACATTCTGTGGAAAAAACTTTAGTTAGGAGAGAGTTATGTTGATCATATTTAAAGTGAAAAATAAATAGCAACAACACCTTTGAAATTCAGTGATAAAAAGCATTGGGGTGAATAGTTAAGGTGGGTGTGCTCGAAATGTGATTGCTGAATTATACAGGTTTGTTAAGGTAAATCTGATCATCTAAACACTCTCTTAACCAAGGGATAGTAATGGTTAAGTTTCTCAGCCAATAGGATGAGCACTTATTGGGTGGCTTTTAACTTCGCCCCTTCATGAACGAATCCTCACAAAACTTTGCAAACAACGTATATGGCCCCGTCAGATTGATCCTGCGCAGTTTGGTGAGGTTTCATCAAGGGGGGCAAACTTATAGGGGTCCCAAAAGGTATTTTTTCCCATAGATACAATGGAAAAAAAAACATTTTGCTCATATCTACAGCCCAAACCGCTGGACGCATTTTCACCAAATTCACGGCATGTCTTGATCCCGAAAGCGTGCTTTTGGAAATTTGGTGTAAATCCGTCCAGTAGTTTTTTTTTTAAATTACCAAAAAGTAGGTTAAAAAAAAATGTGATATCTGGGTTCGGTCCACGTACTCACTTTCCTGTTCGGGCAGCGGAAGGGCCTCCGATTGGTTCCAGAGGGGGCATGAGGTCTGCAGACATTGGATGCACCCACTGATTGGTCAATAAAAAACATGAAGTGCGTCAGATTTTTGGAAATTCCAGCCATGTTGGATTCACGGACATAGGCTGGTGTCCACGGACATCACAATAAAAACACAATAAAAATAAAAAATAAAAAAATAAAAATTAAAAATTAAAAATAAAAACACAATATTGCACTTGTCAAACTAATGAAACAATCTCTGGGGATGTGAGGTGTGATGAGAGTGGGATAAAATGTGGCCTTAAAAAGACAAAAAAACAGGTTTTTTTCTTCTCTGATGTCCGCAAACAGTCCAGGGCAGTCCTGTGATTTTCGCGGACATGAAATATGTTTGTGGGCATCTATGCTTATTTGTGCATTAAAGGGTTAGTGAAAGATTTCGGATGGCTAATAACTTTGGCGCCACTCAATGAAACTGCATGAAATTAAGGAATTTCATTGTAGACCTGATTCGGAATGGGTTTGAAAAGTGTGGGGCTGTTTTGTCAAGAGGGAACATAAATTGGAGGGGGGTCCCAAAATATTGTAAAGGCTTATAAATGTGAAGGTTGACAAAATGATTTTAGATCTAGATATACATGTGTTTGCAAAGTTTGGTTAGATTTTGTCAAGGGGGCAAAATTATAGGGCGGTCTAAAATATTGTAAAGGCTTATAAATGTAGTGCCATTTGACGAATCTGCACATGAGTTTGCAAAAACATTCTAGACCTAAATATAAATGTTTTTGCAAAGTTTGGGGGGATTTTGTCATGAGGGGGCTAAATTATAGGGGGTTTCTGAACATTTGTGGATGGCTACAACTTTGTTGCCATTTGACAAATGTGGACAAACATGTTCTGAAAGATTAGAGACCCAACCTTGAATGTTTGTGCAAGGGGGGACTAAGATAAATTACTATTCTATGTACGTACATTTTGATACTTTTAAAAAAATAAAACATGGGCAGATTTCCAGCAAACTCGTGTAAGGAGCATTGGAAAGGACCATAAATCATGGTTTTGTAAATTTGTCTGTGTTTTATTTTTTGACAAGTGTCATAATGTAGGTCCAAAAAATGATGTTATACCTTTGTTGACTGAGGTATAGCCTGTGGCAATGGGCAGTGGCTAGATTGTCTGGCTCATGGTATAAGGTCATGGCCTGGACAATCTGGCTACTGGCAATGACCACGAGGGACAACCAATGGTGATAAAGTGGCCATGTCCACCAGGGACCGGCTATTTGGTAACGTTTTTCAAAATCGGGATAGGTTTGAAAGGGAAACAAAATATGCTTGTGGTAATATGGTCATAGGGTTCTCTCTTTGCCTTCTCCAGGCCACTATGGAAAGGGAAGAGGGGCTCTATATGGAGCCCCACTTTTCCTTTACATGGTGGCCATCTTTTTCCTTCCTACAGTGGGAAGCCTTGTGCGTCCCGGTGTAGGAAGAAAAATCTTTTTTTTTAGCACCAAGGGGTTCCAATTTGGAAACCCGGGGTGCTAATGGCCTTCATCCCTCGTTGCAGGGGCTGTACCAGGGATAACTTGGACTGGCGGGCCGTTAACCCCCATTTCAGTCTCTGGAACGGGGGATGAATGCCACTTTATTCCCATTGGCATAACACAAAATGCTAAAGGAAATGTTGAAAAATCTTATTGAGTCTATGTACATTACTGGGAAATGTAAAGTAGATGGGGGCTATAAGATTTTTGCAGGAGAGCTTAGAACAACAGGTACCAAGCACTAATATGGAGGTGCAGATGGTTGAACACCACCCTTTCAAGCACTTTAGAGTAGTGCGGAAGAAGAGACACAGGGCGGAAGTTAGCTGGTCAGTTCAGGCCAGCCCTGTGTTTTTTTAGGAGAGGTATGATTGTGGCTATTTTGAAAACAGAGGGAAAGCAAGCAGAGTCAAACGACAGGTTGAAGAGCTCAGCGAGTTGAGAGGCCTGGCGGTTTATAGTCATAATCTCGAATACAAATATGTCGAAAGTCATAATGTTGAAAAAATAAAGTCGAAAACAAAAATGTCGAATTTTTTTTTTTGTTGATTTTTATTCGAAATGGGGGGGTTCCCCCCCAACCCCCTTTTTTAATTTTTTTTTATGTTTTACCCCTTTTTTTTACCACCGGAACCCCAAAAAAACATGTAAATTAAAAAAAAAACAATTCGACATTTTTGTTTTCGACATTATTGTTTCGACATTATTGTAATTCGACATTTTGTTTTCGAGATAATGACTGGACACCCACTACAGGGCTATAGAATTGACTAGTTGAAGAGCAAGATGGTCTGATGGAGCACAAGAGGGATTTGCCTTCATCAATCGAGATAGCACTTTATCAGTATTAGTCTGACTTGAGTGGAAGGTGGAGGCAAGGGATGATGGTAGAGTAGGTATGATTGTGGCTATTTTGAAAACAGAGGGAAAGCAAGCAGAGTCAAACGACAGGTTGAAGAGCTCAGCGAGTTGAGAGGCCTGGCGGTTTATAGTCATAATCTCGAATACAAATATGTCGAAAGTCATAATGTCGAAAAAATAAAGTCGAAAACAAAAATGTCGAATTTTTTTTTTTTGTTGATTTTTATTCGAAATGGGGGGGTTCCCCCCCCCCAACTCCCTTTTTTTAATTTTTTTTATGTTTTACCCCTTTTTTTTACCACCGGAACCCCAAAAAAACATGTAAATTAAAAAAAAAACAATTCGACATTTTTGTTTTCGACATTATTGTTTCGACATTATTGTAATTCGACATTTTGTTTTCGAGATAATGACTGGACACCCACTACAGGGCTATAGAATTGACTAGTTGAAGAGCAAGATGGTCTGATGGAGCACAAGAGGGATTTGCCTTCATCAATCGAGATAGCACTTTATCAGTATTAGTCTGACTTGAGTGGAAGGTGGAGGCAAGGGATGATGGTAGAGTAGGCGTAGTGTAAGATGTAGGAGGAGGGAGTGTGAGGAAGGTCAGGATAGAGTCTCTAATTTTGGACATTTTTGCAGTGAAATATTCAGCTAGGTCATTAGATGTGAGAGTGTAGTTGATAGTCATATACTTAGGAGGAGTGAGGAATGAGTCTATGTTTCCTTGCAGCCAGCGAGGATGCTTGGAGTGAGTGTCAATGAGGGTTAGGTAGATTTCCTTTTAGCTCTATCAAGAGTGGACTTGAGAGAGTTTAGAGCAGAGAGGTAGAGTTGCAGGTCCCCATGCTAGTGGGTATGCCTCCATGTGCACAGCAGCCAACACATGTCTTTGCAGAAAGAGCATATGAAATGGGTGACCCATGGTTTAGGATGCTGAGACTTAGGTGTGAAAGTAAGCAGTGGGAAGGGAGAGGAGAATGAGTCATGTAGCAGGGATTGGAAGCTGGTGAAGGCAGTGTTGGTGGATGAGGTATCGGGTGTGAAGGAGGAGATTGAGAACTTTAGGTTAGAGACAAAGGGGGGAATGGCAGAAGGTAATTATTCAACATTTACTAGTATTGAAATCTTTTAGGGAAATGTTTTGACATCCATCTGTATTGTGTGTGATTGTGTTGATACTGATACTAACTCCACAGTCATTTTCGGAATCCACATTCCTACTGGACTATATTCCCAGATCGTTTTTTCTGGAGTACCATGTACGTCACAATATACTTGGGTTTTGTTGCCCACATCACTTTCACAGGTGTGTGATTTTCTAAAATATGTTCTGTGTTTTGTAATCTGAATAAATGCTGTTATTTTCATACACAGTGTTTGACTATATGTTATGTTTGAATCACACAACTGTACTGCAGTTTTCACCTGCATTGGTGTAGTGTGTATGGGCAGAGAAGCCTGGGCTCAAACCCGTTTCGTTGATAACAAAAATAGGTAAAATTTTGGCCTGAGAGTGCCACCACCGGGCTCTCGGCCCTTTCATGCCTGTAAAGACGTACACAGTTGGTGCCCTAGTCTTACTAAATTGTTTGCTGAAGACACCCCAGGATAAGAGCACCTCGGGGAGAAGGGAAAAGTGTGATCACATGCTCTGCTCTCACTGACTCTGCCGGTGGAGGCAAAATCATCTTTTTCCACTAGTGTCACTTACACATTTCCAGAGGTGGGTGTGGTAAACTGTGGATGGCAGACCGAAGGTAGGAAGAGCAAGGACATATGACCTGCTATCATCTATGGGCCTCAAGGCAAAGAGCATCTCAGATCATGTCCGCCGGTGTCAGCTGGGGAAGCAGGTAGCCGTTAACCTGCTACTACCAACCTGGTAGGTATGGTGTGGTCAAGGGGTGTAGCAATCCATGTACTCCAATAAACTGAACTACCCCTCAAATGTTTCCTGTTCGCTAGCCCACCACCCTTTAGCACCTCAGTTAATGGTATTGTTTAGCCACCCCTCACATTTCCTCTAGAATGTTGCATTTGCACTGCTGCTGTGTTTGTATCTAGGCTTTTTCCCTCTTTTTAGGAAATTTGAATCTGGGTGGTTTTTGTATTGCTGCTGTGTTATAACGAGGCCTTTTCCCTCTTTTTAGGAAATTCGAACCTGAGTGAACTTTGCATTGCTGCTCTGTTATAACTAGGTATTTTCCCTCTTTTTAGGAAATTCGAACCTGAGTGGTCTTTGCATTGCTGCTGTGTTATAACTAGGCCATTTACCTCTTTTTAGGAAAGGTGAATCATTTGCATTGTGGTTACTGTTGTACTGTGAACTGTGCTCCATTAGGCTCTCTCCCACTCTCTAGGTCCCCACCCCTGCTGGGGGTACCATTGTACTGTTGTTTGTCTCCTTTCAGCTCCTCCTTTGTGTTCCATACTGTGTGAC
The DNA here is from genome assembly GCF_040938575.1 of Ambystoma mexicanum. NCBI lineage: Eukaryota > Metazoa > Chordata > Amphibia > Caudata > Ambystomatidae > Ambystoma > Ambystoma mexicanum. Next base: position 906,313,375 of record NC_090934.1, read on the forward strand.
CCCCCACCCCCTCTGTGCTTCCTGCGTTGTGTGGCACTGGGCTGTGTCTCTCCTCTTCTTTGCTCCCTCCTCCTCCACTTTCCTCCTCACACCCTCTATGGTGCTTTCCCGTTCTCCCATCTTCTCTAACTACTACTCTCCTATCCCTCTCGCTAAGTCTGGAAGGAAGAAGTTCAAGAGGGGCATCCTGGTCTCCAACCCAGGCCTCCTTATTGCTGATACTTACATCAGTGCTTCCTCCAGATATACTCTCACTGACATCCTCTATGTCATTCCCTCACCAGACCTATGTACCCCTCATATGGTCTCTGTTCTATTTCTCTGCCATTAATGCTGGCACTCGGTGGGAGGTCCTTTTGGCCTCCTTCCACTCCTCCAAGACCATCACTAATGTCTATCTGAATGGCACAGACCTGGTCCAGGGAACACAGCCCAATCTCATCCTTTTTGATAGGTGTTTCCTGTGTCTTATCAACTTCCTTCCCTCTCTTGCTACTCCTACTAGCATCTCTCTGGCTCCTCTACCAGCTCCTACCTCTGCCTCCTCTCTGGCTTCTCCCTCCTCCTCCTCTCTGGCTACTATCCCACCACCTGCTACAACCTCTGCCCACTCTTGGCCCCCTCTACCACTTCCACTGGGTGTACCTCAAGCCTGTACTCCACCCCGGAAGACTTTCATATGATACAATATGATATGATATGATTGGTTATTTATAATGCGCTTAATACCCAGAGGTTTCTAAGCGTGGACCCGGGGATCAAACCTGTGGTGCTCTGTGTCATCTTGCTTCCAAGGGGAGCACGTTGCCCCTGAGCTATCCTCCCGAGTCTGCATGTAGCAACCTGCTCCACATCGCGACTCTCAACTCTCGATCTGCTGTGAAACACTCTTCTGACATCTGCCACCTTATTGAAGAACTTGACCTAGATGTCCTCGCTTTCACTGACACATGGTTCCTGGCCAGCTCTTTCACGTGTTTTGACACTCTCCTCTGTGATGGCTACAAGATCCTCTCCGAGCCCAGAACCAACCAACCTCTAAGTGGAGTAGCTCTGATCTTTCCAGAGTGGGTTCCTGCTTCTGTCATTCCTGGGCAGGCGTACTCCTCATTTGAATGCCTGGTCTGCAGGCAATCTATCGCTCCTGGACTCTCTCTGACTGTGGCCAACATCTACAGGCCTCCTGGCCAGGTTGCCATATTCCTTCCAGAGTAAACTGAACTTTCCTCTCTTCTTGCCTCTACCTCTTAGCTTCTCCACAGAGACATCAACATCCACCCGGATGCTTCTAATCCCTCCTCTGGGAACTTCCACAACGTCTGCGACACTCTCTTTCCATTCTACCCTCTAGTCTGACACACTATGCCAGACACACCCTGGATGTTGTCATCTACTCAGACATCCCTCTTTCTAACCCTCTCACCACTCCTCTCCCTTGTACGGGCCACTTTCTGCTTTCCTCTCACCTGACACTTTCTGTCCCTCAGGCACAGCCCTCCCCAGCACTGCCACCTACCTTCTCAGTCATTCGACCCATGAAGATTGTGTCAGGGGATGCCTTTCCCTCTACTTTCTCTGCTTCTCCTACTCCGGCGACTGACTCACACTCGGACACATCCCTCTCTAACCTGCATCTTCCTATCTCCAACGCTCCGGACATCTTTGCCCCTGTCATCAGAATCGATCTGACGCCTACCTTCACGTGCAACTCTTGGTATGACTCCAACCTCGCTGCCCTGAAACACAAGTGCAGGGTGGCTGAGAGGAAGTGGAGGCCTTTGGGCGCATCCTCTGACAAACTGGATAGCCGTCTGCTGCAAAGGCTATACAGACTCTCTGTCCTGTCCAAGAGCATAGTCCACAACCAAGCCCATGTCTCTGTGGCCTCTAACAATACAGACAAACTCTTTAAAATCTGCAAGGAGCTGGCCAATCCTTCTGCAGTCTCTACCTCTCCCGTTCCCTCACAGGCTACCTGTACGGCTCTGGCTTCTCACTTCACATCTAAAACCCATGACGTCCTTGCTGTCCTCTTCCTCCCCTTTTACCTCTCCCAGCCCCCCTCTCCTACTCCTATCTCCTCTTTCTCTCTGACAACCCTGATGATGTTTCTAGACAAGTCCGATCTATGAAAGTGTCATCCAAAGAAGTACTACCTTGCTCCTCCAGAACCATCAAGGACCATATTGACACCCTCACTCCAACCTTGGCCAATTTCTGCAATCACTCCTTTTCCACTGGATTCTTCCCCTCCTTCTTAAAGCACTCCCTATGCCTCCCCTCCCCAAAAAGCCCTCTGCCATCCCTAACTGTCTGCAAACTATCGCCCGATCATGGGCGATGTTAGGGAGAATTCTCTGTTTAGGCTGAATTTCCTAACCTAGTGAGTCCCCCAGCAGCTTTGCTGGATTTCTGGAGTTTGTTTTTTTCCATCCTGCCAAGAGTGAGACTCTTTCCCTCCCACTCTTGGACATGAATGTGTGTAATTCCTTTGAATGTCAATGTGTTCTATGGGCTATGGGGTCTTTTACTCCGTAGGGTCTCATATGTTTTTCTATGTGTGTTACACCGCACCCTACGTGCCATAACACTGGGGTGTCCTAGCGGACCTCCACCATAGACTCCATACCCGGGGACTGACTACTGTCTCCCCAGGCATGTAAAGTCACCATTGGCTTTACTAGACCTAAATTTACTAACAGAACTAGTACAAACCATCTTATTGTGGACGTGCTAGTAGGGGTAATTCGATTACTCCTAGATCTGTTACTCGAGGGGGCACTGTCCCGTCCCCCCTCGTCAAATTTTGGCTGGTGGCAGTGGAAACTACTTGTTATGCTCGACCCCGAACATAACCCTATGGGATTTGTCCCATTGTTAGAGATTGATACTTTTCCTCGTTAATCTCTAACGTACCACCGGTCTACTTATCTTAAATAAGTTTATCGGATGGTATTTTCTGCCAGAACTCGGTTTTTAAAATGGCGTCTGTGTTCGTCTCTGTGACTCCTAAACCAAAGGTTGAGCCCTTTGTTCCACTTTTGGCGGGCCTCTGTACAGAGACCCTCCAAAGTGGTGCCATTCTGTCTGGGTTACCACAGGGGTGTGGGAGGGGGTTTAGGCACCCTGGACCTAGTTGCCTTGCCAACTCCGGTCGCACTCTGGTGTGATTGGCCCAAGTGGTGGGCCTCCCCGCTCACCACTTAGCGTGGGTTGATTGACAGCTAGGCTGAATGAATGGGGGTTTTCTGCATAAAAGGAGGGCTTTTGGGACTGGATCTTCAGAAGTCGCCACAGGACTTAAGAATCCGACGAGGGCAACGCTGTGCCGACCTGCACGACGACACTCCCGGTGGAGCCCTGCGGAACCGACTTACCACTTCCCGACGACAGAGGAGATCTCCCTGCCGGAGAGTCTCTTCCCCTGACTGGTGGGAACAACCAGTCCCCTTTGCTTTTTCTTTGCCTCAGGACGCAGTGGTCGAATTGCCCGTGCAGAGCACCTCGGCAACCGGACAGCCACTACCCCTGTACCGTGACCAAAAGGTGGTGCCTTGTGACGGAGCACTCCGCGGCTGGTCTCTTCCCTGGTGGTGCATCGGACTTCACTTTTCTTCGACGACGAGATCATCTCTACTCTTGGCAAAGACCCGACGTGCATCCACCACCAGGAACAACTGCCCCCGCCGGAGCTGCCTCTCCACAAACAAGGTACCGTGTCCGCCTGGCTTCCCTTTCGATCGGTTCGAGTGAGGTGTCTCAATCCTCTCCCTTCCGTTGGGTAGCCTCCAAGCTTTCTCACGTATTGTTCTGAACTGGTTCAATCTGCCGATAACAATTTGCTATAAAGAATCGAACGCATTTCCACTAAGAGACTTTTTGGGACATATCGCCTTGCCTCTCTCCGAGTGGGCCTGGCCTCTGAACTTTATGATCTATTGTGGTTCTTGCCTTCTTGCCTTGCATTTTTCCCGTGAAGTATTGAACTGTGTTGATTTTGTAACCTGCTTATTTTTCTCTCCCGTCCTAACTAATATCCGAGTGCCATCTAGGTTGAGGCATACAACTCTGTCTGTAAATAAGTGATGCTGGTAGAACCTAGACTTGTCGAAATATTGTTAGGGGGATTGATCGTTTCTTCTTCGTAGAGTAATTGTGATTGAAGTGTTTGCCGTGATAGTGCCATAGTGTTTTCCATAGATGTTCCGTTATAAATAAATACCTTAATATCTTTACACTGAGCCTCGTTGCGTGTTTGCTTGTCTTACTGTGAAGAATTGCCCTATATTGTATACTCCACATACTGCTTGACTCTTCTTGAGGGAAGTCTGACTGCTCAGCCACAGCTACCAAGTGAATCTGTGTGGTACAGACTGCTACCAAGTGGGTTTACTGCCAAACACCTGTAGTCCTAAATATTTTGCAGTGGTCCCAGAGGGAACTGCACAGGTTTCCGCCTAACACTGGTGTACAGTGGTGGGATTTGTATCGAGTATACAGTTTAGAGTGCTTTTCGACACTTTAGGATAACTAACCACGAAGATTAGCACTAAAAAAGCAACTTTCAAAAACATGTCTACGATGGAATCTTACAGTCAAGAATCCTTGTCAGGTGAAAATACTGAGTTTGCGAGCTCTCTGTAGGCAAGAGAATCTTTCTGTAAGAGGCAAGAAGTTAGAACTAATAGAGAGATTGCTGCCGAACCAAAGTCTGGGTACTGGTTCAGAGGAACCAAGTTCTCCAGCAACTGTAGATAACAGTGATGGTGTTGATCTAAATTGTAATTCTGATGATAGCGATGAAGAGGCAGATGAGGACGGAGAGGCTAACGAAACTGTCTCCCCTGCTCCTCTACCTGCCTTACCAGCTGTGCCTACGGGGCCCATACCAGGTCCCACATGTAACCCTGCTTATTTTGAACTTGAAAAAATGAAGGTCGAATTAGAATACAAACGGTTCTTGGCTCAATCTGAACGAAACCAAGAGCTTGAGTTCAGACGGATGAATGCCCAGGCTGAGCAGAAGCAAGCTGAGTTAAGACTCAGAGAAATAGAACTTAATCACGAGTTAGAGATGAAAAAGTTGTCGATAGAAAATGCTTCTCTCTCCTCTGGTTCCTCTAGGAGCTCCAGTCCCAAAAGACCCCGGATGCCGAAGGAATTAGTGGGTATGTATGAACCGAGATTGGATGTGTTGGATTGGTTAAAACTGTTTGAGTACAATCATGGGCTCCAGGACATCACCGGGAATGATTTACTTCCCTGGTTGTTCTCTAGGCTCCCTCCTGTTGCGTCTGATGTGGTAATGGAGTTGGGGGAGGCGGATAAGACGGATTACGAAAGTGTGAAACTAGCTTTGATAGCTAGATTCGGGAAGACCCCTTCCCAGTATCTTAAGAGGTTTAGAACCCTCAAAAAGCATGATAGTACCCCTTGGGCTACCTGGGTGAGTGAAGGGTTGAACAACTTAGAGGGATGGATTAAGGGTTACAAAGTGAACACTTATGAGGGTATGAAGAATCTTTTTATGTTGGAGTCTATTTATGATGCCTGTTCTCCTGAGCTCAGACAGCACTTGGCTGATTCGAAGGAATTGGATTCCCAGAAGCTAGCTAGGGCTGCTGACTTGTGGGTTGCCAACAGGGCTACTCACAAGGATTCTAGGACAACTCAGAAAAAGGATGAGGGAAAACAGCCTAAAAAAGACTCAAAAGAGAATTCAAATAACTCAAATTCCAAAGAGGGCCCCAAACAAAACCAGAAGGGTAAGCCACCGGGAAAACCACAGGAGCATAGCGTGTCTTCTGGTGCCAAACCGGAAGGAGGTCAGAACAAGCCACCATTCCAAAAAGCATTTGGTAAATGCTTTGTTTGTGGCTGGACTGACCACGTGAAAGGAGATCCCAGATGTAAGGGTAAACCTTCAGGGGTCCAGCTTGTCTCCTTAGCCTTCGCTCCAGAGGAGGAAGTCCAAATGGCAAGTGGAAACTTTCTACTGCTAGCTGACGAACCCATTGGAGTCTCAGCCAGCGTTTCTTTAGTATCTCTGGGGTTGTGGCAACAACAGAATTTAGATGTCTATAATTCTATCCCCGATAATACTAAAGAGTATTATAAGGACAGTGTCCAGGTGAATGGTCAGGAGACTCCTGCCATTAGGGACACTGGGGCCAGCATAACTGTGGTGGATAAATCATTTTTTCAGTCTGAGGATGTTGCTAAGGCACCCAAACGCCTCACCAAGTTAGCTGGAGGGCTTGTGCAGATGCTTCCCCAATTACCAGTTCTCATCCAGTGTAACGACATGACTGTGAAGATACCTGTCATCATACAGAGTGAGGTACCAGGACGCGTACTGTTGCGTAACGATTTGAAAACTCTCTGAGTTGTATCGCATACTCCCAGACCTCCTAGTAAACGGTTACAGGAGCTAACCAGACCCGCAAGAGAGAGGACCATGCGCGGTACTCTCCAGGAAATGATGAAGAAAGAGATCACTCCTGCTCCACTGGAATTGTCGGCAGCTGTCTCCAAGAAATCAGAAGCGAAAGGGAAACCTAAGACTTCTATCCCGAAACCAGCAGCCAGCATTTCAGTGCAGCCAACACGGACTTCCCCGCGGTTGTCCAAAGTTACACCCGTAACTCCACCTCCAGCTGAGGCTGAGAGGGAGGTACAACCCTGTGTGGTAGAATTAGACTCTGAGGAAGAGCTAATGGAAGGCCAGGAACTCATTGGAGATCTGGATCCTGTTGACCATCTTGAGCTGCAGTCTTTACTGGCAGAAGGTGGACCCAGCAGGGCAAACTTCAGTAAGGGACAGAGAGAATGTCCAACTCTGGAAGGTCTTCGCCACCAGGCAGAAGCTCAGGCTGAAGGGCAAGAGCCTGGGAAATACAGGTTGCACTGGGAAGATGGCCTCTTCTACAGTGAACCGACCGAGTCTGCACCTGGAGACTACAAACGTACCCCAAGAGAACAGACCACAGTTCTTGCAGTTAGCCCACGAGATTCATTTGGCTGGTCACTTGAGTTTCAAGAAGACTAAGGAAAGGCTCTCTCTCTACTTCTATTGGCCGAAGATGGGGGCCGAAGTAGAAAAACACTGCAGGAGCTGCCACACCTGCCAGACCTCTGGTAAGGTTGGCTCCAAGAATGTGGCACCTTTAGTGCCTCTCCCAGTTGTGGGAGTCCCGTTTGAGAGAGTAGGGATTGACATTGTTGGTCCCCTTGATCCTCCAACCTCCTCAGGCAACAGGTTTATACTTGTTGTAGTAGACCATGCTACTAGGTATCCTGAGGCAATTCCTATGAGGACTGTTACAGCTCTGGCTGTGGTAAGGCCCTCCTTGGTATTTTTACTAGGGTCGGGTTTCCTAAGGAAGTAATCTCTGAGAGGGGGTCAAACTTTATGTCCCACTACATGAAAGCCATGTGGAAAACCTGTGGAGTTACTTACAAGTTCTCAACAGCTTACCACCCACAAACCAATGGGTTGGTAGAACGGTTCAACCGAACCATGAAGAGCATGATAGGTGCTTTAGAGGAACCCCTTAAGCGTAAGTGGGACCTTCTACTGCCATGCCTTCTCTTTGCTTATAGAGAAGTCCCTCAGGAGGGAGTAGGTTACTCTCCCTTCGAACTACTCTATGGTCATCCCGTCAGAGGTCCATTGGCCCTGATTAAGGAGGGGTTGGAGAGTGCTCCTTCCCCCAAGCCAGTCAGAGTGACTGACTACGTGATAGGTCTCCGGAGGAGATTGTCGCACATGATGACGGAAGCAAGCAATAACTTGAAAGCTGGACAAGCATTGGTCAAGCACTGGCACGATCAAAAGGCTAACATGGTTGAGTTCGCTCAAGACCAGCTCGTTCTCGTTATGATCCCAACAAGGCAGAGAGCCTTGCAAGATAAGTGGATGGGACCCTTCAGAGTTGTGGGTAAACTCGGAGAGGTCAACTATCTGGTGGACTTGGGCAATCCCAAGGAGGCTCCGACAGTCTTTCACACCAACCGACTCAAAGGGTATGTCTCAAGACCCGATGTAGGAGCGTTGCTTCTAGCATCATCCGAGGAAGGAGAAGAGAGTGAAGCTCTTCCGGATCTCCTCAGAGGCTTACCTTTAGACGAAAAAATTGAAGGAGTAAATCTCTCCTCCAATCTGACACCCGAGCAACAGGAAGAGTGCAAATCCATGTTGAATCAGTTTGCCTCTCTGTTCTCGCTTTCGCCAGGCTTGACCCCTTGGGGCCAGCACGACATACTCACTGGTGACTGTCTGCCAGTCAAAAGCAGAGGATACAGAATGTCAGAAAACGTACAAACCCACATCAAAGGTGAGGTCAGCAAGATGCTTGATCTCGGGGTAATAGAGCCCTCTACTAGTCCATGGTCTAGCCCAGTTGTGTTAGTACCAAAGGCCGAATCTAAAGAGCTTAGATTCTGCGTGGATTATAGAGCTCTTAATGCAGTCACCAAGACTGATGCCCACCCTTTGCCAAGAACAGATGAGTTGGTGGATAAACTTGGCGCCGCCAAGTTCCTCAGCACATTTGACTTGACGTCAGGCTATTGGCAAATAGCTCTGACAGACCATGCCAAGGAGAAAACTGCATTTTCTACCCCCGTTGGCTTATACCAGTTTAAGGTAATGCCTTTTGGATTGAAGAATGCACCTGCTACGTTTCAACGGATGGTAAACCAGGTTCTGAATGGGATGGAGGACTTCTGCATGGCATACTTGGATGACATCGCAGTGTTCAGCAATTCCTGGGAAGAACATGTAACCCACCTGAGAGATGTTTTGCAGGCTCTTGGACGAGCCAATCTGACCATAAAGGCGAGTAAATGCCAAATTGGACAGAGTAAGGTAGTCTATCTTGGGCATGAGGTAGGAGGTGGAGAAATAAGGCCTTTGCTCAGTAAGATTGAAGCTGTGCAAAATTGGACAACACCTACTACTCAAACTTAAGTGAGAGCCTTCCTAGGCCTCACTGGGTATTACAGGAATTTCATAGAGAACCATGGGACCATAGCTTCTCCACTGAATGTCATCTCCTCGCCCAAATTTCCTAAAAAGGTTAAATGGAACGAGGAGTGCAATCAGGCTTTTGAAAACCTGAAAAAGGCTCTTTGCCAAGCCCGAGTACTCAGAGCTCCTGATTACCGCCAACACTTCATTGTGCAGACAGATGCTTCAAATGTAGGGATAGGTGCCGTACTCAGTCAACTGGATGGGAAAGGTAGGGAGCACCCCGTTTGCTTCATCAGCCGCAAGCTGAAGGATCCTGAAACAAGGTGGGCAACAATCGAAAGAGAGTGCTTTGCTATCGTGTGGGCTCTGAAGAAGTTTAGGCCGTACTCGTATGGTTCTACTTTTGTCATTCAGACTGACCACCAACCCTTGAGATGGTTAATGCAAATGAAAGGGGAAAACCCAAAACTATTGAGATGGTCGATCTGCCTGCAAGGGTTTGATTTCACCATTGAGCACAGGTCAGGATGTCACCACCAAAATGCCGATGGTCTCTCTAGGATGTGTGTCATCGACTAGAGGTATGAGATTCATCCAGGAGTGGATTAAATCCTCCTGTCCCTTAGTCTGGTGGGGCGAGTGTAAGGGAGAATTCTCTGTTTAGGCTGAATTTCCTAACCTAGTGAGTCCCCCAGCAGCTTTGCTGGATTTCTGGAGTTTGTTTTTTTCCATCCTGCCAAGAGTGAGACTCTTTCCCTCCCACTCTTGGACATGAATGTGTGTAATTCCTTTGAATGTCAATGTGTTCTATGGGCTATGGGGTCTTTTACTCCATAGGGTCTAATATGTTTTTCTATGTGTGTTACACCGCACCCTACGTGCCATAACACTGGGGAGTCCTAGCGGACCTCCACCATAGACTCCATACCCGGGGACTGACTACTGTCTCCCCGGGCATGTAAAGTCACCATTGGCTTTACTAGACCTAAATTTACTAACAGAACTAGTACAAACCATCTTATTGTGGACGTGCTAGTAGGGGTAATTCGATTGCTCCTAGATCTGTTACTCGAGGGGGCACTGCATCCACCACCAGGAACAACTGCCCCCGCCGGAGCTGCCTCTCCACAAACAAGGTACCGTGTCCGCCTGGCTTCCCTTTCGATCGGTTCAAGTGAGGTGTCTCAATCCTCTCCTTTCCGTTGGGTCGCCTCCAAGCTTTCTCACGTATTGTTCTGAACTGGTTCAATCTGCCGATAACAATTTGCTATAAAGACTCGAAGGCATTTCCACTAAGAGACTTTTTGGGACATATCGCCTTGCCTCTCTCCGAGTGGGCCTGGCCTCTGAACTTTATGATCTATTGTGGTTCTTGCCTTCTTGCCTTGCATTTTTCCCGTGAAGTATTGAACTGTGTTGATTTCGTAACCTGCTTATTTTTCTCTCCCGTCCTAACTAATATCCGAGTGCCATCTAAGTTGAGGCATACACCTCTGTCTGTAAATAAGTGATGCTGGTAGAACCTAGACTTGTCGAAATATTGTTAGGGGGATTGATCGTTTCTTCTTCGTAGAGTAATTGTGATTGAAGTGTTTGCCGTGATAGTGCCATAGTGTTTTCCATAGATGTTCCGTTATAAATAAATACCTTAATAGCTTTACACTGAGCCTCGTTGCGTGTTTGCTTGTCTTACTGTGAAGAATTGCCCTATATTGTATACTCCACATACTGCTTGACTCTTCTTGAGGGAAGTCTAACTGCTCAGCCACAGCTACCAAGTGAATCTGTGTGGTACAGACTGCTACCAAGTGGGTTTACTGCCAAACACCTGTAGTCCTAAATCTTTTGCAGTGGTCCCAGAGGGAACTGCACAGGTTTCCGCCTAACAGGCGATATCACTCTTTTCCTGTGAAAACTGTGAAAAAGCTAGCAATCTCCCAGTTTACACTCCACACTGAATCTGTAGGTTGTCTCCATTGCCGTAAATCGGGCTTCAGAGCAGCCAGAGGCCCGGAAACTGCTCTCCTGAACACTCGTGAAGATCTACTCTCTAATCTTGATTCCAGCCTTCCTTCTGTCCTCATCCTCCTTGACCTTTCCTCTGCTTTTGACACAGTCAGTCACGCCATCCTGATAAATCCACTCCGTGAGAACCCGGGCTTCATGGGTCGGGTCCTGGAGGCGTTGACCTCCTTCCTCCTGGACCGACCCTCCCAGGTCCATCTTGGATCCCTTCTCTCCGCCACCTCTCTTTTCACATGTGTTGTTCCCCAGGGCGCTATCCTCTCACCCTGGCTCTTCAATGTCTACTTGGCCCCTTTGGCCCACCTGATATCTACCTTCTCCTCTAACTTTCAGTGTTATGCTGGCACTCAGCTCTCTTTCAGGCTCCCCTCAGCCTCCTCTCCTCTCTTTCTCATTCCTAACTCTCTATCCATGATTCAGAATGGGTGTGCCTTCTATGATCTCTGCCTTAATGCCAGTAAGACAGATATCCTACTCATTGGGATCCCTGCACCTGCTTTCCCTCTCTCACTCTGGCAGCCCTCCTTGGGCTCTCTTCCTTCACCTTCCTATGAGGCAAAAAAAAGTAGTGTCATCTTTGATTCCACTCTCTCCTTCTCTCCTCACATCACTGACCTTGCCGAGAAGATCCACCACCAGCTTCACCTCCTCAGAGGATTTCTTCCTTTTCTTACTTTCCCAGAGAAGCTCACTGTCTCCAGAGCCCTAGTTCACTCTAGAATGGACTACTGCATAGCCTCTTTCTCAATATGCATTCCTCTACTCTTCCCCCTTCTGCAACCATTCCAGAAAAGGACTGCAAGACTTATACTTGGCCTCAAGCGCAGGGACCGTATCTCTCCAGCCCTTAAAACTCTTGAATGGCCCACCGGTGGCTGTAAGGATCAAATTTAAGACCCTCTTCATCGTCCACAAGGCTTTCTGGGGTCGAGGCCAGCACCAAATCCTGCCAATTGCTCAGCTGCCTCCAACTCTCTGAGGGTCAGACGCTTCTCCAGGAAGAAAGTGGAGGGTAGATCTCTCTCCTCTAGAGGTACCTCTCTCTGGAATGGCCTCCCTGGGCCCTCTCAACCCTGAAGATTCGAAAGTTGCTGAAGACCTTCCTTTTCTCCTCGGATTTCTCTCTCCCCCGCTGGCGTACCTGCCTTCAGCGCTGTCTGATTGCTTGGCTACCCACAGAGTCTCATAGGTACTGGGCTCCTCCATGATAAGTCTCCCCTCCGCTGCCTCTGGGTCTACCACGCACTTAGGCGCTGTAACTGTAATCTCTACAGCCCCTTGCATCCTTGCACTTACCCAGAGCTGCACTTCCCTCGCTGCACTCACTCAGAGCATTGCTGCCATGATTGCACTTCCCCTTCCCTTTCCCTGGAACTTGCCCCCTCTGCCTTCCCCCTGCACATTTGCGATGTTGCACGTGCACAATCAGAATGACACAAGGCCAAGTAAGATGGTTTGTCTTGTCCTCTCTCTGTCTTCCCTCCTTGTCACACCTAGAAACACTGTGTACAGGCGCGTTATAAATGACATCTATCCTATATCATATCATATCAACATATCTGCTCCTGGAGGGTGGATCATCTTACTAAACTGGTGTCACTTAGTGAAGCAGAAGGTCGGCATGGTCAATAGTAGAAGGAAGAGCAGGGTTACTTAACCTGTTCTTACCACATCTGCGGCTGAATGCTAGATTAGCTTACACTGATAGACATGGTCAGCAGTGGATGGTAGCCGGAACAGGGGAAGAGCACTGTCATATGAAAAGATGGTGCAAGGCAACTTAAGTAAGGAAAGAAATGGATATGGTTAAAAAAGAGCACCAAAAAAGAGGCACAAAAAGATTATCAGTTATTAGCAGGTGGATGGGACAGAGGTCATGTGACCTGGATTCACTTGCAACAGCTGACCGACTGCCCCTTGTCTTTGTCCCCCTGTGTCACCTGCTTTGTATCTAGCCTCACGACTCTGACAGTCCCTTCTACTGCTTGCATATGATGCCATCCTTCCCAGTAGCACCATTGTATTAGCAAACTGTCCTTCTTCACTGCAGAACTACAACCCATGTCAAACCTTTGTATGTGGGATTTGACCATCACAGTGAAATGAGACAAAATTGGCACAGTGTCTGGAAGAAGAATGGACATTGGAGTCTGAATTGTTGTTTAAGGAGGATAATATATCTGGGTTTTGGGGAGTGTGGAGTCGGGCAATATGATTAAACCTGCTTATTACTTTACTTTACATCCACATCCCCTTGCTCATCTAACTCCATCTTTTATGGGGGAATATTCCTGAAGCGCCTGTTTTCTGGTCTCAACCAGAACCTTACCCCAAGCCAGACTTGGTCCCTTTGGCAAATACCGCTACCCCCCTCCCCACCACCCAGGCTAGCTGGATAGGGAGGGGTGTGCCACCTACAAAATAAAATTGATGTTAACAGTAGATGGGCAACAACATGAGTTCTTACCTTACTTGAATGGGACATAGGCACCAAGGTGGATTTTTAGGGAGAAATCGTCTTTATTTATTTATTTATTTATTTATTTATTTATTTAACAAACACTGCTTACACCTTTTATTAAACCTTCATAGAGTAGTCCTTACTAATTACCTTATACATATCCGCTGGTGTGAGTTCCTCCTAAATAGGGATCTGCCGTGTTATCTCTCCCATCCATGGAGGGGTCAGAGGGAGACCCATAGGGTGAGACTGATGTAACAAACTACTGTCCTAACACTTGCTACCACTTATGCATTCATGAGCCCAAACGATGTCCTCCTTCAGTGACCCACCCCCTATGCAATCTCAGGCAGCCTGCCATTCATCGCATCTGTCTCATGCCAGGGTCCTATTCTCATCTAAACTTTTATACAAAATCTTTAACACTCCATTATCCCCAAAACATACTTATAACTCTAACAAACACTGTATGCAAATATAACCACAACTCTATGTACAATCCACTATAACCCCACAACTCACCCCAACTCTTCATGTACTTACCCTCACCACCTCTCTATTTCCCAAACTCAACGTTGTTATGTTTGAACAGCTCGCTTCCTTTCCTGTCTGTAATTAAAAAAAAACGTTACCTCTGACTTCTTTCTTTTTCACTTTCCTTCTCTTGATCTATTTACCCTCACGTAAACCTGGATTTCTCCTTCTGACTCTGCCACCCTTGCTTCCCTCCAAGACCCTGCCTGCACTTTCATCCACTCTCCCCACCCTACTGGCAGGAGGGGTGGTGTAGGGCTATTTTCATCAAACAAATTTCCTATCTCGCCTACTCCTCTATCTCCCACCGATTCTCCCTCTTTTGAGAACACTATCTCCACTCTCACCACTCCCGATAACATTCACATTATCTTTCTATATCGGCCACCTGGCACTCTAGGTCAATTCTTCCATCAACTATCTCAACTAGATGACACCTCATTGACACCAGTGACTTTACTCTCCCCTCCTTCTCTGCTGCTTTGTCCTGAGAGTTTAGTACTCTTCTTCACCACTCACTTCGATCCACTCGCTCTTTTGTATAAACGCTCTCACCACCCATGTTAAAGGTAAGTCGATCAACCTTATTCTCATCTCCTCTCACCTCTCTACTACTAATATTGTCACTTTTCCTTCTCTTTCTGACCCCTCTATCATTTTCGCCTTAATATCGACGCATTCTCTTCATCTACTCGTAATATCATTAAGCACAAGAGTCTCTCCTCCAAACTCCCTGACTACTTATCTGACCCATCAACCGAGGAAGCGTTCACAAACTTCAAAATGGCTCTACATGCTCCCTTCTCTGTGCACCTCCCTCTCACCACATTACCTCCAAATAAAACCTGTCCCCACCAAGGCTCTGGATTATACATCACATCTGTACACTGAAAACTATGATGCGATCACAGCTTTGCACTTGACAAAGGTCCTGACCCTCCTCGGACCTCCAACTCTAACTGACTGCTTTTTAAAATCTTCTCCACTGCTCTTGACTCTGCCAAACTCAGCTTAAGACTCTCTCTCATTTCCTCTCAATCCTCCCGTTTTAGGCGCCTCCAATAATCTCTTAACTTTATGTTATCACCTCCCAAATCATCCTCCATCTCTTCAACTTTTTCAGCAAATGATCTTGCTCTTTACTTTGCTTCTAAAATGTCCAGTTTTCTCAACACCCTCACCGCTTATCTTCTAACTCCTCCTCCCACTCACTTCTCTTCAACTCTCTCACTTGTCTCTCCAGCTACTTTGTCATCCTTTACCCCCACTAACCCTGAAGAGATTACTGCCCTGCTCCTCTGGGCCAACCCTTCTTGTTCCCCTGCCAAACCACTGTCCCCGCACATCACTAAGCTCATTGTTCCCAGTGTCGCTTCACTTCTGTCTTCCCTCTGCATCTCCTCCCTTGACAATGCAACCTTTCTGGAATTGTTCACGTTAGCTACTGTAATCCTCTTCGTCAAGCAAGCTGGTCTAGATCTCAACTGTCCTTCCAACTTTCATTCTGCTTCTCTCCTACCAAACTATTCTAAAATCCTTGAACATGTGATTTTATACTGAATCATCACTGAGTTCCTTGATAGTTACAATCTGGCTTCTGACCTCTACATTCTACCAAAACAGCCCTCCTCAATGTCAGCAATCTCATCTGCACCACTCATCATGCTCACCACTCATCCATTCTTATTCTTCTAGACCTCACCACTGCTTTTGACACTGTCCACAATTTTGATCTTCTTTCAAAATTATACACTTGGGCATCCAAAACAATGTTCTCACCTGGTTCGATTAGTACCTCACCCAAGGCACCTTCAAGTGTCCTGGAATAACCTTTCCTCACCTCTTACAGCCATAAGGTTTGTGTTCCTCAAGGTTCAGCCCTGGGTCCAATTCTTTTCACTCTTTATACCTCTGCTCTTGGCACCCTCGTTTCCTCTTATGGCTGTGCCAATCAGCTCTTTGCTGATGGCACACAGAACTTCTTCGCCTTTCCCTCCTAATCCGATGACCCGCTATCAAAGGTTTCAAGCTACCTCTCTGCTATCAATTATTGGATGGGGTCTCATTCACTCATGCTCAACTAATCCCAGCCTGAAGTAGTCTATTTCCCTTTCAAATTTACTATCTCTTCATCTCCCCAACTTCTCTAGGCTCCTGACTTCCTGCCCTACTTTACTTCAGGTCGTAGCATCTGGGTTTCCTTTGACCCATCTCAAAACTTCTCCCTCTCTTCATCTCCACATCTGCCACTGTTGCCATACTTAGCCTACTGAATATCAGAAAGATCTGTCATCTTCCTCCTTTCTTTACTTGTAAACATCTTATCTCCTCCTTAGTCCTTTGTAGAACTGAATACTCTGCCAGTGTACTGTTTGGACTCCCCACCTATGTGTTTTCTCCCTTAGACAAAGTACTCAACTTTTGGCCACCATTCGTGCCCTGTGTGCTCCCTCTTGTTTGTGCTCTCTCCCTCTCCTCACACCGCGTATCTGGAATTACCTTCCTCTACCTCTACGATGTACTTCATCTCTATCTAAGTTCTCACCTCAAAGCTCTCCTCCTTTCTGAAGAATCAGTTTCCTAACGCCCCTCAACGCCATATCACCCTGCTTCCCCAACTTCCATTCCTACTCACTTTTGTCCCCCTCTATGCATTATATAGCACTTCTTCACGTTTACGTTCCTATGACAGGGTTGTCTTGTACTCATCCCTGGTTTAGTTGTCACCTTCCCCTGCAACGTTTGATCATCAATTCATATTCGTTCACTCATTGTAAAGGACTCACGTTCTTCTACAAATGTGCTGTAAACATGTTTGTGCCAAAAATGGCTTATGTGTTGATCTTTCAAATGAAAAAAAACCTAACTATAAACATGCATTTACACATATGCAAATAACCTGCAAGGACATACACACACCTATATTAAATTATACAACAAGAGGGCTGGCTGTTGCAATCAGCCACTCCTTCTCAGTACCTTATTTGCTATGTCTCTGTGGCTGGCGTGGGGTCTGTCACCATGATGATATTAAGGGCCTGCTTGCCTCTTTACCGAGTTTGTTTCTTCTGGGGTGGCGCCATTCACTATGTGGGAACACGCGAACTCACTGCTTCTGGTCCATGCTTGGCTGATTGTCCTTAGGTGCCCCCATGTCCAGTGGGGGCCCACCATCCTCACATCTGCTTCCTGTGGCACAAACCAGTCGTTCCAATGGCCCTCATGTCCTGCGGGGCTACCAACAACACCAGTGTGAATCTGCTGCGGCATCTTGGATGTCACCGCTGTGCCTGAGGAGGTGGATGCGGATCGGGTGTTGGTGGGGTGCACCAGGACGCTAAGACAGGGTGATGGCAAGAAGAAACAGGCACCGCTCTGCTGGCAGCCTTCTGGTATAAGAACATTTGATCCTGCCTTCTGCTACTGCCGAACACCTACTGTGCAAACGCATATAGAACCCAACAGCCAGGCAAAGGGGTCTCCCAAGATGTGAAAACTAGAAGCAGAGGTGCTCACTGAGGAGCCCAAAAAGGATGAGGGGAGAGTGAAGGCAGCGATGGGTGAGTACCCAGTTAAGGATCCCTGAATTGAAGAGCTTAAACCTGAGAGACTTTTGTTTGACACCCACTGAATTTTGGTTTGAACTCAGAGTCATTAATTTTTATGAACCACAGAGGCTTGTGTTTGAGTCTAAAATTGTTTATTTGATCGTCAGAGACTTTCTTTGAACATAGACACATTTGGTTGCCCTTCGAGACTCTGAATCAAGGATAAACACGTCTATATGTTATTGGGGAGTACACTCAAAGCTCTGACACCATGAATCAAGCTTTTGAACATTTCTAGCAGTGTTTTTTCATATCCAACATATATTACACCGCATCATTATTGACTGTGATGAGAAAAGGGGATTAAGTGGTAATGAGGGAAATGGTGGAAATGGAGAAAGTAGAAGGGGAAATGTTAAGAATGTGAGATTGGAAGAACCAAGAAATTACATTTGATGAAACAGAAGATAGAGAGAGTCAAAATTGGAGTAGGGGGGACATTGGTATAGAGGAGAATGAGCACGAGAAAAAAAGTGAGTTTGCCTTCTCAAGACCTGCATATTTTCTTTCGCTGAGTCACCAGGTTATCTGGATAGAAGATCATTTTCTGAGATAGATGTGGAGCTGCAATGTATTATCAGGCCTGTATTTAGATGTTTTATGGTGGAAGCACTGAGATTAATTTTGCAACTCTGGGCAAAATGAAAAACAGCATAAGACACATTTACAATGTACAGATAATGAAACAGAACATTGACCATATGAAGTTATGAAAATTACGTAAAAATAGAAAATAAATAAATTAAGGTCCCACTAAATGTTGAGAAGACAAACATCCCGATCTTATACACGTAACCTTAATAATCTATTTTTCTCTACTGTGCAGGATGTAACCCAAAATTGTGCAAAAGCATGTTCAATACGTGTGATCTAGGCTACGAGATGATTTTGTCAATTAGTTCTGAAAACTGCTGCATGACCATCGAATGTCGTAAGTACTTTTTACCCATAATCACAATGTACACTGACACATAAGTTTGCCTTGCAAAAACCTTTAATATGGTAAAATGAGTGTGCCCAGTAGATTACAAGCAGAGATTTGGTTTACCAACATATATAAGATACATCATTGTCTTTGTGCTGCAACCTAAACATCTCATATTGTAAAAAAATAAATAAATAAAAATTACACACAATAATAGGACAGGAGGAACCATGATTAGGATCTTCCTTCCTTGCTGCATCACCCAATTCCTTGGCTGGTGCTCTACTATCCACATGCTCACCACAATATCTGTTGGCATTTAGAGTCGCTCTTTCCCCCTCCCTTTATTCATGTATCTGTACATTATCTGTCTAAGTGATGTGATGTCACATGATGTCACTGCTCACTTTCACCTAATTCCTCTGCCTCACCTACTACCTCTGACAGCCAAGCACTGAGACTAAGTAGTGAAGAAGCTGGGCTGGGCCCTATATCCCTGTGACTAAGAAACCTAAGAGACCATCTCATATCTGGTGCAGCCTGACCATGACATGGCCTAGGCATATAGTATGCCTCATCCGAATCAGTGCAAGACCCTTGATGCATATACTTTGTGCCACGTGATCTTGCGCTACAGTTCTGGATTTCAAAATGGACATGTCACACCTAATCAGTGCGAAATATCTATTGTGCAACCGAGCAACCGACAGACGGAGGAGGAGGCACATAAGTGGGGGGAGGGAAGGAAGTGATTCGGTCAAGGAGGGGGCAAACATACAGGGCAGTGGAGGGGGAGAGTTGTGAAGGAAGTGGCAGAGGTTACGGAGGTGCCCCCTAGATAATGAAAGAGGGGGGCCTGGGAAGACGAGGAGCGGGCGAAAGAAGGGCGAGGGGCAGGGTTCTAGGTGTGTCAGAGCGGGAAGGGATGCTGGGTGAGTGGGGACAGTGAAAAAGAGATCATTTTCTGATCCCCCACAATGGGAGTTATTAAAAGAATCTTTTCAAATTCATCCCATTCAACCATTCTGGCACTTTATCACATTCTGATTTCGACCAATTGAGGTAATAGATGGCAGAAGGACTAAAGAAAATACCCAGTGTTATGAGCGAGTGCTGAATTTCTTTCATGTTTTCCCCAATAGCGAAAAAGAAACTTCTGCATGGTGCTTATCTCTGTGCTAATGGTTTCATGCATTGTGCCATACTGCAAAATTGAGAGTAATGCAGGATGAAGTAGCCCACAAGATCCAACTATCAAACAAAGAAAGCGGTCCTGTTGGGGGGCGCAATCAGTTGGGTTAAAATGCGCTCCAAGGACCGCAGTTACATTTTTCCATGAAGTATCACATTGAGTGGAGCATTCTAAAATTGGTGTCTCAATAATCAGGACAACTTGGAATTTTCATCTCAGCTAGATAGAAATCATACATCTGAGGGTCAAATCTGCACTTTGCAAGAGACAGCAGGTCGGAAGTCAGAAAACCGCAATACTGGTTGCTGCACTTTGCAGGAATTTTACACATGACTCTATATGAGGGCACCCAATCCATTATCAGAATAGAACACCTGCCCTTCATAAAATACAAAACGCTGACACCACAAGGCCTTACCTAAATATTAATTAAAAAACAGAGAATTGGCTGAGTGGGTTTAACCCAGCTTTGATAATTGCTTCCATCTAATGCGTCCCTGTCATGAACCCTTATTTTATATATTTTAATTGTATTTTATGGGCTTCATTACAAGTTTAGCAGTGCAGGGAAAAAGTGGCAAAATGTCTGCCATTTTGAGAGTGCACAGGACTCCCAATGGAGTTTTGATGGCTTTACCGCAGACAGAATTATTCCATGTTAAATCTGTCAATTTTCAGAGGGAAAAGTAGTAGATTCAGCTCCAACTTCTTGATGGAGGTAAATTCATCACTTTACCTCCAACAATCAGAGGATTTACTGCATGATAATTCCAACAGTGGTAAATCTGCCCGAAATCCCAAAATGGCCAATTATTGCCACTTGGAATCCTGTGGAAACTCTATGGGGCCAAGAGGTGGCAAAGGTAATTCTGTTTGGTTGAATTTTGAAGGTTTTACCATCAAAATACTGCCAACCTTGTAATGAGGCCCCAACTCAGAACAGTTTACACTAAATAAAATAAAACATTACACACTCATTATAATTTTTGGTCATGTGAGTTCACCTTAAAATTAAATTGAGATGTTTATAAAGAGATTGTACAGAAATTAATTAAATTTATATATGCAAATGAAAGCGAATCAAGACCGCAAAGTCTTGTTCACTTATTCACTTATGTAAGCTCCACTCCCATCAACAGACGAAAATCCAAAATGTCCAGCAACAATTGCTCACCAGAACATTTCACTCAGAGGGATCCAACAGAGGACGGCTACATAGCAACCAGTTTGGCTTTTAAAAAGGTTCAAGTTTTATTTAGACAATAAAAAACAGCTTCCCGGTCGCAAGGATATATATATATATATATATATATATATATATATATATATATATATATATATATATATATATATATATATATATATATATATATATATATACATTATTTCAGGAGATGATGGCTGTATGGAAATGAACATGCTAGGGTTTATCAGTTAATGAAAGACAGATCAGAATAGTATATTTATTGCTTTTTGTGTTGTTACGTGGGCACAACCCAATACCTCCTTCATTGAAGACATCACATATTTGGTGACCACCATGCCCCTCATGCATGCCAACAATATCTTCCCAGCAACTTCAGCCAAGCAAATGAAGGAAGATCTTTCCTGTCTACTAGACACTCTGAACCTCACACATCACTTGAAAGACCCAACTCACAAGAAAGATCATTTCTAATTTCCTTGACTTCATTATCACTGCCCTCCCCACCATCCATCACAGCTCACCAATCATGCTGGACTTGTCAGATCATCTGGAAATCCCCTTTGACATTAGGCATGTCACACCAATCAAGCAAACCCATCGGAAACCCAATAAAGAAGACTTCAGATCATTCAAGATTTCCCCTGCAGAGGTTCTCACGGAAGTCCTCGCCACACTCCACCTCTCATGGGCTGATCTATCTCTGGTGAACAAGGACTGTAACTCACTTCTCCTAGAACTCAACATCACCCTCATGATAAATATCAACCACCATGCCCCAGTGAAATAACACATCCTCAAGCTTAAACTTTCTGTACTCTCATACACCCAAGATCTCAACTTCAACAAATGTGCCATCAGAAAAAAAGAAAAAACTAGACGGAAATCCTACAGTGCAATGAACCTCATCCTGGTCAAGGAACTCTGTGCTGCAACCGATGACTGATCACCACTGCCAAGGCCAACTTCTACCAAAACACCATAGTCAAGGCTAACAATGAAAGCAGAGCCCTCTTCAAAACCATCAACCATCTGCCCAAAACCACCCATACTGCACTCTGTTCAAAATTCCACCACCGGCAGCTCCTTCATAAGCAAGACAATCAGCAGGATTCACCAACATAAATCCATCTCCCTTACAACTGGCAGTACAATACAATTCTCATTGCACAACACCACAATTACCTCAACAACTTTCAAGACACTCACTATGTATGCTCTCACTGCCACCCTAGCATCCCCCAAGGCCACATTGTACACAGGTGATACCCCCCCTGCATATTTACATAAGAGCCTTCTGAATGAAGCACTCCTCCCGTACCTGACTGTCATCAACAGTTCCCTAACTCA
Organism: Ambystoma mexicanum; assembly: GCF_040938575.1. Taxonomy (NCBI): domain Eukaryota; kingdom Metazoa; phylum Chordata; class Amphibia; order Caudata; family Ambystomatidae; genus Ambystoma; species Ambystoma mexicanum. Next base: position 906,335,648 of record NC_090934.1, read on the forward strand.
AGGCACCTTCCCCTTGACCCTCAAGACCAGACAAATCCTCCTGATTCTCAATAGACCAACACTGGACTGCCTAAATCTCTGCAACTACACCCCAGCACCCATCTTCCGATCCTCGAGAAAGCTGTAGCCACACAACTCCTAGAGCTAATGAAAATTAGACCATCCAGACCAGAGATAACAACTGATTACTCTTTCAATTTGTAATCGTTAGCTATTTATTTTGCAACAATCCATATATCAAATTACACAATGACAAATATATTCATATAAAATGGCTCTTTGAACTTAGAACAAACCCATCCCTCCAAACAAACTTCATTCACAACTTCTTCATGCATTCATCACATTCACAAACGATAGAAAATTATATTTTGTTCATATCACAATAACAATAGCAGTTAAGGCATTTCTTAGTTCAACACTTGATTGATTTACAATGTGTCCATCTGTCAACATTCAGAGGATAGAAAAACTGTTTGTCGACATGTTTCGGTTGAGTTCTTAAGTGGGCAATGAATTCCCTTTGTGTGTTATATTCAACCTTCTTCAGGACAGGAGACGATCGCCAAATCTGCGTGGTCTCATAGAAAAGTGGGGGTGTATAAGGCAAAGAGGCCTTGGGTCTATAAAATAAGGAAAATACAAAAAAAATGTCATCTCTGTTTAATAAAAACCCATTTATTGAGTAACAGCTCACTAATAGGGCTGTGTACGAACCGGCTCACCTCCTCTGATTTTTTCAGTGGCTGGCGTGTCGGTTCAGTGGAATAAATCCCGGCATGAAAGATCTCTAATAATGAGCTTCATGTCGTACGTCCTACAAAATAAGGGACATATAACCTCGTAAGTTGATAGAAAGAGTATAGCATACTATTAGAAGAGAAAATTAGTAAATCGGTACTCACTTAGTTAGCGTGGTGGGGCTCGAAAGAGTGCCCGACCTGTAGGTTCAATCAGACTGCAGGGGGGGAGACAGAATGTAAGTGCTTCCAATTATGCACCCATATATCGCGTTACTATTATCACAATATGAAAAGCTTGCTTTAAGAGTTCTTGTAAATGTCAGCTCCATAGAATAGGAAAAATGTGTCCACAATAGGGAGACACAGACCCATGAGCCTACACGTCTAAACCTCAGAATATCTGAGTATCTACAGTAAACTCTAACCCACTCGCCAAAAATGGAGAATTTATACTTACTTGTTGGGTTCCCTGTAATGAATCCCTTCGGAGAGTGTGTCCGTTGCTGGTCAGTCGCAGCTAAGAATGTCACGAAGCTGTAACAGCAGTGCATGGTTTCAGATATAGAGCCAAATGAGTATGGGCTGGCATAAGCTATATCTGCTGTTGTTTACTTACTCTGTGTTTTCTTCGGCTAGGTCCGTCAATGTATGAATCTGTTGGCGCTCCTCCGCTAGTGCTCGCGGCGATCCGGCATGCGTACCAAGTAGCACCAATGGACGCGCGGCCGCTCGGAATTATGGTCCGTGTGGTATGCGGCTGCTCGGCATTATGGACAACGTAGTTCCCGGGCTATGGCTATATGTTTGTTCTAATTTCAAAGAGCCATTTTATATGAATATATTTGTCATTGTGTAATTTGATATATGGATTGTTGCAAAATAAATAGCTAACGATTACAAATTGAAAGAGTAATCAGTTGTTATCTCTGGTCTGGATGGTCTAATTTTCATTAGCTCTATTGTTTTGCCTGATAGACCACAGACTTAAAAGCAGGCGCCCCTTATATTTTGGCCACACAACTCCTCCAACAAATCAAAGCCAACAAATTCCTTCAGTCCACCCAATCTGAATTCAGACCCAGATGCAGCACAAAAATGGCTACCATCAAGGTGATCGAAGATGTCCTTAAAATTCTCAATAATGGCCAACCTTGCCTACTTGTTCTCTTTGATCTCTCGCTGCAGGGGGAAGATCAGTGAGATCATTTCGGTTCGATCAACTCCTACTTTGCTAATCGCCACCACTTCAGCCACCTCAAGGATCCATCATCACCCACCATCTTCAAACTTTGTATTGAACTGCTTGGAACCCATCTCAATCTACACAACATAAACATCCACCAATATGCAGATGACATGCAGCTCTACCTCAAGATATCCCCCGTTTAAAACATCCACAGGCACAAGGCCTGCCTCACATTGATCCATTCATGGAAGCCCAGTGCTTACCTCAAACTCAACCCCTCCAAGACAGAATTCCTACTGTTGACCGACAACTTTGAATACCCAGACATCCAGTTAGCTCTCTGCTATGAACCTTGAGACGTTACACCTCAGCTGGTCACCTGCACCAAGTCCCTTTGGTTCGACATCAACAGACACCTCTCATTCAAACAGCACATACCAAGGAAGACAAAAACAGCTTGGTACCAACTTTATCTCCTGTGGAAAAGCTAGCCAGAAAACTATACATCTACTGTTCAAGCCTTATTCGTCTCTCCCCTGAATAGTGGTCATACCCTTTTGGAAGGTCTTCTGGTGACTACGCTAGCACCCCTGAGTTGTGTCCTGAGTGATCACGCATGGCTCATCAGAGGACTCAACCCACATTGAACTGTGCAGGCTCCCGCTGAAAGCCTGTATCATCTTCAAATCCTGCTTCATCATCTACAAGGCTGCCACCCTGAAGTCCCTAAGCTATCTCACTGAGAAACTTAGCATCTTCGGAGGCCTGCAATCCAGCAGAAGTGAGGATATGTGAATACTTTAACTCTGTCAGTGCAGGAAGGAAAGAACCATAAAACAGCGCAAGACAGCCCAAGACTCTGGAACCTCCTCCCTGTCAACATCAATCGTCCCCTCGCTTTTACACTTAAGGAAGGAGTGCAAGACCTTCTTCTTCAAGGAATGGCTCCTCCCTAACGCATAGGCCCACACACCCACAACTCACAACTCCATGACAGTTTGGGGGATCTGTTCCCCACTGTTTCCTCAACTGGTTGTTTTTAGACACCTTGCGGTCCAATTAGCAACCCTCTCACTCCCCTATTCTTGTCTCCCCACTCCTTGTTTCTCTGCTTACATCACCATGTTATTCCCCCTATGACTGTAAAGCCCTCTATTGAGTCCCAAAGTGAGGTTCAACCTCACTAAATACCCTAATAATGATGATGATAATAATAATAATAATAATAATAATAATAATGATATTAATAAAAATAGTTATACTTCATCATACACTATTGTACAGAAGAGTACAAACAATATCAGATCCATGGTAAAGAACACTGTGGTTCTAGATAGATAAAGTGTACTCTTTACAGAAGGGCAATCTGATTATTTTAAATGGCAAGATATGAAGTATGACCAATTAGAGAGGTGATGCCTAGAAGTTAAAATGATAAAAGTAATTGTGCCACAAATTGAATATTATTAGCATGCATAAACATCCATGGTGCTCCATTTAAAAGAAAGACTGGCTGTTTTGCTTATCTGTAATAGTCACACCGCATGATTTCTTGTGACGTGTTGAAATTCTTTCAGTTAATGAGATAATACATGTTTCACTTTTCTCTTCTTCCTTAATAGAAGCAATGGATATCTGTTTCTACAACGGAAATGTATACCCGGTAAGAATCACAATGCCATTCCACTAACACTGAACACTGAAAGGGAACGGCCCTCCTTTGCTTCATGTTTAGGTTTGCACTGTACAGTATGGAGCACCCGGCCCCATCTATAAATGCACACATACATAGATGAGGTGGTTATTTAGAGTCTGGCACGTTAGGTTTTCACCATAAACCGAGGTAGCAACACAATGTGTGCATCAGATAAAATTGGGTGTCATAACTGCAGAGTTTCATATGCACAAATTATACTTTTGACGCACAATGAGCCTAAATCAATATTGCAGAGACACAATCTGCACTGAGACTGCATAACAGGAAGTAGATTAATGACCTTGTGCCTTTCCAGGAAGTTGCTTGAGCAAGCTTTCATTTAATACGGCTATGTGCACAAACTGTGCATGTGAATACTCACTGATCCTCTTGAAGAACCTATGCGCAAAATCTGTGAGAGGACCTATCAGCATGCCTTATGTACAGATATGTGTGGAGCTCATTTGCTAGGATACAGGAGCAGCGGTAAAACTGTGCGGGTGATAGTGCCAGATTCAACAGAAGCATGGTGTTCACTGATATTCTCAGTGTCAAACTAGTTACATATAGTCTGTTTACCTGGTCATTTGACATAAAGATTTCGATGGGTTTCTTTCCACTAAAAAAAACCAAAAAAGGTGATCTTCCTTGGCTAGTCTTATTTTAGGTAATTATTCAATGCCACCTTGATATCGTCCTCAGGCATCTACCAAATGTCTCGGTTATTCGCTTGAGGAAGAGGCAATGTGGACTCAAATGCCATCAACCAAACATACAAGATCCATAATGAAATCATTTTTCCAAAATTGCACATTGATTTTTTAAAATGATTTTTATACAAAGCTACTTTTTGTCACTTTCATAATAATGTCACTGCTTTATAAATGACTAATGTACACACTGTAAATTGCTTGTCTTTTCTGTCATCCTCTCCTTTTATAAATAAAATAACCTAAGATGTACAGTAGCAGCTAAAGGCCAATGTATTTGAAACATAGTAATCCACCATATAAGAAGAGAGAATTATATATTATTTTCTCATTTATTGGTGTTTTGTACAGCACCTTCTGCCATTTTAGATAAACACACACACGATATTACAAATTGTATGGTATGGTATGGCAATGTTTGTTTGTAAACCGCCTATACACAAGGCAAGTGTTTCGAAGCGCTCGAAGAGGGAGGGAACAAGGGGGGGAAAACAACAGTCATTCGGAGCCCTTGAGTTTCTGAACGATACTAGCCTGCCCAAGCAGAGCAAGTGCATATAATACAGTTAACAGTGTAGATAACATTAAATAGGTCTGACAACGATTTTGCAGTTTTTCCAAGACCAGAGAGGCACCACCATGCAAGAGGGGAGACAGGAGGGGCGACAGGGAGGAAAAGATAGACAATCTTCAATGCATAGTACGTTCAGATCGTGCAAGTGCACAAATGGTACAGAAGAGGGCAGGGAGGTGGGGCTAGACATAGAAACAAAGAAAAGCACAGTTGGCCCAGCATTTCGATTTTTCCAAATGTATTTTCAGTGTAGTTATTAAAATCAATCTCTGAAAGCACCAAATATCTAGATTGAATTTTTCCTCAAGATCAATATACCCAAAATGCATGAAACTGATGCAACTTCGTCTTTGATATATGATTTCCTCTTTATTTTATTTCTGCTCTTCTCCCCCCTTGTCCCACTGTCCCATTTTGCACAATTGATAGGACGCTACTGAGCAGTTAAGGAGGGATAAAGGATACAAATATCCACCTACCCATGTATATTCTCCTTACCCTCCAGGATCCTGCTATTTTCTGCTAGGTGGGAAGATGTAGGACAAGGGGTTACAGTTTTTCTATCACTGGACATGACAGAGGGAAGTGGTAAAAACAGGAAACGGTGAAATGGCAGGACGCACGTTGTCCCTTGGCCATAAGGAGGCTGTGTGGTGAGAAAGGCCTCCCTAGAATTGCATTCCTCTCCAACATCAGAAGCTTCACACAGAGGCACTAACAGTAGATAAGCCATCAGATTCCGGGCTATCGCCTCAATCTGGATGGAGTTCTGTGGTGGTGATGATGATATCACAAACCCCCGCTCACCATACGGAAATGGCAGAAATGCCCGAAAGGTATGAGTGGGCTGGGACAGGGTGTGGTTGAGCATGTGCTTATAATGACTACTCCTCTCATATGAGGCCTAACCGAACACCCAGTGGCAGTTTTTGGGCAAATAATGCCAATAGTTTGGTCCGTGAGTCAGCAACTTAAGTAAGACTTCGCCTAGATTTTTTATTGGGTGTGTTTGTTTAGTTTATTAAAACTTTTACAGAATTGCAAAAATGTAGACAATATTCAAAAGACAGCAAAATCCATCTGCTGATGCATGCAATGAAAAGAAGCAGGAAAGAGAATACAATTATAGTAACAATTATAGTAACAACCAGCAAGTCCCTTTTTCATGGTTCATTTATAAAAATAGGTCAGAAACATTCTCCCCAATACCTGTGGATTTAAATTAGAGTTGTTAATCATTGTTAATCGGTATACATTCGCCCTGCAACAGCTTTCCCCAAAATCTCTTGCTCATGATTATATTAGGATCAGAGTTTTTTTTTTTTTAAACATCTTTTTTATTGATGATCTCAACAGATACATCGGCACTCAATCAACACTTCACATGGTCTGTCTCACAATAGCATTGTCATCAGTTGTTAAACAGTAAACAGTTTACATGTCTGTTTCGCTGTCTGAAAGCAATTCGCACAGGTACGTCCTGAAGGGACCCCATATGTCCTTAGGTCAACTTGTGCTTGGCTGGGTGAGAACGTATTGTTCCTTGCATTCGTTGATATATTTTAATTCGCGCAGGAAAGTGTTCATGCTCCGGGGCCTGGGGCTTTTCCAATATCGCCAAACAAATATTTTTGAGGAGTCAGATGTTGGGGGACTTGTGTAATATCCGCCAGCATTGCGGCCACCATCTCCCAAAACCGTGCCAAGGCCGGACATTCTCAGTACATATGATAGGATCCCGCCTGCGGGGTCCCACATTTGGGGCAATTGCCTGGATCGTCAGGTGTGAATTTAGCAATTTTAGCGGGAGTGTAATGCAATCTATTAAGGATTTTAAATTGTATTAGGCGCAGTGCCGCATTGAGGGACACCTTCTTCGTAAGCACGCAATATCTCCCCCATTTGTCATCAGGTATCGGCATTTTCATATCTATTTTCCATTTCTCTTTCACTCGGTTAGTCGTAGGGATGTGAGTCTGTATTGACTTGTATAACTTGGAGATTCCCAGCCCCCCTTGCGCTGTGACAAGTTGTATGCATGGGTGGGTGGGGGGTTCGTCAGGAAAAGATGGCCAATGTGCTTGATATGCAGATCTCATTCTATAATACTGTAGTGTTCGGAGCGGGCCCCCTCCCATGCCTCTTAGAAACACAGTGAGGGTCGCAAATTTCCCATAAAAATACATATCTCCTACCTTCATTTCTTTACCGGGGTCCCAGGCTTCCTGTATCAAATGTGGGAGGAATGTTTGGATAGTCCCATAGGGAGATCTCGGGGTATATGGGTTCTCGATTTTCAATTTTTTATATATTGCCCCCCAGGCTCTCACGGTGCAGCTCACGGGGTGGAATTCGCATGAATCTTTGTGTCTTGTGTCAAAGATAACTGATCTAATATCTGTGGGTGTAGTGGTGTATTACTCTATCCATGTGTGGGGTGAGTTATCCGCATCGTCATACCAATGTTTTGCAAATTGCGCCTGTGCCACTAAGAAGTAGAGCTCGAAGTCTCCTCCTGCTTCATATGGTTCTGTCATTTCTTCCCAGGTTATCCTAGCCACCCTTCCACCCCAGAGAAAAGACACTGCCATGGATCGAAGTCTGGAGAAGAATTCCCTTCCCGGCCATGTGGGGATGTTTACAAATAAGTACAATAATTTAGGAAGTACAATCATTTTAAGTAGTGCAATTCTACCATGTAGTGAGATTGGGAGGTGCCTCCAGACTTGTAGCTTGGTGTTGAGTGTTTGTAGCGCCTGCTCGTGGTTGTCAGTGTATAAGGTCTGCCTACTACCGGAAACCAGTACTCCCGGGTATCTAATATGTCGCTCCGACCATTTAAGGCCGCATGTCTGAGCGGGGCACCTTGTGGAGGGGGTGAGCGGGAACATTTCCGATTTAGATTTATTCACTGTATCCAGAGTACTCTGCAAATTCACTAATATCTGCCATGATAGGGACTATGTTCTGGTCTGGTTCGCGCACATTCAGCAGTGCTTCGTCCGCATACAGAGATATTACTTGGGTGGCTCCTTTCAGTGTGATACCCCTGTTTATATCTCTCAATCGAACTGCCGCTGCCATGGGCTCTATTGTAAGGACAAACAGGATGGGGGAAAAGGGGCACCCCTGTCTGGTACCTCTACCCAGCTCAAACAAACCAGACATGGTTCTATTGGTACTTTCGCACCAGCGGCAGTGTATAGCAGTCTGACATATTTGATAAAGTAGGAGCCTACGCCGAACGCCTCAAGGACCAGAAAGAGGTGCTCCCAGGAAACCCAGTGAAACGCTTTCTCGGCGTTGAGTGACACCGCGACCGCCTGTTTATTTGGATTTATTTGTGACATTATGCCGAATAACCTGCGCAAATTCAGGGCAGTGGACCTCCGAGGAATACATCCACTTTGGTCTGTGTGCACCAGCGTAGGTGTTATGGGTAACATCCGGTTTGCTAGCACCTTTGCAAAGATCTTACCATCCACATTCATTAAGGATAGGGGCCTATAGGACGACATGTCTTGTGGCAGGCGTCGGGGTTTGGGCAATACAGTGATTATGGCCTTGCGCAATGTTGAGGGCAGAATTTGATTCCACAGGGCTTCTTCCCACATTTCTAGTAGCACTGGGACCAACTCCTCTTGAAATTCTTTATAGAATTCAGCGCTCAGTCCGTCAGAGCCCGGTGCCTTGCCAGACGTGAGTCCCTATATTGCCTGTTAGCTCCTCTGCTGTGATGGGTTGCTCCAATGCCAGTTTACTCTCCTATGGGAGTCTAGGGAGGCCCAGTGTGGCTAGGTAGTTTTTAATCTCAGCGGGGGATTTCTTATCCCTATCCGCATAAAGATTTTTGTAAAATTTAACAAATTCGTCGTTTATTCCTTGTTCACTTGTGATGATCTCATTTTGTGTTGTTTGGATGGTGGAGATCGGGGTTGATTGTTTTTCAGTTTTTACCAAGTTGGCTAGCATTTTCCCTGCTTTATTACCCTCCCCATGCCTGCGCGCCTGGGTAGGGGCTGCTATATACTGTACTTCTCTCGCTGCCAGGTGGTCAAACTCTCTGAGAAGCTGTGTATTTTGGCCCTGGTATCCTCGCCATGTGTGTGACTATAAGTCTCTTACAGTTTGTTCAATTCCCTTTCCACCCCCTCCAGCTCGCGGCGTACACCCTTCAGAAGGCCAGTGGATTTGGATATCAGGGCCCCTCTAGCCCAAACTTTGAAGGCCTCCCATACTGATGATACATGATCTACCGACCCGATGTTGTCCATGAAAAAGTTGGCAATTTCAATGTGTAGGGTCTCAACGACACTAGGATCTTTAGTATGTCTCTAGGCATTCTCCATCTCATCGTTGGTCTAGGGGTATCTTTCAGATTGATCTCCATTATCACCGGGGAGTGATCAGAGAGCGTGCGGGGAAGGATTTCGGTAATGTTGTAGCGCATGCGCAATGCCTGCAGATATAAACCAGTAATCTATACGTGACTCACTATCGTGCACCGAAGAGTAGAATGTGTACCGTCTACTGGTTGGGTGGAGTACTCTCCAGGCGTCAAGTAAGGACAAATATTAATGCCACCCTAGGGGGTGTCCTGGTCACTTTGGCAGATCTATCAAGGGCCAGGTCTAATGCCACGTTGAAGTCTCCTCCCCATATAATGGTAGGTGCATCATGCTTAATAAGGATCTCTAACATATTTAAGTAGAAGACTTTCATGACATTAGTCATGACATTAGTCTTATCTTTAACCCATCACCCATTTTTTATGCATACACATTGTGATATACTGTGACAGCCATAAGTGTACAAGTTACCAGCATTTGAGTGGCACCAGCGTCCGCGAGACCATATTTCAGTTACCCCACAACTTCCAACAATGCATAACCTTAAACTCTCATTAATGCATACCCTAGCCCAAGACTCAAACTCGTCTGGGTGGTCACAGTAACACGAAACATTCCCATCTCCCCCCCCCTCCACCCACATCATCTACCCCAACTTGACGATGGACCCTATTAACCATTAGGAACATTCCTGAGGGTGCTTTGTTACAGACACGAGGCTGCCAGACCAGGCTCACGACCCGCTTACATTACTTGGAGCCCCCTGCGGGTGTCAAACAGTTCCAAATGGATACTCGTATGTCCGGAACAGCTCGACATAGTTTCAGTCACCAGCTGCAGGTGGGTTTCTCTCATTCTGATCTGGTCCACGGCCCGGGGAAGGGGGGCAGCGGAATGGTGGCCTCTACATAGGCCAAGGCTGTGGCAGGAGTTTCAAAGAAGTGCGCCTTCCTCCATATTAAATACGCATCTTGGCCAGGAATATTAATGCATATGGGACTTGTCTTGCCCTTAGGAGTTTTTTAACTGGCTCATATGATCTTCGGCTGCCTGGACTCCGGCAGCAATGTCAGGATAGATATGTATACGGCTCTCTTCGTATTGCAGCATTCCAAGTTCTCTAGCCATCCGGAGGATAGAGTCCCTGTCCCTGTAATTGAGCAGTCGTGCAATAATCGTGAGAGGCAGAGACCCAGGTTGTGGCACAGGGGCCTGAGTGCGGTGTGCTCGTTCAATGAGGAAGTGATCTGAAAAGGAGTTTGCTCCAAAGAGGGACTTGAAGAGCGATTCCACCTGAATTTCCATTTTATCTTTGCCAAATGACTCTGGAACTCCCACAATGCATACGTTGTTCCTTCTTGAGCACGATTCAAGGTCCTCCCACTTAGCTGCAATTTATTAATGTTTTCTCTGAGCTGGGCAATGTCTTGGCCGTGTTGCACCACCGTGTCCTCGGTTGTTCCAATCCTGTATTCTGCCTCAGTCAGTCTTAGGTTGTGCTTGTCGACCCTGGTTTTCAGTATGCCAATGGTTGTTACGATATCGTCCAGTTTCATATTTAAGGATCGGAAGCCATTTTGAACTATGTTGGTCAGGTGTTCCACCCTGTCGCCGCTCCCCGCACTGGGTTCAGAACTGGATGTCGGTGGTGGTTCCGGCTCACAACTTCCCACCTGGCTACTTGTGTAGGAGTCAATCGGCCCTTTCTTCTTGGCGTTTGCCCCTTCCGCCAGTTTGTCTTGCTTCCTAGTGTTCCCCATGGCTTCCGTGTCTCTCAGCTTTGACCTTGCAGGAGAGAGTAGTGACCACAGTTAAGTAGTTTGGTACTTCGAGGGATAGGTCTACCCTGGGCGTTGCCTAGTTTCTGCATCGAGCCCGGGGCATCCCCGCCAGGTCCTACGCATGTAGTAGCTCTGCACAGGGAATGGCCAGACCATCCGATGTTGCCGATGGATTGTGCTCTCCCACGTTTCTGAATACAGGGTATTAAGTCTACCCAACGGTGAACAACCGTTAGCGTCTGTGGAAGGCACTTGGCAGTTGTTACTCCAGGTTGGCACTAGCAATTGTGGTGGTTCTGGGCTCAGATGGCCGCACAGCGCCTGCACAGTATTGTTTGCAAGAATGGGGGCCCAGCGGCACGTTTGCTGTAGTTGACTCGGGCCCAGCAACGCCTCCGCGTATCTGTACACAGCCGGGTGTGCGTATTGTAGTACCTGATGAGCTTGCACTGCCGAGCCCGTATGTGGTATGCAGGGGGACCGTGCCGCGACCCGCAGCTGCACGCCCTATCTGGACGGGCTGCCCCGAGGCCTCCCACAGCCTGGGTGTGTGCCCGCAGGCCGGATCAGTGCATCGGCCACCAGAGGGTTACTGTATCCCCCACCACCTCGCATCGCGCACACAGAGGTTCGTGTATGCCTGCAGGGCTACAGGATTGACTGCGCTGGGCGGGGGAATACTGTTTCAGTGTTTGCTTATGCGCAGGTCGGGACACGCCTTACCCGGGGCCGCAGGCCACGCACCTGCGGGAGCTCTTCTCTGCCCGCGTCTGGCCGCACGGCACCCGGCAGGGCAGCACTGGGCCATCGGTTTTCTCCGGCGATCAAAGTGGTGTTCGGGTTCTCAGCCTCAAGCCCATAAGCGGCTGTGGAAGGGGCGACAGGCCAACCCAGTCGAATCGCACCGCATCTCCTCCGACGTTGCGCCGTCTTCCCGATGCTCCTTCTGGCCAGAGCGTCAGTGGGCCGGGGTCGCGATCCTCTGGTTCTAGGATCGGTACGCATTTCTGCCCTGTCCCGCCGAAACTGCCGATCGTTGCAGTTCCGCAGACAAGGCACCACCGGTTCCAGGATTTTTTGTGCCGGACCCTCTAAGCTTGGGACACGTCCCAGTCTGTTCGATGTAATGCAGTGGGCTCCGGAAATAGGATTTATTGACTAACGGATAGTTCACGGGCCGGAGCGCTCTGATCAAGCAGCCATCTTCGCCGTGAGCAACAGCGCCCCCTCCAGAGTCGTTTTTAAAAGCTTCTAATCGCCATGACAATGTACACACGCACGTTTTATGCTGATGATGGAGGACTTCTCTGATCGATGCAACTCGACAAATTCTGCATCCTCTATACATAATTGGCAAGCCTCTTATTGGACCCCACCTCTCCAATGTCACCAAAAAGTTGCGACGAAAACACAGAAAAATATTGTGGTATGTGAAATTCAGGAACCTGACTAAATATGATGGTAGACTAAATGGGTGTCTGTCAAGCTGTCCAAAATGAGATCATTTTATTGTGTACTATTTTATCCTGGTCCTTGGCTCACTGCATTATTTAAATGTTTTAATAAACCTTGCATCAGTGTCCACAATCCCCTCACAATCTTGAACAAATTGATAGAGAGTGTAAGCACAAAAGTGATGGGTGTAAGGTTTTGCATGAATCTGAACCACTGGCATTGCTTTGGGAAACCTTCCACACCACTGTTTTTTAGCCCGCCTGCGCCATTGCAAAAGGGGTCCAGCCATATGCAAATCAGTCAGATATTGCCACCAATGGTAGCAGCCCAGCTCGAACTGCTAGGCCAGGTCCCCTCTGCACGGAAACACAAGCAACCCCAGACATGTTTCGGCCTTGTTGGGCCTTCTCAGTGAGGTGCAGCTTGGTTCCCTATGGTGCAGCGAGCAAGGGACCCACGTCTGGGTATACCCTCTCTCAGATGGTGAGACAAACTGTAAGCACAAAAGTGATTGGTGGAAGGTTTTGCATGAATCCGAGTCTGCCGGGCCTAGAGACCCAAGCTATTCCTCACTGATGACACCCAACAAGGCTGAAACATGTCTGGGGATGCTTGTGGTCTCGTGCAGAAGGGATGTGACCTAGCAGTTCGGGCTGGACTGCCCCTATTGGGGTAGGACCAAGCCTGATTTGCATATGGTTTTTCCCCTTCTGTAATGGCTTGGCAGGCTGAAAAACGATGGTCTGGAGGGTTGCCCAGAGCTTTGCCCGTGGTTATGATTAATTCAAAACTTTCCAGCCATCACCTTTCTGTTTTGCTAAAGTCACCCCGTGTGGGACGGGTATGCCCAGACGTGGGTCCCGAGTCTGCCGGGCCTAGAGACCCAAGCTACTCCTCACTGATGACGCACAACAAGGCTGAAACATGTCTGGGGATGCTTGTGGTCTCGTGCAGAAGGGATGTGACCTAGCAGTTCAGGCTGGACTGCCCCCATTGGGGTAGGACCAAGCCTGATTTGCATATGGTTTTTCCCCTTCTGTAATGGCTTGGCAGGCTGAAAAACAATGGTCTGGAGGGTTGCTCAGAGCTTTGCCCGTGGTTATGATGTATTCAAAACCTTCCAGCCATCACCTTTCTGTTTTGCCAAATTGATAGAGAGTCTGATCACTTTTGGTTAGCATTTTCTCTTGCAACTCCTCAAACAACGACTGATGGAGGACTACTAGTTTGTAATCACTCCTAAGCTTTGCAATATTAACATATGTTTTAAATGAAGTAATATTTAATTTATGCTGTAAAACTACAAATGGCAAGGATACAGGTCGGCCCGAAAGACTCTTCCAAAACATGTTTGCTAAGTCTATCAGTCTGAGCCAAATCAACAACCTAACGCTGTGATCGCCTTGCCAGTGTAAAAATATAGAATTGGTACAATTGTAAATCGGCAAACAGAACATTTCTATATTGTCCATATAGAGGTGCTAATTTAGTTTTTAGCTATAGGGTACTCACACTACATCTAATGTTGTCATCTCTCATAAAGTCCAAATATATGGCTCTGTTCATAATGTTGATGATAGAACCATCCATGTGCCATTTGAACTGGCACTTTGTTTTAGTTGCCAATGTTATTACAATAGCAGATTTATATCCATTTGGTTTTAGATTATTCTCAGAAAAGTAGCAACGTAGTTAGAAGTCCATTAGGAGTTCTGTCTGGGATGATAATATTGTTGGCAAATAGTAATAATTTGCTTATTTTTTGCCAAAGGCACGACATTTCCTTATGTGGTCGATTAGGTTGGACAGATAAAGATTGAATAGACATGGGGCCAATACACAACCCTGACTAAGGCCCACAATTGTTTTCAATGATGCTCCTAGAATCCCCATGCTATGTAACCTGATGTGGACACTCGTCCTTTCATCAAGTAACACCAGCAGCTTTAGTAACTCAACTGAGATGCCCCATTCATATAACTTAATCTAAAGTGTATACCGGTTGACTAGATCAAATGCCCAATATAGTTCTATAAAGCCCACATAAGGGATTCCGATAACCCATAATGTATTTGAGACTGAAGTAGATTTACAAATAATCCATTCAGGGTGGTGCCACAGTGCCTGCAGAAACCTGTCTGATATTTATTTGGTTTCCCACAGGATGTGGCCCACTCTATGAGATCTTCTAGTAATAAAGCTGAAAGGATTTTGGAAGAAGCGTGTAGGAGGGTTATTACCATGTTATTGCCATGGTTGTTACAAATGGGAACCAATTGAAAACACTCTTGATGGAGAAATTTGGCATTTGATGGCAACACCTGAGACTCAGTGACTAAACTTTGGCATAAGAGGCCCTATCTGTCATAATTTGACATTTTAGTTTTCACTTGGCATATGATGGCACGCTATGCCCTTAAAGCTGTGAAATCTGGTTTATAAACAATTTCCTTCAATGACATTTGTGATATCATCTTTGATGTCCTAGGTGTTAGTCTTTGCAGTGTACGGAGGTGGTGTGAGTTATGTTTGCTTAGCTTACCATAACTTGTGAATTTCAAGGGTCTGTCGGTGTTACTTGTAACCATAACGTCCCTTTAACAATGTTTTTTCCCTGAATTTCATGGGTTTTTGTAAGTGCAACTTAACCATAATGTTACTTTAACAAACCTCAGTCATTGAATTTCATGGGTTTTGTTAGTGCAACTTCACCATAACTTCCCTTTAACAATGTTTTTTCCAGTGAATTTCATAGCATTTTTCTAGTACCCTTTTAATCTGCTACAAGTTCCCTATATTGTATGCCTCCCCCCACCCCAATATGTAAATATGGAGTTTGGGGACAATGCAGTAGTCCACGGATGTCGGGCGGCATTTACAAGGCTCAGAATCATAGGGGAGACCCAAAAATGATGTACCCAGCAACCAACAAACAGATGTATCTAAATTCACAACTAATGTTTACATCATGCACATATAACATTTTGTGCAAACACTCATGTTAAATGATACTAATTATTTTGTTGTTTAACACACATTGCAGCAATACCCTTGGCAGCATTGGAAATGTAAATCTCTGGCAACATTTTCACTACAGAGAACTAACTCAAAACGTGCACCAGTCTGCAGATCTCACATTTGCTGACATTTTAGAAAGCATTAGAACTGGTCTGCTTAGTAAAGATGCAAAATCCTTCTTAAACAGTAGACTGATCTATCAGCTAGATGGACAAAACACATCTGCTCCTGATGTCATGGAACAATTAACTCAACAAAATCTAAAATGTATGTCCTTAATGACAACCCTTGCAAGCTGTAGTCAATTTAATGAGACAATGTTGAAAAAAGAAATGCAACCCATACCGCATATCAACTCCACAAGCTACAAGTGCACGGCATGACACTTGCTATATGTCAACAAGCAACAGCACCACTAATTAGCTTAGAAAAATGTATCTCCAACACAGCCGGATTGGAGAAAATATTGTCTAAACTGCAGAGTAATTCTAAAATGTAACCTTGATGTAGAACAGGGTTTAGTCAATGGAGCAATTGGTACAGTTGTTGGCTTCCAAACATATCCACATGACAACATTCAGTTTGTCAACATTCACTTTGACACACTTGTGGAAGTTAAAAAAATTGGCCAGACAATACCACGTTTCCTTCTTTTCAAAGACATGTACTTACGCAGAGAACAATTTTCTCTATCTCTTGCATATGCTGTCACTATTAACAAATCACATGGTCTAACCCTATATCAAGTATTGATTGGCATTGGCAGCACAGTCTTTAAAGAAGGTATGAGTTACATAGCACTTGCACGTCTGCGTACACTGAGTGGTATATTCCTAGTTAACTTTGCTGCAAAGTCAATGCTGCCATTCCTTGCATCCTGGAATACAACTGGCTACGGGCACTATACATCCCCCATCTAGATATGTACCTTGTACCTCGAAAAAAGAAACCTTTTAAAAGACAAATAATAGAAATAGAAGCTATAGCAAGTTTCCCAACACTGCCACTAAAGAAAATAACAACCAACCCCTTCTGCATCAAACAATACAACCACAAAACTGTGTAGTACAACATTAACTGCACATCCATCAGAAAAGAAACACACACACATCTCTGTTCTCCAGAAAAATCTACAGACCCATCAATCGATCCACAAAAATAACTTTCTGGTCCATTTAAATTCAGAAATACAACTGTAGTAAATTGGTATACTAATGTGACAATTAATCTTCTTTTTCAATTACTACAAATTGTTCACAAAATGTATTTAAATGGATCAGACCAGTTGTGTTTTCAAATGCTCTTCCTTCACAGAAATGCCACAAATAATCCTGACAACACTTAAAGTGTCTCAGGTATAAGGCAAGAATTGGACTACTGTGCAGGAATGGTAAAATCTACCATAAACACACAGGAAGATCCACAAGAATTCTTAATGTACTTACTACAAGTATTGGAAACCAGAAAATATCCCCATAAATGAAATTGTCCAGATTTCAAACACGTGGAAACATACATGCACTCTCTGCAATCATGTTTCACAAGACCAAATCCCTAATGAACAATTTGTATAAGTATCCATACCAAATCTGAATCCATTCCATTTCATCAGCTTCTGCAGAATGCAAATCATGGTATATCATGCCCTTTTTGCAATTCAGACAATCGTACCACGATACAAATAAACTCACACAGCCAATATGACATGCTAATGCTACTAAGGTACAATGCAGATGGTACCAAAATAACTGTAAGCTTACAGGCTTCACACACAGCCAAGTATCTTTTGGAAGGAAAACCTTTACAACAGTAGGTATCCTATACCACACTGGTGCCACAACCACTTCAGGGCACAGGGAAGTGAGTCCGCGGACCAAACCAGATATCACTAATTTCTTTTTAACCTACTTTTTGGTTGTTTTAAAAAAAAATGACTGGATGAATTTACACCAAATTTACAAAAGCAGCAGGGTTTTGGGACCAGGTGGCCGCTCCATCCAGTGGTATGGGCTGTAGGCATGAGCACATTATTTTTTCCCTTTGCATCTATCAGAAAAACAATACATATCATGACCCATCTATAACTTTACCTCCCCTTGACAAAACCTCATCAAACTTCCAGGTTCAATTTGACGGGGCCATATACTGTTCTTGCAAGATTTTGTGAGGATTATGTTCAGGGGTGCAAAAGGTATAAGCCACCTAAAAAGTTCTCTTCCTCTGGGTTGAGCAATTTAACCATAACAACAATATCTGCGGTAGCAGCCCTGTAGTTATAGTTAAGTTGCTCAACCCATAGGAAGAGCACTTTTTGGCCATCTTATAACCTTTACCCCATGAACGAATCCTCATCAAACTTTTCAAAAATAGTATATGCCCCTCTCCAAAATGATTTTTTGAAGTTTGGTGCGGTTTTGTCTATGGGAGGCAAAGTTATAGGGTTTGCACCAACATTTGTGGAAATCCTCATAGATGCAATGGAAAAATTGCTCACGGCTAGAGACCAAACAGCTAGACGGATTTTCACCAAATTTGCATCAGGCGCAGCGGCTTGGTCACGAAAGCGTGGTGTAAATTTGGCCATTTTTTTTGTTAAAAACGACCAAAAAGTAGGTAAACATAAATTGTGATATCTGGATCCGGTCCACAGATTCACTTCTTGATTCGGGATACACAGACACATCTGGGACAATCAGAGGGATGCGCCCGCTTATTGGATGTTGAAAAGCATGAGGTGAGTGATATTTTTTGGAAAGGTCACCATGTTAGATCTGCCAACAGTCGCTGGTGTTCACGTACAGCACCGCGGGAAAAACATCTGAAAAACACATTTGGGGTAAATTTGGTTGTCAAAAGAGGGGCTGGAAAGGGTGGAGGTGGAATAAATATGATATGGGGCTGTTTGTTAGTCTGCGGACAACTCAGTACTCTGCGGACATCGTTGTGAACGATCAGTTTGGCAAACACATTTGGGGTTATTTGATGGCTGAAAAGGGCTTGGAAAGAATAGGATAGTGGAATAAAGATGAAAACGAGCGGTTTAGGTAAAAAAAGGATTTGCAGATGCTGCAGAGTCTGCAGTCAATATTGGTGTCCGTGGACATCATTTCAATTGCAGGGGGTTTAAGGCGAGTTTTGTTTTGTGAAGGTTTATTGTAAATATGGTTTAATTCTATTGTGATGGTTTTGGCCAGTGGCTAGATACTTGGGGGCATGGCCGTACGTCATGCCCCAAAAATCTGGCCACTGGCAACAGATAGCATAGGAATATTTGCATAGTAATTATAGGTAATATAGGGGGAGTATACAGTATTTGTAATATGGTGGAATTATATAATTACAGTGTATATGGTATTTATGATTGTAGTACAATTGAGGACAGTGCTCCTTCATGTCTGCTCTGCCTTTCACATGTCAACTGATGTATCCTCATTGAACGGTTACACAGTACCATAAGTATCATGGATCTTGCACTGCAAATGGCTGATTTGTTTTCCTTGCTAACCACCCTTACCAGCTGCCACTGGGCTGTTTGCACTCCACTACCGCACTGTGTACCTGCAGAGTACCCCAGGGTTTTATCCAATAATTGTGGTCTTCCATATCTATTTCATCCCTCTGGTTCACCTAATGTCTTTCTTTGTTTCACATTTCCAGTGTTATGGTAATAAAATCCAGCTTTCCTTAAATTTCCCCGTACTAATGTGTTATCCTTGTTTTTTATCCCTGATTGATTTTTTGATTGCCATCAAGGCATTGTGTGTGGCTTAAAATCTCTGTCTCAATGCCAGTAATACAGAGATCTTTCTTATTGTGATACCTGTGCCCTGTTTTTCCCTATTCTCTGGCTGCTGTCTTTGAGCATTCTACTCTCACCATTCAGTGAGGCCAAAAACCTTTGGGTCATCTTTAAGTCCTTTCTCTCCTTTACATTTTACAATTTGGAGCTTGCAAAAAAAAGCCCATGCTTTCAACCTGCCCTCCTTATGGGCATTTTACCATTCCTCACCTTCCCCCAGAAGCTGAACATATGTAGAGCAGTGGTCCTGCATAGGCTGGACTACTGCAACAGCCTCTTCCTTAACCTCCCCCTTTGTGGTCTATGCCCCTTTCAGCTAATCTAGAATAAGGCTGCAAGACTTAACCTTGGCCTAAAGCCCAGAGATTGTATCACTACAGCCCTACAATAAGTACATTGGCTCCTGCTAATTGCAAAGACTACAATATGTCCAAATTTGTTTCCCTGGATACTGCCCTGCTAGAGCCCTGTTCTGCTGTAATGTCCATACTGTGATTGCCGAAAACTTTTGGAAACAAAGAGCAGGAGGCATGTCTCTGTCTTCGGCTGGTGCCTCTATTTTGAACAGCTTTTCTGCTTCTCTTATACTTGAGCTGCACTTCCTTAAATTATGAAAAAATATGAAAACTCTGCTTTGTGTTCCTGTTTTTCTTAATCCCTTCCATGCTAACTCATACCACTGCCTCTGAGTCTGTTGGCCTGATCCCTCATGTACCTTACAGGTTTCAGGCCCTATATCTAGTTGACACCAGTACAACCCCGCCCCTTTAGCACTGCCCTTGTGGGTCTACCACTTGACGACTGTGTTCCACGTGCTCTTACCCAGCATGTAGCTAGTACCCTCTCACTTAAGCATCCCTTGGCACTTTAATTATGGGCTCCTATGAGCACTTGGCAATTCCTACTCCTCTTTCCAATCATGCACTTCTTTTACTGCACAATGCATATGTTCATTTATAGCTGCAGTGTGTACAATTGCTTTGGATAAGCAAGGGAAATGCAATGCAAATGATTTGTAGAAAATGTTTAAGAGCCAGTTGTGTTCAAGTTTAATATGTTAATATGGTTATATGTAGAGTTCTCTTTAACTTATTGGTGGATATATGTGCAACTGTTTCAAAGCAGGCAATGAGGAAGTGCTACAAACACTACAGGAAAATGGATAAAAGGCTTGTTTTGTGCTATGGTGTGCACGTGCAATCAGGGGTTTTCAATAATGCATGGCCGAGAGACGGGACAATGGAGACCGCAGATAGCCATAATGGGCCATGGATTATGGTCTTTATTGTATGCTAGAAAAAAGTATTTGGGACAGAAAAGTGTTTCTGTGTTTTTTTCTTTTTCTCTAGTGTACATTTGTCCATTATTTCCATCGGCATAGTATAACATGCTAACAAGAATTTTGAAGAATCTTGTTGAGTCTGACTACGATACTGAACAATGTAAAGTAGATAGTTGGTGCTTTAAATGCATTTTTTACTTCTAATTTTAAACTGTGAAAGGTGGTTCCTAAAGGAACCTTTTTGTATTTTTTGATTTTGTAATTATTTTTATTTTTTTGCAGGAGAGGTTAGGAAGTAAGCTGAAGGGAAGGACATAAGGGAAGGGACACCAACCACAGATATAGAGTGGCAGGTGGACAGGGAGAAGATTCTGGGTGTGCGTTAATTTTGAGGTATGGAGCAGTGTTTCTCATGCTCCTTGATTACAGCCTTGAAAGCGCTTTGTAACTTCTCCCCCCTGCAGAGTGGTGTGTTGCAGTATATAAATAGTACAGTTTCCTTGTAAAGATATGGATCAACAGTTTCTTTTATGGCTTGCAAGCTATCTGGTGAGGTTTTCTGCCCCATATGAGTAGCCTGTGTGGTGGTAGTATTGGTTGAGGAAGATGAGCTAGAGGAGGACAGATTACTACATCTTGAGAAAGAAAAAACCTTTCTGAGAGCATTCAAGTGATTGGATTTAGTGTGGCGACGCATGGAGATGGTCTCGAGTACAATGTTGCACCCAGTGCTTTTCACCTTGGTAGCCTTAGCCTTTGGTACACCCCCAACAGTGGTGGTGGGGGTGGCTCCTGGGGAGAAGGGATGACAATATCTGATGCCATTTTTGAAGATAAATAGCAGTACTGCTAATATTCTTCCAAGCATGTGCTCTGTCCTAGACTGCAAATGGATAATTAGTAAAAATAGGTCTAGGAGTTGTGCAAATTACATTTTCAACTTGAAACTTCCTATATCAGCTAAATATGCAGTTTGTAACTGTTTGAGAAACATGGACCCATTTGTGAAGTGCAGACGGGTTCGCAAACACGTCATCAGGCCGCACGTGAGCGTGTGGTCACGTGAAACTGTCCAGAAAGTCTGCAATGGCATCAAAAATCTGCATATGTCTGCAAACACAGAAACTTTGGAAAAAGTTGCAAAAAATGTGTAGCAGTGTTAGACATGTTGCTAGGAATGGGGGAATGACAAAGTTTTAAAGTCAAAATGTCTACATCGGCCAGAAATGCTGCTATATTGGAGGTAGGTATGATATTAGGAAGTTGTAGCAGATTAGGGTGCACTAACAAAACCCATGAAATTCAGTGAAAAAACATTGTTAAAGGGACATTATTGTTACAAGTAAAACCGAAAACCCCCTAAAATTCGCCAGTTATGGTAAGCTAAGCAACCATAACTCGTTCCACTGCCGTGCACTGCTAAGACTAACACCCAAGACATCAAAGATGACATCACATATTGGATGCCAGGCCATTGGTACCAGCCCCATCTGTCCCTCTTCTTCCACGTGGTTAATGCTGCATTTGTCATCGGTCGAGGTGGTGGCTAATTGGCATATGTGTCCAAAATAAATAACACATTTCTATGTAACAGTGCACCTGGTGCAAGCTGATGGGGGCCCAGGAAAAAAGGCGAGGATGCGGCAACTCCTTAAGATCTCCCACCCTCATTCTGGGCTATAATTTTATCTCTACCTGTACCTCTTAGCACAGATTGCATGACCTAGAAGTGAAGGGAAGAACGCCCTGCTTTCTGATCTTTCTTGCTCGATCAGGGCTCTAACAGCTTTATGGTCATTGGTCTGGGGCTGGCTTGTACCTTGGAATTCAGGGATCTTAAGGTTAGGCCATATGGGTGCTATAAATTAGAGTTGGGACTGGTAGGGGATGGAGGCTTGTGCCCTCATTCTCGTGGAAATGTATCGTACAAAGATGCTCAGCCCTCCTCCCGTGGCTTTGCAGGGCGCATTCTTCCCAGAGCATGAATACTGACAACTTTTAAAATAGTTAAGGGTTTATGGACCTCTGTGGCTCTGGCCTTTCTCATCAGTGCCCAGGGTACAATCTAATCCTTTCCTCATGTCTGATCTAATTCTTTCCTCATGTCTGCAGCCTGCGCGACTTATTGCTGTACTGCATTTACGTCTTAAGTTTCAATATGGCTGCTAACATCTAAGATGGCGTTTGTTCCCGCATGTGCACTACAGCTACAAAGCATGCAATAATGTTATTGTGTAAAGAACTTTAAGAGCACCCACCTTCCTCTGGTTCCTTATATTGCATTTCACAGCCTTTGTCTTATTCCGAAGCACTTGGGGGTGTGGTAAGGTCGTCTACCCCTTCCATAAACATGTCATGGAAAATCACATATGTAGAGTGCTCAACCA
This sequence comes from Ambystoma mexicanum, assembly GCF_040938575.1. Lineage (NCBI taxonomy): Eukaryota > Metazoa > Chordata > Amphibia > Caudata > Ambystomatidae > Ambystoma > Ambystoma mexicanum. The sequence goes on from NC_090934.1 coordinate 906,358,628, forward strand.
TAACTCCCCATTGCTACATATGCCACATAACAGAAAAGCAAAACAGTGATGTTCTTACCAAAGTGCTCCCGTGGACGTGTTTGGACGGGGGTACATGCATTCCCTCACCATCGGCATACTCACCATCCACCCAACATGCCATCCACCTCCAAAATGTGACTTTGCCTTGACCAGGACATCACAGTCCATTGCATTATTGTGCAGAGGGTAGTCCATGTACAATCCATTACGTGATAAGTGTGCAGCAATGATTTGTGTGTTACACATAAATCACATGTACTTGCAAAGTGACAGGCCACATGAATGTTGTAAAGTTCGATACATGTGGCGGTTGCATTTATTGGCGTGACACAGAGGTGTGCCCTGTGGGAGATGTGTATATGTCAGGGGTGCACATAACAAGGTTTTGCAATTTTCACATAATTTGGACATTGGAACCCTGCAAGCAAGTACCTGCAAAGCTGTGAAGGCCAGCAGACAGTGCTGTGTACTGTCACACTGACATGTGAACCACACAGCAACCTCCCAGTATGCAGGACATGTGACAGAAATCTATGCGGTACCAAACATGCATTACCCAAGGATGAGTGCCAACTGCAGCCATCTGTACAGTATCACATGTATGAATATGGTCACCCATGATCGTGCGCACATATTATGCACACAAATGTCACTCACCAGATATTTCCTCATAGGTCCCTGCACATATAACGCTTTGCACCTGCTCAATGGTGATGAATTGACTTGTGGCCTCTTCAAATGGAGTAAGCTGCTTCTCCTCTGGGGGTCACCCTCCAGTGGCCAGTGCAGAGGCCAGGTTGGCACTGAGCTTATTTGTGGTCCTTTGCCAGACATAATTCATCCACTTCTGGGCCCGTTCAGCAGTGTGATTCTCAGAACCTAAGGCATTGATGATGTACATCTCCTTATGGTGCTCGCTAACATAGCCAATGAGGATCTGTAGCTCCTCATCACAGAAGTGCCTCTTCCTCTGTAGACCCATCTCTTCTGCTGTGTTTTATGGTGTGGCCTCTTCCTGCTCTACAGGGCATCACTTCTTGGACCTAGTGGCACTATGTGGTGCGCTTCACCTGGCTGCCACTGACCACATCCATGTCCAGAAGCCAGGTCACCTCTGGAGGGAAGCATGCCTCATCTTCCAAGGGGAGATGTGTCCTCACCATGTCCCTGTCTACTCCCTTGCTCTTTCCCTTTCGGGGCCTTTCCTCTCATGTTGCTGTTGGAATAGATGAGTGGAATGCACATAGTTTATTGCTCTGGGCAAACTGTAGAAGGGTTAAGTCTAAGTGATGTCCTACGTGAATGCGTGGTCCAACAAGGCTCCAAGGTACCCCAAAATCAAATATATATGTTATGTGATACGTAGACGCATTCCAAAATATTGCATTTTCAATACCCAGAAAGTTTCCAAAAGGAGAAAAAAGAGGTACACGATACGCAGGGGCACCCCAGATCCAAATATTGCATACATGATACCCAGAATGCTTCAGAAAGGTGAAAATAGCAGTACATGATATGCAAAGCCAGAAATTGCCTTCGCAACACACTGTAAACCTCAAATTGGACAAAAATACATGAGCGTATGCACAGAGGCAATCCCATAAAAGAAAAGTGTGATACACGTTACCAGAAGGGAACAGTTTCTGTAGCACCACCAAATACGTGTATGCGATACTCATCCGTATTCGTACCTTTGCATGCACAACCAGTAAAGCATGTTGCACCCGTTAAATATCACCAACATTGGCGTGTGCCATGTAGGCATGCTACATGTAGTGAGTGTCACGTAATTTATGTGCTAAAGGCCTTTACTCTGTTTTCGGCTGCCTCTGAAGCAAGATACGGAAGACACCCCTCTCTTACCTACCTTACCTACCTTAACTGCCTCCTCCTGCCCTGCGCTACCTCCTACCATGCCATCTGCTGCAGCCCTCCCAGAGTGAGTGCCTGCTGGCCACCAGCATTGCGTTGGGAGTGCCTGTTGATCCGTCATTGCCTCTGCTTCTGTGTCTGGCCTTTCAACCACCTCATCGGACTCCCACCTCTCCATTCCACCATCACTGCTCCACAGCCCATTTCCAAAACCAGTTGCCCACCAACACCTGCTGCAGGGGTTTCCATGTCTGCACAATCGTCCTCTTCACCAAGCAGCACCCCCATGGCAGTGAGGCAGAGGGCTGCCAACTTCACCCCAAAAGAATTTGGTATCCTGGTGGATCAGGTCCTGGAAAGTTATGATGCCCTCTTCAACCTAGACTGAAGGACGCAAGCTGATCTGGGTGAACATCACAGCTGCCATCAACATGGAGGGGTGTCACAACCACTAGTGTTTCTACACCTGCTCCCATCCACCATGAACCCTTTTCACATACATATGTTCCAAGGCATTCCCATGGGATACATAGAACACTCAGGAACATAACCAGTAACTTCCAGACAGGACTCAGCTGGAAACAGGCATGTCACGTTTGGCTCATGAAACTAGGAATCCAAAATGGAGGTGATTCTGCCCTGACTTCCACTTCCAGGGCTGCAGTCTGGGCTCTGGGTGTGGCAGACTATATAAGCCACACCCAGGCATTATTTTTTGCTTCGCGTTGTTCTGCCAAGTGGCAGGGTAACGCTTATCGTGCTCCGGGAGGCTCAATGAAGAGTAATTGAGCCCAGAACTCTCAGCACGTTCCCGCGGTGCATTACTTCCAGCTTCCTGATTCCCGCGACGGCTCCTCGCATTTGCAGCCGTTCCGTGAGTCGTCCTTGCAATACTCAGCGCTCCGCAGTCATCATCGGATTCCTCTGCCCGCTCTGAGTCATCCAGGGGAAGCCGCGTGCCGAGCCATCCACGGGAAGCCGCGTACAGCTGCAGGCTCAAGAAAGCACAAAGCAGGTAACGAGAAAGCAGAGCGTGTGAGTAACAAACATGGGAACTACGCGCAATAAAGAAACTAAGGGACTACCAGAATCGAACTTTCAAAGCCACAGGCATTCAAGAGTGAATACCAGGAAGCATGCAAGACAGAGCTGCAGATAGAACATAAAGGCATAAAAGGTTACAAGATAGAACGTAATAATAAAGACATTAAGAGGCCACAGGAGAGAAGGTACAGAGGGAGTCAGCAGGTGCATACAAGGCTAAAACAAGCATATAAGACTGCACATTGAAGTTACACAGAAGGCGTAAATAAGCACTGTAGGGCAAGGACAGCCCAACACGTGCCACACTCTCAGCCCTCTAGGAAACGTTCTCCATGCCACAGCAGGTCTGGGCTTGGGACTATCATCAGTGACGTAACTGGTGACTACTGAACACTTGCACCCCTGCTGAAGACCAAGAGCAGGACGGAGAGCCTACCTCATATTCACGCAAGGTGGGCACACTCATAGGTGGGTGGGGGCACAGGAAGGTGGGAGGTTTGGATTACCTGCAAGTCATACACCACTGACCTTTTGTCACCCGGAGTCTTCACTTCCCCTTTTTCACCCGGAGGAATACCTGTCAAATACAAGGTGACCTGAATTCACCTTATTCCCCTGGGCCCTTCCCTTCTCTTTACTGTGTGATGTGATGTACCCCTATGGGCTTACCTTGATCTTTAGTAGGGTGTGCACTCCATCCTGCATTTGCAGGGGCGCGATTCACTCATTTGATTGGTTCCAATGTCTGTAGGCTGAGTTCAGATGCCAAACGCTGTTTTATGCCTTCACAGCGAGGCCGAGTGTTCAAGGCGCCAGTTTCTTCACTGGCTAGAAAGTCTTCCCACAAGTGAACGTTACGCGGAGAATGTTGAGTGTCCAAAATTGTCTGTATTGTCTTTGTTTGCCGGTATTTTTGTGGGTGAGTAGCGCTGCGTGTAGAAGCTAGCTGCTGGTAGGTTTGCGCAGTGCCTTCAATTCGAGCACGCCTGGTAATGTCTCTCCCTTTCCCTTGCAGAAGAAATTATGTGGTATTAGCGCCTCGAGTCTGGGTTCAGTGCTACTGGAGACTTGGTGGTTAGGTAAGTTTGCACGGAAGCTTTTGGTAAGTATGCACCGCGTAGAGAGAGAGAGAGCGCAGTGAAATAAGTGTCTGCGTTATTGGAGCGAGCGCAATGAATAATGTCTCTTCTTTCTTACAGGGGTTTGTGCGCTCGTGCAACTAACCTGGATTCCAGCATCGCGGGAAGATTCGGTGAGTATGCGCAGCGTTACTGATGTGCGCGTGGTAACGCTGTTCTTCTTTGTTCTTACAGGTGCCGGTGTGGAAGTCCCCTCTTGACTGGAGATAGCTGCGGCGTGGAGTAAGAACCAGGTAAGCTAAAGCTGAATGATCCAGAGCGGGTAAGCAGAAGTAGGATGATCCGGAGCAGGTAAGCAGAAGCAGGATGATCCGGAGCAGGTAATCAGATGCTGGCTGATCCAGAGCATGGAAAGTGTGTTGCTGATACAGCTCACAGTAAGCAACACGAAGCACTGGAAGAATCTTGGGTGTGGCTCATATACCCAGCCACACCCAAACACTAGAGAGCTCATGAGTTATCATGCACTTCCTGTTTGGCAACAGGAAGTGGTAACCAGGAAGTTACTATAAACACTAGGAAGGAATGAAGGGAGGGCTTTGTTATGGGTTCTTTGTGTGCCTATGCCAGGCCTGCCAAGCCTCCACCCAGCTTGCCTCAACTACCTGCCTGATACCCATGATACCCTTACACTTGTCCTATACTTCGTCTTTAGGAGCAGTCCTCCCTGACGTGACAGCCAATGAAACCCGGTGGCCAACACGAAGGATCCAGACGCTCGGCAGACCTAAGGTGAGTGTAACAGAATGCAAAGCCAACTTTGAAAGTCTTCCTGAGTGTTATGTAGACTTCCGATACAGACCAGTTAGCCCAGTTATTGGGGGAATTACGGGCTGAGGTTCATTCTGCTCGACAAGAAACAAACGCATTACGAAGGGAATTGGTAGTAAATAGAGACCGGACAGAGGAATTAGCATGACAGGAACTGCAACACCAAGCTGGTCAAGCCCCATTGCCAGGTACCCAACCCCTTCCGGCACCCTCACCAACACTGGTGCACTTAGTACTTCCAGGTGCGGTACCCCAAGCACCGCCCGTGCGGTTTTCCGGGCATCCAAACAAATTTGCCGTATTTATGAATCAGTGCCAGCTGCATTTTCTTTGCAGACCTGGAGCCTTCCCCAATGAGCAGTCTCGGGTTGCTTTTGTTTTATCGTACATGTGGGGAGCGCGGTGGATTGGTCTATACCTCTTGTAAACCATGATGACCCGCTATTGCATAATTGTGCTGGGTTCCAGCGGGAACTGGAAAAGTTGTTTGCCCGACACACCAGGGGACAGGCCTTAGGCAATGAGCTGCTATCACTTCGGCAGGGAAGCCAAGACCTGTTAACGTATACAGCGACTTTTAACAGGCTGGTGGCTGAAACCAATTGGCCCGAAGAGAAAAGAACCACCCTCTTCTACTGGGGTCTCCGAGGAAAACTAAAGGACGTCCTTGCCTAGGTTGTCATTCCACCGGATGATTGTGCAGAGTATATCGATCTTGTGGTTCGACTAGATCGCATACTCCAGGATCAGGATCGAAAGACTGATCAAGCACGGTCGGAGGGGAGACTAGTGTTTCTACGCTCCTAGGAACAGCAACCTCATCAGTGGGAAAGCCATCCTGAACCCATGCAGATCGGTGGGGTACAAAGTCCGCTGAGCAAAGCGGAAAGAGAGAAAAGACGACAGCAGCAGCTGTGTTTGTATTGTGGAAAAGCAGGACACGTCTTGCGTGATTGCCCAGAAAAACTGTAAGGGTATTGGACAAGGAAGACTCCACATCCGACCCAGAAAACTCCAACGCCCGGCAAGCGTAGAAGTCCACTTGTCGAGCAAGGAGAAGGAATCACAGACCTCTCATCTCGTTATCTCAGTGATCTTGATCATCCATCGACAGCCATCCCGGATGCATGCCCTAGAGACGTACATTGATAGCGGTGCGATAGGTAACTATATTGATCACCCATCCAAAGGCAGTGACAGAAAACATTACGGTGGTAGATGGCACCCAGTTATCCTCAGGACCTGTGACCCATTGCACCGAGACAGTGACACTCCTCTGCCAGGATGGCCACAGAAAGCATTGCCTTCGATCTAATAAGTGCTCCCCAATTTCAGATGATTCTGGGGGTTCCATGATTGGAGACCCATAACCCGCGAATTGTTTGGCGTGCAAGAGTGTTGACCTTCTCTGAGGAATGTACCCGTTCCTGTTACAAGTCTGTGGATTCACAGAAATACAAGCACCTACCGCATTAGAGAAGGAATTCACCCTTAGTTTGGTTGGTGCCTTACCCTCGGCATATGCCGATTTTCAAGACGTATTCCAGAAGGACCAAGCAAATACATTACCACCGTACCGGGCATATGACTGCCAAATCGACCTCATCCCCGGTGCCCAGGTTCCCTGTAGCTGCATTTATGCGCTAACCAAGCAAGAGAACACTCACTTAAAGACATACTTGGAACAGTACTTGGCAAACGGTTTTATCCAACCCTCTAAATCTCCCACAGCCTCACCACTCTTCTTCATTCCAAAGAAGGAGGGGGATTTGAGGGTTTCTATATATTACTGATCGTTGAACCAGATAACAATTAAGAACCGGTATCCCTTACCACTCATTCCTGAACTCCTAGTGAAGGACGCCCAGATCTATACCAAACTGGACTTGCGAGGGGCGTACCACCTGGTACGGGTAAAGAAAGAGGACAAATGGAAGACCGCGTTCCGGATGAAATATGGCCTCTATGAGTATCAGGTGATGCCTTTCGGACTATGCAATGCCCTGACTGCGTTCCAGTACTTCATGAATGACGTACTAAGAGACCTGTTAGACGTCTGCGTCATGGTGTACTTTGACGACATTCTGATATATTCCACCACAGAACAAGAACACGTCCACCATGTAAGGGCCATCCTTGACCGACTCCGGCTTCACCAGCTTTACGCTAAACTAGAAAAGTGTTCCTTTCATGTATCAGAAGTGGAGTTCCTAGGTTTTGTCCTTACCCCTCAAGGAATCCGAATGGACAACCAAAAAGTAGACGCAATTACGAACTGGCCATCATCCACTTCCACTAAAGGAATCGAGAGCTTCCTAGGCTTTGCGAACTTCTATCGTCACTTCATACCCAGCTTCTCGCAAGTGGTTCATCCAATCACATCACTGTTGCGAAAGCGGTTCGATTGGCCCACTGAAGCAGAGGAGGCTTTTCAGACCCTGAAGTCAAAGTTCGTCTCGGCTCAGATCCTGCAACACCCAAAACCAGACATTCCTTACATAGTTGAAACCGACGCATCCAGCAACATCATGGGAGCGGTCCTTTCACAAAGAAACCCAGAAACCGGCCAACTACACCCAGTCGCATTCTGGTCAAAGAAGTTCTATCCGGCTGAAAAGAACTACGCCATTACCGATAAGGAACTCCTCGCAATCAAGGCAGCCTTCAAAGAGTGGAGGCATTACCTCTTGGGAGCCCGACACATGGTCACTTTCATTACCGTCCATCGCAACCTGCAGTACCTAAAGTCATCCAAGGTGCAATCGTCTCGCCAGCTCCGGTGGGACTTGTTTTTTGCAGAATATGACTATGTTATCACGTACCGTCCTGGAGTGCGTAACGGCAAGGCAGATGCGTTATCACGCCTGGGCAACGGAGAAGATGCATACAGACAACGAGAACCAGTAGCCAACATACCCAAAAGTAAACTCTTGGGAATCACGACAACGGATCAGGTAGATGACCTAAAGACCAACATACGACAGCATATGAATGAAGTAGATCTTCAGACATGGGTTACAAGAAGCAGCCAGCATACACTTCTCGAGGGGCTACCATATTTCAAGGAATGACTATATCTTCCGACAGTGGCTCAACGGGAAAGGGTTATCGCCAACTACCATGACACATGGCTAGAAGGACATCCTGGGATAGTGAAAACCTTGGCCAAAGTCGAAAGAAATTATTGGTGGCCTACTTGGCGGAAGGACGTCACGCACTTTGTGCTCTCATGCAGCATTTGTGCACAAAACAAATCCCAAAAGCAGAAACCAGAAGGCCTCCCTTAGCTGTCCCACCCATGTCATGGCACACACTGTCCCTTGATTTCATTACCGATTTACATCCCTGCAGTGGTTACAACACAATACTGGTTGTAGTGGATCTGTTTTCAAAAATGGCCCACTTCATCCCTTTGAAGGGACTACCTACAGCACACACTCTAGCAAAGGTTTTTCTGGAACAAGTAGTCTGGTAACACGGTTTTCCATCCATCCTAGTATCAGATCGAGGCAGTCAATTTGTCTCCAAATTCTGGAGAAGAAGTTGTGAGCTGGCACAAGTAGACCTATGTGTATCCACAAGTCACCACCCCAAATTAACGGCCAGACAGACCGGACCAACCAGACGCTTGAGCAATACCTAAGATGCCTGCTTCATCAATCAGAGAATACGTGGAAGGACGTCCTGTGGATTGCAGAATATGCTTACAACAACTTGCACCACTCAGCTACCGGGCAAAGTCCTTTCTATGTCCTATACGGGCGGCATCCACAGACTTCCATCTTTGATCCACCAGAAGAAGTAGAGATGCCAGCAATTAAGACCTTGCATACAACCATCCACCAGATATTCAAGGAAGCCACAAAACAGTTGGCAAGGGCCAAAGAAAGATGTAAGCAATTTGCAGACCAACATCGGAAGGCAGCCCGAGTTTGCCAGGTTGGAGACACTGTGTGGCTAACCTCTAAACACCTTCCATTGAAGGGGCCTCGAACATTGCACCCACGATACCTAGGCCCATATGCAATTGAGTCTGTTATCAACCCAGCGGCAATGAAACTAACCCTGCCATCAAACATGCGCATCCATCCGGTGTTCCATGTCTCGCTCTTAAAACCTGTCCAGCCGGGTACCCGACTACAAGCAACTCCAGCCCCTACAATTATAGACGGGGAACTGGAGTACGAAGTTAAAAACATACTGCACTCCAAGAAGATCAGATCCAAGCTATATTACCTTATTGAATGGAAAGGATACGGACCACAAGACACATCATGGGAACCCAGCGAACATGTCCATGCTCCTTGATTAGTTAAAAGATTCCACCTTACACACCCAACTAAACCAAGACCCGGGGGTTCCATCTTAAGGGAGGCCTTGGGGGGGGGGTACTGTCACAACCACTAGTGTTTCTACACCTGCTCCCATCCACCATGAACCCTTTTCACATACATATGTCCCAAGGCATTCCAATGGGTTACATAGAACACTCAGGAACATAACCAGTAAATTCCTGACTGTACTCAGGTGGACACAGGCATGGCACGATTGGCTCATGAAACTAGGAAACCGACATGGAGGTGATTCTGCCCTGACTTCCACTTCCAGGGCTGCAGTCTAGGCTCTGGGTGTGGCTGACTATATAAGACACACCCAGGCATGTATTTTTTGCTTCGCGTTGTTCTGCCAAGTGGCAGTGTAACGCTTTTCGTGCTCCGGGAGGCTCAATGAAGAGTAATTGAGCCCAGAACTCTCAGCACGTTCCCGCGGTGCATTACTTCCAGCTTCCTGATTCCCGCGACAGCTCCTCGCATTTGCAGCCATTCCGTGAGGCGTCCTTGCAATACCCAGCGCTCCGCAGTCGTCATCGGATTCCTCTGCCCGCTCTGAGTCATCCACGGGAAGCCATGTACCGAGCCATCCACGGGAAGCCGCGTACAGCTGTAGGCTCAAGAAAGCACAAAGCAGGTAACCAGAAAGCGGAGCGCGTGAGTAACAAACATAGGAACTACGTGCAATAAAGAAACTAAGGGACTGACAAGATCGAACTTTCAAAGCCACAGGCATGCAAGAGTGAATACCAGGAAGCATGAAAGACAGCGCTGCAGATAGAACATAAAGGCATAAAAGGTTACAAGATAGAACGTAATAATAAAGACATTAAGAGGCCACAGGAGAGAAGGTACAGAGGGAGTCAGTAGGTGCATACAAGGCTAAAACAAGCACATAAGACTGCACATTGAAGTTACACAGAAGGAGTAAATAAGCACTTTAGGGCAAGGACAGCCCAACACGTGCCACACTCTCAGCCCTCTAGGAAAAGTGCTCCACGCCACAGCAGGTCTGGGCTTGGGACTATCATCAGTGACGTAACTGGTGACTACTGAACAATTGCACCCCTGCTGAAGACCAAGAGCAGGACGGAGAGCCTACCTCATATTCACGCAAGGTGAGCACACTCGTAGGTGGTTGGGGGCACAGGAAGGTGGGAGGTTTGGGTTACCTGCAAGTCATACACCACTGACCCTTACACTTGTCCTATACTTCACCTTTAGGAGCAGTCCTCCCTGACGTGACAGCCAAAGAAACCCAGTGGCCAACACAAAGGATCCAGACTCTCCCGCAGACCTAAGGTGAGCATAACAAGGGGGTGGCAATCCACTGCCCCAAGAGCATGCACAAGGGATGGGATGACCTCAAGTGCGGCCAGGGGCAAGTTTTCCACCACAAACATGTGGGTCCTCGCGATGTTCCACTCAGAGCTTTATCCCCAGATCTGAAAGTGGAAACAGCATCTGGATGCTGCTGGTGAGTAGCCATGTGGTGCACTGCTCTACAGTGCATGTGTGTTGTGCCTGGGTCTGCATGTTTGTAGTTACTCCCTTATGTATGTGGCATGTGTGTTTCAGTGATCCGCAGTGGCATGCAGCCCCCAGTAAATGCTCATCATGTGTGTAGTCTGATATCGGTTGATTGGCCATGTCCTGGTATTTGCAGTGTTTGTAGTTGTACAGTTGTGCCAACCATGCACATGCAAAGTCACTTGATGTTTAGACATGCTTGGACAGCAAGAATGCCAGATGATGATATTGTGCCCATGTGAGCGGTGTGCATGGTGGACATGATGTTGTGTGGATGATTGCAATGTGTTCCAATCCACCCTCATTGTCTGGGGTTGACACAAGTGTATGAATGTTTGGTGGTGTCATGTTGTGGCATTGACATTTCGGGGATATTGATGTGATCTCTCATGCCACTTCTTGTGTACTAAGAGTACATGTGTGATCATGCCATGTGTATATGTTTGGGGCTGCGGCATACTCATGTGTGATTCTGCAATTTGAGCATGTATATGTTGCATGCTCACAGGTCAGGCTGTCAGGGTGGCATGTTGTTTGATGTAATTGTGACAGATGCCCAAGAAGGTGTTTGCATAGCCATACTGTACATAGTGCAATCATGAGTGTCTACTAGGAGCCAAGATTCCACTGCGAGTATTGGGATAAATTTGTAACAAGCAGTATCCTGGTCCATCTGTGATTCCGTGCATTCTGTGTATGGCCAACCTACCAGTTTACTCCATGCTCACCCCTGTGCCCCTGTTTCATGTCTCCTGTAGCAATACTGCAGTTTGCAGTTTGGTCACGTTGGCATCACCATTGTGCCATGTGAAATTTCTTGGTATGTGTCTGTAGACCTCCATCTTTGTGCTGTGTTTACATGTGGATGTGTCATGACTGTGCTCATCATTCACCCTGTATTGATGCGTCAGTTTTCATGGGAATTGCATGGGCATGTGTGTGGCTCTTGCTGGCTGACACATTGGGGCTTCATGTTACTGAAAATGTTGTGTATGCCACACATGCGTTCACTCTGTTGATTGATGTCAATGTTCTATGTCTCCTTTCCCACAGTTGCAGCAGCTAGAGAAGAGGGCGGAAGCGGTGCTGTGGATTGTGAATGTGGGGACCAAGGTGCAGACCCCAGCCACTCCCCTGTGACTGCTCATCTTTGGGGAGCAACATGGCTGAGGGACGGCCAGGACCATTCAGTGTGGCTACTCGGGGAAAGTCCCAGGAGTTGAAGGAGGCAGGGGACTCCTCAGCAGTGGTAGAGTAAGGTGATACCACACAGGAAAGATTCATGGGGGAAGACACCCTGGAATCATCCAGGTTGACAGAGGTGGAGGCAGAGGATGTGGGTATTGCACCCCAGTCCATGGGGTCAGCTCTGTGGGGGTGGAGGAGGGTGTTCATGCTGCAACCCTATCTAAGGGGCATGCGGTTGTGCATGCCACCATGTAGGTGCCTAAACAAAATTCTATCCCTGCTCCATCGAATGCAGCTGTGCCCACTTTCCAGGATGCCTCCATCCAGATCAGAATCTCCATTCCAGCTGATGTGTCCTTCTGAGATCATTAGCTGCCCATCCTGGCTCGTCTCATGAGGAAGATCAATGTCACGTGTGATGTTGCACAGGCTACTCGTAGCATGCTTAGGCATCATCACTATAAGCTGTGCCGCAACAGCAATTTTCTCGTGTGGGCTCCCTGGGCTGTTCTCTGTCACGCCCCCTCCTCCGCTTCCTCCCATGTGCACCAGTCATTCTCCAGGGTGCCTTCCAGGACACATTGCAGCATGGCCCCCTGTGTACCAATCCCACCATTCACACCTAGTCTGGTAGAGATAAAATCCCTGCCCGAGGTGGGCGTCCCATCAATATCTGATCAGGCACTGACACAGCCACAGGCAGTGGAGGGTCAACAGGCACCTCAGAGCAGTGCACTTGAAAACTGTCATCACGTCGAGGGCATACCTACACAGTGTGCACTCAGCACAGCAGCATTAGATGGCAACTGTGAGGAGGTAGACTCTGGCAGGGCATACCACCCAGAGGGGACAGTTGACACCTATGAGGCAGGAGGAAGATAGGGGGGGCCTTACTGGCTTTGTCTTCCATGTACCCCTGATACCAGTGGCAGCTGGAGGCAGAACAGCAGATGGTGGACACCCTGCAAGCCCTCCAGGCATCAAAGGAGGCCCGCCTGAGGGAGGAGGATGGGGCCTGTGACTCAGCTTTGGTGGAAAGGTTATCAGAGATCGCAGAGGACTAGCCTGCTGCCTTTGTATATAGTTATTTCGGTATCGTTTTTTTTCCTTTTTCTCCAGACTTCAAAGACATTCCTTCCCTATTTTTCATGTATATAGTTATGTTCAATGCAGGTATTCCATTACTTCATTCCACGCATTGTGCAGTTAATTTGTCTGTCTATCCATTTGATTTATACCCATTCTCCCAGTGCATCTGTACATTGCAGGGCATGTGTATTGTGGGCAGACTCTGTGTGTCATGTTGATGCTGTGATGTTTGCGGGTGGAGGGGTGCACATGTGCCTGACATGTGGGGGTGGGCCTGGTCAGCACCACTTATGGTGGAGGGGGCGTGGCCCAGCAAGGATCCAACTATGGAGCCCCTCCTGGGCCAAAACGAGCAGGAGCGGGAGGAGGGAGCGCAACACCCCGCACCCCTGCCCAGCGTAGAAGAATTGAGGATAGTGCTTATGGAATCTGTATTTGTTTCTTTGTGAAGATAAAATATAGGATAATAACAGCTATGGTTACTTAGTTCCTTATGGTAATTAAGCTGGAATCTCTGGTTCTTTTTCTGTGAAAAAAACCCAGTATAATTTGTTAAACAAGATAGTTAAAACATTTAATTGCTTTCAATTGTATGATATGATATGATATGGCATTTATAACACACCTATACACAAGTGTTTCAAGTGTTTGTACATATAGATTTACTTTTTTGACCCTCATAAATAGTACATTCTATGTACTATGCTTGGTACCAATACAATATAGGTGACCAACCAATGGTCCTGTAAAAAAGGTCTATTGCAAAACCTACTGATTCCACTGTGCACTGGGAAAGACAATATACAGTATTATTATTCAAGGAAAACATATAAACATTTTATTAATTTAAAAATGGTGACTCAAAACGTATATATAATATGGAAAATACAATTTAATTCATATACTATATCATACAAAAATGTAATACAATTTCATAAAAAACATTACTCATCTTAATTCACTTGTTTGGATTAGAACCCTGTAACCAGGTTAGAAACACAAAACAATTTTTTAACCTCAAAATGCACATTGCCCAAACACCGTAGTACAATTCACTTAACACACAACAGTGCCTACTTTAAAAAAATCAAACAAGTCTATTTGTTGTGTGTATCACACACAACATGTTTCTGTCAAAAGAACCTTTGTGTCTGACATTCATCAGGAGGTATCCTATTCTCAACTTCTATTTCATGTCAAAAGTTATTTTATCCTGGAAAGGGTAGTTCCATTCGAAAACACTATTTAAAAAACATAAACATCTACCTATTTTAATTTTCACTGTCCACTGAAGTACCCAAGGAAATCACTAAATCTAATAGTTTCTTCACATAGTCTTCACTATGTGCCAGACACTTGTCTGATAGTGAGGCCATGGTCCCTATCTTTATTCAAAAAACCTATCTGGATTCTACTCATACACACCATATACTTCTAAACAAACCAGTGTAAACACCTCTACATTTCATAAACCTGCCAGACCCTTGAAGCCTCTCTATACACCAATACAATAGAGGTGACCAACCAAGGGTCCCCTAAAGAAGGTCTATTGCAAAACCTACAGATTCCACTGTCTAGGGGAAAGGCAATATACAGTATTATTATTCAAGGAAAACAAATAAACATTCTCTTAATTTAAAAATGGTGATTCAAAACATATATATAGTATGAAAAATACAATTTAATTCATATAGTATATCATACAAAAATGTAATACAATTTCATAAAAATCATTACTCATCTTACATCACTTGTTTGGATTAGAACCCTGTAACCAGGGTAGAGACACAAAAAAATGTTTAACCTCAAATGCACATTATACAAATTTGTAGTTTTCAATGTTCTTTTCTCTGATGAGAGAATGAACAATTGGTTGCATGTGCAGGATAGTCTTGAGGAGCGAAACGGTAAATTTTTCATTTTGAACTTCAAGGACTGAGTGAGCCCTTCTAGCTGGGTGTGATTCATTGTGTTAGTCCTCTTTCTACTTCCATGAAGGACATGTTACGTTTTTTCATCCATCAGATGAGTAAACTTTGAAAACAATATGGTTAAACATCAGAGAAGCATGGGCTTTTCATGTGCCTGACTGGAATGGAAGAACTTTGTTTTGACATTTAAAGTGACGTAAATAGAATCACGCTTTGTCGGTCACATGATAAGTTCAAGGGTGTGTGGTGGAACTAGCAGGTCTAACTGAATATGGGCTGTGCTGCCGCTGTTTTGTACTTGGTATGGCAATCACTAACAAGTTCAGTCTCATATGTTAGAATGTAGCATATCCAACTCAATTCGGGTTGTGGTGCTGGTTTTCCCTATGTTGTATGGTAATCAATGAAGATGAACATGGGTAGTGTTATTAATGCGTGGACTTGATAGTAGTTATTGGTGTTTCTACTATATAATCGGTGTGTTTGCAAAGAGAACTATGGGGGTTATTTTGACCCGTTAGTTTGATTATCTTGTAGCATTTGAAGGCTTTGAGCGAAAGAACCATGAAATGTATGCAGTAACACGCTGAAATATCATGTTTTAAGCATTGTTGGTCCACGATATATGGAACATCATGGGTGTGAAGGTAAGAAACCCATTTGGGGCATCAATGGATGTTGAATGTTGATTTGATTTGAAGTGGTAATAATAGGTATACTTCTTTGTACAGTGTATTAATCTGGTACCCATTTGAAGGGGCTATGAAGAAATTACAGAAGTCTGACTGTGAAAGATTTTTTTGAAAAATGTACACGCTACTGACTGGAGCATTGAGATGTGACCTTAACATGTATTTGTGAGCAGAAACAATGTGCTGACATGGTTTTTGGTCATTCAGTGTATATTTTGTGTTTTTTAAATAGTGTTTGAATGGAACTACCCTTTCCAGGATACAAGAACGTTTGACATGAAATAGAAGTCGAGGACAGGATACCCTCTGATGAATGTCGGACACAAAGGGTCTTTTGACAGAAATACGTTGAGTGTGATGGACACAACAAATAGACTTGTATGATTTTTTTAAATGTAGGCACTGTTGTGTGTTAAGTAAATGGTACTACAGTGTTTGTGTAACGTGCATTTTGGGGTTAAAACATTTTATGTGTCTCTAACCTATGTTTGGTACAACATTAGTGTGTGGTACACTGTTGTTGTATTGACATGAAATAATCATTGGATCATTTGGAGTTTTTGACATTTACAATGTTATAAATAATGTACATGTTACACCATACTTGTGTGTGTTAGCATGGATATATTATGTCAGTGTATGTGTGATAGGATGTTAGTTTGAAGTGTGTTGTAACTAAGGGTATGTTTAAAGTAGTTAGATACCTGTTGGCGTATTCTAACTATATTGGAGTGTACAAGATGTTTTGCAGTAACCATAACTGTGATGGCATATTTGAAGTGTATTACAATGAAAATATTTTTTTTTAAAGTTAGATACCCATTGGCGTATTCTAACTGTATTTGAATTTAAAATGACTTTTGTAGTATTATGGATGTTGTTGGATACCCATTGGTGTAATCTAAGTGTGTATAGTAAATTTGGGTTGCAGGAATATTAAGTAGGCATATGTTAGATTTGCTGGTAACCTATGTTTTGGAGCAACAGAAGTGTTACATTCAAAGAGACCACTTATTGTTTTGACATATGTAGTATAGTGGTCTGAATTGGTTGTGACACCATTGTAGTAGATTATGCCTACTGTTGTGAAGGTTTTTCTTGCCAAGAGATAATTGGCCATTTGTGAAGCTAGTAAACTAACAGTTATTTTTGGTACCATTTCCATTGTACCTTAGAAGCATTAGTATGCTATATTGGCCATGTGAGTTTATTTGTATGCTAGAACGATTGTCTGAATTGCAAAAAGGACATACTATGCCATGATTTGCATTCTACAGAAACTGGTGAAATGGAATGGATTCACAATTTGGTATGGACATATGCACAAATCATTAATTAGGGATGTGCTCTTGTGAAACATGGTTGCAGAGAGTGCATGTATGTTTCCACCTGTATGAGAACTGGAAGATTTCATTTATAGAGATTTTTTGGTTTCCAGTACTTGCAGTACGCACATTAGGAATTCTTGTAGATCTCCCTGTGTGTTTATGGTGAATTTTACAATTACTGCACTGTATTCCAGTTCTTACGTTATACCTCAAGCACTGTAAGCGCTCTCAGGATTATTTGTGACATTTCTTTGAAGGATGAGCATTTGCAAGTAAATGCTGTGAACAATTGGTGGCAATTGGAAGAGAAGATTGATTGCTACATTTGCAGAGCAATGTACTCCAGTTGTGTTGCTAAATGTAAATGGACCAGATACTTGTGCCTCTGTGTCCTTTGATGGACCTGCAGTAGTTGTTTTTGAGGAGACGTGTCTCTTTGTCTTTAGATGGACGTGCCATTGTTTTTGGACTACAACAGAGTTTTGTGGTTGTACTATTTGATTGCACAGCAGTTCTTCTTCTTTTGTTTCAGTAGTATAGCTGGGAGATCTGCTATAGGTCCTTTTTGTATTTGTTTCTTTTTAAAGGTTTTCTTTCTTGAGGTACAGAGTACATATCTAGATAGGGGGTTTACAGTGCAGGCAGCCTTTTGTATTCTAGGATGCAAGGCATGTCAGCATTGACTGAGTTGCGTTAAAGTTAACTAATAATAGACCATTCAGTGTACAGAGACGCGAAAGTGCTACGTAACTCATACCTCTTTGAAGACTGTGCTGTCAATCTCAGTTAATGTGTGATCTACGGTTAGACCATGTGATTTGTGAATAGTGACAGCAATGCAAGAGATAGAGGGAATTGTTCTCTGTGTACTTACATATCTTCGAAAAAGAAGGAAACATATTATTGTGTGGCCTTTTTTGTTTTAACCCCTGCAAGTTTGTCAAAGTGGATGTTGAGTATGTAGCTTGGAGCCCATGAAATGGCTAGTTAGCCGCAGAGCTCCCAGCCCTGGATACCTTCTCCTGGGTATTTACCCTATCAAAGTATGCCATATTGAGGGTAAAAAGAACCTATGACCCTGGAATGTCTGGTGAACGAATTTGTGTAAGGTGCTGAGTTGGAGGAGGGCCAGCTCACCATGTACTGGAACCAACCAAATCTGCCACCCGAACTGACCGGGATGCGGAAAATGGTGGCTGCAATGCACCAGGGTTTGCGCCAGAGCAGTATCAAATGCACAAAAGTGAAGGCACTGATCCACGGTACTGTGACATCGGTCACGGAGAGCGGATTTAGCACTTGGGCCTGAGGAACCTAATAAAGGAGCAGGCAAGCAAGAGGAGGCTGCTGCGGACTGCAGAGCCACCTGGAGAGCACAAGCTTTCAATGCCGAGCACCGTTGATGGTGCACAGCTCCCCTGTTGGCAGAAGCAAAGTAGTCTTTGTTCCTCCAGCGGGGTAGTGTACAGAGCAGCGACACAGCTGCTGGCTCAAAAAAGGACAAGGAGGCGAGAGAGAGAAGACCAGGCGGAGTGGTGGCAGGGGCACAGGCAAACTGCCGGTGACTGTGTGGAACGCGTGTCTGAGGAGCAGAGTCCAGATGTGCCCAGGCGTGAACATGAGGTGATGTGGGATCGCAGTGCCTCCTACGAGGTAAGGGCAGGGAAGACGTGGCAAGAGGGGATCAGAGCAAATGACAGGGGAGAGTCCCTTGCACCAGAGAGATGCACAGCACCAGAAGTGAAGATTGTAATGGACAGGGAGCCAATGGATGAGTGCACATATAAGGGAAAGTGGAACCACAATCAGATCACAATGGCCTCACTGTCTAGAGGGGGAGTGAGATGGTGGCAGCACAGCCTTAGTGCAGAAGTGAAAAGGCAAAGGGTGCTCTGGATTTCCCCCCCACACAGTAGACAACCATCAATAAGAGGATACAGGGGGCTGGCGGCAGGCAAAACGAAGGCGATTGGAGGGATGGTACCCATTTTAAAGGCTCCAGGAGGAAGGTGGGCCGAGTAAATTGGAGGAAGAGTTGCTCAAGCAGAGCAGCCTCAGAGCAAGAAAAGCAGCCTGAAGAGGAGCTGTAAAGGATAAAGGAGGTCCTTGAGGTAATTGGGCTGGCACCACAAGCAAATTAGCAGGAGACCACAGCAGCCCACAAGAAGGGGTGGTGCGGCCACCAAGTAAATAGGGCCTGCAGGAGAAGGCAGTAATTAGGCAGAGGGAGCAGCTTGAGACTGGCCTTACAAGAGGGGAAGGACCATCAGAGGAATGTGGCGATCTACCAAGGGTCCATCGACGGGCACGTACGGCAACCACTCAGGCAGGGATGGCATTTCACCAAAATGCCAGGGGTAGTGGAAGTAACATTACATGACCCCTGACCTCTCATGAAATCACAGGAAGTGATGTCATTTGACCCCACCCCAAAATGACATCATGGGAAATGATGGAACTTGACCTTTCACCCCTTGAAAAACATGAAGCCCATATGTATCGTTAATATCAGTGTGTATAAACCCATATTGTCAAACTACTGTGAATGCAAGCAGATGTCCAAGGCCAAATGATAATAATGTGTTATTATGTACGCTTAACTTCTTTATATAGAACACATTTTCATACAATATCACCCAACCTGTTTTGGTACTCATTTATTAACCTCAGAAGGATGAAAGGCTGAGTTCGCTTTTGCACGGGATTCAAACCTGCAACCTGCAGATAACACACACATCACAGCAGCGAGTGCTCAACCCACTGAGCTATGTTACCAGCTATAGCTATCTTACCGGCTATAGTAAAATGATCAATTACATGTCTGAATGTTCTCAAAGTCAAAAAGCAAATTCCACTCTGTCGTGGATACCATTAAACTGGTAACTGTGATTTAAAAGCAGACCAGTTTGTCTGCAGGTCTTGTACAACGTTGGCCACATAAGCTTGCGTGGATGTACTTTTAAGGCTTCAGAGGTTGGCAAAATACAAACCATTGGGAGGTTTCATAACTGTGTATGAAATAATTTAGATTAGTACGGGGAAAGCAGCGCATACAGCATCCCATACTCTGGACACTCGTCACCTCATACATGCAAACAAACATCCTGAACAGCATACCATGGAGCAAGGAAAGATAGACACATTAAAGCAAAGCATTCATTGTGATACAATGAAATCAAGGGGCACTTTATTTGCTATGGTCAAACATTTCTACACTGTACACAAGCTTTTAGGCTCAATGATTTTGTCAAGTGACCGAGGATACCGAGATGGAATGTCTTCTAATGATCGTTACAGAAACAACGACAGAAAAAAACATGCTATAACTGCAATTTGCAAAAAGCAAAATACATAGTGCGAAATTCATTATTATTGTATTCTAAATGAGTTGTGGACGTTTGTGTCTGCATTGTGAATTTGAGGTGTTTTAGAACAGACTCAATCAGTGACTCACCCCTGAAGTGTGCCTGAAATAAACCTTAAATAAGTCTAGCAATTATTGTATAGAATTTCAGAAAGACAAATTATGTGTTATTCCTATTATTTCTTATATAGGGTCACTATTCAAAGTGTTACATTTGTGGAACACCCTGTTTTTATAAGAGGCCTGAACAAGATGGCCAGCCACTCTAGAAACAAAGAGCTACATGGCACTGGCCACAGCCCAGTAGCTTCCATTTTTGAAATGTTCTATTTTAGGGAGAGCAAGGAAGACCAAAGGGGTGGCAAGAGAGTCCTCAGGGGTCACATTTGTGACCCCTGATGAACCCCAAATGACATCCCTGCACTCAGGCTGAGATGGAAGCATCCAAACTAGACCTGATTCTGCAGAAATTTACAAAATTAAACAAAGCTGGATGCCAGGGGGTGAGACACGCACACTGAGTTGCTAGCAGTAAAGACGGATGTAAGCAGGCTGGGGAGCCAGCTGACGGAGGTGGAAGAGAGGGTTGGGCATGTGGAAGAGGTGGTGGACAAGATATTTTCGCTTCAGGAATAGCTTGGAGATGTGAAGGCAGCAAGAAATGAACTAGAGGACATGGGTAGGCGGGTCGACATTCGCTTATTTGGCTGCTCGGAAAAAGTGGAGGAAGGGGATCCAGCAATGTTTCTGGAGAAATGGAAACCACCAGTTCTGAAACTGAAGATGGCTAGGTCTCTAGAGATTCAGAAGGTCCATGGGGTCAGGCGACAGAGCAGAAGTAATGTGAGAGCCCCACGTCCACTCATTGCGTACCTTCTGACGTGTTAGGCAGAAACCTGTGCAGTTCCCTTGGGGAACACTGCAAAAGATTTAAGACTACAGGTATAGCAGTAAACCCACTTGGTAGCAGTCCGCACCACCCAGATTTACCTGGTAGCTGTGGCTGAGCAGTCAGACTTCCCTCAAGAAGAGTTAGGCAGTATGCAAAGTATACACAATATGTACCCAGACACAATAGTACAAGCAAACACTGACCAGAGCTTGGTTTCAAAAGTATATAGTTATTTATTTATAAAACACACATAAGTTGAAATCACTCTAGCAAAATATAGTAAAAACACTTCAAACACAGTTATAATGAAAGCAGTTCCAACCCTTACTCCTATCTAGACAACTCTAAGTTAACACCACATAATTAAAACAGAGGTGAGCGCTTAACGTTAGATGACACTCTAGTAGGTTCAAGAAAGGGGTAAAAAGAAACAGGAATGGGTTAAACACACCACTCTGAGGTCCAGAACACTTGCAATAGACTCAAAGAAGCACAAAGTCCCAGGTGAGCAAAAGTCACTAGGCAGGGCCCACTCTTAGAGTAGCCGGAGCGAAAATGTGCCCAAGATCACACTGTTGTTAAGGATTCAAAGTCTTGCAAAGAGTTAGAAAGAGTTTAGAGTGGCTTAAAAAGTTTAGCCAGGGTGTCCCAGGCACTCCCAGGTTCGAAAGCCGGGGGCTAAATCTACCCCGTACAGTCGGTAGCAAGGGAAGCCAGGCGGAACACGGTACCTTAAGCGGAAAGGATCCTCCAGCGGTGGCAGTTGTTCCAGGCAGTGGCAGCAAGGCTCGACGTCGGTCAAGGGAGAAGAAGTTCTCGCAGAAGAGCAGAAGAAGAAGGTCGTTGCACTGCCCGGGAAGAAACCAGCCGCGGAGTCCTCCGGTCAAAGGGTTGTACCGACTTTCGTGGTTGGGGTAAAAGTGGTGGGGTTCCGGTTGCCGGGGTGCTTGGCACTGGCAAGGCGGCCACGAGATACCTCGAGAAGCGAAAAGAAGGCGAAAACTGGTTGTCCCCACCAGTCAAGGGAAGGAGCCACTCCGTTAAGAGTTCTCCTCGGTCGTCGGGAAAAGTGGTGAGACGGTTCAGCAGGGCTCCACCGGGTGGTGTCGTCGAAGCAGGTCGGCTCAGCTCTTCCCTCGTCGGATTCTTGGTCCTGTGGCGACTTCTGAAGTTCCAGTCCCCAAAGCCCTGCTTTTATGCAGCAAACCCCCATTCACCCAGCCTAGCTGTCACTCAAACATGCTAAGTGGTGAGCCGACCGGCTCACCACTTGGGCCAATCAGGACGGAGTGCGACTTGAGTTACCAAGGTAACTCAGTCCAGGGTGCCTAAATCCCCCTCCACCCCTCCTAAGTACCCCAGACAGAGTGGCACCACTTTGGAGGGCTTCTGTGGGGAAGCCCGCCAAAAGTGGGACAAAGGGCTCCACTTTGGGTCAGAGTTACAGAGGCGAACACCAACGCCATTTTAGCATCAAGTTTTGGCAAAAAGTCCCAACCGGAGTTATAAAAATAAATATATAAACCAGCGGTATGTTTAAGGCTACCGTAAATAAATAATTAAATGTGTTAGCCTAAAACAATGGGAAATCCCATAGGAAAATATTCGCGGTCGAATATAAAACGTAGTTTCCACTGCCACCAGCCAAAACTCGATCAGGGGGGACGGAGACGTGCCCCCTCGACTAACAGACCCTGGGGCAATCGAATTGCCCCAGCCAGTACGTCCACAATATGATGGTTTGTACTGGTTCTGTTCAGGATCCAAGACTAGCAAAGTCTTTTGGTGACTTTACATGCCCTGGGAGACAGTAGTCAGTCCCAGGGTATGGAGTCTATGTTGGGGAGTCCCTAGGACACCCCTGGGTCACGGCACAGAGGGTGCTGTGTAACCCACATCACAAAAATACATGAGGCCCTATGGGGTAAAAGACCCCATAGCCCATTCAACACAAGGTTTAACCAAGAAAACACACTTCAACATGTCCAAGAGTGAGGGTAAAAGAGTCTCACTCTTGGCAGGAGAAAAAAAGAAACCCCAGAAATCCAGCAAAGCTGCTGGGGGACTCACTAGGTAGGGAAATTCAGCCTAAACAGAGAATTCTCCCTAACATGACGTATTCACAAGTGAAGCAGATTCTGACACTGGCACAGAAAAGCAACCCTATTACGTGGGAAAGACATCAAATATACATATCAGCGGATTACTCCAGAGAGACAATGGAAACCAGGAAAAAATGTCTAACCAATCAGAAAGCTGTATATAAGGTACAGGCGACTGGACCACGCCAAGATGTTGTTAACAAAGGGCCAGAGACACTCAAATTCAGGTAGTCAGTGGCACTTTGGGACTTCATACAAGAACATCTGCCGGCCATGACGGACATATGGCGAACCGAGCGGAGCATGAAAGGAAGGTGCAGCAAACATGTTGATGGGGAGATGCATGAGGGGCAGAAGTAGGAGACCACAGACAGGCTGCCAACATGCAGAAAGAAGCTAATGGTGACCAGGCCCATAATGCTAACTGGCCCAGAAGTAGAGAAACAAAGGGAGAAATCTAGATTACCAATAAAGTCGCCTCTATGAGCCAACTTGAGCTGAGGATGTTTTGGCAGAGGAGGTAGCCAAAGAAAACCTAAACAGGATGGAGGCGAATATGAAAGTACGGTCTGGGTAATGGGGGGAGAGCCAGTGGTGTGAGCCTGGTGGGGAGGGGAAATACAGGCATGACACGCCTTGAGGTGTAAAGGGGTAAGGGGGAGAAGGGACAGAGCTCTGTGTTGTTTCAAAGGGGGTTCTAAGATGGTGTCACCGATTGGGCGGTAGGAGGGAGGAGGGTTGCCATGGGTCTCCCTGGGCACCTCAAGTTGTTGTTTGTGTTTGTTTTCTTATTCTCAGTAAGTGGCCAGCGGTACAAGGCTGAAGAGGGCACCCGACAGGGGATCTGGTCAAAGGAGACAGTAATGTTCAGGAGTGAGGGGCAAGGGGACATTGCAGCAAGTAGGGAGATTTCTTACCTATGTTATAGCAGTTGCGGCACCACCGGAAGGTATATAACAGGGAGAGACAAGGGGTAAAGTTTTATGTGTAATAACGATGAATGTTAACGGCCTTAATAACTATATCAAATGGAGAAAAGTATTGCAGTACTTAAACATGAAGGGGCGGACCTAGCGCTGCTGCAGGAGACACATTTGGTAAAGATGGAGGTGGAAAAATTGAGGAGGGAATGGATGTGGAAGGTGTATCATAGCTGTCGGGAAAAGGAGAGCAGAGTAGTCATTCGGGTACAGAAGGCATTACCGACTAGGACCAGTAAGGTGTGGGCAGATGGAGAAGGCATGATGGTTGTAATCAGGGTGCAGGTAGAGAGCAGTACTCTGGTGGACGAATCTGTGTATACCCCCATGGCAGACAATCAGTCCTTCTTTTAATTTTTATTTAGAACATTGGATGAAGTATGCAGCAGCAATATTGTGTTGGGAGTGGACTGGAATATCATCAGAGACCCCATCCTGGATAAGTCAGGTGGACACATTGATGAGCTGAGGAGGGAAGGGATATCCTAAAACGAATTATGGTGGACTGGTAGTTGCATGGCGGCTGATGAACCCGACGGCCAGGTAGTACATGGCATGCAGTCAAGAATAGACTTATTTCTAATGTCAAGGAGTGTGGTATCCCAGCTGGCAAGTGGTGAGATACTTCTGGCGGTGGGGGGGGCTATCGGATCATGATCCAGTCCTACTAACCGTAGATACAAAGAGGAAGGGCCACAGCTCTAAAATATGGTGAAGAGCCCAAATGACAAGAAAGAAGTGGTGTACATGATTGAGGACTTCTATGCAGTTAATGAGGACTATTTGGGGCAGGTGGGGACCCTATATGCGGCGGTGCATGCATATTTATGGGGAGTTCTTCTACAGAAGGCGGCTCAAAAAAAGAAAGGGGAGGACAAGGACAGATTGGCGAACTTGGAGAGGGAGGTGAAGAGCTAGGGCAGCAGTATGCGAAAAACCAAGGGCTGAGGTGCTACTGGAGCTTGAGTGGGAAAAATATAGGGTAAATAAGTACCTCACGCAGAAAGCAGAATTTTCCCACTTTCGGTTAAGAGCTTCCTACTATGAGCAAGGGGCAAAGGCGGGGTGCCTGCTAGCAGCTTGGCTTAAGAAAAGGGAGGAGCAAGGAGGCATAGGTTTGATACAAAACAGGGACAACGGGAAGCAGGTGACGCAGGCCAAGGATATTTTGCGGGGGCTTTCGGGTCTTCTATGAAATGCTTTACATGGAAGAGCTGGCAGAGGACTTGACGATGGAGCATCGTTTTCTTGACGAGCTGCCTATCCCACACCTAGAACAGGAAGATCAATCAATGCTGGGGGCCCGATAAGAACTGAGGAGGTTTCAGAGAGTATTGTCAGTATGAAAAATGGGAGGTTGCCAAGGATGGACAGGCTACCGATAGAGATCTAAAAGGTGTGGGGGCTCAAGCTAGTGTCCAAACTGACAAATTAGGTGGTAGAGTTGGGTGAGCTTAGGGCAGAGTTTAATGAGGTGCTGATATCGGTGATCCCCAAGCCAGGCAGACACCCTGCCTTCTGCTGCAACTATCGGCCAAGCTCGCTAATTAATGCAGATATCAAAATGTTAACAATGGTGATGGCGGCAACTTTGAATAAGTCATAACGAAATTGATTCATGAGATGCAAGTGGGGTTTGTCCCAGACAGATTCCTGAGGCACCACATGAGGCTATTGCTACACTTTATATGGCAGGATAGTAATCGGACCCAACCGTTAATAGCGCTCTCACTCGATGCTGAGAAAGCATTTGACTGCTTGGAGTGTGGATATCTGTTCAGGGTGAGGGAGTGCTTCAGGCTGGGAGAGGGATTTGCTACAATGGTAACGTTGCTGTACAGGTACCCTAGTGCCAGAGTTAAGGTGAATGGCTCAGAGTCAGAGCTCTTCCATATAAAAAGAGGAACGAGGCAGGGGTGTCCGCTCTCCACTTTACTATTCATTCTGGCCCTGGAGCTGTTGTCATTAGCTATTTGGGTCAACCAAAACATCTTTTATGTTTAGGAGGAGTCACAAATGCCAAAGTGGGCACTATGGAAGAAGAAGATGATGCAGAGGAAAGGCCTGGGGGCTGTCTTTGGGTTGGAAAGGAAGGACAAATCCAATTTGTCCACAAACAAACTTTCATGGGAAAGGGCTCATGCCTGGATTAAGGTGGATAGTTACTGGCATTTTGAGGCCCCAGTGTGGCACAATGTAAAGATCAAAATAGGAGGAAGACTAGTCCACTGGAAGAAATGGGCAGATGCAGGAATGGGGCAGTTACGAGATATCCTGAAAGGGAAACCATGCATTCTACCACTGGACGTCCGGGGGACTTGGGGGTTAGGGGATGAAGAAGGGTGGAGGTATGGGCATATGGCTCACTGCTTGTGGAAGGTCATAAAAGACCATCAGAGGGAGGTTCACAGCTCACCACTTGCGGTCCTGTTGAGGAAGCAGACAGGGGTCAAAGTGATGGTGGGCAGGATATAAACAACACTCATGGACCTATGATACTCAAATGGTATCAGGGAGGGAATGGTGAAACGGTGGCAGAATTTACTGGGAGAACAATTCCCAGAGGACTCAATCCAAAGTATCTTCCAGAATTTTAGGAGGGGAATCTCAGAAGCAAGACTTAGCCTGACGCAGTATAAGATACTGCATGGGTGGTAATCTGAGGCATATCCTATGGCATTGTTTGAAGGGCACAGGGGTTTTGGGCTGGAGTATAGTAAGAAATACGGATTGTGCTAGGGTATACCACCAGCAGGAACCTGAGACTCTGCATACTGCACAACATGTCGCGGCTGCCGCACCCAGCCTGGGAAGGTGGGAGGTGG
Organism: Ambystoma mexicanum; assembly: GCF_040938575.1. Taxonomy (NCBI): domain Eukaryota; kingdom Metazoa; phylum Chordata; class Amphibia; order Caudata; family Ambystomatidae; genus Ambystoma; species Ambystoma mexicanum. The sequence goes on from NC_090934.1 coordinate 906,385,727, forward strand.
TTGAGTATAGCTTTGATGGTCTCAAAGCAGGCGATCTTGAGACTATGGTGGCCTGGCTTCATCCTGATGTTAGGTGACTGGGAACAGGAAATGACCATGGTAGCGTTGTATGAGCAGCTACTATTCAGGGTGCAAGACAAAACTGCAACATTCCAGCCAATATGGGGGAACTTCCTGAGGTGAGTATAAGCAGCGCAGAAGGGACATTGATGAATAGGGGTGGCCAAAGGGAACAAGGGTGGGTAAAAGAGCTGAGGGGGTTTACAGAGGGTGAAGGTGACTGCACTAGGCAAATGGCAAACAGAGCAATGCACAGCACCGGGATTTGAGGTTTGGTTTTGGTTAATGTTGTTTGTTTGGGTTTCTTTTCCTTTTTGGTGCGCGCATATCTGGGAAGTCTTGTGAAGTTTTGATAGAGCACTCCATATGAGGATTAGGATTGACACCCACTCAGTAGGGCAGAGCATGGCCCCAGGGGTGACTATAGAATACAGGCAGGAACTTCACGCAGGGGTGAAAGTCGGGAAGAGAGGGCTAAGAGGCTGAGCAAACTGGGAATTATGGTCTGGAGAGGGAGTGACAGGCTAAGTAGAGGAGGGAAGGATGCCCGCAGACTGCCAAGTGGAATCTAGGGTTGGGAGGGAACTAGCAGCAGGAAGACAAAGGGAGTAGTGAAGTAGAAGAAGGTGGGGGTAAGTGGTCTGAGTAGGCTGGGTGAGGAGATGGCTGGCAAGGGGTGGGCCAGAGAGGAGGGACAATATGGTGGCTCAGATAGATTAAAAATTGACACCTGGCTAGAGCAGAGTGAGCTCCAAGGCTAACACTGAACTACAAGAGAAGGCTTATGAGTAGCCTGTTCCTGTTGGATCCAAGAACTCATTGAACTAGTTAACTAATGTCTATTATGAATTATTTTTCTGCTTCTGGTTTTCCTTTTCCCTTTTATGACTCAAAGGCTGATGGAATGGATTAATGAACTAAGGGAATGAGCTTGTCGGCAGAGGGGGTACACCAATGTAAGCCTTAGGGTATGCCGGGGCTGACCCCTCGGGCATAAGTAGTATAGTATAACGGAAGGGCAAAGTGATACAAAGTCTGGTTCTAGCCGGACCGAGAGGAGCTGGAGGGTGAGTAGGAGGGTGGCTGAGACATTGCAGGAGATCTGTTCATTTTGTTAATGCCTGGTGATTAATTGACCACTTGACTGATTGATTGGCTGATTCATTAATTACTAACAATGCTCTGTCATGAACTCACTGCAGTGAATTATTGTTGTTGTAATATGTTATATACTCAATAAAAACTATAATTACTATAATACTGAATGCTGTTGTCATGTGGATATGTCTGGAAGCCAACAACTGTACCAATTGATCAGTTGACTAGACCTTGTTCTATGTCAAGGTTACATTTTAAATTTACTCTGCAGTTTGGACACAGAGTAAATACTTTTTCTAATCCAGCTGTGTTGGAGATACAATGTTCTAAGCTATGTAGTCATGCTGTTGCTTGTTGACACATAGGGAGTGTCATGCCGTGCACTTCTAGTTTGTCTTTGGAGCTGATATGCAGTATGGGTTGCATTTCATTTTTCAACATTGTATCATTGAATTGACTACAGCTTGCAATAATTTGCATTAAGGACATGCATTTTATATTTTGTTGGGTTAATTGTTCCATGACATGAGGGGCAGATGAGTTTTGCCCATATAGCTCATGGATTAGTCAAGTTTTTAAGAAGGATTTTTCATCTATAGTAAGAAGATAAGTCCTAATGCTTTTTTTTAAATGTTAGCATAAGTGAGATCTGCAGACTGACACATGTTTTGAGTTAGTTCTCCATAGCAAAAATTGTGCCAGAGATTTACATTTCCAATGCTGCCGAGGGTGTTAAAGCATTGTTTTTTCCATATGTTTTGAAAATAGGTTGTCCTTTTACTTGCGTAAAACTGTAGAAGGGCTCCAAAAAGGATATTGTGTTTTCCTCCGAACAGTTCTTCGTAGTTGATTTTTAGGACTTCTTGCAATCTGAGATGAATTAAAGCCAACATAAGGTCAGAAACCATGCTTACTTCATCTATCTGGAGCATTTTTATTAGTTTCAGAAATCTGCATACTTCTGTAGCAGCTTCTGCTGATAATTTGTAGCATTCTAATTTTTTTTGGTGTTCTACTGGGATGAGCAGTAGTTGGTGTAAAGATACACTTCCTATGCTGTATGCAGCTAAACCTGTGGTTGCTGTTACGATAGCTGTAAGGTTATTGTTTAAGTCTTGACGAAATGTGCTGATTACTTTAATTTAGAACATTTTGCCAGAACCAACTTCCCCACTTGCATACAGGAGGAGAGGTTTATAATTTGTACAGCTACACATTTTCGTTTCATGTTTAAAACCATGTTCAGTTTCTTCAGTGACTTCTAGATAAATGTTGAGTTGTTCATCATTTAGCTGTGATTTGAGCACTGACAAGATTCTTTAGATTGACGCATGGTATTTTCTTCCTCAGTGATGGCTATTTCTGCTTCATTTAGAATGAGTGGTTCTCCGAGTTGTTCTTGGCTTCCTGTAAGAGAAGGTTGACTGCCTTCAGGAGTGTATTTACCTAGTAGAGCTTCAAGTTCTTCCTCTTGTTGGTGATCCTTATCCAAAATTTGTTTGCATTGTTTAACATTGACCTTTGTTATATGCTTTCATTTTCATTGAATGCAACTTTAAATGAGTCATGGGCACCTAATAATTCTTCTTCTTTTCTCCGAGGTTTAAAAAATGGTAGTTGTGCTCTATGTTGCAGAGATTTAAATGATAACTTTATATGATTAATTAGACTGGGTGTGACAACTTTTACTAGGCTTCTTTCACAAGTTGAGACTGAATATTTGCCAGTTGTCTCATCTGGTGTGACATTGATTTGTAGAAGGATTTTTGGGCTTTGTCATACAGGCACATGTTTTCAAAAGCAGTACCTCTGTTTGGGTAGTACGTGTCAGTTAAATTGTTTTTTTTAAATGCTGTGGATATTGGGATCATTTGTGGCTAATGTTTCTACCTTTTGGTGGGATTTTAGTACTCTTCAACATGATGAAGCTGGACCAAGGTTTAGCCAATGTTTTCAGATTTCCCATATAAGGGTGTACCTGTTAAACTGTATGCAGCTTCTTAGAACACACATTCTCTATGGGAGATCATTTTTCTACCGGAACTGTATAATTTATTTGGCACTGTTTTGTCAGGTGATATGTCATCCTAGTGGTCTTTTAGCTCTGTTTTCTCAGCTTTGGTGAGATAGGCTGTGACATGTCTTGCAACTGCAGTGGGATTGTCTGCAATGTATTTTATGTCTATATTAGCATTCCACAAGAGGGCATTGATTGCATTGTAATCATTGATATACTTGCATGCTTTGTCCCTTTAATGTTGTATGTGTTTTTAGGGGGTTTGCCTTTTACACTGTGTCTAACACAAGACATACTGGGCCTCATTACGACCCGGGCAGTAAGGGATTACCGGTACCGGTAAGGGCACCGGTACCGGTAATCCCTTACCTCCCTATTACGAGTTCCCTTTGCGGGTCCTCCCTTAACGGCTGGTAAAACCAGCCTTAAGGACGGGACCCGCAAAGGGACTTTAGAGGTAATAACGGTACCGCAATTTGCGGTACCACTATTACCACCTTCCCCATTCCCATTGAGCCCTATGGGGGATAAAATGGGAATGGGGAAGGGCCATGGTGAATGGGGAATTACCGCCCCCGCCAACCTTGGAATGGGGCGGTAATTGCTCCATTAACCATGACGGAATCGGTAAGGTTTTGGAGGCAACATGGTTACCTCCAGGGTCGTAATGAGGCCCACTGTGTCTTACACAGACATCAAGCTATTTACTTGTCCTTTTTTGCAAACTGGTGTAGGGAAGCAAAAGCAAAATTTGGTATAGTATTTACCTTAGTTTTTATATTGATGTTGGCAGCATTTGCCACACTTGTGTTTTTGGAAGCATAAGATTTGTGTACGTAGTTCACTATGTGTGGTTTCTGAAGGGATGTCACAGGTAATGTATTTTTGAATAAATTATAAAACAGTGCATCACGGTCATGCCCACATTTGCTAGCATCCTTTATCCACAAACGCATGTGTATGTGTGGTGCTCCACTGGATTGATATTCTTTTCTCCAAAAGAAGTGTGCCACTTGTCTGAGTGACGGGGTAGTTTAATTGAAGATGAAGTGCAGCATGGCAATGGGGCAATGGTGAAAGTACCTTCATATATTGACAGGGTAAAGAGAACAGTATACTCCTGGTGTTTTATATCTATTCCCTCTTTATTTTGGTTTGCAGTGCGTACAAAGTTGTGCAAGCCATCCCATGTGTGTTCTGTTAATGTAACAAACCATGTGGGTGGGGCTAAGTTCCTTAGCATACAACCTACATCAGCGTGATGTCAGAAGCAGTATTCCTTTGTACCACACATGTTTTCCAAGAGATTTGTGCTACTTGATTGTACAACTTTGTCTTTGTCTTTTATATTTTGAAGCAGTTGGGTAGCAGACATGCTGAAATAATAAGAGCCTGTTTTTAATGTGTGTGCAACTCCAAAGCATAGAGTTACAAGTTCACTTTCAAACAGGAGGTGGAAAATGTATTCTATATTTTCTGAATCTGGGGTCTTCGGAATAAATACATAAAGAGTGATATGCTGATGCAGTAATTTTTGTGAATCTTTCATAATGTATTCCTCCTTTTCCTGTAAGAAAGAGTAAAAGAATGTGCTTCTACACTTTTCTCCCACATGCTCATTGAGGGTCCTTTGGCTTGACGCATTTGATATGTTTCTGCTAAATATTCTATGGTGTCTTTGGAGTGTGGTGGGTGAATTGTATACTTGTCTAAAATGTTGACTGCAGTAACAGGATCTACACATTGAAATTGGCGAGTTTGTGATTAATATTGAACAATTTGGGTGGTGTCTCTTACGTTTTCCTCTATGTTCATATCTTTGTATTATTCATTGTTTCTTTTAGATATTGTAGGGCTTGTCTAACCTTGTTTAAGTCGACCAGTTATTGCCACTTGTTTTGTCTTTTGTTGGTGCACCATTAACTAGTACAATTAAAAATTGATCTGTTGGCCGTTGTACTTCTAGAGTTTCTATATTATTAAGATTTAATGGCAAATATACTACTTTGCCACAAATGTCTTTTAGTAACTCAGATGGAGGCAATTTGGCTGTTTTCGGTTGAAGGCGTATTATAGCTTGGAATCGGTGTACTGTTTGGATATAATGCTCTCGATCAAGTTAAGTTGTTGGAAAGCTTTTGGAAGTGATAACATGTGTTGGAATTTGGTTATTGTCAAGCGTATTGCAATATGTGCAAACTATTGAGGGGTTATTTATTTTGTATTTATTTTCTCTTGTTAGATATAAAGCTAATTACAAAGGAGTGTGGGAGCCACTCTACTGAGAATGAACATGGGTAAAATACCCTGTTCTATGGAATTTCTACCACTCAGGAGGGTCTACAACCACAAGTGCAGTCCAGCACCAAAATGCTGGCCAATTCTCCTCTGAACCAGAGTACCATCAACAACCCCAGACACGTTTGTTTGGCCTAGTCGAGCCTCATCAGTGTGGTGAAGCTGAGCCTCTCTAAGGCACAGTGAGCAAGGGCTCCATGTCTGGATTACCCTGGATTACTACTTAGGGTGATACCCCAAGTTTTACATTATTACAAAGCAGTGTGAGAGCCCCTCTACTGAGAACGAACATGGCCCAATACCCTGTTCTGTGGAATTTCTTCCACTCAGGAAGCTCTACACAACATCTTAGCTCACTGCACCCATCACAGAGGAGAAATAACCATTTGCATATCAGTCTTTGTCCCACCCACAAGGGCAGTCCAGCCCTGAAATACTAGGCAATTCTCCTCTGAACGAGAGTACAATCAGCAACCCCAGACATGTGTTTCGGCCTAGTCGAGCCTTATCAGTGAGGTGAAGCTGCACCTCTCTAAGGCACAGTGAGCAAGGGCTCCAAGCCTGGATTACACTGGATAACTTAGGTTGAAACCCAAAGTTCCTAACAATGTACACAAATACCCAATAACTAAGCATATGCCAAAACTGTTGGCTTTGCCAAAGCTTGTTAAGCAGGACTTTAATTCAAAGAACATATATATATATATATATATATATATATATATATATATATATATATATATATATATATATATATATATATATATATATATATATATTCACTAAAAAACCTTTGTTAAGGGGACGTTATGGTTAAGTTGCGCTACTAAAAACCTGTGAAATTCACTAAAAGTTTTTTACAAACATGACATAATACAAAAGTCTTATTATAGTTCAAAGTAAAACCGAAAAACCCTTGAAACTCGCCAGTTATGGTACGCTAAGCAACCAAAACTCCCCACAGCACTGTGCACTGCTAACAGTAACACCCAGGACATCAAAGATGACATCACAAAATAAACAGCAGCACTGGTGTTATGAGAAAGCATAAGAAGCAGTGGCGCTACCTTGCACATAACAAACGGACAAAATGTATCGCCGTACATCTACCAACCCATATTACCGTTTATTGCCTTTTTGCTCATTGCCGTTCGCAAATTCCCTTATTTCCTGCCGTGCCAAAAAATAAACCCACCCGTAAACAAGGATAATAATGCGTTAATAACAACCTTCCACAGTGTAAGGAAAAAAAAAATGTGCATACACTCCAAATACTGCATATTTCTCAGTAATGTACATAGACGCCATAATCTTTGCCAGCAATACTCTAAATTAGCAAACCAGTTACATGTGCTACTGGAAAGGACGATTACTTGTTGTAATCAAGGTTACGGTCGCAGTTCGGAGTACAAAACGAAATCCTCTTTCAAGATGGCCGCCATAGAAAGGGAAGGCGGTTATTCCATACATAGCCCCTCTTCCCTTTCCTGGGTAGGCTGCGAAAAGCACAAGTACGTGACGTGACGCCGCACTTGTAAACAAACATACAGCGACGTACAACCTAATAACTAACATTTGGAAATGATGCAGTTGAATGTAAAAGAAAACGTGAACGTTTTACAGTTTGCAAAGTAGGTTTATTTAACAACATAGTGGCAGAGACCATCGGAGTAAGCGCATTTTTAGTACAATCATAACAATACTTCTAAGGGCGGCATTGCAAATGTCGAAGATCACGAACACGTTGTTTTTTTGGCAGACAAAAAATTTGGGATTTCGTTGAAGCAGTCGCTTTGTTTCCACAGTGATTTCCCAAAAGTTGTCATGACCTTCAGCCTACAGCACCATAAATGAAATGACGTTGCTCCGCATAGCGAGTTCAGCGTACGGACAAAGCGGGCTTAAAGTCTCATTCCACATAATTGTTATGGACAGGCAACCGCTCACCAGCAGCTGCATTTGCCGTCCGAATGAGCCATCACTCGGCAAGTGAAACCCATGACACGCACAATACGGCAAGATATACCTAGGCAGGAAAGGTTACAGAAAATACGTGCCAATAACCAACCTGTACCAAAAATTTAAAAAAAGACACCTAAAATGTGCAAAGTACTACACAAAGGTACGTGTTCAAACATGACATTTTAATAAAATGTTGCTAATGTCCATTTGTACCTATAGTGCCAAGCTACAAACGCAGAGAATTTGCATTCGCCAGAAGAGAAAAAAAAATGCCAACTACACAGGAAGAGGATAATTGAGCTATGAAATGAAAAAGGAAGGGAGAATGAAAAAAAATTAGGTCGCGGGATTTCAAAGAAGACTAAAAAAACGTGAAAAGGTTTACACAAAGCTATGTGGAGATAGTTAACGTTTCAAATAAGAAATAGTAATGCTAAAAAAGTATAAGTACAATCATACGCTACAAATGTACAACCTGGGCACTCTCAAATATTACTGCAATATTGCAATGGCGCAGAAAGATAATACGACAATTATATTGGCACAATTATATGTGCGGTTAGAGATCAATAAAGCATGGTTCGCTGCAGAGTGGGCAAAATTAAACTTACACAATACTTACTGCCTCCATTCTGTTTGTGTAAGTTACAAAAATGTTTTCTTTGGAAGATTCTTCGTATTCTGATATTCCATGTCCCTTACAAACTTTTAAAAACATAACGTTATCAATTGCTATTTTATTCGACCCTTTCATTCTGTGAACTGCCAGTAAGTTTCCCTTAAAACAATTGCCCCTTATACATTCACTCAGATGCGCAGGCGTATTGAGCGGTCAACCAAAAAAGCAACTCATGTGGCCTTCACTCAGAAGCCAAATACATTCTTTCTTTGAAGCAACATATTGCAATCCAATTATGAGAACCGCTACTCACATACACATCCCGAAGGGATGTTTCCAGCAAACACTGCAGATGGTTGCCGTAGTTGACAAAACTGAAGACGCCAGTCTGATGGCAATTTCATTCCAAAAACATTTTAACCCACACGCAGAAATTGGTTGTGGAATAGTAAGCAGGAACTTCCATTTAAACGTATCACTTTGGTGAGAAAAAAGCTCCACTTTTTCATTTTGCACTGCCACATCCCATTCTGCCCCCCTCAAAGGTCACCTTCTGAAATACTGTTACTTGAGTGTGTCAAGTCTAATGCAGTGTTGGTTTTGATGTCTTACTAGCAATATCCGCGTACACTAAAACATGAATACAACATAGGGGGGGGCACCAAAAAAAAGCTCCCTTACTTTACGCTGTTCTACAACCTATCAGGGAATGAGTCACATGTTCATGTGCACAAACTTTTCCCCCCATTCATTCTAAGGGTAAAAGAGATGTTTTGAGAACCCCTGCCCATTATAACTTGCGCCCCGTACCCCAAACATCATCGAACTTTCCAAAGAAAGTCACAGTGAGCGATACAATTTTGTTTGCAAACTTTGGTGACGATTCATCCAAGTATAGCGCAGGTATAAGGCAGTCAAAAAGTGTTCTTCTTATGGAAACATCAACTCCACCATAACAACATAGAGACTAACGTGCCTGTCTAATATACTGTAGTGGTTATTGGCTGGACCTACAGATTTGGATATATGTCCGCATACATTTGAATGTATACGTGTACATTGGCTTATAACTCCACCGCTCATAAGGTCGTTTCTGGGTGTATGGCCTTCGGCCATGCACCCAAGACAGTACACCCTCCCCAGAACCATCTGACATGCTAACATATACTACAGGTGTATGCATTGCTCTAATATGATGCAGTGGATGTGGGCAGGGCCTAGGGTTTTAGGAGTATGTTGTATGGGCTACAGCCTGCAGCCATGCAACCAAAACTGTACATCCTGCCCACAACCACCTCAGTGATGTGCAGTAGTACGGGTGTATTAATAGGTGTAGTTTGCTTCACTTGTTCTGGCCAGAGACTGCACTCCTAGCTATGTGTCCATAGATATTGCAATGTGTGGGTGCGCACTGGATTACACCTCCAGCGCTTATAACTTTGTTCTTGGGTGCTGTACACACTCCCCACAACCATGTAATCGTTAGTCAATACTACAGTTGTATTCATGGTTGTGACATGCTGTGGTGGTTGTGGCCAGGGCCTACAGTCTTGAAAGTACGGCCTGCGGCCATGCATCCAAGACTGTAGGCCCTGGCCACAACCACCGCAGCATGTCATAACCATGGTGGCATACTAATCAATAACAGACCCATAGGAAAATGTAATGTAGTAACGTCATGTGCTCAATTTGCACGGACTATGATACTACCCTTATCGCACCCATCATTTTCTGCATGTACAAATATCCTGAACAAGGCAGCAATGGAGAATACATCATTAACAGTTGCCACCCAAACAAGTACAGTATTTCAGTCATCTCTTACGCTCTGAACCTCTCCAAGCACTGTAGGTGTTCAGAAGACTTTCCCAAACACCATTTTGCACGGCAAATACATCATTACCACCTGCCGCCCAAACAAATACAGTATTTAAGCCATCTCTTACTCTGTGATCCTCCCCACGCACTGTAGGAGAGCAAAACAGTTTCCAAAACAGCATTTCGCCTCTGGTAGCGACCGCGCTGTCTTCGGATCCAAGACTGAACAGATTGGTACCAACTTTACAAAAGCACGCTTTTGGGACCAAGCCCTGGCCCCTGCCGCAAATTTGATGACAATCCGTCCAGCGGTCTGGGCTGTAGGCGTGCGCACAGTTTTTCCCCCATGCAGTCTATGGGAAAAATGATGTTTTGGACCCCCCTATAACTTTTGCCCCCCTGGACCAAACATCACCAAAGAAAATGCAGAGTGGCCCATATATTTTTTTTGCAAAGTTTGGTGAGCATTCGTCCAGGGGGAGCAGAGTTATAGGCCGCTCAAAAAGTGCTCTTCCTATGGAAACAGCAACTTAACCATAACTACACAGCCACTACTGTGGCTGTGTAATATATATATATAATGAAAAAATGTTGTTAAAGCGACGTTATGGTTACAAGTAAAACCGAAAAACCCCAGAAATTCGCCAGTTATGGTAAGCTAAGCAACCATAACTCATAACCATAACCATATCACCACCGTGCACTGCTAAGACTAACACCCAGGACATCAAAGATGACATCACTGATGACATCACATATCTGGGCCACTTCTTTTTGTTCACTGACATATATAGGCCAGGTGGTTTTGTTCACTGACAGTCAGAATATTAAACTTGAAAAGGTGCTATATATCTAGACGTTAACCTTGTCATATGTTCTTTAAGGACTTTCCTTAGGGTTTGGTATCAGCTCATGGTGCACATACATGGGGAAATGAGCAGGCCTCAAACACACAATACATTTTTATACATGAAGATAAACTTTAATGTTATTAACATGTTCTGATGATGCTGCTTCTTTCTTCATTACTTTAATTTCCCTTTATGTGCCTCTGATTTGTATGCATTGTAGTTCTTCATATGTATTGTTTGTACCAGCACAAGTTTTGTAAGTCTTGAATTGTTAGCTAGTTATTACATGTTTAACATTACTCAAAATTCTGATAAGGTAGCATTAATTATTGTACTATATAAAATTACAAGGTTATAAATAGTGTACTTCTATGGTGCATGCTGCAGTCATTGCCTATCTTTATATATGATTAGGTTTCTGTATTAACAACGACACTCCAAAACAATGATTTTAGATGAGTACATTGTTTAATAGATTAATTAGTTCATGATAGGTCTCCCGATCAACCCTGACATCTTGTTACCAACAATATAAACACAACTCCTTGTAGGGACTTTTCATCAAAATGTATTTCACATGTGATGTCATCAGTGATGTCATCAATGACATTTGTTATCTCATCTTTGATGTCCTGGGTGTTAGTCTTAGCAGTGCACGGTGGTGTTGCGAGTTATGGTTGCTTAGCTTACCATAACTGGCAAATTTCTGGGGTTTTTCGGTTTTACTTGTAACCATAACGTCCCTTTAACTAACTTTTTTCATTGAATTTCATAGGTTTTTATTAGTGCAATTTAACCATAACGTTGCTTTAACAAAGTTTTTACATTGAATTTCATAGGTTTTTATTGGTGCAACTCAACCATAACGTCCCTTTAACAAAGTTTTTGCATTGAATTTCGTAGGTTGCTATCAGTGCAACTTAACGATAACGTCCCTTTAACAAGTGTTTTCACTGAATTTCATGGGTTTTTACCAGTGCTTGCTATTTTCCTACAACTTACTAATATCATACTTACCCCAATATAGCAACACGTCTGTCCAATTTACAATGTTTCACCTTCAAACTCTGCCATTTCCCACCTTCTAGTATAATTTGTAACTCTTCTATACACTTTTTGCAACTTTCTCCACTGTTTTTGCATCTTTCGACGTCCGCAAACGTCTGACTTCATGGTGGACATTCTGGACAGTGCCACATGACCATACGCTAGTGCGCGGCATTATGATATGTCCAAGAACGCGTCTGCACTTCACAATCAGATCTGTGCTTCGCGGACAGTTCGGAACTGCATTTTCTACTGATCTAGGAACTTTCAACTTCAAAATGTCCATTGCACAGCTCCTACAGCTATTCTTACTCATTATCCATTAAAAATCTAGTACACCCGAGGAAGCCCCGTAGAAGTCCCGCCTTGCCCGGAGACTCTCCTATGCTGCTGTTGGACTTCGCTGTTAAACGTGAATTTCTTCGTTGAAAAACAACTCCATCTACCATGAGGTGAAGCATAAGTGGATACAGTTTATTCACTTTGCTCTCAAGTGATACATACGCCTAAAACCTTTCTACTATTTTTGTTTTGCACAGCCTTTACTTCTGCTGGGAGGCGGCCTATAAGTTCAGAAACGCGCACGCACCGCGCACGCTCACTCGAGGAAGCCCCGTAGAAGTCCTGCTTTGCCGCTTCGCCGCGCTCGTCGCGGCGGGTGACGTTTTTGACTCTTTTTCCTTTATATTTGGCTTTAATTTTAATTTTCTCTATATTTAGCACTTTCACTTTTTCTTTGTACTCTATTTTTTCATTTTTTCTTTTTTGGGTTTTTGGTGAAAATGAAACGAGGTATCTCCACTCTAAAAACAGGGATGCCTCACATCTCAGCTTCTCACTTTTCAAATGGTGAAAAATCACCTGCTGCCAAAAGAAAACCTCGTTTGAGTTCCACACCTCGAGTAGGCAATTCAAATTCAAAAGTGAACACAAGAGCTGTTAACCGTCTAGGTATGGACATTCGTCCCTCTGCAGTGACCAAAGCACGGTACACTCCGTGGAAAATGGAATTGGAAACAACAAATTAACAGTATGTGGTCAGGATGACCAAAGTGCCCTTGTTCCACAAAAGGACTCACAAAATGGATATGCAGTCAAGAATATCACGGTGGAAGACAAAAATGAAGATATGGTAAAATCTGGCCCTGGCGGCCCAGCAACTGTCACTTTTGCAAATGAAAATGTCTCTCTGTCTGACAGTATTTTGTTACAAAATGTATTAACTGGCGTTGTTGTTCCCCCAATCATAACGCCAGACAAGCATGCTATCTCCATTAGCAATTCCTCACATTCAAAAATTTCAAACTCCGGTGACATGCCAGTAATAGATCTTGACATAAATGATACTCCTATCTCTACTCATATACTTCCTGAAAATGTGTCTAAATCTCCCATTTTATTTACTAACATCAGCGCTGCGGATTCCGTAGCTAATTTGTCATTTACTGCCCCTACTCCGCGCAAAACAAATGCTCACGGTAATGCTGAATTGGGACTGGTGGAATCGCATAGTGTTCAAACTGGAATAGTCCTGACCTCGATGAATACCGCCATTTTGGCCGTAGCCAAACTTTTTGAGGTCTTAGCCACGAAGGCTGATTTACATTTCAATCAATTAAATCAAGTATTGGCAGAGCATCTTACGCTTGCCAATAAATTAGAAAGTTTGAGATTACCTCACAGTCCCCCAAAAATTAGGAGGTCCATAGCTTCTCAGACCTCCTCTCTGTCGATAACCTCCTCAAAAGAATATCAGTCTATTCCATGCTTTCCTAATCCCATTACAGATCCCATGAGTGTTGTACATAACTCTCCCCTAGATCAGCAAATAAAACCAATGAAACCAACGTATCCATTATTTGATGGCAAATAGAATTCTTCTGACATCGCTAAATGGGATTTTAAAAAGGCAGCTCCTGGCAAAAAATCCCAAAATATCAAATCTGTCGTCAAACGTGGCAGTCAAATCAAAGCATTTGTTAAAAATATCTCTGTATCTGCCGCCACTACTATTGCTGCGGCTAAAGTAGTTGCAAAAAAATACTCGTTGCAGTCACTGAACGGGAAAGAGAGGGTTCCGTCAGTGTCAGTGGAGCACAGCCCTCTAAATAACCTAATACGAGTGGTGACAGATATGTCCAAAAATACACGCATTAATCAGACAACTGATGATTTTGCACATAAAGTAGATTTTGCGAAGGGCCCTGCAGATAAAGACACACGACTCAAAGAATTAAGGAAAGCAATTGATGATTACATGATATCTAAATCTGCCACCAAAAAATGGATCTTTCCCCTATCCAATTCTCTGCTCACAAAAGAATCTTTTGTTTTGTCGTTGCAGTATGTACAAAGATCCACACAACAATTGGCTAACGCTGTGTCTGCTCAAGCTGCTCCACAGACTGTTTCTGCCCAGCCCTTACAAACAGTGCTTCCAAGCGTTGTTAAGGCTTTTCCATCTCAAATTAGTCCCCAGATGTCTGTACAGTCCACGGCTACTGGATCTGTGGCTGAGACTATTTCTACTAGAGACATAGAAAGACTGATTCAGTTGTCCTTGAATAAGTTCTTTGAGAACTCTGCCCGTGTAAAACCCAATGTAGCTAGCGCACCTCTGCAAATGGCTAAAGCTCTCCCACTGCCACTAAAACATAAACGTTTGACTAGAGGCAATAAACGACCAGCGATTCATGCTTTAACTCTTACTTGCATGCCTGCTCCAGACAAACAATATAATCTCAATCGTGCTTCTATTCTTGCAATTTTTAGTGAAATTCCTGAATTAGATGATATCGGATCTATTGATATCGAGCTTGTGGAATTTTTCAATAAATCAAATTGTTCATCTGTAAATCTCTGGATAAACTCAAGAATTGTGGTAAACTCTATTTGGGCTGTTAAACATCAACTTTCTAATTTGGGTTTCACGCTTCATATCATGTCAGAGACATCAGATTCGTTATCAAATTGTCCACAGGTTTCTCCTCTCATTCAATCATCAAACAAAACACAAGTTGTAACTTCACACACTTGCTTGTGCGATCCCAAAAGTAGCCAATTTTAGCTTGCCAAGCTTGTAATTTGCTCTTGGTCCTTCATTAGTTGGAATTCACGAGGACATGGTCATTTGCTAAACAATAACAATTCACAGCTATTGGGTCGTGATGTTATTATGTTGCAAGAATCTTGGTTCACGAGTGTCCCATCTTGGAACAACTATGATGTGCTTTTGAAACCAGCTGAGAAAGGTTGCCGGGGGCGTCCCACATCAGGTCTGTTGACTGCTGTGAAACAATCTTCTTTGTTAAAAATGTAACCATGGTTCTCCCCTAGCCCTTTTTTACAAATGTCAAAAATCATGGGTAAAATTTTTTCTTGCGCGGCGAAAATTGTTTATTGGAATCCCCTGGGAATCTATGATAATTGTTTTCTTAAATCTGTTACTAAGGCCTTGGACATAGTCATGCTCGAGGGCCTTACTGATTTTATCTTATTAGCTGGCGATCTAAATTTGCATTGTTTGAGTCCCCCAGGTAATGCTGAAAAAATGTGCATGCAGAAGTGGGCGAGTCTTGTTCATTCTCGAAATCTGTTTATGCTAAATGGAGCGTTTCCTCAGGATATACCACCCAGAGCTACCTGGCACTTTGGTCGGAGTCAAGGTATCATTGATTTTATGTATGTAAATGCAAGTTTGCTAAACAATATTTCAGCATTTGAAATAATTGATACAGAAGCTAGTGACCATAATATCCTAAATATGACATGGTCCTTAAACTCTCATACACCCAATTTGGAACCTATTCACACTATGGGTCCCATTAAAGTTAATCCTGCGAGGAACAGACTGATATGGTCGGAAACATCACTTACAGCCTTTAGGGACTGCTATCACGCAAAATTGAACAGTCAAAAAGGGTTTTTTTTACCGGGTGATGTCGTTTATCATGACCTAATGCAATTGTTCCAAGCAAGCTCTTCTCTGCATAAACAGAAACAGACACCTCATTTACATCTACCTGATCAGGAAATTAGAGCCAAAAAAGCCGCCATGAGGGCAGATAGGAGAGCTGCCCTCAAATTACCACTAGATATGCGCTCACCCCTCTTGTCCCAAATTAGAACAAAGTACAGAAATTGGGTGAGGGGTATGAGGGCTAAACTTTATCAATCTGATGGTAATTCTATGTTAAAGGCTTTAGCTGTGAAGAATTCAGCTCAATCTTGGAATATTATTAATCATGTTACAGCGGGACATCAGGTGGCTGTCCAAGTAAATGACGTGACGGAGCCTATGTGGATTCCGCATTATTTTACCTTATTTGCTGATCCCCGTCAAATGTAGATTTAGCAATTTCAGTGGCCTTACCACCATTGCATTTGGCCTTTGATAGAGATGACATATTGTACTTCATAAAACAGGCAAGCAATTCTAGAGCCCCTGGTCCGGATGGCTTGGCCAATATACATCTCAAACAATTTCCAGACATTTGGGCAGACATTTTGTGCCTCCTGTTTGAATCTATCAATGTTTCACAGACGATCCCAATGTCGTGGAAGCAGTCAATCGTCATCCCTATTTACAAGAAGGGGGATCGAGCCAACCCTGCCAGCTATCGCCCCATCTCCCTTCTTGATGTGCCTGGTAAGATTTACTCATGTATAATTCTCAGAGAATTGAAAAAGTGGTCGAAGGAATGCTCAAAAATGGATCCTTTACAATCAGGCTTTGTCGCTGGTCTTGGCACCTTACCTAACATGATCTCACTGAACATGCTCAAGTCACAATATGCAGCACGAAAACAATCCTTATATTTTGCTTTTATTGATTTTCGTTCTGCTTTTGATTCTATCAATCAGAATTTGTTATTCCATAAGTTACATTCCCTTGGTTGTCCGTCCTCTTTGTTATCCTTAATTATTCAATTACATTCAGAAACTTCTATGCGCGTCAGACTTTCCATAGAAGGTTTATTATCTGCATCTTTTGCCACATTTTTAGGACTCAAACAGGGGTGTATTTTGGCTTAATTTCTATTCAATTTGTTCATTCTTGACATAGGCTTCGCTTTTCATCGTATTTCATCGGATGCGCCTGAATTGGGTGGCCAGCGTATACCATGGCTACTTTACGCTGATGACCTGGTCTTGGTATCTCAGACGCCTAAGGGCCTCCAGAATATGTTATCTGCGCTTTCTGACTATGCCCTGAAGAACCAATTGATAATACATTTGGAAAAATCACAAATCATGATATGTAGACCTAAGGGGAGATGTAAGAACCAAAATGTAGTTTGGAATCTCCAACTTGAATCATTGCAAATAGTTTCTGAATATAAATATTTGGGCCTGTTTATCCAAAATACTATTGGAGATCCTAAATATTTGATAATTCTGCAGTCCAAACTTCTATCCTTGTTGTCACAAGCCAAAATACTTGTCTACAGATATGGCAAATTCACTTTAAAGCATTTATTTATGTTCTATGAACAAAAAGTGATTGCTAGTCTTCTATATGGCATTGAATCAAAACTTAACGTAAATGATCAATTGTGGGACAAACTTGAAGCTGCTTTTTGGAAAAAGGTGCTACACTTACCCAACTGTGTGCCTTTGCCCATACTGCGTTTTGAATTGGGTATCAACTCTCTAGCGAGTAGAGTCAAATGGAGAATGTGCGCCTTTTTCCGAAAATGCTTAATGGGTGTGACAAATAATAATATTTTGAGCACAGTTGCCCGTTATTTGACCTCCTCCGCCCTAAATTTCCCCGCAAAATGGCGAACTTTTGTTCTAAAAACTCTTGTGGAGGCAAATATTTCCCTACAGTTCTTAATTGATAGCCCAACTAGTGCTAAGAAATTCTTTTATCAATGGGCCTGTATTCAGAACTATGAGCTCTGCATTAATTACAGAGACTTTGATACCAGAATTTTTGGTAATAAGCGAATGGGTCAAGTGGCAAATTACCTCATGATTTGCCCCTCAGCAAAAATTAGAAATCAATATTTACGTATAAGGTTGAACCTATGGCCTACGAGAGAGCAGTTAGTGAGGCGTCAAATTGTTTCCGCTGACTTAAATTTTTGCCGATTTTGTGAGATACTTTCTGTAAGAGAAACATTGCAACATGTGGTAGTGTCGTGCCCCAAATTGAAAGATATCAGAAACAAATACTTTTCATACTTGTTAGACCTGCATATGGAAAGGAATGAAATTGAGACTTGGAGCATTTTATTTAATAGTCCCAGGTTTGCGGTGATAAAAGCCCTGGTACAATTTTTGGAAAATATTTTACCGACTAAAATTATTTCATAGTCAAGTAGAACTGAGTCAATTTACAAAAATGTGCTGTTATTAAATGACAATATGAGTTTAGAATTAAGATGTTTTTATCTGTTCATATCTGTTTTATATCTTTTTGGCTGAGTTTCTGATTTTTAGTGACTTTATTTTCTTTTATATTGCTCCTTTATGTCTCAACAAGTTCCTATGTGAAATTGTAAGTGAATTTGTGTTAAAAATTTGTAACTGAAATGGATTTTTTCAATCTTACGTTTACAGTTATATAATTTTGAAAAGTTGATTGATTTCAGCTGTATCAAAATAAAAAATAAAAATCTAGTACACAGTGCAAACTTGGAAGAATGTTAGCAAAATTGCTATTTATCTTAAAAATGGCATAACCTATTGCCATCCCTCCGCCCCAAGAGCCACAACCAGCTGGAGGACCTTCACAACAAAAAAATGCATTACTTCCAAAGACAACGAAGAGGACCAAGAAGATGAGGTAGAGGAAGTGCCTACCTCTGGCACCCAGAGAATCATGGGTGTGGCAGTTCTTTGCCACTGTTGGGAATGTACCAAAGTCTAAAGCTGCCAAAGTGAAATGCACTGAGTACTTAGTTGCAGACTCCCTGGGCAGTACTCCTATGGGACCACCTCCATGTGCTGCCACACCAAATCCAATGACCGCAATGCTCTCAGAAAGGTTGTTCCTTTCTTAGCAAGTAGGAGGCTATCTTCCTCCACCTCATCTTCCTCAACCAATACTGTAACCAGACAGCCTACTTCTGTGGGACACAAAATACCGCCAGCTACCTTGCAAGCAATAAAAGAGGCTGTTGATCCATATTTTTTTAAGACAATAGTCCTCTGTATATACTACACCACATCATTCTGCAGAGGGAAGCAATTTTGAAGTGCTTTTGAAGTGGTAATCAAGGAGCAAGAGAAACACTGCCCCCTACCTTAGAAGAAACACATGCGTAACATCTTCCCCTGCCCACCTGCCCCTCCATATTAGTGCTTGGTGCCTCTTCCCTCTTTTCCCTACCCACCTTTCGTTCTAAGCTCTCCTGGCAAAAAAATAAATACATCAAAAAACAACAAAAGAAATGTTCCTTTAGGAGCCACCTTTCACAGTTATAAAATAGAACAAAAAAAAATAAATAACTTAAACTCCATCAACTTTACATTTCTCAGTAAAGTACATAGACTCAATAAGATTTTCCAACATTTCCATTAGCATGTTGTGTTATGCTAATGGAATATTATGATGTTCATCCCCCGTTCCAGGGACTGGTACAGTGGATACGAGCCTGGCAGCCCAAGTTATCAGCCCAAGCGAAGCGAGGGTGGATAACAATGTCTCTGGACTGGACCATTATCCCCCCATTCCAGCCCCTGCAATTGAGGATGAAGGCCATTAGCCGATTTCTACCAAACACACAAAACACACAAACACACAAAAGCATACTTTCTGGCCCAAGTCCCCGCTCCTGCAGCAATTTTGGTGAAAATCCATCCAGCCGTTCGGGCTGTAGCCGTGCGCAAAGTTTTTCCCCATTCAGTCTATGGAAAAATAAAAAAAGGTTGGACCCACCGTATAACTCCCCCTCACCCCCCTGGCACGAAACCTCACCCAAACTGGCGGAAAAAATTCTGAGCCAGCCATAAACTTTTTTTGCAAAGTTTGGTGAGGATACATCCAGGGGGAGTGAAGTTATAAACCACCGAAAAAGTGCTCTTCCTACACGGCCGCTTTCGCAGGACATGTAATATATATCTCAAGGGTTTTAAGGCAAACTAGGTTGAGACATTGTTATTACACCAGTAGGCCATTTACAACTGCAAGTACGCAAGTACTCTCAGCAATCTGCTTAAAAATAACACTGGCAGGCCAACCATTGATGTTACTGCTTGATAGAACTAGCTTAAAAATATCTCAGAAGGATGTGTTTAATGTGGTTTTGGGCAAGCAGTCGTTGGGAATACTATTGTGATTAGCATGCCCAGAGCCTGTCAATGGATGCGTAAATAACCAAACAACTCCCACCAGCTGAGTGTGCCTCCTCACTGGTCATCTTGTTCCTAGTTGTAGCCTAATGACATAATCTGTGCAATTAAGTTGTGCTTTAGTGCCACCTAATAGCCACAACTAATATTGAAGAATTGGAAGTGTGCAACAGGCACTTGCATTAATCCAATCAGAGGCTGATTCTTCACTGGTGCATGTAGTTGCTCAATTTCTCACCCAAGCTTGGAGCAGAAGAGATTACACTCAGAAATACTGAAGTGCATGCACATCATACTCTTATTACGATTTTTTTGAAATTAGGATATTTTCAATTGAACATTTGAACTTTGTTCCTTGGAGCGTAATTTCACAAATGTATTCTTTTATATCACTATATCATTTACAATCTTGTATTCCAATTACTTGGAAAATGTGCACACTGTTGAGAAAATGTATGCTGGGTATATCTAACAGAAATAGTCTAGCCATCCTAGCGAACCACTTATTGACCTCAAATCAGCTATTTCCATCCAAATGGCGAAATTATGTATTAAATGCACTTGCCAATGCAGAAATCTCAATTGAATTATTGCTCACAAATGCGTCTAGAGCTAAGAGCAAATTATATCAGTTCGATTGGACACTCACTCAAGATCAATGCATGAAGCTGAAAGATTTTGATAGGACTGTCTTTGGTCATAAGAGATTTCGCTTGATGGCTGATTATCTTGTGAAATGCCCGTCTGCTGTCCTCAGACAGAAAATTCTAAGATTTCGATTGAACCTATGGCCGGTAAATGAGATTTTGTTTAGAAGAGGGTTAGTGGAAAAAGATCTAATCTATTGTCGATTCTGTAAGAATTTATCTTATATAGAAACTCTTTGTCATATTGTCACAGAATGTGAGGCTTTTGTGGAAAACCGAATTAAATTGGCCAAATGCATGCAACATAAGTTTAATACAAGATCTGCAAATGAAATCTGGGCCGAAATTTTCAGCACTAAACAGATTTCGGTTAGAATTGCAACCATTAACATACTTGATGCTGCATTTCCATTTGATCAAAAGAAATAACACAATGGTCATGTAATAAGGAAAAACGTAACTGTGCTGAGAACATTTGACGTCTTTGGAAGATAATTGTATTATCGCCTAAATTTTATCTATTATGTGCTTTTACTTTTTCTTTTTATTGTGTAACTTGAATGATGTAAATTAACTGATTATATTGTAATAATGATGAATATTTTATATATTTGTAAAGTTGATATTCAACTAAATCAAATAAATTATTAATAATTTGTAAAATTGCAGTTACAAAGGATTTACATAAAAGTATTGTTCGTTTCTCATATGTTTCTAGTAGACTGATTTACTGACCTCCAATATGAGTACATTTCCACGATTTACCCTGCTTATTTAAGCATCAATGCTATCACTTCATAATATTAAAGCACCTTGTCCTGTACGAATGGACCTGGTACATAATGACTATGGCCCTCATTACAAGTTATAATTTATGATGCCTGTGATTCTGCCAATCCCGTACGATTGTTACCAGCTTCTGGCATGGCGGAATCAATTGGCAGATTACAACACCTCAGGCACACGCATCCGGCAGATCTGGAAACGGTTACACCGGCAATGCGATACTATAAGATAAACTGACAAAATGATGGTGCCACCGTCAGAAAACATGCCACTAACACCGAATCGGCCGCCACAGGCACTGGCAATAGCATCATCACAAGAACTGGAAGTTGGCGGGTGGCCATTTTGGAGAACACAATCCATTTTAAATCGGGCATTTCCTGTAGGCATCCACACCAGGAAACATTGCCAGGGTCCCAGAAGTCTGGCTCAGTAACAGCATTGGCAGACCACATAGTGGACAATGCAGGTACCCTCTTTGGCAGGGACAACCACCACACCAGCCCTAGGCACAAGTCAGCCACATGGCTGGAGTTGGCAAATCCAGTCCCTGCAGTGGGGTTTCCTCCCCGAGCATCCAGGAACTGCTGCAAAAGGTGGGATGACTTGTGTCTGATGGTGCAGAGCCTGCTGGCAGCCCACCGCTGTTAATCAGTGGCCAGCGGAAGCAGAACGGTGTCACCCATCTGACTGATGCCCAGGGAGGAGCGATGCAGCTCAATTATGCATCTGGAGGGCATAGAGGGTGTCAGAGGAGCAGAGACCCAAGGGGGTGGCAGTGAGCATAACAAGCCACACCAGAATGCCTTGCACCAGACAAAAGCAGCACACTGAACAGGCCAGGTAAACATGCACAAGGAAAGGGATAGTAGCAGTGACATCACCGTCTAAGTCCCCAGGCACACATAGAAGACACAGGTCGGGACCAATCTAACACATGCAATATCATTGTACACAGGAAAACCATGCCCATGAGCACATGTCATGTGTACGGTGGCATGACTGGACAGTTAGTACTACCCTAATTAACACACAAAAGACAAACTAAAATGGACAGGCCTCATGCATGCATGCATGCACGCAGCAGTGCACAATCCATCCCCCCACATCTTGACCAGGCCAGGGGACATAATCCAAGTGCATCAAAGTAACACAAATGCCTCTAACTGCTATGTATTTTCACAGGCGTATTCACTGACAGCGATGGCGACGGCGCAGGTCCATCCACAGATCATGCAATACCAAGCCAAGCTACCCAATGGCCCAACTGTCCAACAACTGTGGCAATGCCAGCCACAAAGGTCCAGCCAGCAACCCAGGAGGCCCAGCCAGCAACCCAGGATGGCCAACAACATCTGCAGGCCCAGCAACCACTGCAGGCCCAGCAAACACCACAATCCCAGCAACCACTGCAGGCCCAGGAACCACTGGTGGCCCAGAATGCTGCCCGAGAACAGCAGCCTGCTTCACCGGCCCAGGCAGTGCCATGCCCATAGCGGCCATGGAGAACAGCCATCATTCCTCATGCCCTTGTAACATGGCACCACTTCTGATGAAGCTGAGGCAGGAGATGGATGGCAGGACACGGACGACACACCCCAGCGCTCCACCTACCCCTCCCCCACTTTTAGTCCATCCAATCTCCATAGCCCGCCACGTCCACCAATGTCTTCCATCAGGGAGATGGAAAAGCGCATAAGTCAGATGGAGGCCTGTCATGTGGAGATGCTAGACATCCAACGCCAGCAGCTGGCAGAGGCCCAGCTCTTAAGGGGGGCCATACAGACCACCGCTGTGCCCGTGACCTGGGCCGTACCACTGCAGCACTCATTCAACTAGCCTAGAGTCTCTGTGGGGGGAATGAGGGAGTGTCTGCACTGGCGAAGTCAGTGGCAATGTCTGTGCGGGCCAACCAGGATGGCATGGGCACACAAGGGTCAGACCGCACCTCCAGCATGGCCACCCCTGCCAGCTCAATGCAAAGCAGCCCCAGGCGCCGCTCCTCGAGACATTTGGGTGTGCCTGTCTGTGGCAAGGATCCTCATGCCAAGAGGCACAGGGAGCCACTGGATTGGTAGAATAGACAGTTTGTAGTAATGTAGTGTGAGGAGGTGGGGGGGTGGGGAGCGGGTGCTTTTACAGGGGCAGAGGTATGTTTATCCTTATGCAGATATTGTGCAACATTGGACAGGCTAGGGCTATCTGCCCCACCTTCTCCGGCCTGTACATAAGTGCCCTCCCTGACCGGTGTAGGCACCAGAAATGTGCCTCAGGAGTTCAAACATCTGCTCGATAGTTGCTCTTGTTCGCACTTAGGCACAGTTGTATGCCACATCCTCCGTTGACTGTGGATCCCTCATAGGGGTCATGAGCCAGGGCGGCAGTGGATATCCAGAATCACCTGCAAGGGGGGTGGACACAAGATAAGCCATGGCATATATTTGGCCAGACTGTCATTGTAACGGCATGCTGCTAGATGCTCTGATACCCCATGCATCCAGTAGCATGGTAAGTATGTGAGTCATGCACTTTGAGGCACCCTGTGATGGTAATTGTGAGTCATCCCCACAGGGATGTGTTGTACTCCATGGAGTGGATTGATGGGGGTGGGAATGCAATAGCCACCAATAGTCCCAGCATGCATATCCCCATGGTGTGGAATGCTAATTGCCACACCAATGCCCATACCATGTTTGCACATGTCACACGACACCCACGCTGCCATCTGTGCATGCATGCACCTTGCAAGGGAATGCCTTAATTGGTCTTGGTGGGATGGTATACTGCAGGTGTGGGTTTTTGGGAGTGGCAGTGTTGCATCCTAGTACCTGTAGTGTGTTGCCAGTTCGATTCCTCAGAGTCGATGCCTCTACTTGCCACTAAGTGACACAGAAACATTCTGGTGTTACACCCATGCTCTGTGGACTGGCTTTTGGGCATGCACTGGTCATACCATCTGATGTTTGGTGGTAGTGGTTCATGCATTGGAGTCATGCCCCCCACCCCTTGGTCTGTGCACCATGAAGCAATGTGTGTGTACTTGTCCATGTACTCACCCAACATCCAGGTCCTTTGTACGCTGTACTGTGCCATATATGCTGGCAGTGTGCTGTTCTGCAGAACCATGGAGTTGTGGGTTGAGCCTGGGAACCGTGCGCAGCAGCGCGTGATGGTGAGGTCGGCATCACAGGTCATCTATATGTTGAGGGAATGATATTGCTTGCGGTTCCTGTATACCTCCTCTGTGGCAGGGGAGGAAACCAGCTCAACATGTGTGCAGGCCAATGCTCCATGCAGGTTTGGCATGCCTGCAAGCATGTAAAAGCAGCCCTTGGTGGCATTGACCTGTGCCAAGGTGGTTGGGAGGGCGATGTGCTAGCCCACGTGACGTGGACGGGCCTCCAGTAACTGGACCAGCACTCTGAAGAAGGCGGGCTGTGATATGCCATGCAGCTGTCCCCAGATTGCTGGGACCTGCCTGTGGTTAGGAAGTGCAGGACCAGCAGCAGCTTCTGCAGCGATGGGCAGTGATGGTATGGCTGCCGGATGCCGATCCTGCTCACTATGTCAACCTGGATTAGGGTCAGTAGTTCTTGTATTTTCTCCCTGTTTAGCCGGTACAGGGTCTGTATCTGCCTCTCTGTCAAGGCCGAGGGTGTAGCCCTTGTGCGGGATATGACTGCTTGCCTCTGCCTTAATACTTGCAGCACAGCCATCATCCTCATCTTCATCCTCCTCTCCCTGGCCTCCTGCAACCATTGGTGATGCTCCAGCTCATTCAGGTGCGCTGCAGCCTGCAGCTCCTCCATGTCCATTGTAGCACTGAGAGAGGCAGCATGGTTGTGTTGGTGGAGTGTTCTGGGTGTGTGTGTGGTCTTTTCTAGTGTCCCCGGTTGTATTGGGTGCATCTGGTGGGTATTGGTGCACCTGTGGGCTATTTGGGCTCACCTCTGGCCATGTACTTCCTGGTCAGGATGCCAAACTGGTCGGCAAGTTTTTTCCATGGCAGTTATGAAATACATAGAAATGCTAGTAGAACCGGTAATGCCATGGGTGTAATAAGCCGATGGCTCTGTGCTGCTGGTGATTCTGGCATATGTCTTGAGGGTTGCTGGTAATTGCACCTATTGATGCTGGTGTTATCAGCATTCTGTCTCGGAATTATGTACCCTGGTAATAGTTCTGGTAGACAGTGCTACCGGCACTTTATTTCCGGACTGGCTAACGACTGGCTAATGTGTGTTAAGGGCCTATATCCCACATTTGAGGGCTTAGCTGTCATAGGATTTTTGTTTCTTATAGGGTATCAACTGGCATATGATGACAACCTGTGAATTTGAGTCTATATTATGCATATGATTGCTTCTATATATGGTAGATGGGCTATAGCTCGCATAAAAAAGCAACATTTTAGCACCTGTGGCTGCTCTTGATATATTATGGCAGGCCATGGGCACGTTGAGCTCCACATTTTATATGATGACTATATATGGGCTAGATTATCAGACATTACCTAGAAACATGTGGCATTAGTCAGACATTGATGTTGTCTTTGGGATATGATGACAGCATCTATTGTGAGGCTTTATCCAGCATATGATTGGCACGGGTAGTATAGCTCAGTGGCAGCGCACCTGTCTTGGAAGCAAGACGATGCAGGTTTGAATCCTGGGTCCATGCTTAGAAACCTCTTCAGTTAAGTATGTTATAAAGAAAACAATTATGTATATTACAGGGCCTGCGGTAGGGGTCCTGTAGTTATGACTAAGTTGCTCAACCTATAGGAACAGCACTTTTTTGGTGGCTTATAACTTCACCCTTCCACCCCTTGTACCAATCCTCACAAAACTTTGCAAACAAAATATGTGGCCCAGTCAGATCGACCCTGCATAGCTTGGTGACGTTTTGTCAAGTGGGGGCAAAGTTATAAGTGGTCACAAAATGTGTGTGTTTTTTCCCATAGACACAATGGAAAAAAATTTGCTCACGTCTACAGCCCAAACCGCTGGACGGATTTTCACCAAATTTGTGGCAGGATCGGCGACCTGGTTCCAAAAGTGTGCTTTTGTAAATTTAGTGTAAATCCGTCCAGTGGTTTTTTTAAATTAGCAAAAAGTAGGTTAAAAAATATAGTGATGTCTGGGTTTGGTCTGCAGACTCACTTCTCTATTCAGTCCACGGACGGACCTCCGATGGTCCAGAGGGAGGCGTGATGTCCGCGGACATCGGACGTGCCCGCTGATTGCTCAATAAGAAATGTGAGGTGTGTCACATTTTTGGAAATGCCTGCCATGTTGGATTTGCGCACAGGTGCACGGACATCGCGGTGAAAGCATATAAAAAATACAGCATTGTCCTTGTCAAACTAATGAAACAATCTCTGGGGAGGTGAGGGGTGATGAGGATGGGATCGGATAGGGCCTAAAAAAGTCACAAAAGCAGGTGTTTTTCTCCGATATCCGCGAACAGTGTGGTGCCGTCCTGTGATGTCTGCGAACATGTTAGCGCATTACATGGTTGGTGAAAAGCAGTTTTTAGATGGCTCATAACTTTGGCACCACTCACTGAAATTGCAAGAAATTTCGGAATTTCATTCTAGACCCGATTCTGAATGGTTTTGAAAAGTATGGTGCTGTTTTGTCAAGAGGGAACACAATTAGAGGGGGTCACAAACTAATGTCAAGGCTTATAAATGGCGTGCAATTTGACGAATCTGCACAAATGTTTGCAAAAAGATTTTAGATCTAGATATAAATGTTTTTGCAAAGATTGGTGGAATTTTGTCAAGAGGGGGGTCTCAACATTTTTAGATGGCTTATAACTTTGTTGCTGTTTGACGACTGTGGTCAAAGGTTTTCAGAAAGATTAGAGACCCAACGTTGAATGTGCAATGTCAGAATGGATTTTGTCAAGTGGGGGCTAAATTATATAACTATTGTATGCATGTATATTTTGACACTTTTGAAAAAATAAAACATGGGCGTTTTTTTGCAAAGTTGTGTAGGGAGCATTGGCAAGGTCCTGAATGCATGGTTTTGCAAATGTGTCAGTGTTTTCTTTTTTTTGGCAGCATCTGTGTATGTTAGAATTCACCATGGATAGGATGACTATGCTTGGTTTGTGAAGTTACAACTGACATAAAATAGCAGTAGTTGTCCATATGATCCTGCGTTGACATATTAAGGTGGTGCTCCTGCCCTATGAAGGGTCTGCTAGGTGAACGCTTTGCAAATGGCTTCAGTCCTTGCTTATCAAGGGAGAATTCCAATGAATAGGTGGCGTCTAACGTACATTTTCTCTGTTTTAGCATGTTGGTATTGAATTAATCTGAACACAATTTGGGGCCAATTCATAGAATTCAACGCAGAAGCAGTGCATGCACCTAGCGCAGAGGGAGCGTGTGCCACACGTGCACAGGCGCAGTGCAAAACAGCATTTAGGTGCACCGCATATTCATGGATTTCCCAAGCCATTTGCAGCCGTGGCACAGCGAACATCCAGCAGCGCCAGTTACGCCCCCAGGAATGCCCCTTGTGCCAGAAAAAGCCATAGAAATCCCCATTATGGCGCAAAGGGCTGCGCTAACCATGGACCAGCATACAACCCCCCCTACATCGTAATCGCGTGAAAAACTGCGCGTACCCCACTCGTGCCATCCAAAATGTGTGAAATTCTACTCAGGCACCCCCTTGAATATGCTTACCCCGTTTGTGCCATCCAAATCGCGTGAATAAGGCCTACCGTAACACCACGAATACCCATACCCCGCTTGCGCCAGCCAAATCGCGTGAAAAGGGCTGCGTGTGTGGTGACAGGTGTTGGGGGTCTCCCCTGTGGTGTGGGCTACCTGCAGAACATGGTCAAGGTGTTGGGTGGTCCCCTGTGGTGTGGGCTGCCTGCGGGGCATGGTCACAGGTGATGGGTGTCCCCTCGCGTGTGGGTTGCCTGCAGGGCATGGTTACAGGTTATGGGCTGCCTGGGGGCATGGTCACGGGTGATGGGGGGTCCCCTATGGTGTGATCTGCCTTCGAGGCATGGCCATGGGTGTAGGGGGTTCCCCTGTGGTTTGGGCTGCCTGCGGGGCATGGTCACGTGTGTTGGGTGGTCCCCTGTGGTGTGGTCTGCCTGCGGGGCATGGTCACAGTTGATGGGCTGCCTGCGGGGCATGGTCACGGGTGATGGGGGTCCCCTGTGGCGTGGGCTGCCTGCGGGGCATGGCCATGGGTGTAGGGGGGTCCCCTGTGGTGTGGGCTGCCTGCAGGGGTGGACACAGCTGATGGCAGCACGGGAGGGCCTCACCACCGGGTGTGCTATTCTGGGGGTACGCGAGTGCACTTTTCACACGATTTGGTTGTTGAGAGCGGGGTGCGCGATTCCGGGGGTAAGCGAGTACGCTTTTCACACAATTAGGTTGGCGCAAGCTGGTTACGTGTATTCAGGGGTATGCGAGTGCGTTTTGCACGTGATTTGGCTGGCGTGAGCGGGGTACGTGTATTCAGGGGTATGCAAGTGCGTTTTACATGCGATTTGGCTGCCGTGAGTGGGGTACGTGTATTCAGGGGTACGCAAGTGCGTTTCACACGTGATTTGCCTGTGGGGTGGCCTCTCCCGACCTCCCCATGCCCCGCAGGCAGCCCACGTCACAGGGGACCACCCAAAAACTGTGACCATTCCCCACAGGCAGCCCACACCTCAGGGGAACCCCTTATACCATGGCCATGCCCCGCAGGCAGCCCATACCACAGGGGACCCCCAAACCCGTGACCATGCCTGCAGGCAGCCCACACCACAGGGGACCCCCCTACACCCATGGTCATGCCCCACTGGCAGCCCACACCACAGGGGACCCCATCACCTGTGACCATGCCCCACAGGCAGTCCACATCACAGGGGACCCCCATCACACGTGACCATGCCTCGCAGGCAGCCCCCGCCACAGAGGACCCCCTACACCCATTGCCATGCCCCGCAGGTAGCCCACACAACAGGAGACCCCCATCACACGTGACCACACCCCGCAGGGAGCCCATCACCCGTGACAATGCCCCACAGGCAGCCCACACAACAGGGGACCCCCTACACCCATGGCCATGCCCTGCAGGCAGCCCACACCACAAGGGACCCCCATCACCGGTGACCATGCCGCGCAGACAGCCCACACCACAGAGGACCCCCATTACCTGTTACCATGCCTCGCAGTCAGCCCACGCCCAATGGGGACCACCCAACATCTGTGGCCATGCCCCGTAGGCCGCACACACCATAGGGGACCCCCCATCATCCGTGACCATGCCCCGCAGGCAGCCCATCACCTGTGACCATGCCCTGCAGGTAGCCCACACCACAGGCGACCACCCAACACCCATGGCCTTACCCCGCAGGCAGCCCACTCCACAGGGGACCCCTCAGGACCTGTGGCCATGCCGCGCAGGCAGCACACATGGTACCAAACACTGCATGCAGTCCCTGACTCATGTCCCCCCACACCCACCAGTGACGGCAACCTGCAGGCAGGCCCCGACTCATGTCCCCACAACCCCTATCAGTGACGGAAACCTGCAGGCAGGCCCCGACTCATGTCCCCCCACCCCCATCAAACACATTGTACCAACATGTAAACATGTATCAAATGTGCACCCAATGCCCCATGGAATGGGAATGCCAAATGCACACATGCATTCAGCCAAAGACATGACCAACAATGATCCCCAGCAGTGACACATTACATATGCAATGAAGAGTGACACATGCACCAAACCATTGACAGCAGACACCACTTAGATATGTATGAAAGAAAGTGTATTGAAAAAACAAAAAGACACAAAATGAAAATCAAGCATGAAAATGAATTTGAATTGAATGCAAAAGCAAAAGAAATGCTAATCCAAAAGTAATTTGAAATCCAAAATGAAATGAAATCCAAGAAAGTGGTCCATATTCCGTCGTCCATTTCCAAATAAAAAAAAATACAAAACCATTCCCTCATGGTGGAAAAAAAAGAATAAGCAAAAATTCAAACAAAGTCCAACTATATACAAGGATGAAGGGTCCATGATCACAAAAGTAAAAAAACTGCACACACAAACTACACTACAAAATAATATATATACAAGAAGTGGAGCAATGTCCATGTACACCAAAATAATAAATAAAACAAAGGAAACCTAACCCTACAGAACTATATACACAAGGGCGGCGGGCTAGTCCTACGGCTCACCCTTGTTACCAAGAGTTTTGGCCAGGGCATCATCAAACTCCGTGTCTATAGCCTGGAGGCGGGACTGTGCTCTATCCTCGAGGGCTCACAGGGACGCTGCCATGATCTCCACCAACTCCCTGCAAGTCTCCTCGACGAACTCTGCCTGCCTCAAGTCCCACCGCATGGAGTTCTCTGCCCTGACCATGGTGAGCCATGCCCTCTCTGCCCGCCGTCGCTCTGCACCTATTTGCCGGCCCATCAGCTGCCACACGGAAGACACACTTTGTCCAAGGTCCACCTGCCCTTTGGCCGATGCCTGCCCCTGTGATGTAGTTGGCCCTGAGTCCTGACGCCTCCTACGTTGAGCCTGCTGCCTTGATGCCATCTGCCTGTACCACCACGACTGCCTCCGGGACAATGCCACCCTCCGGGACCGCCATGCACATGCCATGCTCCAAGGTGCCTGCACAACCTCCATTGCCAGGGGTCCTGTTGTTGGGGTGACCACCTCTGCTGAACCACCGACTCCCGACTGTGGCAGGGATGGGATCTCCACCAGCTATGTCGCAGTGGCTGGGGCAGGTCCACAGGGGGCCCTGGTGTCATCTGGGCCAGAAGACGGCATGGAGGATGACTGGCGCATAGTGGGTGTAAAGGAGGTGGGGGTCGCAAGAGCGCCCAGCACATGGAGGAAACCCCCGACAAAGAGCTGTCCTAGCCAGTTCAGGATGTTCACATCATCACAAATGACACATGTGCGCATCGCGACACCGACTAGGACGGTCTCAACCCTGTCACGGATTGCAACATCCGCAGGTAGAGAAAGGTCAGTTGATGTGGACTCATCTTCTACCTGCGGACGGGCCTGGACTTAGGCATGCGTGCCGGTGCACAGATATGCAGTCTCAGTTTCAGGGACAGGATTAGGCATAGGCCCCTCCGCAGCGACCTGCTCTGCCTCCTGCCCTTGCCCCTAGACTGCACCACTTGCACCAGTGGCATCACCCCCTCCAGGCCAAATGTGCGGGTCTGATGTGGCTTCCTCCTCCTCCTCAATCACCACCAACCTGGATGCCTCCGCACCGTCTTCCGCATTGTCCTGCCCCTGTGAGGGCTCACCTGCCCTTTCCGTGGCTGTAGTCGCAGACGCGGCACCAGTCCCCTCGCTCCCGGAAGATGTTGCAACATGGGAGGGTGACTGGGCCATGCGTCTCCACCTGGTGGAGGCATCCCCACCACTTTGCTCCACAGCGCCGTCCCCGCCCTCTTCCTCCATCGATGCTGTAGCTAGGGAGACATTGAACACAAGCATCAGGGCACTGAACAAATGTCTGCTAGATACAAAGCAAATGCACACGAGTGGCACAGTCTAACGTCATATCCATCATCCCCCTCCACAACACACGGGTCAGTGCAAGCAACACATATGCACATACAAGCATGGCACGTGCTACAGACATTCACATCCATGTCCAAGGCACTGTGTGAACATCAGAAGAGGGGCTGAACCTCACATGCATCATGGGACATGCACATCACATGCACACACACCACCGGACAGTCAAGCATCAGGCCATGTCTACCTCCCGTCACAGTGCATTCATGGTCAACTGGGCCGCATCAGTCAATCATCATGATGCTCATGTGTTATGCATCCATGGCGTTTTCCAAGGTACACACTCTAGCTACACCTCAACATGCACTACGCAGGACAAGAACACATGGATACTTACCTCTCGACTCCAGGTCGGTCTGCAACTCAGCACCTGGTGGTGAAGCGCTGGGTGTATGCATTCCATGACACTCATCTGGATGTTGCTCAACTGGGCCTGGTGCCCCACATCATCCTCAGCCTGGACGAGGCACTGGGCCTTGTAGAGGGTCCTGGACCTGAAGTCCTCCCAGCGCTTCAGGACGTGCTTGTAGTCACGGGGTTCCACCCCCTCCTCGTTGATGGCACCCACAATGTCCTCCCAGATCCTCCTCTGTCCTTCCTTGTCGATGTGCAATGTTGAGAAGAGGGCATCATAATGTCCCAGGACTTGCTCCAACAGGATGCCAACTTCATTGGCAGTGAATCTGGCAGCCCTTTGCCTCTCTGCCGGGAGGTTGCCACTGGCCCCAGATGATGTTTGGTCCAACACGGCAACCCCCAGGCAGGTGTGGGTGGGCAACTGGGTCCTGGGGCTTTGCTGCGGAGCGATGGGACAGCAGTCAGGAGTCTTTTTTTCAGCAGAGGTGGTCGCAGCAACAGGACCTCTGGCAATGTCTTCTGCGCAGGTACCAAATTGCAGGGCATGTTGGCAGCAGGCACACTGAATTGGCTGGCAGCAGCAGATGGCTCGTAGGAGGAAGCTTAGGGCATTGGGGGGCAGGTAAATGGCCTTGTGGGCAGGAGCGTGGTCTTCCATGTGTTTTCGTGTGGCCAGCTTGATGCAGAGTGACTCTGCACATGCAAAAACAGCACGTTAGGGTGGAATTCAAGGAAAGGCCCTTGGCGCGTGAGAATGTAAGTGATGTGACGCGCGTAGGCGTTGCTTTCAGTACCAGTTAAAGGTCTGTGTAGTATACCATTTTGCTGTACGTGCTTTTTATGGAGAGCGAGCATGTGATACTTTGTCTTCTTGTGGGTTCACACGCGATTACTTCACAACGGTTGCAGTGCGTACTTTGTTTACTGCGGCAGTGCGTACTTCTTGTTTTGGCAGCGGAGTTGCCAACACGCAAACACACATTTTTTTTCTTCATTTTTCCAGGCAGATGGTGAGTCTCGAATCTATTATTCCCACTGTGGTTGCCCCGTGTGTCGCGTACCCCAATTACAAGGTCATAGTAGCCTGCGTGTTCCACGCATTTGCATTTTTTGTGCTTCTGGGTGCCACCGCGTACTGCGGGATGTTAATTCCACACACGTGGGCTACCGAGGGGTCACATGCACGTTTATATTTGGTTTTTGGGGTGCCTGAGCATTGCGTGACTCGTCATTTTTACCCAGAGGTCACAGACAGCTTTGCAGGAGCACTGGGGTACCTATTCCATCTAGTACCCTGCCCCCTTCACCCCAATTGCAAAGGACAATTGTTTTCTGCAACTCCCATTCGCACAAGTACATGAGTGCCATGGTTTGGAGGCCACCAAGTGGTAAGGGAGGCAAAGCTGGGCGACCTCCCAGAGGTGTCCTCAGTAGGGGATGTGGCCGGGATGACCAGGGTGACCAAGGTGGCAGCTATGGGCAACGTGGACATGGTGGCCGTGGTGGGCAACATGGGCAGGGTGGCCCACAAGGGCAGTGTGTCCAGGACCATTCAAGGACAGCTATGCCCCCCTCCCCCATTGGGTCAGGGAGATGCATCTGACACCACTTCAGCTCAGGGCCTGCTAGCCCGGCCCGTATTGGTCATGGAACAGGAATGGGATGACTCACAGGCTGACTTCTGTGTCACAAATTCCGAGCCACATGTGGCGGTGACAGTTGCTGTCACCAGGCCACGTGAATCTGGGGCAGCAATGTCATCTGCTGCCCCAGCAGCCAGGTTGTGGAGGCTGCAGGGACAGCTGCAGCTGATACCACCCCAGCTGTGAGTCACCCAGCCGGGACAGTGTTGGTCCTGGCCCCTCACACAGAGGCAGTTGTGGACTTGGTCCTGGCAACAGCACCCAGCAGCCAATGCCTGAAGTGAGACCTTTGGTCATCATGCCATTGCCTGCTTCCAGTGGCCAGTTCACCTGCGCTTCAGCCCCTACTGACCGGAGCGGTGTAAGCCACTCAGGTTCCGCACCACCTCTCAAGAGGAAGAAGCGCGCTCTTGTGGAAAAGTCTCGGACCCCAGACACGGCTCGGCCCTCCGGCACGTCAAGAAAGCAGAGTTTCAATAATGTGGAACTGGACGCGCTTGTGGGCTACGTGTCGGAACATGGCTGCGACATGCTGGTGATGGCAGGGTGCAAAAATACACCTGCTCAGTGTAGGGCCCACTGGCAGCGCTTCGCTGACCGCATTAGTGCCTTGGGATTTGTGAAGCGCACAGCTGATGATTACTCGAAGCGTTGGAATGACCTCAAACGCCAGCTAAAAACAAGCAGGCTTCTTATTATGCTCTACTCTGGTGACTGGCAGTGGAACACCACCAGAGGACGATGAACTCACAAAACATGAGGCGATCGCTGGAGGGTTCATTGCAGAGGATCAGATCCAAGGCGTGGGCCACCTCCCAGATCTTGAGACTATGTCTGGTGAGTGTCCATGCATGTGTGTCCAGGCATGTGTATGTTGCTTGGGTGATGTGTTGTGAATGACTGCCAGTTCAGGCTATATAGTCATAACTGCCATGTGTGACCCATGCAATGCTTGACTGATACGTGATTGGTGTGATGCAGACTGCATACAGGCCATGTGCTGCACACAGAGGCAATCCTCATCAACACACCTGCACCCTCCTTCCATGTCAATCACTCGCCAGCCTCTCTTGTCTATGTTCTTGCTCAATACCATGTTTGCGGATAGCCTGTGATGATCTTCCACTCAACGCTCACCGTCTGTCGTCACATGACTGACGTCTCTGTGAGTTCACCCTGCAAGCTGATCCTCCTGAGGGCCATCCTTCCTTGCCTCTCTATCCCCCAGCAGCTCACTGTCTCCATGGGACTGGTGATTCCCATGGTGGACTACTGCAACGGTCTGGTCCCAATTTCTGCACTCTTCCCTCCGCAACTCTGCCAGACCTGTAATGTGTGGTACATCCTTTGGCCTTGATGCAGGGTCTGTCACTCGGACTGTGCTGATGCCACAGGCTCACAGTGCCCATGAGTGTTCATTCATGGACCATGTGCATTCCAAGCAAGCCCCTACTGGTCTGGGGCAAGCCCCTCATCTGACTCCATCTCCAGTATTTACTCCTTCTCATGGTATTTCATCATCCCTTTCCTGGTTACTCAGGGTCAGTTGATCGTCATGACCATTTTATTGAGGTTGTCGTCGGTGTCAAGTGGATGCCTCCCTCCCGTACAGCCTCCCTGCCTCTATGCAACTGGTGTTGTGGTTTTTCCAGGTCTGGGGGCACTTCTGATGCTTACTCATGTGCTGTGCTTTTTGTCCTCCTCTCCCCTGCTGTAGTCCCATATTACTGTGAGTATGCAATTGACTCCTGCCCACACTGTCTGTCAACACTCCAGTACACAATAATGGGGGGAAAAGTGTGTCAACACTCTCCCCCGAACCACAGAAGCCAAATGAAGTCGACCCTCCACCCGTGGTTGGCACGGGTGCCTGATATACAACACACAGGACGCCACGTGGCAGCCAGTGGGGGGAAGAGGGTTAGGGAGAGGTTGTGGATGGGGAGGGGAATAAGAACACTGGATAAAGGGTTATGGAATGCCTAGTTTGGATAGGACCGGGGATGTAACAGGGAAAAAACCCTACACTATCTAATACCCTAGAACATATCTTAAACTCTAACCCCAAACTCCAGGCACCAGTAGTACCCCTTCATACAGGCACCTAATGCACCGTCCTAGATTATATCTTGGTACCTCCTGATACAGGCACCCGTTGTCAAACAATTTCAGGGTTCACATTGGTTTCACATATAAGCAAGCAAGAACAATGGAGCATACATGGTAGATTCTCCCAACATGAAGAACATGACACATGGTCCTCTGGGCAAGCATTAGCGACATGTACCAACAGTAAACATGAAATGTCCTAAACATGAAAGATACAACACCTTTGTGCTGCTCTGTGTGAATTCACCATGCCTCTCTAGTTACCAATAATGCCATACTGATACTCTAGTGAAGCCAGAGCTTCTTTGCAGTGCGAGCGTTAAATGCACTGGGAGTCACACTCTGAAAACCATATGGCGAGAACGCTGTGAATTCTAAACTCATTAGTCCTGTCTCACCAACGTAATTTCCAAATTTCCATATGAAACAACAAAAGTACATAAACAGCGCCGGTTTAACAATGAGCGTTCACACCCAACACCCTCATGCACGTATCTGATCGTCCGGGAAGCTCGTAAACCTTCCCGGACACGAGCTGGTGGAGCATGTAGCAGCAGCGTGAGTCCTTCGTCTACCGCTGCTAATTCCAAATGCCGGGCATGGAGACCACGCGTCCTCCGTACTCTGCTTCCCAAGTGAATGGCCTGCTATGAAAGAATGTCTGCAGGTGTGAAATAGTCTTCTTCAGTCCTCTGGCATGGCTTCGTCTGGATCACAAAATAAGTCACACGTGCCGGGCGCCGTTGGCCCTAGATAAGCTGTTACTAATTAGTGTTAGCTGGCCATACGCGCGCACAGCAAGAACTACCAAAAGTCCCAAGGATGCTGGGAAAGGTAGTTCATACTCTGTATCCTGCTTTCCCGAGTCCATGACATATTTTCCACCTCCTCCACCCCATAGCCCTGACACTGACTGCTACAACAGGGGACTCTGAGTGTCCATTTTGACCCATGCACTGCCTCCAAGCCATCCCCCACCCTTGGGTTTGAGGTTCACTATATTCCTACAACCCACTGCAAACTCTTTGCACATGATGACTGCACTTGCCCTTACACTGCCATCATGAAATGACACTTTTTGTCTTTTTATTGACAGTTGAGGACCTAGACATGCACTGCAATGCACCCGCTCACTTCTGAGCCCTGTTTCAACCTTCAACATGCCTATTCACTTGTGTGATGTGAAAGTGAACTACCATTGATATATCGATGTGCCTCCATCACTGTATTTGAAGACACTGGCGTTGTTGCATCGTGTGACACATGTGTGTTTTGTCACAGTGATTTCCATGTACTGTCTGATGACATGCATTTTACATGGATGGCAGACAATAGTGATTCACTCCCATCTGGGCCTGCTTGTCAGTTCTGCCATGGCTATGCTACGTGCCATCTGTGTGCTGGCATCCGTCATGTTTGTCGAAGGTCCATGCCAGTCAAGCCTTCTGTGTGATGCAGGTGCTATGCACCATGCAGCAGATGTGTTGTTTTTCCATTTTAGACTAATCAGTGTCTGCTTTCAGGGTCCTCTTCCACTTCATTGACACTGCGTGCATTGCTGAGTTTCTGTCATGTGTGACATGTCTTTTTAATGTGTTGGATGTCAACATTGTAATGCCGATGTGTGTGGCCTATGCTGTTAACATGTGTGGTCATGTCTTCTTTTTATTTTGTGCAGGTGATGAGGCACTGGAAGCAGTGGAGGAGGAGGAGATGGAACAGGGGAAGTTCCCCAACCAGGTACCAGTAGAGAACGTGGGGTGGTAGCGCACGAGAATCCATTGATGCAACAAACCCCTCCTGTCCACGGGTGTCTCTGAGTACACCTCTGTGGATCTCTATGCCTCTGGTGCTGAATGAGATATTGACTCATATGTCATTCATTGTTGGAATGTCCGCCTGTGTCAGTTACGGATGCAGGGTTATGCTCCACATTATTTGCTCCTGTTCTTGGGGCAGCAGATCAAAGGAGGAATGCAGTCCTGCAGCCACAGGCAGCGCCAGCGCAGCAAGGTCCACTTCTCATTGGGCCCGACAGGTGTGGTGTCCAGCAACGCGGTGGCTGGGCATCACTGGGTAATACTGTGTGGGAGAATTCCATGTATGCCATTGCACAGCAACAGGGGGCATCATGTGAGATGATGGCTCAGGCCTTGGGAAGGGTGGCCACTTCCATTCTCCCCCCCGAAAGGCAGGTGGAGCTCCAGCAGCAGGCAATGCGGTCCACGTGCCGCTCACACAGACAGGACATGTTGGCCGCCAACAGGGACCGACAGGCTTAACTTGGGGCTCTGCGCACAGCCATAACTACAGAGGTACAGGCCCACAGGGATGCCCTTAGGGAAGATAACAGCTCCCTCAGAGCTACTCTGGGTGCACTTGAGATGGCCCAGAGTAGACAGGCAGGACAGCAGATGGTGCAGCTAATACACAACATCTCGGCTGAGCTCCAGGCAACCCGTGAGGTGATCCGTACATCACATGAGGGCTTGCAGGTGGAGGTCCGTGCAACACGTGAGGCCTTGCAGGTGGAACTCTGTGCTACACGCGAGGTGCTGCATGGGGACCTCCGGACCATCATCCAGCAGAACCAAACCTTTCAGACCTGCATGCTGCCATGGAGGAGCATGCCAGGGCTATGCGTGGTCAGCCTCCCGTACCACGGACACCTTCTCATATTGCACCAGAGGGTGA
Source organism: Ambystoma mexicanum (assembly GCF_040938575.1). Classification (NCBI taxonomy): domain Eukaryota; kingdom Metazoa; phylum Chordata; class Amphibia; order Caudata; family Ambystomatidae; genus Ambystoma; species Ambystoma mexicanum. Next base: position 906,424,629 of record NC_090934.1, read on the forward strand.
CAACAGCTACAGCAGTTCTCCCACGATAGGCTAGCTTTGCAGGCCATGCACCCTGCACCGCCTCCCTCCTGGGTGCCCCCCCCCGCATGGTCAACCATGGCCATTTTTTATTTTTATTTTTATATTTATTTTTATTTTTTCACTTTTTTTGTCTATTGTGCATTCATGTAACAGTGTGTTGCTTTGTGTGGCATCCGAAGGCATCCACTGTGTGTTCCAGCTGGGCCCATACAGGCTTGTCTTGTGTTTGTGTTTGAGGCTTGGGGTCCAGGCACAAATGCCACTCCTGCTTCCCCTTTCCATGGGCTTGCAAGGAGGGCACCATTTGACAGTAACTTACACAGAGGCATTGGGTTTCCATCAGTTGTGTGGCCAGTCTGAAGTTCAAACTGTGTATACACCCCTAGTGGGGATTCATGATGGTTTCTCCAGTGCATGGTTGACATGTATATTGGTTTTATTATTGCTCATTGTGCATATTTACATGTTGCATCTTCATGTATTACCTTTCCTGTCTCCATTGTTGATGCACTTCATGCTGTATGCAGTAGCCTGTCACATTTAGCTACCAGCAACACACTGAAGATGGGAGGGGTCCATATGGTGGCTTTGTCACATTGGGACACTTGGGCTATTGTGATTGCCACTGTCTGACGTTGGCACTGTTGGGTCCTGTGTTCATGATTTGTTTTGCTGGTAAGTACATGTTCATGTGTACAGTTTCATCTTGATGTGTGAGAGAGAATTGTCTCTGGCCTGTTTCTATTTGTCACAGTGCACTTTCTGACAGTTGTGTCATGTGTTGTGCATTTATTTGGTTGATTTCACATTGCATGCCATTGTATGGTGTGTCGGGCGGGTGACATGGGGATCAGCAGGGTTAAGTGACATACCAGTATTTGGATGTGCTGTTTTGCAAGGGGGTAGTAGATTATGCACCATGAATGTGTGCCTTTTGGTCACACGGGATTGGGTTTGTTTAAGTAGCCATGGATGCACACAATGCAGCAGTTCCAGGGACACATTCTCAGGGTGATAAGGTTGTGACAGTTGACTGTCCCTTTGTCATCATCAATTGTCACGTGGTATGTGCCAGGCCTGTGTGCACTCCGCAGGAGTGGGATTTTAGGTGAAAAATGTACCCACAACCTGGGTACGAGCTGCCTCGCCACATGCCCTTTCCCCTCCCATGCGCAGCAAGTGTGCATGTGTTTGCCGATGTGGAGGTACCACCATGTCCACCGATACGCCCCGCTTTGTTTCAACGTTGTGCAGGACACATGCTGCCACAATGATCCTGCACACTACTGGGGGTGCATATAGTAGCTGCCCACCAGAGCGGTCAAGGGAGTGGAAACGTGACTTCAGCACTTCGAATGTGCACTCCACTATGGCCCTGGTTGCAATATGGGCTGCGTTGTACCTTACCTGGGGTGGTGCTGTGGGTTCCTTATTGGCGTCATCATGTAGGTGCTCAGAGGGTAGGCACTGTCGCCTGGGGAAGTGATAATGGTGTGATTAGTTGGCTTTCTCTGCTTCTATGTGTGTGACATGCATGCATGTGCACAGGCATTTGTACTCACCAATGAGCCATGTGTCGCCATGCCTCCCAGCTTCCATGACCCTATTTAGGGGTGACATTCTGAATATGAAACTATCATGGGTGGACCCTGGATAGTTTGCATAGACAGAGGCGATGATTCCCTTGGCATTGCATACCACCTGCATGTTGATGGAATGCCAGTGCTTGCGGTTGTGATAGATGTGCTCAGTGGCCCTAGGTGGATGTTATAGACCCACATCAAGAGCGCGGGTTTGCCCTGTTCGATTACATGAATACGTGTTGTTAGCGCGCGTGTGGCGTTGTGAGCATTTCACAGCAGTACTTTCCTCGTAACGCTCACATTTTTGTGTGTTGTTGCCCATTCCGCGTGTTCCACCCCCTTTTTAGGTGTGTGCTCTGGGTGGTGTGCCCCTTCACTGGGCGTCTCGCGCACAGCATTCGGGATGTCGTAATGACGTGTGAGACACGTGCCAATTCGGCACAGGTCTCAGGTAAGCCACGCGCAGTGCCTTCCATGAATCGGGAAACGGCTGCTTGCACGGGTTTCGCATGCGTGCGCTGCGATTTTCACGCTTGCGCCCCCGTTTTCGGCACACATTTATTACATGAATTTGTGTCTTTTTGTTGATCTCACTAATGTTACTTCCAATGATGTCATCATATTGAGACATCATGTGACATCCCTTCTTGGGACCTCTTTGGGCAAAAGGGTTTTTTGATCTCACTTCTGGTGATGTCACTTCTGTTTCAACAAAGAATGTTGGTCATTTGGTATCGCTGAACAATTTCTCTTTTTACAAAGTTGTTTTCGTCTGCCATTTTTGGCTGTGCAATAACCTCATCCTGTCCTTTGTATGCCCCTGAGCTCTGTCTCATATGTTGCTTCTCTTGTTTACGCACCCTCCTTCTACTATTCTTTATAATCAGGCACTGTGTGTTGGGAAGGTGGCTTGGAAAGGGGGGATGCCGGAGGAGCGATTGCTTGCAATTCCTTCATTTTCAGACAGTAGTGTCCAACAACATCATGTGCACAAGCATTATTAGCTGCATTTGAAAACAAAACAATAGGTCACAGTGCTCATTTCTATACTGAGGGTGTCTGTGTGTGTGCACACTCCTCTGTGGATGAGTTAGCGCACTGATGAATTCCAAGCCTTTTCTTTGTCTTTGCCCACCTCCCAGGCTCTCCTCTCAATGCTATCTCCCTGCAACCCTGCCTTCTTCTACCTCCCCAACCCTGGGTCCTCCTTCTGCCATTGAAATGAAAAGGAGGCCCATACTTTTCTGAAATACTGTCAATGCATTTTAGGCCCTGCTCCCCTATTAGGCATTTTCCTAATTGTATTAATATTTAGTCTTTCTATGCATGTTAGGTCTTGCTCTCCTTTTTGAAACTAGGTGATACGTAGCACTGCTCTTTGTACATAGACAGAACAAAGGTTGTAAACATTGTTGTTTGTATAGTACCCAGTGATTTAATCGCTGAAAAAAACATAGAGGGACACTCTATATGTTTTTTAACCCACTAGCCACAACTTTGCCCAAATATTGTTGGACTGGAGTTTGTTAATATAATTGCACCGTTCCTAAAATATGTTGAGAAGGTTGTTTAGTGGGTCAACAAAAAATGAGTACCAATAGGTTTTTTTCCAGCGATTTAACTGTTTGTACAGCTAACCCATTTTCTCCCCTCGCACCTTCATAACTTAGCGGAAGGCATAGGCTCATTTCACACACCCTGCACTCACATACAACACAAACACTATTGCACAACACTTCTGCCATAAGACTGAAGCTGCCTTTAAAGAGAAAAATTTCAATTGTAGCTTCCTACATAATCCTCTTTCTCATTAAACACAATCCACCCTGTGTACTTTATAGTTTACCGCTGCTGCACCTATCCACATGCCATTCAGACATGGCTGACTAGCAGGTTCTTGTCCACCCTCACATAACTGTAATGGCCGAAATGCACACACGAATAATACCACATCCCAATTCTCCCAAATTTGGACTTGGGTCCCTCTGGGAGAATTCAACAAAACAATGCTTTGTGACCATACTTATGATGAAAGGCGCTATAGAAATGACATAAATTAATGAACTAATGAATGAATGAATAGGTTTCTGTTTGCTTGTGTGAATGAAATAGTGAATGGAAGGATGGGTGAGATTCTTTGAGCATTCTTGGATGAGTTGGCAGTTGGTGTGAGAGACAGTGTGTGCTAGGGGTACTCTTCACAGAAGGACCCTGAATAATATTTGAAATGTATTTATCATCATAGGAATGGCAGATACCCACTTATAAATAGAATGTTTGCATTTCTGTTTGGGTCCTGGAAATGTACTTAAAATAGTGTTAACGTTAAAAAAAACATGATATAGGACCTGGACCCATTTTATATTGTATAGAGTTATTCTTTCTGAGCAAATGACAAGATATGTAACAAATAAGAAACATCCACGGGACAAACCAAAAGGGTGTCACCTATAGCTACTTTAGAGCATTGATGATAAATGCATGAAAGGCAGCAATTTATGAAATGTAACGCATATGTATTAACTCCAGCCAACAGCAATTTAGCTTTCTGAAAAGAGAAGTTTGATAGATGCATATGTGTCGACCAGTGATGCTCAGTAATGCGCTACTTGTGATATGTAAAACAAATGGGGTCTAGCAGGATTCCTAAAAAAAGCTTTAAACTGAAGACAGTTAGTTTACTTCCCACGATAGAGGGAACAGGGCAGACTGTGAATCTGTGTCAGAAATAATTGGTGGAAGAGGTTGCAGTTTTTGGAAGGTGGGTCCAAAGAAACGGGAAGTCACATTGCACTACTCTAGTCAAAAGTCATTCAGGTTTATCTGATCAGCAAATTGACATCCGCGTACCTCAAAGATTTGTTATTCAACAGATCTGCTAAAGAGCCAACTACACGTTGATGTGGACGTGCAATAAAATATCACACTATGAGCAATAGCAACATGAAAGACTGTATTTCTGGATATGTTAGCGAGGACAATATGATACTGTGAGGCGCAAAAGTTGTGATGTTTTATTATTTTCTTCATGCCCATTAGGTTGGAGTGAGCATCCCCACCCCCAGCGACTCTTGTTTAACATGTAACTGTACTTATGAAAAGGACCCAGCAACAGGTGCAAAATTTCCTATGTGCGAGCCTGTCATTTGCCAGAAAACCTGTCAGCCGGTGAGATCAATTTAATGAACCTTCCATCACTTCTTTTGTATCTTCTATTAATTTTGGAAATGCTTTGTTTATTTTCACTGTTCTTCAAAACATCAATCATTCAATGAGAAATCATTGTTGCTTAGGTTTGATAAACCTGGTGGAACGTCTTTCGCACAAAGCATGTGCAGCGCAGGGCTTTACCATGCCACGCTTGCTTCTGGAGATCTGCTGAGGGGGTGCGAAAGAGACCAACATCAGAGAGGGTATAAGTGTGGGGGTGTGGGGTGTGGGGAGGAGCTAAAACAAGCGTATAGGAACCAGTGACGGGGCATGGAGAAGGTAATAGAAGGTAATTGGAAGGATGGGCGTAATGTGTTAGAGGGCTGACCGAATCAGGAGGGTAATGAGGACCCCCTACCCACCCCCCTTCAAAGTGACAAATGGAAGGAGCGGAGAGTCAGGGAGAGTAGTGTTCTCCTTGTCACACTAACTGCCATTGTGAAAGGGAGAAGAGAGAATGAGCAGGCGGCACCTAAACTGACGGGGTAAAGAGTACAATATGGACATTTTTATTTTCTTCCTTAATCTTATTAGATAACAATCAATAGACTACTTTCTTATGTAAGCATGTGATCAATTATATGGGTATTTCTTTTTGATGTCAGGATTGGAAAAAATTACTGTTTATTGACACATAGGTGGTGAGCAATTATAATGAAAAAGAAGATCTGAGGTGGTGATTACCTGGAACCGAATATAATCATTTTCTTCTTAAAGCCATGCCAACATTCAGCAGCCTGTTCTAAATACATGGAATCCAGATCTTCGGAACTTAACAAATACTGTGACTGCCAACTGCACAGTGGGATGCAAACAATCCACTTAAATACATAAAGCTCTCCATGAACAAGTGTAAAGTTTGCTGCTGGTACAACAGGACCATGTTTGATGCTAGCTAGAAATTGCAGGTGAAAACTGATAATTTAGGCAATATTAGTGGAGGGAGAAGATACTCCAGCTTAGCTATCAACCTTGGGTGATTTTAGAGGGTCCCGGGGCAATGCACCAATCAACTCCTGCCTGAAAGTGACCTCACTTTCCAGCATTACTGATGTTATAAACTTTCTCTTTGCCGGGGCTCCTGATTCAAAAGGTACAGAGTTCACAGTGCCAAGGGGTCCTGGGATGCTCCATATTGCCAGCTGCAATAATGTCGTTATGGTAACACCCACCTATTTAATCAGACAGCAACGAAATTCAAACTAACAACTATAGTATGCCTGCAAGAAACATGGCTAACCAAATTACCTAACTAATTATCCAACTAATGGATATGCGGAATTGTCTACACGTGCAAAAAAATGGCACAAAGAAACTTCCACTCGAAACCTCAAACAAGTCCATCATCCAAAAGATGATATGAGTAAAACCCTACCCACATGGGACAGCAGCAAGGCAACAGCAACAATAGACTATGTATATTTGTCACCACATCTATTTGATTCCATCACAGAGACAGTAATCAACACATCAACAAGAAGCGACCATAACCAAATTATTATTAACGGCTCTGGACTTGCACAACCAAAAAAGACTGATTTCCGTATACAGGCAGAAGTCACTGGCAATAATCGTAATTTGTGAATAACTGAGAAACAATTAAGAGACCTCACAAACCAAATCCAACTAACATCAACGCCAGATATTGACAAACTCAATTATGATGCCTCCTTCATTCCCTTCTTAAAGCCAAGGAAGAATCATCAAATGAAATCACATAACCACCACTATAACACTTTAATCGCTCAGAAAAAAAAAAGGCGTAAAGATATTTGCAAATTAAAACCAGTAAATGGAACTTCAATCCTTTCACAGAAGAAAAAAATAAAACAAAGGTACATAAATTGGAGGAAGTCATTTCACACAATATTACTACAAAACGATGTGGAAACCATGTTGAAGACCTATAAGAACCACAATCCAAGACATCTGTGGAATCTTCTGAATAACAATGACCGCAATTAACAGCTTCTGGTAACAAACATGACTATGCAAAAGTCGACAGACCACTTTACAAACATCTATAACGATTCTGTTACCCCTTTGCCTCCGATCTCACAGACTGCAAACAACTCTTGGAAAATTGACTACGACAAGGAAGACCTGAACCAGATCTTTGGCAAATTGAACACCTCACGTGCCCCGGGCCCTGATGGCATATCAAATGCAATCTTAAAACAAAATACAGACCTGTGGATCCTCTTCATGATACAACTTATAGAAACCATCAACAAACAAAATACAATCCCACCGTCGTGGAGAACAGATATAATTGTCCCTATATACAAACAAGGACCAAGAGATAATCCTCAGAATTTTCGGCCGATTGCATTATTAAATCCACTAGGCAATATTTTCGCCGCACTACCACGAACACAAACCGAGTCAGTTGCAGTGAGTCAGACGGGATTTACTCCGAATGTAGGAACAAATGTGAATCTGTTAATAATGAATTTGATCAACAATGAAGCAATAGAAAAGAAAACACAGATATATGCTGCTTTCCTAGACCTACATATGGCATTCGACTCTATCTCAAGAACACGATTATGAGGAAAACTATCAGCCTGGAATTGTCCAAGAGAGATCCTAGAGCCAATAAAATTATTATATTCTAACACCGCAATCGCTGTAAGACTCACAAAGAATGATACAACAACTCCTTTGATAGCGTCAATGAAAGGATTAAAGCAGGGCTGCCCTCTTGCAGCCACCTTATATAACCTATATACAGCAGACTGCGAAGATCATCTAAAAGACACGGCTCTGAATCCGCCAAGACTGAATTCTGTTCCAATTCCAGCACTATTCTATGCAGACGACATCATTCTGCTAGATAAAACCATTTCAGGATTACAGCAGAGTTTACACCTTATAGGAACCTACATGAAGACTAACGAACTAAAGATCAACACCACAAAGTCCAAAGTCATGGCCTTAGTAAAACTCCCATTTAAGAAACAACCAGTACTAAAACTTTCTATTGATAACATCTCTCTACAAGAAGTCTCAACCTTCAAATACCTTGGGATCATGCTAAACCAGTCCAAAACAGAAAAACAATGGTTTGATACTGTGGAAACGAAAACCCAATCACTAGCCAGACAGTGATGCCATTTACACCGAAAATATGGTACATTTTCATTCAAACCAATTATAACATTCTATAGGCAGTAAGTAACCCCGGTAATCACATACGGTAGTGATGCAATGATCCACACACTACCCAAAAATTGGACGAAATTTGAAGCAATTTTCTGGAGGAAGATCTTAAGATTAACAGATTCATACCCAATGCCGAGAATTCGGTATGAAGTCGCGACACAATCACTATACTCTATAGTGATATGGAAGCAACTAGATTTCCTAAGGAAACTGCTGATAAAGGACAAAATACCGGCCTTAGAAATTCTGGAAAATAACCCAAATGCTTCCTATAATACATGCCTACGGAAATGGAAAGAACAATTATTTCAACAATAAAAAGATGAAGACATATCACTTGAAACTCTCATGAACAGACCTCAATATGCAAAGCGTAAACTGGCAAGCAACGATTGGATTACAACCTGCCAATTGAAAACCTTATATTCAAGAAATCTGCAAAGCCACCTCGATGTTCGAGCGTTAAACGAAACTCCAAAATACATGGAATTATTTCTTGCCGAGAAGATCCTCACAGTGTATATCGCAATCCGTCTGAACAATCTGCCGACAAGAGATAAGCTTGCAGTGGTTGGACAAATCCCGAAAACCGACGGACATTGTCGCTTTTGTAAAGATAAAGAAGAACTGGAAACAATCCATCACTTAGTAATGATCTGTCCTGAATTGATGCACGGGAGAATTACTTTTGGCAAATTCTTTAACATATCAACTCAACAGATGGACAAAGAACTGCGATGGGCACTATTATTGAACGGACATGAAAAAAAATTAATCTTCACGATAGTGCAGTACTTAAAACATATCTGAGGACTAGATGCTGGAAACCAACAAAAACAGAAGCAAAGACAATGACGAATATCATTCTAACTGCTTCACAATGACAAAAAGAAATCCTTTTTACTTACATGTTGTTATATTTTCCTTTTTTTTTTCTATGAACTTTTATCCTTTCGAATTGTAATGTCTTAAAAATGAAAAGTTTGTAACAAACTAAATCATTTTAAAATTAAAATAAAAAATTGGCATGGTTGTGGATGTGGCTACCGGCCGCGTGGGGTGACCGTCTGATGGCGGTAAAGAAGGCTCTTCTTCATGGCTGGTTGCAGGTCACCTCCTGCTAGAATCACACTTTAACTATATATAGCTAAGCATGCTGAGCCAGAAAATACAAGTCACAGAAGGTAAAACTCTGAAGTGCCAGTACAATTAAACATGGCCGAAGCTCAGTTTGCTCTGACAGAGACTGCAGAATGCTTATCTAATTTCAGTACATCCTGTTAAATGATTTGAACATCTTAACATAGTTTTACATTTTAGCAAGTGGGCAACAACCCATCAATAAAACATTCTGAAACCATTTTAGAATGATCTTACAAAGGAACCTTTTTTTTTTTAAACTTTTCTTTATTGGCATAGAAAGAGTACAGACTACAAACACAGTGCGCATATCAGCTGGTAATGCAGTTACATGTATGACACTACACATCTTGCGAGTCTTAAACAGGGAGCTGAGCGCTCATGCATACAGTACAGAGTTTTTAATTGGCAGCAGGGGTTAACTCATCAGGTAGAGGTGATGATGCCCGTACAGTGTCTTCCTTGTTGTTCAGGTAGCTACAGAACTCTGACCATACGTTTTTTGGGCGGGAAGACAATGGGAGGGTATTAATGTAGTCCTCCTCGCACGCCTGAGTCCAGGTGAGGGCCTTTAGCCACATCTCGAATGAAGGGGGAGAGCGGCGTTTCCAGCATTGTAGGATACATTTTTTAGCTACCATGGTAGCAACATTCAGAAACCTAGCCATCTTCCTAGCTTCAGGTTCGTCCCACACACCAAACAGAACTGCAAGCGGTGCAGGAGAGATTTGGGTCGTTGTTATTTCAGATAACGCTGCAACAATGGCCTCCCAATATGGGCCCAGGGCCACACAGGACCAAAACATATGTATGTGATCGGCAGCAGTGGATTTGCATCTAGGGCACGACTGAGCCTGGCCTGGTGTGAACCGTCCCACCTTGTGCGGCGTGTAGTATAGACGGTTTAGGAGTTTATACTGCATGCATCTATTCTAGCGTTGAGGGAGGTTTTACGTGTGTGCAAACACATCTTGTTCCACAATACATCTGAAAGGGGGACACCCAGTTCATCACTCCACAAGTCACGCGCCGGTTGCAATGCCTCATCAGTGCTAGCCATCTGTGATTTATATAGCGATGAAGTTATGCCTCTAGCTCCGGCCGAGTTGGCTATATATTGGATTTCAGGGGAGTCTGGGGGCTCATCTGGGTAGGAGGGCCACCAAGCCCGAACTGCTGCTCTTAACCTGAAGTACTGCAGCATTTCGAGTGCCGAGCCGGAGTGACCGGGTCTCCACATCTGCGGGGTAATGAACTTCCCATCAGGGAAAAGGTCGGTCAACGCTCGGTAACCAAGGCTGTCCCAGCGTTCAATTAGGAGTTTATCATGAGTAGGGCTGAGACCCGGGAACTGCCAAATGGGTAGCCATTTGTAGTATGGGTGGTGGCCGGTGTTTGCCTGCAGCAATCGCCTCCAAGCCAAGACTGTGGCCGCCACCGGGTCGGCAGGGGCATCAGCTCGGAATGTGTGGTGTAGAATGAGGGATAGGGGGTTGATTTCCTCGCATGCCAGTGTCTCTAATTTCACATGTGGGGGAGGGTCCGTAAATGTGTACCAGTGTGAGGCGTGTTGTGCTTGTGCGGCGATCCAGTACTTTGCGAAGTCCGGGGCGGTGAAGCCCCCCTTCTCATAAGGGAGAGTCATATGCTGCCACTTTTTCCTCACCGCTCCCGCATGCCACAGAAAGCGGGCGCAGGCCGCGTGGAGGTCCCTGAAATATCGCCTTCTGGGCCAGATCGGCACATTCGCGAAAATGTAGAGCAGCTTAGGGACAATAATCATTTTAATCAAAGAGAGCCTGCCCGACAGGGACAGCGGCAGATCACGCCATTTCGACAGCCGGGACTCCATTAGGTGCGCCATAGCTGTGTAATTGTCAGCTATCAATGATGGCTTACCGAGGGAAACCCGCACTCCAAGGTAACCGATGCCCTCGGGCGACCAGCGAAGGGGGAACTCACAATCCGGTCGGGGGGTCGCCGCCGTGAGTGGGAAGATGTCAGACTTAGTGTAGTTGATTGTGAAACCTGAGAATGTACCTATTTTAATTATATCTCGGAGAATGGGATCTAAGTGAGCAGCTGGGTCTCTGATGTATAAGAGTACATCATCTGCATATAATGAGATGATCTCTGGGGTGTCTTGCATGCGTATGCCTTTCCGAGCATGTTTGTCCCGGACACTGTCGGCCATAGGTTCGATAGCGAGTGCGAAGAGTATTGGGGAGAACGGGCAACCCTGGCGAGTGCCTCTATACAGCGCGAAGGGGGGGGAGACTTTAGAGTTGATAAGAACTCTGGCCACCGGGTCTGTGTATAACAGCTTAATGTATGATATCATTCGCGGGCCAATTCCCATTTTGTGGAGAACTGCCCACATATATTGCCATGACACCATATCGAACGCCTTTTGGGCGTCAAGAGTAACTGCCACGGCATGGGCATCGGGATCGATTCTGGACATGACATTGAACAGTCGGCGAATGTTAAGAGACGTGGATCTGCCAGGGACAAATCCGCTCTGATCCGGGTGGACCAGATAGGACATTATCGGGAGGAACCTGCTCGCAATGATTTTGGCAAATATTTTTGTGTCTGTGTTTATTAAGGAAAGGGGTCTATAAGACCCGCATTCATCCGGCGGCTTGCCCGGTTTGGGGAGTACGGTTATGAGAGCCTCACGTAAAGAGTGGGGCAGCGTACCTAGTTCGAGCGATTCGTTCCAGACCTCAAGGAGTCTGGGTGCCAGGGTGGCTACATGTTCCTGGTAAAACTCTGAGGTGAGGCCGTCAGGGCCAGGTGCTTTGCCTTTGGGGCAGCTCGATATGGCGGTGGTTATCTCATCAAGAGTGAACGGGACCTCTAGCTGGTTTCTTGTGTCGTGGGAGATAAGGGTCTTGGGGATTTGATCAAGAAGGAGGTCAGTGTCCTGCAGACTGTGTTCTTGTCGGGGACCGTATAGGGCTGTGTAGAATGCGGTGAAGGTTTCTAGAATGTGTTGGTCAGACCAGCCCAGAGTTCCGGAGGCATCATGGACACAGTCTATGCGTGTTTTGCCACACTCTGCACGGGCCAGTCTGGCAAGTGTCCTCCCGGGTCTGTCCCCCTCGCCATATTTCCGGGCAGCCATCGGGCGGGTATGGTACTGTAGCTCCCTTCGGGCATGAGCCTCGAATGTTTCAAGTTCCGACCTGATTTGTGCCAATATGATCGGGGAAGGGGTGGAGGCATATTGCTTTTCGAGGTCCTTAAGCTTCCCCTCCGACCGATGCAAGCTGTTTCTAATGGCTTTGAGGACCCCAGCTTCCCTGGAAATACACATCCCCCTAATGAAGACCTTAAAGGCCTCCCAGCGCACTCCATCAGAAGTGTCATGTCTGTTGTTACATTCAAAAAAAGTGCTGATGTCGGCCAAAATTTCGGCTCTGAAGACTATATCTTGGAGGGCCTCAGATTTGAATCGCCATGTTGAGCGGGAGGGTTGGTCTCGCTCCAGTGTGATTTGCAACGTCACTGGGGAGTGGTCCGAGAGTGTGCGCGGGTGTATCTGTGTATTTGCGGCCTTGCCAACCAATTCGCTCGATATGAGGAATAGGTCTATCCTCGATAGACTGTCGTGCACCCAAGAGTAGAAGGTATACTCCCTTGACTGTGGGTGGAGGACTCTCCATGCATCCCTGAGTCCTAGTGCATCCATATGTGTGCGCAGCCTAATGGCCGCGCGCGTGTCAGCCCTACGAGCAATCCCAGACCTATCTAGGACGGTGTCAAGTATCAGATTCATGTCCCCCCCCCATATGATAGGGACCCCTGCATATTTTGACAAAACGCAGGTGATTGTGTCAAAGAAATCTGGCGCATCAAAGTTAGGGGCATATGTGTTTACCAAAAGGCATTCCCTATTCGCCAGTAGACAGTGGAGTATTATATACCTGCCTTCAGGGTCAATGTGACTAGTGCGCAGCAGGAACTGGACCGATTTATGAACCAAAGTGAGTACTCCTCTAGACTGAGTGGAGTATTTTGTATAGTATCTGGTAGGACCCCAGCTAGGGGCAAGACAAGCAGCTAATCGCCCTAAAGCATGTGTTTCCTGCAAAAGGAGTACCTTAACTGCATGTCTCTGGGCGTATGCAGTAATTCTACGTGCCTTGGTAAAGTTGCTCAACCCCCGAACATTCCATGTCATAATATTAATAGACATAGGGCAGTGTTATGGGACATCCCAACTGCGATAGACTCCTACGTGCATTGTAACAGAGCCCATTGCCGAACACAAACATAGTGCTGCAATCGTGCACTCCTCTTCCATGCCTTTTCCGTTAACAAAATCCCCTTTTTTTGTGCCCCCCTCCCTCACTGCCCACCCACAACTTGCAGTGTAGACCCCCCCTTCCCAAACACAAGTGCCATCAGTTCCCCTTGTCCAGGCGTCTCCAGCGGGGCCAGAGGTCGCATCCAGACAACAGTCGGCGGGCAGCACCCAACGGGGGCGTGTCCCCACCGTGGCCCAACGGGGGCCCAGAAACAGTGGCAACAAGGTGAAAACAAAAAATAACATTGCAGCTGCAGAGAGGTGCGCCGTTGCCGTGTAGTCGGCGTTGTGAACTGTTGAAGTGGACAGAGTACTGTCCAAGGTGGGTTTCTGCGGAGGGCGGATCCAGTACATGATCACTGTAGTCTGTGGGCCAATCCGAGTGAATAGAGTACGGAAGCAGGTGTGGTCAGGGCAGCCAGCCGAACAATTGCCACGAGGACAAGTGACACTGTGTGTTTCAAGCATTGGGGCAAGAGCCGGCAGCCCAGTCATTGGCAACAGGGATCAACATTTGCTAATTGAAAAGCGAGGTTGCCATCTTCACGTTGGGTGGATAGGATCATCAGATAGGGTTAGCATAGACAGGTAGATCGGGATATGCTTATGCATTATTGGGGCGGGCCCCCGCTGGGTTAGGAAGTGGGATCTGCGCCTCGATGAATCTCGTTGCCTCATCAGGGACAGTGAAAAAGAAAAGTTTTCCGTTGTGAGTAATCTTGAGTCTCGCTGGGAACAGGATGGCATAGGGAACATTGCGCTCTCTAAGCAGTTTCTTGACGCCTAAGAATTGCCTCCTCTCTTGCTGCACTCCGACAGAAAAATCCGGGAAGATTCTGATCGTATGGGCTTCCCAGCGCAAGTCACCCTTCTCTCTCGCCAGGCGCAGGATAAGGTCTCTGTCTCGATAATTAAGGATCCTGGCAATGATGGGTCTGGGTATATCGCCAGGTTTGGGGCGCGGGGACAAGGCCCGGTGCGCTCGCTCAACTGTAAAGAATGATGACAAGGAGGGGTTCCCTAGGAGATCTTTGAGTAGACATTCGACTGCGTCTTCCATGCGTCCCTTAAGGGCATTTTCAGGGACCCCAATAATGCGCAGGTTGTTCCTGCGGGAGCGCGACTCCAAATCCTCGCACTTCGCTTTCACATTTTTCATGTCACGGGTCAGAGATGCGACCGTATCCTGTAGTACGTGTATGTTATCCTCATTGGACGATACCCTAGCCTCAGCTTCCGTGATTCTAGTTCCGGCCTGGTCCACTCGTGTCCTGAGCGAGGCGACATTGGCGTTGATGTCGTCCAACTTCTCGTGAAAGGTAGCAAAGTTTTTGGCCATTGACTCCATCAATGTGGTGAGATCCGGCAGCTGGGGAGCGGGGTGAGGGGCGATCTCAGGCTCTTCATGATCGGGTGACACCCGGTCAGTCTCAACCCTCGGGACAGACTTAGCAAACCTGTCCATGGCTCCCCCCTTATTACCCCCCTTGGTTCTACTCGACATTATGTGCTTAGGCTGATGATGCAGGAGGTCTGCGGCCGACGCTCCACGAAGGGGGGACCCAGGAAGGGCCACAGGTGCCGGACCAGACACCACACGTCCTGTATACGGGTAGGGGCCACAGTCAGCTATGTGGAAGTCAAACGGACAGGATATAGCTGGAGGAGGCAATGGAGAGATGGCCACAGT
Source organism: Ambystoma mexicanum (assembly GCF_040938575.1). Taxonomy (NCBI): domain Eukaryota; kingdom Metazoa; phylum Chordata; class Amphibia; order Caudata; family Ambystomatidae; genus Ambystoma; species Ambystoma mexicanum. Next base: position 906,439,753 of record NC_090934.1, read on the forward strand.
CCCGGCAAAGCGGATTGGTAATATTGAATGGGGGTTCAGCGAAGGCAAGTGATCACTGCCAGGCAAGTGTGCAAAGTAGTGCTGATGGGGCCGCAATACCCAGGTGGACCATGTCAGTGCCTCGTGACCCGTATTGACATGTTAGCAAGTAATGGCGTGCGCCAGCCGTCGGTTGATGGGAGCGGGATCACCCCGGGTGGGCACAGTGCAGGTAGGTGCCGTTCCGAGAAATAAAATTGGTGCCCTCAATGGAGTCAGCCCGGCGGCAGGCCCGGCAGGCCCCCCCCGCGCGCAGGCACGGCCGCAGCCGTCAGGAGCAGGCCCCCACCTCCTCACCTGGTACTCGGGGACCAGTCAGACACCGCCCCGCGGCCCCGGAGGCAGCAGGGACACATCAGCAGCTGTGCTCCGTCGCGGTCCGCAGATGGAAGGGGGGAGAGGTACGGCCGGCGCACCAGCGCAAGGCAAGCCGCCGTCCCCCGGCACAGCGGTCCAGATGATGTCGTCACACGAAGCCCTCCACCGGCGCGCAGGGCCGAAGGGACGCCGCCCCCAGGCGGCCGGGCCACAGCCGAGCGAGGATCAGGCCACAGCTTCGCGATCCCGGAGGAGGCGGGAGCTCAATTGAGTGCGGTGGAGGAGGGGGGAGGGAAACACGGTCCGCGTCCCAGCGCCGGCAGCAGCCGCCGCTCCCCGGCACCGCAGCCCAGCCGGCACCGACGGGGGCAGCACACACCAGTCCGCCGAGCCCCTCGTCGCTCACCGCAGGGCCCCAGGCGAGGATTGCCGGCTCCAAGCCGCCGCCGCGCCGCAGGCAGCAGCCCCAGGGGGCCGGGCCGATCCAGCCGCCGGCAGTTACACGGCATACAAAGCCACCCGATGTATGGAGCTGGCCCAAACTCACAGGGCGCAGAGCAGGAATGATAAGCAGCAGCTGGACCAAGTTATAGGGGACAGGATCTCCTAAGTCCGCAGATGCAAACGGATGAAAGCCGACGTTCCACGGAGCCAGAAAGCTAAGCAGCCATCTTGGGCTGCTCAACAGCGCCACCCCACAAAGGAACCTTTTTGACACAAGAATTACTAAATTAGCCATCTATGCAAAATATGAACATGTTTTCCCAAGATGAGAGAAAATACTAATTCTTCTAACGGTGAGACTTACTGAACTAAGAGTCAGCCATGTATTCAATTTTGTATAAACGTATCGATCAAAAGTGCCATATTCAAAGTATAATTTGATTAAAAAGCATTTCATTAGATATACTTTAAAGATGATGGAGAAGAATATATATATAATACTAGTTAATATAGAGCATTTTAATAAAGAGCAAATGGTTCCAAAATATGAGGCACATTTAGATTTTGGAAAATCATTCAGCGTCTGCGTCCTGCGTCGATGACGTCGATCCGCTGTCCTCGAGGGCCTCCGTCGAGCCGACGTCACTGGATGTTATAAGTAGGACATACGACGCCCGTAGCCTCAATTCTGTTTTTTCTGTGAACGTGTTCGCTTCAGAGATCTCGGCGCGCCTCGGTTCTATTGAATCCTGTTCTTTCGGTTCTTCAAACCTGTTTGTTTGTGTATTGAAAATGATGTCTTCGGCTTCTTCCACCCCGCCGTTGGGTTTTAAGAAGTGTCGGGTGTGCGGGTCCAAGTGTTGTTGACTGACACGCACGACGCTTGCCTCTAGTGCCTCGGGGAGGACCACGATACGGATGACTGTGTCGACTCCCAGTCGCTTACATGGAAGGCCTTGCGGGAGCGTAAGAAGAAGCTGTCGGTGGGTAATGTGGCCAAGCCCCGGAAGTCGCGATCCACTGGACTTTCGATGGACGATTCGAGGGGCGACTCTCTGCATCGTCGTCGTGAGTCCGGGGGGTCTCGGTCCAGGAGTCAGTCTCGCCATTCCTCTGCCTCTTCGAGGCACTCACGGAAGCCCCGTCACAGGTCGCTTTCCCCGTCCTCATCCGAGGACTCTGCCTGTCGGCGGGTTCGTTGTCCCAACAAGCATTCCACTCCTGAGGAATGGGATTCCTTCCGAAAGGAGATGATTGCAATTTTTCAATCGCAGGGCTCCAGTCCATCCGCACCATCGAAGGACGCCGGCCGTGACCGTGCTAGAGACACCACTCGTACGCCTTCAGGCTCGAGTGGTCGTCGCGACCACCGGGCGCCTTTGAGGTACCGGTCAGACAAGGATGGTCGCTCTAGACATGCCCATTCCAGGTCCCGGTCCTCGACGCCCTCGAGACTGCGTGAGCCTGTGAAGTCTTCGAGGTAGACATCAACGCCTCCGGCGCCAAGGTCGTCGAGGGACTCTCTCGAGGCTCAGCCTCTGAGGAAGTCGTTGACGCCATCGGTGCCCAGGCTGTCGAAGGGCACGCTTGGGGCTTCGTCCTCGAGGCCTGTGTCAACGCCGTTGAAGTTGTCAGCGCCTCGCTCGACGTCGACGCCGATTCCGTCGATACCCTTGACGCCGTTCGAGGCTGCTTTGTCGGAGGTACCCCGTGGCACAGTGGAACCACCCCGAAAGGCTCTGGCCAAGGCTAAGAATGTCTGTCCCTTTTTTTGTGTCCTCTTTCCAACCTCTGGATTATATTTCTGAGGGGGATGAGGGAACTGAGGAAGGTTGGGTGCCTGAGGAGGTGCCTGACGAGATTTTGTCTGGTCACAGCCAGATTTAGAACCTGCGTCAGTTACTGCACAATGCCAGTGGTCTGGACACCTCTCCGGAGGAGGAGTTCTGTCGGCCTGAGCCTGGTACCCATGCCGAGTCCTCGTACCGGCGCCTCATGTCGAGGGTCATGGAATACTTGGGGTGGTCTGCGCCACCTATGGATTTTCTGTAGGATGACCTGATGGACATCCTCAACCAAGGTCCTCCAACTGACCCGGTACTGCCATTCCATATGGCTTTGCAAAGAAGGGTGGCTGCAGCTTGGACTGCTCCGGAGAGTCTCCCGGCAGTGAGCAAGACTTTGCCGCGGAAATACCGCCCAGCCAGTAGTGACCCCTGCTACTTGGCCACCCACCCCACTCCGGAGAGTTTGGTGGTGCAGGCGGCCACGGCCCCAGCAAAGCAGGCGTCGTACCCTACCATCCCTCCTGATAGGGACGACAAGCGTTTTGATGGCTGGGTGAAGAAAGTGTTTTCTTCAGGGGGTATGGCTTTACAGGCAGCCAACTCTGTGTGTGCCTTGTCACGTTTCACGCACACTCTGTGGAACTGTATTTCCTTGGCGGCTGAACATATTCCCGAAGAGGAGGAACGGAATGGTTTCCTTGCTATTGTACAGGGTGGCAAGGATGCCATGTGTGAGACCGTTCAGTCAGGTTTGGACATGGCAGATTGTGTCAGCCGGTCCATGGCGGCGAGCACCGTAATATGCAGGTTTGCGTGGTTGCGGAAGTCGGGGTTTGCTCCTGATGTGCAGGCCCGGCTCCTCAACATGCACTTTGATGGTGAACATCTTTTTGGCAGCAAGGCTGACGAGAGCCTTGAGAGGTTGCAGCCCTCCAAAGCTGCAGCGAAGTCGTTGAGCGCTGCAGTTCGCCAACCTCTGCCTTTTCGTCCTAGGGGACAGCAATGGAGGGGAGGTTCCTTTCATTATTACTCATCCTTTAGTAAATCGAAAGGAGCTGCAAGTCAAAGGGGCCACCGTGGGAGTGCCAGAGGTGGAAAACAGGGTACTTGCGGTGGCAAGGCCGCTTGGGCATTTGCCTCTTTGCCCTCAGGCACTGCTGCAACCGCTTCAGCTCAGTCATGATGCCATGTCCCATGGTTCACCGGTTGGGAGAAGGCTGGCGCAGCATCTTGTAGAGTGGCGTGCCATTTAATTCAGATGTGTGGGTTTTGGAGATCATAGCCAACGGCTACTGTCTTCCTTTCCGGCAGAGGCCTCACGACAATCCACCAGGGAATCTCTCTTTGAAGAGTCCGGATCCGCTCCTTGTGCAGGAAATTCAATCCCTGCTGGAGAAAGGCGCCATAGAACTGGTGCCTGTAGCGGAGAGGAACAAGGGATGGTATTCCCCTTATTTTTTGATTTCGAAGAAAGACGGGGAATTGAGACCCATCATGGACTTGCGCGGTTTGAACAAGCTCCTCAGGAAGGACAACTTCAAGATTGTTACTCTTTCTCAAGTACTCCAGGCCCTTCAACTTCAGGACTGGTTTGTGTCTCTCGACATCAAGGATGCTTATTTTCATGTGCCGATCCATCCACGGCACAAGAAGTACCTGAGGTTCGCAGTTGGCGACTCGCACTTTCAGTTTCGGGTCCTGCCGTTCGGATTGACCTCCGCCCCGAGGGTCTTCACCAAGCTCATGGTGGTGGTGGCAGCGTATCTCAGGAAAGGGGGGATTCACGTCTACCTCTACCTGGACGATTGGTTGATCAGGGCGCGCTGTCCCGAGCAAGTCCTGGACCATCTGTCCGTCACCTGCCACTCCCTTCACAAGCTGGGCTTCTCCCTCAACTTAAAGAAGTCCCATTTGACGCCAACCCAGCGGCTCCAGTACATCGGAGCAGTGCTCGACACATCCCTGGGGCAGTGTTTTCCTCCCCAGGTGAGTGCTCATCACATTCAGCAGATGGTGCACAAGTTTCAACACGCCTAGAGTCTCCCGACGTTCAAATTCTTGAGGTTGCTCGGCCTCATGGCATCCTGCATTCTTCTGGTGCCGGAGGCCAGGTTGCGGATGAGATCTCTGCAGTGGGCCCTCAAGATGCAGTGGTCGCAGTCCTCTGGCAGGATGTCGGACCCAGTTCAGGTGCCACCCTCGGTCGCCCAGGACCTTCTATGGTGGGCCGTCGAAGGCAATCTGATGAAGGGGGCTCCATTTTGGCTACACTGGCCGGAGGTGATGATCGTGACGGATGCATCCCTCATAGGATGGGGAGCTCATGCCAACGAGTTGACAGTCAGCGGCCGTTGGTCTCCGTCTGAGTCCAGACTCCATATCAATCTGTTGGAGCTGAGGGCCGTCAGGCCTGCCCTGAAGGCTTTTCTGCCGACTGTGCGAGGAAAGAATGTCCTGATTCTGACAGACAACACAGTGGCCATGCACTACCTCAACAAAAAGGGGGGTGCAGGGTCACTTCCTCTGTGCAGGGAGGCGATGCAGCTCTGGTTCTGGGCCATCCAGCAGGAAGTTTCGATCTTGGTAGTTCATCTGGCCGGAGACAAAAACGAGACGGCGGACACTCTGAGCAGGAAGAGCGCAATCTCTCACAAGTAGGTGCTGGCTCAGGAGATTCTCCTGGAGATCTTCGCCCTTTGGGGGACCCCTCAGGTGGATCTCTTTGCCTCTAGTGTCAACTGGAAATGCGAAAGGTTCTGCTCGCAGGAATTTCCTCCAAAAGGAGCCTTAGGAGACGCGTTTGTGGTGGAGTGGTCCTTCCCAATGCTGTACGCATTTCCTCCAGTCCCCGTCATCCCGCAAGTGCTGCAGAGGTTACGGGGGTTTGGTTCCCGGATGATCCTCATTGCTCCGGCTTGGGCTTGGAGGACGTGGTACCCGGACCTTCTCGACTTGTCCATCTGCCCTCCACGTCGTCTTCCCTACCGAGACGACCTGCTCTCAAGGGATGGGGTCAGGTTCTCCATCCAGAGGTCAGATCCCCCAACCTTCACGCTTGGTTCCGAAAGGTTGAGGTATAAGGATTGGGACCTCCCTGAAGACATGATGGAGGTGTTGCTTTCGGCCAGACGGCCGGCAACAAAGTCCCTGTACCGTTGCCATTGGAGAAAGTTCTGCGACTGGTGCAGGGTTAAGAATGTGGATCTTTTTTCATGTGACATTCCTGTGGTTCTGTCTTTTTTGCTTTCGTCGACCCACATGGGCCTGCAAGTGGGTACAGTTAAAGGTTAACTGGCGGCACTGTCTATATATAAGCACTCATCTGAGGAGTGTTCTTATTTCAAAATTCCTTTAATTTCTCAGTTTCTCAAAGGACTTACTAACGTGTTTCCGCCGTCACCTTTCCAGGTGCCTGGTAGGGATTTTGACCTTGTTCTGAAATTCCTTATGGGTGCTCCGTTTGAGCCTTTACATTCTTGTCCTTTGAGGCGGTTAACCCTTAAAACTGTGTTTTTAGTTGTGGTCACTACCGCTCGCAGAGTGAGTGAGTTGCAGGCACTTTCAGTTAAGCCACCCTTCACTGTGTTTCATAAGGACAGGGTTGTCCTTAGAGTTCGTCCTTCCTTTCTTCCGAAGGTGGTGTCGGAATTTCATTTGAGCAAGAAAGTTATTCTTCCAGCATCCTGGTAAGGAAGAGGAGTAGCTCCATAGGTTGGATCCTAGGAGAGCTTTAAGTTTCTACATTTCTCGCATGTCCCGAGTCAGAGTGGACGATCAGCTCTTTATTGGTTACGCTGGAAGGCGTTTGGGATAAGCTGTGACTAAGCAGACTTTGTCTAGATGGATTATCCTGGCAATTTCTGAATGTTACCGCTTGGTGGGTATTCTACTAGGGGTATGGCTGCCTCTACTGCCCTGCAGAGGGGTGTTCCTATTTGTAACATCTGTGATGCAGCCACTTGGGCTTCGGTCCATACTTTTGTACGTCACTACTCCCTCGATTCTATCCATGGGCAGGATCTAGCCTTTGGCAAGGCAGTCCTTTACTCTGCAATTTGATTGGGCATTCTAAATTTCTATAGTCTTAATTCTTTTCCCTCCTCCTTACGTTGGTACTGCTTTGGGAGTCTGTCATAGATATGGAAAACGTCGGAGGACCCAATCCCCTCGAAGAACAAGTTACTCTCTTACCTGGTAACGTTATTTCAATGGGATGGTCCGACGACGTATTCCATATCGCTCCCTCCCTACCTGCCCCGCTACAGAATTTCTTATGCGATTGCAGCTTACGTTTCCGCAAGGCTTTCTGTGGTCATACTGGCAGTGGTTTGGTGCCACACGTTCTGGGGAAAAAACTACAACTGAGGCTACGGGCGTCGTGCGTCCTACTTATAACATCCCGTGACGTCGGCTCGACGGAGGCCCTCGAGGACAGCGTATCGAAGTCATCGATGCAGAACGCAGACGACAAAAGATTTTCCGAAGCAGCACAGCTGTGGTGATTACTGTCATAGATATTGAATATGTCGTCGGACCATCCCATCGAAAGAACGTTACCAGGTAAGAGAGTAACTTGTTCTTTGCCATCAGACAGAGTGCTATTCATGAAGGATTAACTAATGATAAGACTTTCTACACCTTATAGTGTTATGTGACAGAAGAGGCTGTGAACAAAATGTTGCAGGAAGGCTTCTCTGTTGCCCCACATACTTTAAATACTGCTCAAAACAACTTACCTCGTGTGTCTAGCAAATACGCATGAAAAAGATGTGATCCTAAAGTCGGACTCTTTAACATTCCATTGGAGGTATCATGCCATGAAATATGCACTGTGAACAAGCTACACCCACTCCTAGAGGCACATCATTATATCATGTTATGCTATTGTTTTTTACTATATGCACATTTTTTTTGTAAATTGTAGTGTACTGGTAAATGTTGAAAAATGTATATATTGTGTGTCTGGGTTTCGTGATATGCATGTGACCAGCAAAAGAATGTCCTCAATTTCTTTTCTGTTAGAAGTGCAGCAAATCAAAAACAAAAACATTGTGATCATCACAGCAATCCAATTCTTTTCACCAAAGAACACTGTTTTTAATATGTCATAATAAATTAGCCATAACCCTTATGAAAGACATCCCCAGTCTATGACCAGGAATTCTTGAAAAAGGAGCCTTGGCGGGTGAGTCAGCTCTTTACAAGGCAGGTGACACCCACCAAAAACGTGTGAGTTGAGAGCTATGTGTTATGGCTTATTGTGATTTTAATGTCTCTTGACCTCATATTACATCTAAGGTTGTGAACCCTAAGGTTGTAACATCAAAACATAGTATACTAAAAGAGAGACCTTTTTTTAGTATCTAAAACTAAATACCCTCCTCAATCTAAGGGTGACCTATAAAGGATTGTGGAAATGCTGTCTTCTCTAAAAGTCAAGAAGTGGAAAAACCTAACTTTATTAAAAAGAACTACATGTCCCGGAATCCTTATTTCTTTTCTGTTAGAAGTGTGGCACAACAAAAATGTTGTAGAAGTACATTTCACTCTTTTAACATTGTGATCATCACAGCAATCCAATTCTTTTCACCAAAGAACACTGTTTTGAATATGTCATAATAAATTAGCCATAACCCTTATGAAAGACATCCCCAGTCTATGACCAGGAATCCTTGAAAAAGGACCCAGATTTGTTAAGAAGCAGAAATGCATAATATGTCTTGAACTAATTTCAAATAAATCCTATTTGAAGACTTTCTTCCGTGATCAATCGACAATGTACAAATCCTAAAGAAGCCATCTCAAAATTTCCGAATAAAGCTATGCAAAGAATATTACCCTTAAAGCTTTATATTAAATTGACCGTTACTCCTCCATAAAGGACTTCTTGGGTAACTGCATCTAGGGTCTACTATGGGGAATTTGTATATTTTGCCAGGGTCCAATGTCTTTTCCTCCCCGAAATGAAAGGAAACATGAATCCCTGTCATTGTGTACATTTCAGGTTTAAAAAGCAGGTTGTACCCCATGTGGATTCAGGTCTTACCACATGCATCAAAACTGAGGTTTATGAATTAGTCCTAACCAATGCCAATTGCTCTGGGCAACCCCTCAGATCTTTTTTTTCAATCTTCAAAATTGCAGAAGGATGAAATACCATTGCAAAAAGAAGCCTGCTAGGTCACATCTCTTCTGCCAGCGGCCAGGAGCAACCACTTCTGATGTAAACAGAGTGGTAAAATGTATGGAGTGCACTTCCCGCTGCCTGCTTCCCCAACCCCCACCCACTACACTCCATCAGAGGAATCCTGACAGAATGGCACAGTTGGTGAAACACATCCAGTGAAATATTATCTGCCTGTTGAAAATGAGGAAGGACATATGTGCATGGGTGAACGAATATTGTTCTGCGCCTGCCCTGCTTTCCATATAGAAAGATCACTGTGTCAATGACAGTTTTTGGTCTATCCCTAATTAACTATGCAACAAACTCACAACGTTGATGCTCAAGCATAACTTCCCCTACGTTTTGCCTGATCTGAGGGTGGCAAGCAGCAATGCAAATGTCAGACAGTGGATGTTCTTGACCCCTGTCACAAACGCATACGCTCGTTCAAGTCTTGAGTATTTCAGTTTACTTTAACATATCAAGCCCTACATTAGAGGTGGACATTAAAAATAGGCATTTCAAATGCTGTGTGGGAAAGAAATTTGGAGGAAGGTATGTTTGAAACTATACAATTGTGTGTGAATGCTTGTGTCAAGTAGTTCAGTGCGTCTCTGACTTTAATACATCGCCCCCAAGAGCATACTGTGTTTGTGAATGTGGGGGCTTTCTAGGACTAATGCATGGGGCCAAGTGCCAATCAGTGGCCATGTACCATGGTATAAGAGTTATTTGGGCAATGTATTTGGCATGGGACAATTTAAGGGCAATGGGACATGGCACTGCGGCAGTTCTGCGGACAATGGAGGTATGCAGCAACTAACAGGCTCATGGGATATGGCTAGGGGTAGTTCTGGAGACGATTAATAACATGGAACAACGAAATAGGTGTAGGACTGTGGCAATGAGAATGCCTTGGGGAGGTCAAAGGGCAATGATATTTGGGATGGGCAGTTCTGTGGATAGTTATGGAAGTGTGCCATGGAACCAATCAGAGGGTAATCGAATATCATATTGGGCTATAAGAGGGAAGTTAGAGTGATGTGGGTCAATTGTGAATGCATTGGGATGGTGCATGTTGTTGTAAAGGCAATGTAACTGTTATGGGATAATTCAGGGGGCAATGGGACATGGCATGAGGCAGTTGTTGGGGCAATGTGAGTGACCACGGGGAACTCAGGGAGGCAATAGAAGAAAGCATGAATAACGTGTTTAATGGGAAAACTCACAGGGTATTGAGGTGCAGCATTGGGCAGTTCTTGGGGAAGTGACTTGACATTTGGCAAAATGGTTAAAAAAGCATTGGGCCGTTAAGGGGGCATTGATTCTTATTGTGCAGTTCATAAGATAAGGAACACTGAGTCCGAAGTGAATTCCAGGGGTCAATTCATGGGGCAATACACACTGAGTAACATGAGTTAATTCTGGGGCCATTGGGACAATCTGGGCCTGACATGTTACAGCTATCATGACGTTATGAGCGTTCAGGTGCAAGCCAGGGGCAATTGTATATTGCATGGGGCATTTAATTTGGAAATGTGAGTGCCACAGGACAATCCTGCAGCAACAAGATGTGACTTGGGGAATTTCTTGGGCTTTGACAGTAAAATGGGAGTTAAGAATCCTGGGGCTGATTCACTGAACCCTGCCTAAAGTCTCCTCCCAGGTGGCCAGGGGAAGGTAGATGCTTCCTGATCCCAACCCTGGGGGTATGTACTGCAAGATGATCACCTGAGTGGAGACAAGGCCCAGGGTGGTAAGGAGATTTTGTGGGATGACAAACTATATTTTTCCTCCGAAAGGGAGAACCTTACCACTATGCCAAAAGAGGTTATGCATAGCTCTCAACCATTTCTGTCACAAAGGTGGGTGAAAACACCCGATTTTGTTTTTGGTGAGTGACAGCCAATTGAAATGAATGGGCGTGCAGGAGGCTTGGGTGAGTCAGCTCTTTACAAGGCGGGTGACACCCGCCAAAAGCATGTGAGTTGAGAGCTATGGCTTATAGCCTATTCTCATGTTGATGTCTCTTGACCTCATATTACATCTAAGGTTGTAACATCAAAACTTAGTATACCAAAATAAATACCTTTTTTTAGTATCTAAAATTAAATACCCTCCTCAATACAAATGGTGACCTATAAAGGATTATGGAAATGCTGTCTTCTCCAAACCATCTTCCTCTGTAAAAGTTAAAACCCATAACCCCTCTGTTAAAAGTATTAAGGGAATTAAATCTACCCTTACAAAGAATCAAGAAATGGAAAAACCTAACCTTATTAAAATAAGTACATGTCCCAGAATCCTAGACTAACTGAGATGAGGAAGAGGGCTGTAGAGGCATGTAGATGTAGTAGTCAGGCAATTGAAGCTAATTGCTCACCCCTGAAGCCTATTGCCAAAACTGGGAGGCATAAAATGACCCAGCAGGAAAGGAGACGGAGAACGAGCTGAAGCAGGAGTTAGAAGGCTAGCAATAGTAGAAGCGAGAAGCCCAAGGGTGGCAAGTCACGAGGAAGTGGGAACACATAAGGGACGCCGGAACGTGGAGACAGCAGACTTCACCTGCAAGATATGAGAGGGTCCTGTGTTTTCAAATCCTGTATTGCAGAGGTTGCACAGAGGAAGACATGCTGGAAGTGAAGTTCTCCCCCATGTAAGCCGAGTTGCTGTGATGACAGAGCCTTGACTGTGCAGGAGCTCAATCCCAGAAGTAGAAGGCAATCCAAGGGTCTCAGGAGTGAAAGAGACTCCCAACTAAAGTGGCTCTACTGGAGACACCCGTGCTGGAGAAGAGTGTGGCTCCCAAGTGAGCCAGAAGTAGTAGCAGTGGTTGAGGAAGTTGGGAAGCAGAGCAATCCACAACTTCAGTGTCCCTGAAGCTGGTGAGTGAAGCAGTGTTCAGATTCACTCAACAAGGCTTGCTAGTAACTGTAAACAAATCCAAAGTGACTGGTGTAAAGTTGAAAGGGAGAAGAAGTTGTTTGAGATCTTTAAACCGTTAACAATGGAAATGTAGTGCTAACGCTTATTCTGAAAACTGTAATGTTCGCGTGAGAAGTGAAAGTCGTTACATCCATTGTTGAACCTTTTTAAGAATAAAGGAGTGGTAACTTGTCCTTAATTGTGAAGAAGGAACGAATGTTAAAGTCACTTTCCGAATCTATATATATATATTTGTGAAAGTGTGTTTGTATGTGCGGGGTTGGCTCTAGCCCCATAACAGTTGGTGGACTGACATTTTGCCCCAAGGTCGGCATACCATTCTGGGATGTACTGGTGATAGTGAAATTTCACCACACCCCTCCCCTCAATTCGCCATGCACTGGGTTGGGTCTGGCCCTGTGCTATCAGTACAGTCTGGGGTGTATTGAAATTTGACCAACCGCACCCATTCAGCATGCACAGGGTGGTATCAGGGCCTGTGCTATCAGTATAGCGATTTTGGGTGATCACCGATTTTGCGTCTTTCCCAAAAATAGGAAGTTAGAACACATGGTCATCATACCAGTTTGGGGTGTACTGCCCATAGTGAAATTTGACCAGTGCCACCCATTCGCCCTGCACAGTGGTGGAGCAGGGTCCGTCCCTATGCTATCAGTATAGGCGATTTCAGGAGATTGGCAATTTTGTGATTTTACAATAATAGGAAGTTATGACACAAAACATAGACAAGGCTATAGCAAACCCCCGAGTGCATGTCAGCTACAGACCCGAGCAGCACCGGGTGGTACTCACAGTATCTATTATTGAGGTTGTACAAGAGTTGCAAGTGATACTGAGTTAAAACTGCATCAAAGGAAAATTGTGTGTGACCAATTGTGTTTCCCGAAGGAAGTCGGAAGTTGCCTCATTTAGCAATACATGAGAATACAATTAATTTCATCCCTCTAAGTTTAAAAATCTACCTTAAAGAGTGGTTGCGTGTACTTTGAAGACTGAACCTTGTATTGTATTCAGACTTGACATTCTATTCCAAGAAGTAAAGAGTATAGAATACTGAAGAGAAGAACACGCATTATCCAAGCCAAGAGGCAAACCCGTTCTATAGTGAAACCAGTCTTATTTAAAGCTATCCACCTACTCTGTGAAGTTGTCAAATGTCAAGTAGCCTAAAATACAAGTGTGGCATTATTACCTGAAGCTGAAAGAGTGGCACTACTTCTAGCGGGTAGTTACTTGGGCATAAAGACAGCACTTGGTCTGCTAACATTCAAAAAAGCCATCTTTGGAAAAATCATCACCCTCCAAACCAAAATCAATGATAAAAAAATAATTTGCAGCCCAGCCTGCAACACAAACCCCCCCCCTGGTTAATATCAACCCCAACACTGAATCCTTGAATCCTTTCAGCTTCTCACCTCTCTTCATCATTGAAGTTGAACACATCATCAATAACCTTAAACCTACCAATTGTCTCGGGGAGCAATGCCCTGCTGCCATCATTAAGGAAGCCGCTCATAACTTAGCGCCCTTCATCACCACACTCCTAAACTCCTCCTTTAGCACTGGGATTGTCCCTGACAACCTCAAGGATGCCTGGGTTATTCCTCTCCTGAAAAAACATACCCTGGACGCCAACATACCCACTAACTACCGACCGATCACTGCAGTCCCTTTCCTCTTAAAAATTCTTGATCGTGTTGCATACCTGCAGATCTAAGATTATCTAGAAACCAATAATCTTCTGGGATTGAGGCAATCTGGTTTCCGCCAGCAATACGGCACTGAAACTGCTCTCCTTGACCTTAAAACCCAGATTGAAGTCCTCAAAGATAAGGGCAAACTGGCCCTCCTACTTCTCTTAGATCTCTCGGCGGCCTTCGATTTAGTAAATCACCAAATCCCATGCCGTCACCTTAAAACTGCCGCCTACTTCTCGGACAAAGCGACAGCCTGGATCACCTCCTTCCTGGATAACAGATCGATTAGAGTTTTCTACCTCACCGCCACCGCAGAACCTTCCCCAGTCACTTGTGGAGTCCCTCAAGGATCATGTGTATCCCCGACACTCTAAAATGTGTTTACAAACCCCTTTTTTGGCATCTTCTGGGAGTTACGTCTACCAACTACGCCGATGACACCCAGATACTTATCCCTATCAGAGGTGACCACAAAACCGACTCACTAGCCATCAACCCTATTTATCAAGTCATCCAGGCATGGATGGCTCAGCATGAATTGTGCTTAAATGACGATAAGACGGAGCTCATCATCCTTGGCTCCCACCAAAGACTTAGCAAACTTGACTCTTCGTTTCAATCCTTCACCATTGATGGCAACACCATCAAAGTGGCTAAGGACACTAAAACACTTGGTATCTACAGCGATTCCACTCTCTCCCTATCCAGACAAATCAACGCAGAATCATCAGCGGCATCATACACCTGGAAGCTCATCACATCTTGCTGCCCCTTCCTCTCACCAGCCAACTGTACCACACTAGCCAGGACCTTGGTCCTATCCAAAATTGATTATTGCAATGCCCTCTATCTGGGTACCAACCAATGCAATATGAAAAAACTACAAATCTTCCAAAATAACGCCATTAGAGCGGTGCTCAATATTCCTAGGAACCTCCATATTTCTGACTCCAGATGAAGTCTTCGCTGGTTCTCAGTCTCCAAAAGAGTCTCCCTCAAAGCATTTGCGCTCACACACAAACGCCTTGCCAATCAAGTCCCTATCTACCTAGCCAGTAGATTCGCACTACACACCACTGCGAGACCACTCAGAAGTGCCCAAACTAACTGCCTCTCTATCCCGCGCTCCAACCTGCAAAGATCTGGAGGACGCAGCTTGTCAGTCCTAGCAGCTAAGCTTTGGAATTTGCTACCCAATCCATTTAGAGCTGAAACCTCCTTCCCAGCCTTCAAGCGCAAAGCGTCAGCTTGGCTGTCTGCCCAAGACTTTCCATGACTCCTATCTCATGGCTCCCAGTGTCATAAAAACAGCGTCACTGACTTACTGCTATTACCTGCTTTTGCACATTGTATATTTCCTGTATAATTTGTATATGATGTATATTCTATTCAAATGCTTTATCTTACCATGCCTGTAACTAAGTGATGTATAATTTGTATATTATGTATATTCTATTCAAATGCTTTATCTTACCATGCCTGTAACTTAGTGATGCGCCCAGTTGCCCTTGGGCCTGGTCTGCTATATAAATTAAATAAATACAAATACAAATAAAAGGTGAAAGTGAAAATGGGGAAGGGGAGCTGGGTGCTTATAAAGAACATTCAGAAGTAGACTATAAAGTGTAATGCTAAAGACTGCTGAAGTTCAAAAAAAGTAAATGTGGTGGGAAGAAACAGGTTATAAATGTGGAAGTCAGACAGATGGAAGAGGCAAAAAGGCTGTCCCCTTTTGGAAGGTCAATTAAGGGAAGAATGCCGTGTCTACCTGAAGAGGTCAAAGTGTCTTGTCAGATTGTCCCTGATAATACAGAAGTACAAAGTAGTGGTAGAAGTACCTGAACTGTGGTGGTATACAAAGTTTTCTGAAAACGTCACATTTGAGTGGTTTGAAGTAGTTGCATACTGTGGAACAAAGGTGACTGTTCTCACAGTAACAACAGAAGCAGGGTGATTGTTAATGATGGAAGCAGCAACCCAAAGAGAAGTATCCTGACAAATATACCAAATGTACTGAAGAAGTTAGAGTCAATTGTAAAGTTGTAGGAGAAGTCATGCAAGTACATTTTACACATTCTTTTGAACTGTGATAAATAATCTTGAAGAGAGGGTCATGTATCGTCCTAACCAGGAATACCATTGGTACTATTTCCTTTGTTGGAATGATTTCCTTTGTTGAAATTGGAAGGGGATCTTTTCAAATGAAACCAAAGAATTGTTACCAGTGGATGTTTGTTTGATGATTTTTTGCTTCTTTTACTTGGAACTGAGAAGAACTGGTTCAAGACTTTTCTTTTCCTTTGAACATTTGGGAAGTTGACTTTAAATCCTGGGCAAAGGATCTTACCCAGGACAGGTGAAGGTCATCCAGATATTGTTCAATATGTTTTATTATCTTGAGTTGCCTTGTAATTTTCTTTGTATGTTTGTTGTTTAGAGTGAGGACCAGTTTTACCTATGTTAGAGATTGTTCCATAACCTTCAGATAAGATCAAGAATTTGTCGGTAAAGTAGGGCAAGCAAGGCTTTTATTTGAAAATATTTACTTTAATAAAATGTCACATTTTGTGAAAACTACAAGCAGTTGTCTGCTTCGCATTACTGTCCCCTCACATGGAGCAGTTTAGGGGTCAGTAAGACTTGGTGTAGGGCAGTCTAGGGACGTACCTTGGGCCAGATCCTCTGAGTGCAAGTCAACATAACGAGGCGAGTCATTAGCAATGGTAAGTTTTATATGACAGTTCTCTGGTCAGTGTGTGGCTTTGGGAATATCATGATAAATGGGCTTTGTTTTGGGCAGTTCTAAGACAGCACACTTGCCCTGTGGCCAACTAGGGGACAATTACTCAATAGAAGCAGAAGATTGTGAGATGTTGAGTCTAAAATGGGGCATTGGGATATGCATTAACTATTTCTGGGGGACTTTTATAGAAATAATGTTCCATTTAGGGAGAAATGTGATGTGGCATATGGCAGCCCTGGGATGATAAGGGTACATTGGGGCACATTAGCATGCAGTAAAATGTTGCATGAAGCATATTTTTGACAATGAGTGTGTCACTGGGAATTTCATGGGTGCTGGGATGATGCATGCAACATTTCTGGGGTTCATGGGTGTTCCATGTAGCAAATCAGGATGCAGTGAGATGCAGCATGTGGCATTTCTGGATTTAATGCGTGTTCCATGCAGCAAATCAGGTTGCAGTGATATGTGAAATGCAGCAGTTCTTGTGTCAAAGTAGATGTCAGTTTCACAATTTGCTTTCTTAGAAGTGTTCCTTGTTCTTTTCTTTTTTGTTCTCCTTCATCTATGCATCATAACGTTCAAACGTGTCTTAACCTGATTGTTCCATTACTTGCCTACTCTGTTTCTATTGTTTGTGTTTTGACTATAATCTATTTGCTGAATGTATTGTTGTTGGTGTTTGTAACATGAAATACAAAACTTTAATTGTACATAAAAAACACAATGGGCCTCATTACGACCCTGGCGCTAAGTGAAAAACGATGGCGGTAAATGGTTACCGCCATCGTTTTCCGCTAGGTCCGATCATGACCCGTGACCGTTAACTACGATGCCATTAGCGGCATCGTAGTTAACGCTGCCGCTAACTGCGCCAAGGGCGCGCGCACGCGACCTCCCACACCGTACTTAGCGCCATGGCGGAAAGGTACGCGAATGCCGACCCAAGCGGACATGCACCTAACGCCATCACCCAGCCCGTTAAGTACCTTACCGCCATGGTGCTAATTACGCCATCGCGAACCAACCGTAAATGTCCATGTAAAGTGAATGCATCTGCCACAGGTGCACAGAAACAGCACAGTTGAAGGCAATACAGACTCAGGAAGTACAAAAAGAGCACACCCCATTCCTTCCCACACCCAGTCACACTCCACAATGATACCAATACGACTAGCAATGTTGGGGCTGGAGGACCTGATAGCAATGCAAGTGCTACAACAGCAACAACAACAACAGGCAGCACAGAGGAGACGCAGGAGGAGAAGGAGGGCAAGGCAGGCCCAGCAAGCCCCACCAGCACAGCCAGTGCCACCACGCAGGCATCCCCCAATCCCACGCATCAGAGCCAATCCATTCAACCTCACTGCTGAGCAGATCCACACCCTGTACTGTTTGGACCGGGACACCATCACTGCCATCGTAGACATGACACACAACAACATTGTCAGCATGATAGAAACTCCAACCGCCATCCCACCCCGACTGAAGGTAATGTCTGTACTCCACTTCCTGGCCACAGGCACCTACCAGCACACAGTGGGGCACTTGCATGGCATCTCACAACCATTATTCTCACGAACACTCATCCAAGTGCTCGATGCCCTCCTCAAGCACACAGACGACCACATCTCATTACCACGGACTGCCCAGGAGATTGCAAACACCAAAGTGGGTTTCCATGCACTAGCCAGCATACCTGGTTGCATTGGTGCCCTCGACTGCACCCATGTGGAATTGGTGGTTCCACGTGCCATGGAGGTACCATACCGCAACCTGAAACAGTTCCACTCAATCAACGTGCAAATGGTCTGTGACTCCAACAAGATCATCACACATTGTTGTGCCCGATTCCCCGGATCAACCCATGATTCTATGGTCCTGAGGAACTCCACAATACCACGCTACATGGAGCGACATGCAGGCCCAAGATCCTGGCTACTCGGTGAGTCCAATGTCATGACCATGGAAATGTGAAGTGGTTAGGTGAATGACGTACCGATGCATACTCGACCTGGCTGAAGGGGGGGGGGAGAATGATGCATACTCCACCTGGCTGAAGGGGGGGAATGATGCATACTCCACCTGGCTGAAAGGGGGGGGGGTGATGCATACTCCACCTGGCTGAAAGAGGGGGGGGGGAATGATGCATACTCCACCTGGCTGTGAGTAGCAGAGAGAACGGAGACAGATGATACCCTAAAGCAACCCAAACTCCACCCAACACCAGTAAAGCCAATACCCAATGTTTGCAGCCCTACCATGTGAATGAGGTTGTGTCCCAACCATGACACAACCATCTGCAAGTGCATTCTACCAAATCAGACCACATTGTCAACAATGAAAAGCAACTACATGCACGTCACCAAACACCATCAACCGATAGGCCTGTCCCCCATAACTGCCCACGAAGGAGGCACATGACGGACAGAAACCTCAACACACCATTACATAGACAGCAGGGCCCCCAAAATGTCCCTGTCTACATCAGCATTGCTCACTGGGGTCATGATGAGACCCACAGCAATGTTGCAATGATGTGCGCCTTGCCATCACAGGACATGTGCCAGGCCAACTAACCAAACGGCATGAACGGACACAGTGGATGGGCACTCACAATGCACTCCACCCCTCTGCATACATTGGGTGATGGCATGCAAAACAGGCCATGGGAGCCATGAGCATTTACTGGTTGCATTGTGTGAATCAATTAGTGAATGTAGAAGTGAGCCAAAGTAACAGTTGGATGCAAGCCATGGTGGCACGTCATGTTCTTGATCAGACGTCATGACTGACACATACATTCTCGCCTACATACAGGTGATGCAGGCTATCCCCTGAAGAGGTGGCTCCTTACACCAGTCCGGAACCCGCAGAACCAGCCCGAGGAGGACTTCAACCGTGCACATACACGTACCCGTGTGGTCATAGAGCAGACATTCGGCCTATTGAAGGCACGGTTCCGATGCCTCAGCAGGTCTGGTGGGGCACTCCTGTACCGCCATGAGAAGGTGGCAAAGATCGTCATGGCATGTGTCATGCTACACAATATGTGCGTCAGACGGAATGTGCCCCTGACGCAGAACTGCAACCACCTGACGATGAGGATGAGGAGGGTGCAGATGGGGCGGCACCCCATGGAGGAGGCGATGCACAGGAGGGGTGTGCAATGCGCCAAAATATCATCGACCACTGCTTCTAGCACACACGGCTCTTGTGTATCACATGGAGACTGCACTTGGGGCACTGTGTGTCTCTGGGACATGCACACTGTGGACTGTACACCAATAAAGCACACATATGCAATGAAAATGTCCACACATTTCATTTCGGAAAAGCAAAAAGTGTATTTCAATCATAAAATGTTTTGACACACCCCCTCCCACCTCCCCCTCCCCCCTGCACACCCCAACACACCCCCTCCCACCTCCCCCCACCCCCTGCACACCCCAACACACCCCCTCCCACCTCCCCCCTCCCCACTGCACACCCCAACACACCCCCTCCCACCTCCCCCCTGCACACCCCAACACACCCCTCCCACCTCCCACCTCCCCCTTCACACCCCAACACACCCCCTCCCACCTCCCCCCTCCCCCTTGCACACCCCAACACACCCCATGTAAGTGTCAACAGATGCCTGTGACAGTGGCCACAGGCTGTTACAAGCCCCCTCTCCCGGCCCCCGGGGCACCCCTGGCTGTGGAGCGCAGGTTCCGTCCGGAACGTCGGACGGGGCTGCTCTGTGCAGAACTGGCAGCGGAGGATGTCCCTGCCTGCCCCTGTGCATGCACGTCCTGTAGGGTGTGGGTGAGCTCAGTGAGCGCACGACGCAACCCGGCAAGTTCACCACAAATGTCCCTAGACATGGCCTGCATAGCATCCCTCAGGGTGGCAGTGCTCTGCGCTATTTCGGCCCTTAGGGTCTCTGTGGCCTGTTCAATGGTTGCCCTAGCCCCCACACATTCCGCAGCATGCTCAGTCAGCATCGTGGACAGTTGTTGCTGCCGTTCTGTGATGTCCTCGAGGGACTGCTGCCCCTGCTGGGCCATGCCCAGTGCTGGTGGTGTGATGGAGGGGCTGCTCCCCTCCTGTGGACTGAGGACTGGGCATGGGGTAGAAGGCCACTCCTCTTCCTCTGTGTGCCCCTGTGTGTGATCCTCATGGGGGCTGGCATTTGACAAACAGGGGGAATGTAGAAGGTCAGTGGGGCTTCTGACTTCGTGCTCCTCAATGTCAGAGTCTGAACATGCAGCAATTGCAGCTGTTTCACCCATGTTGCTGCTGGCCGCAGACCCGGTGCCTTCTGTGGCAGGCAATGTAGGTACAGGTGGAGCTGCTGCTGCTGGCCTGCTGCCTACTGGGGTGCTTGCCGGTGGGCCGTCCGGTTTGCTTGCAGTGGATTCTGCTTGTTGTGGGGTCTGCCTCACTGCAGCTGAGGTTGAGGGTGCGGGGATGGTATTATTGGCCTTCTTGGCTCTCTTTGTCGCAGGGGTGTCCTGGTCCTCGGGTGTGAATCTGTGCCTGTGGTGGAGCAAAGGAGGGAGGGCGTTATTGATGGGTCTGCGGACTTTGGAATGACAATGATTGACATGAATCTGGTCAGTAGATGAGGCAGATTTCAGGCAGGGCCATGCAGGTTGTCTCCTTTTTGTGTGGTATGTGGATGCAGGTATGTGGGTGCCAGCAGTGTATAGAGGGTGGAGCTCGCATGTGGCTATGGGCAGTGTCGAGCTAATGTGTGGCATTTACACTCTAGGGCAACATTGTGCTACACATGAATGGACTGCAGTGACTATGGCATGTCTTGTTTGAGGCACCTACCTTCATCGCCTGATGTCGGAACTCCCCTTTCCATCCCTCCGACGCCTTCAATGCCTTCCATGCCAATCGTGGTTGCACAAATCTCCTCCCACGGTTGGAGTTTCAGTGGGGATTCCGAACCTCCACCGGTACCCAGGGCAAGGTTGCGGTTCGCAGAGATGACGGCTCTGACCCGTATGCCAAGGTCATCCCAGCGCTTCCTGCACTGCTGTGGTGTGAGGGGTACGGTCCCCACGGCGCTGACGCGCTCGGCCACCAGGGCCCATATGGCCTTCTTTTTTGCTATCGCTGGCCTGGTCTTGCAGGGTCTCCGCAAGCATGCAGAGTTCCTCCCTGCTAAATCTTTCCTGGCGCTGGCGTTCACATGCCTTCTTAACAACGTTAGGCATTTTTGGGTGGGTGATGGGTTGGGACAGGTGTCAGGGTTGGATCTGGTGTTGTTCGGAAGGATGGCAATGGATTGTGTTTTTAAAGATGGCCGGTGTGCTGTTTCCCGTTCCGCCGCGATGACGCTATTTCCGGTTCTGCTTTTTACGGTGACCGCTAATTGCGGCCACCGGTAATTACGGTGGCCGCTACTTACGGTGGCGGAAGTGCACCTTGCTCGCCCTACGATGCTGGTAGGGGCCTTTTCCGCCATGGCGTTATTTACATTACCGCCATGGCGTAATGCTCGTGCGCGATGTGTCGTAATGTGGCGCTCTTTACGCCATCGACCCACGGCGTAAACGCTCATTACGCCATGGCGGTAATGTCGGCAGATTACCGCCTGGGTCATAATGAGGCCCAATGCGCTTTCCTGGGCTAACAGTGGAATTTAACTGTTGAATCTGACACCACCATTTCTAAAACAGATTATTATTCTGCAGTGGAAATGTATATCATTGGGATAACACTATCATTGATTAGTTGATAAGTTGAGACTGACATTGTAAAGTTCACAATGCAGCAAATGGGATAGTGTGTTTTAATGTGGCAACACTGAAATGGTTCTGTCAACCAAGTGTCCTCTCTCACCACAACCCATTCCTATGCAGCCTGGACAGCTACACTGGGGAATATTGTCAGTTTCTCAAGAACACACCCTCAACATGTGCATACTATTTCTATCTGCCCTGTTATGATTGTTAAAACACGTTCAGAGGTCGCACATTACACCACTGCCAACATTCTAACTAACAAAGCCCTATTCATTACTGAAACGTAGTTAACACCCTCCTCTCCTACATCTTAACATCCTCCAACCACAAGTCTACAGTATCCAACATACTGACCGCATGGGAAAAACTGGAGGTGTAGTGGCTGTCATCCATAAGATTTGTTGGGCCTGCATGATATTCCTGACACACTCTCATGCAGGTTCCTCATTCCAAAAAAAGGCTCAATTACATTTCCCCTTATTTATAGGCCAGCATAGCGGAGTTGTAACTATCGATTATCCCTCCAACATTCTCTGCTTGGCAAATGTCTCTTACTGTACTGAAATTATTCTCAAAGAATTCAACATCCCTGAGTCCCAACCAGAAAAACTCCTACAGGACTCTCTATTCTCCCTGTCTGACACCAAAGAACTTAAACAGATCATACTCTCCCCCAGCATGTCAAAGGTGTCAAAGGACGTATGCTCAGCCACTCCTTTACTTCCTGCCACCACCTCTCCTGCTAAAACCCCTGCCCCTTGAATGGACCAACCACACCTCTAGACCCCTTCTCATATCACGGCCAGACTGCCCCACAAAGGTCAGGATAAATGCTGTGTGCTTGAGCTCTGTTCCGTCAAGAACCTTCCACTAAACAAACAAGAGGCATCATGGGGATTGCATCAGCCCTTTTAGATACATTCAACCATTTTACCAAAGTACTAGTGGATACCCATGCAATGCTAATGTCTTGCTGTGTCAAAGTCAAACCATCCACACCCTGGGTCACACTTGAGCTTGCTGCCAACAAACCTCTTTCAGATCCCATGAGTAGCAGTGGCACAAAAAACACAGCATGTAGAATTTCTCATCCCTCAAATTCCTCGTTACCCAACACAGACACATGATCTCTGACGCCAAGTTGGCTTACAGCGCTGCAATGTTGAGTCACCCTCTAACAGTTGAAAAGCCTTAATTGAAGTAATCAAGCACTGCACCAAGCTCACACATATCCCTGAGGTTCTGGCTCCATAAGACAAATGTGACACAATCAACACCTTCTTCATTAACAAAATAAATCAAATCAGAGGTCGCATGGACACCTCAAAACCAAAGTGAGCACTGCTATCCATAATCCCTAAGCACTGCCCACGTGAACTGACCTCACCCTCTTCTCTCCTACAGATCTCTCAGACACACTTTCTTGCTGATTGACCCACCACAAAGGTGAATTTTCAGACAGGTTTCATATGACCCCTTCTAAAAAAAAAACTTGCTTAGGACTTAGCCAACTACAGTCCTATCACAAGCCTTACGCCTCTCTCAAAGCTTATTGAGAAGGTAGTTGCCCCCAATTACTTCACAAGATCCAACAGCTTGGCCTCCTACATGAATACCAGTTCAGCTTCCACCCCACTTGCTGTGTTGAAATTTCAACCATAGAAGTGGTGGACAATGTGCTGCAAATCTCTGACAGGGGACTCATGCACACAGTTGACCACCTAACACTTGTCTCTCTTCTCATCGGCAGGATTGGCTTCTTCACCTTTAAATGGTTTGCATCATTCCTATACAACAGATACCAGGTCATTCATATGTATTCGTTCATATCCAACTGACTTCATGTTAAGAGCTCCATGGTTCCAGCGTCTATCCAATTGTCTTAAATCTCTACATGGAACAATTTCTTAAATTACCCCAACATAGCCATCCAACAGTACGCTGATGACGCTAAGTAATACCTTGATGTTAGTGGCCACCACGACAGTACTCACCTCGCCTGGCCAGCAATCAAACATAGATGTCAAACACCTACTCAAATTGAACCAAGACTAAATTCATCCTCATAAGTCCCGCCGCCAAACAACAACTTGTCTAACAGAGGCCAGACGCCGTAAACCTGGAAGGATTCACCCCACAGATGTAAAACTCAGTCAAATCCTTGGGCTTCATTGTTGACAGTAGCATTTCCTTCAAAAAGCACCTAGCCAAAAAGGTGCAATCCATAATGGGTGATTATTTCCACACTCTGAAAAAACAAACCCTTCATCTGCTGCATGATTTCCACAAAGTGGTCCAAGCTCTCATATATTGATAAGGGATATGCGCTCCATGCTGGGCCTCCAGCCGCACACCTGTACACCAGCATGCCATAGCCCACCTCATCACAAGCACTCGATAATTTGACTGTATCTCCTTCACTGTGTGAGCTTCACTGGCTCGCCCTCCTCGCCAGGATCATATTCCAAACTGCAGGTATAACCTAAAAAAGCACTATCGAACGGAACACTAACTCTCTAGAATTTCTCATGCCCCACGTAGCAAAATCATTAATAGGGGGGACTCAAAGCCAGCCCATAAAGAGAAGACTCGCAAACATTCCGTCACCTGCCATGCCCTGAACATATGGAACTCAATCCCGGCAGAGGCTTGAAATGTCCCCACCAACCCCCAGTTCAATATAACACTAACAACACGGCTCTTTGAGCAACAGCTGAAAGCACTACAAGTAAACATAACAATAAATAGTATCTTCATTTTCTCTGAGCAATGTTGACACCAGTGTGACAATGTTTATCACATTGGCAACATTGGAATTCCATTTTTGAGACTGGCATTATAATCTTGTGGGAACAATGAAGCTGTGTCTTTGTTTCCTCCAGCGATGGAAGATTTAGAAAATGCCAAGCCACTGTCGCCCTACCAAAATACATGACCATGCTCTAAGGGATAGCATACATTACTGAGACAACACCAGTATTACTTTGCTGAGAATGTCATTGCAATCTTCTGGTGGAGAATCAGATGGCAACCTGATCATGTTTTTTTTATGGCATGGCATGGCATGACAATACTTAACCTGGGTGGGTAGCATATTGCGATTAACTTTGGCATATTTAGTAACCTAACATTTGGAGGCAAAGCAATTGCAGCAAATTCCGATAGTTATCCACTACAATTCATGAACATATTCAACCCCGAACACTGGAACACATTCACGAAATGTACACCTCCAAATATCAGTATTGTCTGCTTATCAGAGTTTCACAGCTAGCGCTTGTGGTGTAGGTCCTCAATCAACTTCTATTCTTCATTGCTCGTTTTGAACCGGCTTATCCATTCCCTAACAAGTGGAGAGCAGCATTGTGACAACATAGTACCCTGTTACGGTTGAATGCTGCTGCAAAGTCAACTGCGCGCGCCCTCTATGAAAAATGCTGAGCCTGTACCAGGTGTTACATCAATGATGGCTCTGTCTCTGAGCACTACCTCCACAATGAACATCCAATCCCCACCCTGCTCCCTCATTTCCAGTACCATCTGGTTGGTAATCGCAGATCAGGAATCCAGAGTACAAAGAGGTAAGAGCCCAGCTGAGGAAGAGCAGTGAGACCACCATTGATGTGTATGATGTGTATGGATCAGATGGCGAGACATGTTCTGACTCTGTTCCTTTAGAGGAGGGACAGAGTAATCCATTGCACCTTGAGCTCAAGCAGTGCCTGCTCCAAGAAGGACATCAGGGCCCACTGTTTATAGCCTGTGCAACAACTCCCTGAAAATAGGAAGGCAAGCATTCAGATTGCCATTGTATGCGTCAGTGGTACTCTGTCGAGCTGAGTCCTTATTGACACACACACGCAGACACATACACACTCACTCTTTTACTCATTCTCTCATGCTCACCCTAGCCCTGAAGTCCGTAGTGGATGTCTAATAAGCAAACAAAACAAAATGTCACGAATTGCAAGTTTCACTCTGAGAAGATAACACACCTTTCAAAAACAAGCCCTTCTAGCAGACCCACACAACCAGGCTTCCTCTATATGGTTAAGGAAACATTTTTGGGGTGAAGAAAAAGTGCTGAAGAGAGCACAGGAAATAGAACAGGGCATCTAAAAAAACAAAGGTAAAACTGAAAATGTTGGAAGAAGTTTTCCAGGGTTCTCCAAAAAGGCTATTTTACGTGGAAACAAATGTATTTGAAGTCTCAGCAAAGGCAAAGAGCAAAGTGCTATGGACCACGATCAGTATCTGTAATTTGTAAAGGCACTGCGTCATGGGCTCTTTATTTATATTTAAATAAGTAGACCATAATGTTCTAAAAATCAGTTTTGGGGTGTACCAGATGGTCGAGCAGGTTTGAAAAGTGTTTGATGTATCCGATATAATTCATAAACATGTTTTTTTTCCTCCAAAAATGTAATGAAACTATGCAAACGTAAATAAATACATATTAAATAATATGTATGCGTCCATCCAGCGATCATTGTGAAGCATATGCATCTTTTCATAACAGTTTCGATCTCATTTTAATACCATAGAACTTCGAGTACAGAGAACGCAACGGCCAGTGCTGTGGTGAATGTGTACTGTCGGCTTGTGTCATCGAGACAGAAAATGGAACTCACTTTCTCCAGGTAATGCATAGCTCCAGATCCTGCGATTCTTTTAGCAGTTCTCGATGCAAAGAAACATTTAAATGTAAAGTTTAAACACTGAGATCAAGCTATTGCCTTTTCACTAACAATTTTAAGAGAAAAACAAAGGACATTCCAGCTAAAAAGTTTCACATGCCACAGCACCACCTATTGGTCATCTCTGCAATTTCACTCCCGTTTCAGAGCCACAAAGCAATGTATTGCGGGTTTGTAAATTTGCGTTTTAAGGGTCTTTTTCTTTAAAGAATATCAATGCAAGTCGTGGCTGCACATACTTTTGTGCAATCTGAAGGACGTATGGTTCCAACTAAAACACAACATCCTGCTATTCTAAGGAGAGCGCCTCACTTTTGAGCTTAGTGTTTGCCATTCTGTGGACTTTAGAAACAAGAGACATTTTTGCATTCCTAATGTCTGGCTAGGAATTGGGTCCAAGTATGGTGACTTCCCATCCCCCGCAACTCGGGATCCGACGCAAATTGTGCCGGAACGCGTTGCAGTAATGCTAACAGTGTTGGCCGATATCCCATTTACCGCAGGGCTACTGCCCGACTCCTGATGACCCACCAATGTCTAATTCAATAATTGTGTATTCTGGATTCCTCCATTAAAACTTTCACAGATACATTTCTTCACATCTTATTACAAATACCACACTCATTTACAAAAAAACAATTTTCAGTTATATCTAAAGGAATTACTCTAAAACGCATCACCCCTAAGTTTCACCCATGCTAACATCTTCGTTGTAATGGCACTTTTTTAGAACAAACAAAACATTAATCTTGGGATGAATGCCATATTTTTTGAAGGCATCTAACTAATGACGTCTGCCATTCCTTGAATGGCTGCATGTCTGTTGGTTACGAATACCCAAACGCAGATATACTAAACAGTTCTCATTCAAAATGTTGCTAACAAATCGTTACAGGATAATCAAAAAACACACAAAAAATTGCAATATCCTAGAGCAAACATTACAACGCCCATTTCACAGGTACTCAAAAAAGGGATCTTGTGCGACTTTCGTCTGAGAAACTATTTATGTATGTAAAAATCATGTAAGACTGCCCTTGCATAGAGTAAAATCATCTTGCAAATATATAAAGGATTAACCTGTTACATCTGTGGGTGGCATTTATTACCTCGGTCGGATGGACTTCAGTTGAAGGATGCCATAGTTGACAACCCTTTCACAAATGTCTTTTAATATTAATATGTCACATGTTCTCCACCTGCAACTAATTTGTTCTTTATTGTTGAGTTCTCATTTCTATGTAGATGATACCAAACTTACATTAATGCTGAATGTTGTCCGAATAGATTTAGACACTCAATAGATGTCTGATGCAATTAGACTTCTGGAAAACACACACCTGGTTGCAATTTA
The DNA here is from genome assembly GCF_040938575.1 of Ambystoma mexicanum. Classification (NCBI taxonomy): domain Eukaryota; kingdom Metazoa; phylum Chordata; class Amphibia; order Caudata; family Ambystomatidae; genus Ambystoma; species Ambystoma mexicanum. The sequence goes on from NC_090934.1 coordinate 906,467,688, forward strand.
ATGTGGGAGAATCTGAAATTATCTTGTTTGAAACGCAACAAAGTAAGAGTATTTGTATACCTCCATCGTTTCTTGACACCAAGACACTTTTCGGAAATGAGGCTACTGTGGCAAAGATGCAAAGCCCTGCCTTTTGTTATTTTTATTAGTACATAAAATGATGAGGGCAATTCCATCTCCAAAATGGTTATCTGCTAATCAGATTCCCCTTTTGCCTACTCCATGCCAAATGCATAGTATGTATCTGTGTCCTGCTGTATCAGTATGCTGATTTGCAGCTTCTGCTCTTCCAGTGGCATAAAGCAGGTTCAGAGGTCCCAGCTGACCATTTGACAGCTAGTGGCAACCAAGACCCGGCAGCGCAGGAGCTGCATTGAAGATAGGCACTCATGTGCCCAAAGTATGATGATCACAAGTAACCTAAAATGGTGGCAGGATAATCTCCAAATAAAATCTATGCCTGAGTTTAGGCATTGTGAATGGCACTCCCTATGATTGTGACTAACCCACTCCAATGGACATCACACATGTGTCAGCTCCTGTGATTCAGCTCTGCTGTGGAAGGTGATGTGTATTCTGGTCAGCCAGGGGTAGCCTGCCAAAAGGCAGGACAGGAACCTCATTTTTTAAATCTCTTTGTGAGGGCAGGTAACACCCTCCACCTAAGACAGCTGCACAGCAGGTAGCTGTCTTGGGCCTAGGCACCAAAGAAGCACACCCATTCAAAAGGAGTATCCTCACACCAGGGTGCTGAATCTCTAAAGGCCTATATGATTGATAGGTAGCAATGCACTGGTCAGTGGAAGGGGACTTGCACCATTTTGTTTCCCTCTGTCTCTCTCTCCTTTTCTTGTGCCCATCACGCCCGCTGGAGTAAAGCACTTTAGGGAAATGTGCCTTTAAAAGAATGGTTCTTCCACCTCATCAACAGATTCATTCCGATCCTCTTGGGTCCTTTAAGGTAGCAGATCCACTCTAAAGAACTCACTGGACTTCCGGTGGTAAAGTTGCACTTTCTAAAGCCCTCAGCCTAATGTGAAGATGGAGCCACCAAAGAAAGAAGGAAGATCTGTCCTTTACCCAGTCCTAGGACACAGCAGGAGTGACCTCTGCTGTGGACGAGAATCTACCACTCTGCACCAGAATCTCCTAAAGAGCAGACCCTGAATGGAACCAACCAGTCCGCAAGTCCCTCTTAATGGGCCTCACAGTAACTGGAGGGCCAGACTAGCCAAAACTCCTTGTTTTACCACACCAAACCAGTTACTCCATATTCACTACACCTTGAACAATAGGGTAGGCACTGGCGCTGGCTCCTGTGCCTCTCCACCACCTTGAAATTGCTTGCACTTCAAGCCGCTCAATGCTGCATCCTGCTCTAGTTCAGCTTGTTACCTGCCAGGCTTAAAGAGACTGTTTGTTGCTGGGATTCAAATCACTGTAGAGTCCTGTCCACATGGTGTGTTTAAAATATAGATATTTTTTATAGAACCGTGATTGGACATTCCCGTTATTTTGGACTGTGGTAAATTGTTGTTTGCGTCACTACTGGTTCACATTGACAACTCTCTTAGGAGCTTAGCCTTCCCTCAGCCCACATTACCACAAATGGCAAAAGAGGTATGGCTCTAACTGTGCCTGTTTTACCTTTATGATTGAATTGTGATTTGGTTTGTAGAAGTGTGAGGGCTGAGTGGGCCATGTTACCCCTGTTCATCTATGTACTCCTGTGGAGCAGAATCCAATTCGTCACAATGGTGACAGCGGTGGGATTTGAAACAGACTGGGCCTACAGCTCAGTTAGCCAAAACAGAAATGTACCGTTGACGTTAGTTCTCACCACCAAAATATTTGTACAAACATGGAACTCAACATGAGCATGGTGCAGACCTTGGCAGCAAGCATCTTGTGCAACCTCTGTTGAGAGAGGGGTTGTAAGAGGATTCAATTCAGCACTACAGCCAAGTTAACGCCTAGTCTAGAATACTGAATGAAAACCCTTATTGATATATCTTTAGGTCCAGTTCATGCGTCCTGGATGACTACCCTTGTATAACACCCCTCTCTTGGAATCCCCCTGACCCCACTGAGCCAAGAAGTAGTTCTGTTTTGCAAGTTTAAAAGGTTTATTTGATAAATTAAAATATATATATCACACTTTATAATAAATTAATAATTGAATATCACACTTAATCTGATATGGTAAATATTAACAACGGAGAATCTGGCACTAGCACACTTCTTTATAATGACTAATGAGTTGACCTGAAATGGATAAGGTAGCACACTGGTAAATAGGAACAAAAGAAGAAGGTGGTACAAAATGCTTTATAGAGTTCAAATGGATGCAAGGTTGAATGAATGAAATACAGTATAGAAATACTCAATATGATTTCAACAAAACAATGTAATCACTTTTCTCTGGCAATTCCCTCCCCCCCTTGATGCAAGGCAAGGAAATGGAAGGAAACACACAGTTCTCAGAAATGCAATCAAATGTGATTCAGTTCAATCCCAGCAAGCTTACAGAAAACAGATAGGAGTTTTGAAAACACAGGCAATGCTTGGATATGTGCTGGCAATGAATGAGAAATATGCTAAATTTGCTTTTAATTCCCTTATAGAGGTTCAGGGTGAGTGGTATCTAGTTAATATTAGTCCAGGCTCACACTAGCAATGATGCAGGGATAGTTAGCAGGTTAAACGAATTTCTGGCCAATGGAAAGCAAACAGCAGCAGTTTTTACATGTGAAGAAATTGCAAATCGCGGTAAAATTCGCGGATGCGCCGAGCGCTATTACAAAGGAACCGCAAGGACTATCTCTACCGTTTTGGGGTCCTAGAAAAGCCTGGGATCTCAGCTTCCAAATGAAAGTTATTGCAAGTCTCTAGCCCAAACGGTTGCGGAGATATGAGTAATTTAGTAAAGGTCGTTTTTGGTTTTGTAAATTTTAAACGCACACTTTTTCAAAATGACAAGTGACAAATTTTTGCAGCTAGAATGACAGGTGACAGCTAGGAGGCAGTTCTACTTAGGTTAAATAGATTGAATTAGATGAATTTAAACTAAGAGATGTGTTCTGAATTTTGCTAAGTACTCACAAGAGATTTTGAACAGGAAAGCGACTTGGTCACGGACTTCAGTCTGGTCAGGTCTTTCCGGGTTCTGCTCACAGCGCCTGGCCTCTGGAACTGCTCACAGGGGTCTGGTCTCTGCTAGGCACCGGTTCTTTGGGTCTCTCTGCTCTGGATAGATTGAAGTCTCTAGTTTTGGATAGATTGAAGTCTCTAGTTTTGGATAGATTGAAGTCTCTAGTTTGGCTCTCTGGAGGTTTGATGAATTTGAAGTCTGGATTTTTCCGGCAGAGCTTTCAGCGGCAGATGAAAAATGAATCTCCTATCTGTCCTGTCTGTCTGCTTTTATGTGTTTAGAATGTGGGTGTGTTCTAGCATCACTGACCCTACCTCTCTCTCAGCTTCTAATTGGTCAAGCTTCCATTCCTCCGCTTGATTGGCAAACTGAACTGTGAGTCAGATTGATGTCATTTTACAGCCTGCAGAAAGTCCACTCCTCCTGTCAACTTACACACAAATCTAGATTTGAAACAAATACATATTTGCAGAGGTACATATTGTTTTAAAATCATATGCACCCATCATGCATTACAGGAGGTATCCCCTGTTCAAACTCTGCTCTTCCTGGGAGCTTGCATTCAGAACTGGCACATATTTCACTTTTTAACTGCTTTTTCAATTTCCGACATGGACCCAACTTTACATACATGTGTGCAGGGGGTAGGGACATTAACTGATGAAGTTTCAGATTTTTAACATGCACACATTTAGAGTAATATCCACTTTTCCGCTAAAACCCCCCTGAACATACCACCGGTTCCTACCACGTCTTAAACTGTGGGCAGAAAAATCACAAGAATTATGGTATCATTTATAAAATTTTCACATGTCCGCTCTATGAATTATCCCCCTTTTTATAAAACCATATCCTTGCTGCAGGGGTGTGTCTTTTCAGGTCACATGGTACAGAAACCAGTCTTTCCAGTTTCTGCCAAGCCAGCTTGCTTCTCACAGGCAGTGCTCCTCCCAGCTTCTCCAGGAGGAAGCCACTTTTTACGACGTCTGTAATAAAAAACCTTTGCCTGAGTGGAGAGGGCTTTGTTCACTCTCTGGCAGAGCACAGGAAATTCAATTATCAGATAGATGGCATATCCTTAGCCTGGGCAGCAAAAGGAAGGTTGGCCTGGGAACACAGTGGTGACTCAAGTTTCACTGCTGATGGGTAGTTGCTAGGCAAAATCAAGTTCCTTAAGCCAGACTTTCAGCTAACTTTTTGTTGCTTTTAAAATAACTTGTAATTTTACACATGCAGCTAGAATGCTGATTCTAAGTGCAAAACTATGACATTTCAACAGTTACAAAGGCATGTGACACCAAACATAGGTCACTCATTTAATTTAACATTTTCGATTTTGGTGGTTTTAAATCCAGTTGCAGTTAGGCTTAAGCTGCTGACTCCATAGCATTTTTGTTATAAGCATTGTTTTTGGGCTCTTCATTTCCCAGATTTTGTAGGCACACAAAACTCCATTCTGCCAAATGTCTGCTGGTGTTCAGTGAATATTTTGCACATGTTGCAAGGTTTGAAATAGGCATTTTGCTTGCCTTCAGAAAAACACACAGAGTGGTTTTAAAACGCCGGCTTTTGGATAGTGGTGAGTACTGGTACTGCACCCATTTTTGGGATTTAAGAAATGAATTCCCCACAATTCTAGGTTGCATTTGGCAATCAGCATTGCCATTCCCAATGGTTTCAGACTACTGTGCGGGTAGTCCAATGGTGGTTTTAAAGCGCTTTGAAGCTAACCGGCGCTACTGTTTTTCCTTTGGCAACCCATTTCCCTCATGGCAACCCGGCCTTTCATTCTCGCACTGGTGGGTGGCAAGTGAGGCAACCATTTTGGTGGGCGCACAAACTGCGCAGCTTTCCTGGATTTCAGCGCACATGTGGGTTTTCCGCCATCTTGAATTTTCTAAGCCCACAGCACCAAATGTTGTAGCAGGGTAGCTTAAACGTGGGTCAGGACACCCAACAAGTCCCCCCCACGCGACTGCACTTTGAATTTGAGTCGATGGGGAGTCGCGTGCACAAGGGTTTTGACCCATGCACCGGTCTGTCCGCATAATCTTCTTCCTCTTCTGTAGATGGCACAGTTCAGCATCTTCTTCTCCATCCGGTACTGATCGATCGGTTCTCCTCGCCGGTCCTGATGGGAGTATTGGGCGGTCCACTGGGCCCATTGGATCTCCGTTCCCGGTCTCCGAATCGTTCTTCTTGGTCATCCTTCATGGTTTCATCTCTCCTAGGATGATAAAGCAAAAGCGGCAATATCTACTCATAGACGTTTTTCCACCACTGTTGAGGTAGTGGGGCAGCATATGCATTTTATCATAACGAAACATTACATTCTTATTTTGAGAAAAAAAAAACAGTATAACTAAGAGACAGTTTCATGCAAATCACAATATTTTAGAGACTAGATGTGGTATGTTTTATGGTTGGAACTGAATTAGTCTGAGACAGTGCCTGCTAGGATTCCAGAGGATTCCTCCAGTTGTTGCAGAGTGTGCCTGGGATGGCAACATTTCAACTGGTTTATGTGGACCCACTTGTCTTCCCCCTCTGCCGAACCGCCTTTGGGGATGCGGATCTTGTAGGCCACAGGGGAGATCTTATCGACGATCTCAAAGGGTCCCTTCCATGTAGGCAAAAATTTGCGCTGCTTGGCCTGGTTCCTTTGGAAGTTGTATAGATAGACCCGGTCTCCCACCTGATATTCCTTCCTGGAAGTTTTCAGGTCATAATGGGTCTTCATGCTATCAGCCGATCTTTCTAGATTCCGCTGAGCATAAGCAAAAGCATGTTGAAGGTGTTTCCTTAAATTCTCTACATACTCATGAGTAGTGGAGGCATTTATCAGTGTCTGCTCTTGGGTCCTATAGAGCAAATGCTGCGGAAGCACCATCTTGCGCCCAGTCATCAACTCAAATGGTGACATTTTGGTTGCAGATGAAGGGGTAGATCTGATGGCCATTAGGACCAGAGGTAATCGGATATCCCAACTTGGCCCAGAATCTGCCACAAACTTCTTTAATATGCTCACAATTGTCCGGTTATATCTCTCTACTGCCCCAGAAGAAGCTGGTCTATAAGCAATATGCAGCTTTCTCTTGACTCCCAGTATCTCCCACATCTTTGTCATTACTTCACTGGTGAAGTGGCTACCTCTGTCTGACTCAATCCTTTGAGGTAGACCAAAACGGGAAAAGATGTGGTTAATCATCAAGGCAGCTGCAGTTTCTGCCTTGCAGTTTGGGGCTGGGAGACATTCCACCCACTTGGTAAACAAGCATGTCACAGTCAACATGTACTTATTCCCCCTAGCCGAGCGAATCACAGGGCCTACAAAGTCGATTTGTAAATCTGACCATGGCAGTGTCATCCCCCTCTTTTGGAGAGGCGCACGGTGTGTGAGGGATGATGGCTGAAATTGTGCACACACAAGGCAACCCTTCAGGTACTGGTCGAGGTCCTGCCCCATGTGTGGCCAGTATGCAACCTCTCTTAAGATTTCCAATGTTGTGTGAAACCCCCTATGACCGGCAGTGGCCGCATCATGGGCGTGACTTAACATCAGGCTTCGGAATGAGGTAGGAACCACCCACTGATCGTGGCCAGCTTTGGATTTCCTTACCAACAAACCGTCTTGGATCCGGAACATTTTGGGACATTTCATCAACACTCTTAGGTCCTCTTTCCCAGTGTAATCGGTATCCGTCAGGGGAAAGTTCTCAGGGTCCTCAAGGTGCTGGTAAAATTTACCAATTATTGGATCCCCCTTCTGAGCAGTAATCAAATCAGCATCAGGGGTCTCCTTACTCCATTGTGCAATTGAAAGGTCGTTGTGAGCATTTGTCTGGGACCTAGTGATTGCAGTGACCTGGATTTCCCCCAACAGGGACTCAATCTCAATTAGATCCCCTTGGATGGCCCCGGTTTTGGCCAGCTGATCAGCTAAGTCATTTCCAGTTTTGTCTGGTCCCTCTACTTTGGAATGACCCTTGATCTTCTTCCAATAGATGGTCATCCCATTCGAGGTGACCAGATCATCAATGTTTTGGATCAACTTCCCATGTTTCAAGGGTTTGTTGTTAGCACATACCATGCCTCTGGTCTTCCAATTAACCAGGTGCTCCACGAACCCGTTCCGTACATAATCCGAATCTGTGATTATGACCAGTTCGTGGAGTTGATGCTGGACAGCAGTGAGGATGGCTTGATGCACAGCCATCAATTCTGCCACCTGACTACTTCGGGGACCAATTTTGTATCCAGCGGAGGGTTCTGGGGACTCATTCACCCATGCATTCCCTACGCCGGCCACCAGTTCTTTCTCCCCGTTGTTGTCGACATGGTAAGAGCATCCATCCACATACACAGTGGGCATTCCCTCACACTTGTCTTCTTCAAAGACTTTGTGGGGGGAATTGAGGTATGCCTCCATGTTGTCCTTTATTTTTAGACTTTCGTCCTCGAGACAGTTTTCTCTGGCACAATCATGCAAGTCAGCCAGACCTTGCGCGAGGGGACTCTTCTTGTTTTGGCCATATCTGACCTCCACAGGAAAGCCTTGCATTGACAGAATCCAGGAAGTAATTCGGGAATTACTCACATTTCCGGCCCGGATTCTGTCACTTTGGAGATATTGCAGAGGCTGGTGTGGAGTCTCCACTATGATGTGTTCCCCCTGGATAAACGGGCGGTAATTCTTCAATGCCCACACCGTTGCCAGGAGTGCCTTCTCACAATCGTTGAATTTTTCCTCCACAGAGGATAAAGTTTTGCTCGCATAGGAGATTACTTTATTGACCTTGTCATGCTTTTGGTATAATACTGCCGTCAAGCACGTATTAGAGAACCCCGTCTCCAGGAAGAACTCCTTGTTTCTGACAGGGTAAGCTAGGCAAGGCGCTTGTGAGAGGCTTCTTTTGAGTTGTTTTACTGCCTCGGCTTGTTCTGGACCCCATTCCCACTTGACCCCCCCCTTCAGGAGATGAATCAGGGGTCTGGTGATCTCTGCGTAGCCCTCAATGAACTTTCTGCTGTAATTAGTCAGTCCAAGGAGGCTCCTTAGTTCCCGCAGAGTTGTGGGGTCTTTCAGTTTCTGAAGTGCTTCCACTTTCTTTTCCTGGGGACAGAGACCCTGAGGAGTAATCTCATGCCCCAAGAAGTTAACACGGGTTCTACACCACTGTGCTTTCTGAAAGGAAAGTTTTGCTCCGGCGGCCCTCAACTGTGTCAGAACATAACGGATCTCTGCTATGTGTTCCTCCACAGATGAACTTTTGATGAGGACATCATCTACATAAGCCAAGTTACCCCTTGCACCCAAGTCAGGCATGGCCTTGTGTAGAAAAATGTTGAATTCATTGCCGGAGTTGAGGTATCCGAAGGGAGTCCGGGTCCAGGTGTACTGCTGGCCCCCAAAGGTAAAAGCCAGCTTGTATTGGTCCTCCTTACTGACAGGCACAGTCCAGTATCCATTGGTCAGGTCTATTGCAGTGAATACCTGTGACCCCTGGATCTGGGCCAGCCCTTGGTCAATGTAGGGCAGAGGCCATCGGGAAGTATGGACCCGTTTGTTGAGCTCCCTGAGGTCGGCACAGAGTCTCCACTGGCCGTTTGGCTTCAATATTCCCAGCACCGGATTATTGAAAGTGCTGTGGACGGGACGGATTATTCCCCGGGACTCAAGGTTCTTAATTATTTCAGTAAGGGACTCCATTGATGCGAGAGGCAAGCGATATTGCTTCACAAACACTGGAGTCATGCCAGGGTCCGTGGGGATTGTTGTGGTGTGGATGTCGGTGCGACCACAGTCATATGAGTCTACCGCAAAGAGATCTTGGAAATCCAAGAAAACTTGTTTCAACTTTTGCTTTTGTTCCAGAGTCACACAGGCATCAGCTAGGTTGACTCTCTCTTCCACCATCTGCCTGAAGCCTGGAAAGACTTCTGGTTTGGCTATCTCCGCGGCCTCCTCCAGCTGGGTGGAGAAGTCCCTGGTCAGAGTGCTGATTTGGACCGGAGGCTTCAGGTGGGAAAGGCAGCCCTCATGGACCTGGAAAATCACCTCATCCCTCCTGAAGTCACAGGTCACATCTTCCTTACCATAGGGGCAGGAAGTGTACACCAGGAAGTTCCCCCCATGCCGGGTAAAAATCCTGTCTGGTGTTGCGTTGTCATCACTGTCACTGTCAAAACAGTCCTTGGGGATGGGTCCTAACAGTTCATTTACAAGATCAATGGAGAAATGTCGGTCATCAACCGCCATTCCAATAATGGTGCCTGCGGCTAGAGTAATACTCTTTAAGTCGCTGTTATCCACCTCTATTAGAATGGGGTCATGTTCTATGTTGACTAATGGAGTCGGGTTTACCCCCAACCCTTGCTGTTGGAGAGAAGCATTTAGATGTATGTAAGCATCAGGGTTTTTCAACTCTTGTCCCCTTTTAACTTTCACTTCCAGGGAGAATTGTCGGGTCCTTTCTGGGATGGTTACTTCCTCTTTAACCTGAATTTCAACTGCATAAGGTAGCAATTGAGCTGACCTAAATGCTTTTTCTGGATCATCAAAGCCCATGGGATTATCCGCTAATCGGGACCAAGCTTTGAAGTTTATTAGGTCCAAACTAATGGCAAAGCGATTGAGAATGTCACTGCCTAAGTAAAAGGCGGCAGTGACGTCTCGCACGACCCAACAATTATGGACTATGCTCTTGTTGCCAATGGAGATTTTGAGCATACACCTGCTTGGCAGGAGATGTTTGGAGTCAGGTGCTTCCAGGTCCATTTCCCATTTGTCTATCAGTTTGAAGGTGGGAATGGCTGGATCTTTTGGGAGTTGGCGGAACATGGCTTCGCTGATGAAGCTCTTACCGTTGTTCACACACACTCGAGCGAGAACAGAGTCCTTCCCATCATTTAACTGAACAGGGATGAACAACTGCTCTCCAATTTGCTGAATATCAGCCAGGCTCTGAGCTGATTTCACATCTTTCTGGACTATAGGAGTGGGAGTTTCAGATTGTGGATTGGTATAGAATTTCAGAGTGTTTCCTTCCAGCGTGGAGTACCACTTTAGACTGGAAGGAAGGTTGATTTTCAGAAATAGAGAGGACCCCCCATCACCAGTCTGTTGTCCTACTGCTATTACTGTCACGTCTGGAATTTGGCTATTCTGGAAGTGAAATTCTACTTGGTCAGATTTTTGTTCAACCATGTGGCATGTGCCGTTTAAACTAACATGGTTGACACTCTGTTTTAATTTTATGGGTCGGCTAGTCTGAGTCCAGAGGACCTTGTTTACGCAATCTATTAGGGGTGACAACCTTCTCAGGAGGTCATTCCCTAGTAAACAAGGGGTGCCCTCTGGGGTCACAACTATGACCGGGTGTTTCAACTTATGTCGCCCGATCTTAATGTCCAAGTCTGCCGTCCCCTCAACGGGAATTTCCTTCCCGTCAAAGTTCTGTAGTTGTCCCGGAAGAGAGGTGAGAGGAATTTGGTAATTCTCTCCCCTTCCTGCATTCAGTTCGTCAAAGGCCCTTCTGGACAGAAGGGTAGCTTGAGATCCAGTGTCCACCAGTGCTGAGATTGTACCCTGCCCCTGTACTTGTACCGGGGCATAATATCTTCCCTCCTTCTCCTCAAGGGGGCACAGATAATGTACATTTTTGGACAACTGGTGGGCTAATTTTCTGGTTTTGGACATCGCTAGCGAAGAGATTTGGGCAGAATCTTGTGGAGAGCCTTGGGAATCTGAAAGAAAAAATTGGCAACTGGAGATCAGAGCCATTGTGGGTTCCCCTGGCTCCGTTTCTGGGCCGCCCCCCCCTTTTTGGAGGCAGTCGCCAGGATGGGTTTGAACCAGGGGATTTTCTTGCTGTTGGTTCTGGGATGAGATGGTGGGCGGCGGTAGCTCAGTCTCCACATCTCCCCAGTCTGGATTTGCATCCCTAGGGACCCATTTTTCTTTGGGAGGAGTTCCCCCCTCTCTGAAGGAGAAGATCCTTTTCCCAGGATCCTCTGAGGATCCCTCTCCCTCAAATTGGAAGATCTGTACCTCCTCCTCAAACTGAGTCTGTTTGGGTCTTTTGTTTCTCCTACCCCCCCTCTGCTCCTTAGGAGGCAGACTTTCAGGGGCAAGAGATTTTGTTTCCGGTTCCTGGGTTTCCAGGGGCTGTTTACAAGTGAGGAAGGAAGCTTCCTCCAAGGCTTTACACCCCCCTTCCCTTTGTGCCTCCTCCCTGGGAACCGGTGATTTATCGGGGTGCTGCCCCCGTCATTGTTCTGGAGCACCAGGTCCAGAGTTGGGTGCGTTCTGCGCCGGCATGCTGATCTGAGGGTTCTGCTGTGCCCTCAGTATATGACCCATATCCCGCGCCATGTTTTGAACCTGGCGCTCTAACTGGGAAACCCGCTCAGGCTGATACGGGGCCCTGTTTTCTCCCCTGGGCTGATCCCGGGAAGGGTAGCTGTCCCTCCTCTGGTAGTACCCCTGGTTGGGAAGATTTTGGTACCCCTCCACCCTTGGCCTCCCCTCTCCCGGATTCAGTGGTCTGGGCTCAGGGAATTGAGGAAAGAAGGATGGATGATTTTGGGGTTGGAAGTCGGGTGGATATCTGGGGAAAAAGTTCTGCCCAGGGTTTGGTAAATTTCTGCCCTCCTGTGGGAAGTTTGGAGGGAAGTTCCCTGGGTTAGGTGCTTGTCTGGATCCCCCCCCTTGGGCTGGAGGAGTCCACACATAACCCAGGATGGGTCGATTACCTTTGTAGCGAGGACTTACATAGTCAGGAGAGCGAGGGACCCCATTTGTGGGGCTGCCTGTCTGCGACTGGCCCGAGGACCTTCTGGGCCTAGCATTATTAGGTGCAGGTAGGTTTTTAGGCCCCCCCATCTCCAAATCCAAAACGGGGGTGACCTTTACCTCTGCCACCTTGGCAGCAGCAGGGGTGCTGTTGGCTTTGGGGTTTTTCTGGGCATTGCTTTTATTTTCTATGGGCTTCTGCACCTCATAGATCCGGGTAGCCTGTTCAATGACCCAGTCTAAAGATCTTTTCTCATGAAAATCTCTCACGAGCTGGGTCATTATATATTTGGGCAAGGCATGGAAAAATGTATTGACAAACTCTCTACTATCTGTGCGCACCCTTCTTGTGGTCTGTGCAAAAGCACGCTTTAACTCCTGCACAAATTCTTGTGGGGCTTGATCCTCCCCACATTGTAAATTGTAGGCTGCCTTGCGAGCCTCTTGAGGATTTCTGTGAACAGAAAAATGTTTCAAGATGGCCGCCTTATAGGTGGACCATCTTAAATGATTTTGGTCCTCCAGCCCTGCAAAGAAACTGGAGTATTCCGGGGAGAAGGTCCACTTTACATATTGAATGCAGCTTTGGCTGTCCTTCAAATGGAAAGTCTCCATCATTTGTTCAAACAACTCTAAGTGCTCCCAAACAGAATACTTAGCGTTCTTATGGTAAGGCGTGATGACGCTCCTGATCGCCTTAATCTGCTTTAAGGGGTCCTTGAGCAAGGCCCTTTTTGCCTTATTGGCCTTTTTGGTTCGGGTAACCCTTGTCCATTCTTCGTCGGACTCAGAGGCACTGCTCCCAGAGGTTCCCGTCTGTTCTTCCAGGTTTTCCCGGATTCTGCGAGCCTGGGAATGGCTGGCAGAATGTGGGGACCTGGTCTCCTGTGTCCTGCGCAGTTCAGAGGTGTCTTCAGATTCCTCCTTGCTGTCAGGATTTGATGGGTACCCCCTCCACTGACCTAACTGGGCAGAGGTTTTCAGGATGCCCTTAATGGGCCTACTCTCCTGGGGTTCCCCACTGAACTGTATTGTACTTGGGTGCCCATACCCGGATGCCCACCCCTCCATTCCTGAGTGGTTCTGGCCTATGAGCCCCATACTCTTAGCTGGATAGTAATCTGCCATCCCTGTGGCCCTGTGCTCATGTGCGCCAGGGAACATGGGGGTGGCAGAGTCCAGGGACTGAGAGGTATGAGGGCCTCTGGTACTAGGGCTCCTGAGGGTATGCTCCGGAGTTTCCATTTCCCAGCGAACCTCATCTCTATCCGCCCCTGCTCCCTGTTGCAATGCAAGAGCCTGCATTTGTGCCTTCAGTTCCTCTGTTAAGGCCTTACTCGACTCTATCAGTTTCTCCTGCATCGCTACCTGTTGCTGGAGCCTATCATTGTGTTGACAGAGGGCCTCATTCTCCCTCTGTGCTTCCTGGTTGGTCCTGGAGAACTGGGCCAGTCTTTGCTGCAGGAGGTTTACCTCCTGGGCAATGTCCCTATTGGCCTGCTCCTTTCTTGCTAGAGCATCTTCCACCCTTCTGGTGTGCTCTAACAAGTTCTGGTGTTCTTTTTGGAGATCACCCAGCCCCTGGAGGGCCAGGTGATTTTCTTCCATTTTTCTTTTTAAATGGCAGACTTCCTGGCCTAAGGCGTCTCTTTCCTGACTAAGAGCCTGCATTTGTGCCGCCAGGTCGTCCCTTTGCCGTTGAAGGGCACCAGCTTTTTGGCGCTCCTCATCAAACTCTGCCTGGGTATCCAGGTCTTTCAAGATCAGCTTGTTGCTCTCTACCTTCACTCTATCTAGATGACTTTGCAGGGTGGCTACCTGCTCCGTGCATGCCCTGTTAAAGTCTAATTGTTGCTCCAGCTTTTTCTGGCTCTGCAGTAAGGAGTCCAAACTGTCTTGGTGCTCCTTCTGTAGGGCCAGAAATCTGGTATCCTGTTCTGACTTTTCCTTTTGCAGCACATCCATATCCTCCTTTATTTTAGTGATGTACCGTCTGCTGTCATTTTCTGACTCCTGGCTCCTCTGCAGCCTCTGCTCAGAAGAGTCCAGATCAGATTGGGCCTTCTGTAATGCCATCTGTTGCCTATTTGCCAGATTTTGGCTTTCAGCACATCTATCCTGCATGTCTCCCATATATAGGTACAGGTATGCTGCTATCCTGGCAATCTTATTGTGTTCATCTTTGGCCTTAGGAGCCATATATAGTTCACTCAGGGCCACATGTAAGGGACCCTGATCTCTATATATATCTGACCCTGTTTCAGTGACCTGTTGTGTGATGGCCTGCAACCACACATCCTGGCCCTGTTCGGTCCATTCACCTCTCACAAATAGCTTATGCAAGAGGTGCTCTCTGGCCATTTTCATGTCTACTAAGGTCGTCATTCTAGAGATTGGTCTCTGTCCTGACTTACAGAAGTTTGTATTTTATTTTTGCAGAACAGAACTTTTCTTGGAGTGTCCCTTTTGAGGAATGCTTCACAGCGTAATGCAGCGTGGTGATCCGACTGGATGTATGTATCCCGTCAGTTAGCACACTGTATTAATCTGCACAAATGGTAAATCTAACCCAACGTCTCGGCTCGAGCCCCCACTTTGTAAGAGGATTCAATTCAGCACTACAGCCAAGTTAACGCCTAGTCTAGAATACTGAATGAAAACCCTTATTGATATATCTTTAGGTCCAGTTCATGCGTCCTGGATGACTACCCTTGTATAACACCCCTCTCTTGGAATCCCCCTGACCCCACTGAGCCAAGAAGTAGTTCTGTTTTGCAAGTTTAAAAGGTTTATTTGATAAATTAAAATATATATATCACACTTTATAATAAATTAATAATTGAATATCACACTTAATCTGATACGGTAAATATTAACAACGGAGAATCTGGCACTAGCACACTTCTTTATAATGACTAATGAGTTGACCTGAAATGGATAAGGTAGCACACTGGTAAATAGGAACAAAAGAAGAAGGTGGTACAAAATGCTTTATAGAGTTCAAATGGATGCAAGGTTGAATGAATGAAATACAGTATAGAAATACTCAATATGATTTCAACAAAACAATGTAATCACTTTTCTCTGGCAATTCCCTCCCCCCCTTGATGCAAGGCAAGGAAATGGAAGGAAACACACAGTTCTCAGAAATGCAATCAAATGTGATTCAGTTCAATCCCAGCAAGCTTACAGAAAACAGATAGGAGTTTTGAAAACACAGGCAATGCTTGGATATGTGCTGGCAATGAATGAGAAATATGCTAAATTTGCTTTTAATTCCCTTATAGAGGTTCAGGGTGAGTGGTATCTAGTTAATATTAGTCCAGGCTCACACTAGCAATGATGCAGGGATAGTTAGCAGGTTAAACGAATTTCTGGCCAATGGAAAGCAAACAGCAGCAGTTTTTACATGTGAAGAAATTGCAAATCGCGGTAAAATTCGCGGATGCGCCGAGCGCTATTACAAAGGAACCGCAAGGACTATCTCTACCGTTTTGGGGTCCTAGAAAAGCCTGGGATCTCAGCTTCCAAATGAAAGTTATTGCAAGTCTCTAGCCCAAACGGTTGCGGAGATATGAGTAATTTAGTAAAGGTCGTTTTTGGTTTTGTAAATTTTAAACGCACACTTTTTCAAAATGACAAGTGACAAATTTTTGCAGCTAGAATGACAGGTGACAGCTAGGAGGCAGTTCTACTTAGGTTAAATAGATTGAATTAGATGAATTTAAACTAAGAGATGTGTTCTGAGTTTTGCTAAGTACTCACAAGAGATTTTGAACAGGAAAGCGACTTGGTCACGGACTTCAGTCTGGTCAGGTCTTTCCGGGTTCTGCTCACAGCGCCTGGCCTCTGGAACTGCTCACAGGGGTCTGGTCTCTGCTAGGCACCGGTTCTTTGGGTCTCTCTGCTCTGGATAGATTGAAGTCTCTAGTTTTGGATAGATTGAAGTCTCTAGTTTTGGATAGATTGAAGTCTCTAGTTTGGCTCTCTGGAGGTTTGATGAATTTGAAGTCTGGATTTTTCCGGCAGAGCTTTCAGCGGCAGATGAAAAATGAATCTCCTATCTGTCCTGTCTGTCTGCTTTTATGTGTTTAGAATGTGGGTGTGTTCTAGCATCACTGACCCTACCTCTCTCTCAGCTTCTAATTGGTCAAGCTTCCATTCCTCCGCTTGATTGGCAAACTGAACTGTGAGTCAGAATGATGTCATTTTACAGCCTGCAGAAAGTCCACTCCTCCTGTCAACTTACACACAAATCTAGATTTGAAACAAATACATATTTGCAGAGGTACATATTGTTTTAAAATCATATGCACCCATCATGCATTACAGGAGGTATCCCCTGTTCAAACTCTGCTCTTCCTGGGAGCTTGCATTCAGAACTGGCACATATTTCACTTTTTAACTGCTTTTTCAATTTCCGACATGGACCCAACTTTACATACATGTGTGCAGGGGGTAGGGACATTAACTGATGAAGTTTCAGATTTTTAACATGCACACATTTAGAGTAATATCCACTTTTCCGCTAAAACCCCCCTGAACATACCACCGGTTCCTACCACGTCTTAAACTGTGGGCAGAAAAATCACAAGAATTATGGTATCATTTATAAAATTTTCACATGTCCGCTCTATGAATTATCCCCCTTTTTATAAAACCATATCCTTGCTGCAGGGGTGTGTCTTTTCAGGTCACATGGTACAGAAACCAGTCTTTCCAGTTTCTGCCAAGCCAGCTTGCTTCTCACAGGCAGTGCTCCTCCCAGCTTCTCCAGGAGGAAGCCACTTTTTACGACGTCTGTAATAAAAAACCTTTGCCTGAGTGGAGAGGGCTTTGTTCACTCTCTGGCAGAGCACAGGAAATTCAATTATCAGATAGATGGCATATCCTTAGCCTGGGCAGCAAAAGGAAGGTTGGCCTGGGAACACAGTGGTGACTCAAGTTTCACTGCTGATGGGTAGTTGCTAGGCAAAATCAAGTTCCTTAAGCCAGACTTTCAGCTAACTTTTTGTTGCTTTTAAAATAACTTGTAATTTTACACATGCAGCTAGAATGCTGATTCTAAGTGCAAAACTATGACATTTCAACAGTTACAAAGGCATGTGACACCAAACATAGGTCACTCATTTAATTTAACATTTTCGATTTTGGTGGTTTTAAATCCAGTTGCAGTTAGGCTTAAGCTGCTGACTCCATAGCATTTTTGTTATAAGCATTGTTTTTGGGCTCTTCATTTCCCAGATTTTGTAGGCACACAAAACTCCATTCTGCCAAATGTCTGCTGGTGTTCAGTGAATATTTTGCACATGTTGCAAGGTTTGAAATAGGCATTTTGCTTGCCTTCAGAAAAACACACAGAGTGGTTTTAAAACGCCGGCTTTTGGATAGTGGTGAGTACTGGTACTGCACCCATTTTTGGGATTTAAGAAATGAATTCCCCACAATTCTAGGTTGCATTTGGCAATCAGCATTGCCATTCCCAATGGTTTCAGACTACTGTGCGGGTAGTCCAATGGTGGTTTTAAAGCGCTTTGAAGCTAACCGGCGCTACTGTTTTTCCTTTGGCAACCCATTTCCCTCATGGCAACCCGGCCTTTCATTCTCGCACTGGTGGGTGGCAAGTGAGGCAACCATTTTGGTGGGCGCACAAACTGCGCAGCTTTCCTGGATTTCAGCGCACATGTGGGTTTTCCGCCATCTTGAATTTTCTAAGCCCACAGCACCAAATGTTGTAGCAGGGTAGCTTAAACGTGGGTCAGGACACCCAACAGGGTCTCTCTCATGTCAGTAAGGTTAATAAAGCTAAACTGTTCAAATGCCTCCAAGCTTTTGAGTATGCTAGGAGGATGGAGGGCTCTCAGTTGTCCAGTGGCACGCAGGAGCCCCTAGCCTTGTTGCCCATGCACTGGGGGCCATGGAAACCAATGAAGAAAGCAACAGTGTTAGCGCTTCCCAGCATTCCTCCCATTGGGGGGGCATGATTGTGTTCCAGCCGTTAGAAGTCTCCTACAAATTGCACTCATTGGGTACATCCTCTGCTTTGGCCAAACCATGAGAGACAATAGCGATGCGCGATGCTCGATGCTGATAGGTTCTACCACCACAAAGAAAGGAGGGTTGCTCTAGAAGAACTTAAGCAAAGAGACTATGTGATGTGGGGTAAGCTAGAGCTTGAGGCCCAGAAGGAAGCCAGCAAAGCTTCTAGTGGGGAAGGAAGTGTCTCCAGCGGTATCTCCCAAGGAAAGCCTAGCCACCACCTACCCAAGGACTTAGTCCAGACACATGAGCAGAGGAAGGACATTTTCAACTGATTCAAAAAAAATTGATGCCTACAGGAGGTGGAAGAGGAGTTGTGGGGTGCAGCCATTATGAGCTATCTACCAATAGATGGAACTGATGTGATTACTCAGTTGACTCCTAAAGAGAGGCCTGTCTATTCCAAAATGAAGGCCACTCATTTGCCTCAGGATTCTTCCCCTCCACTCTGAAGTATCCTCTTCTCAAGAAACCCACAGCTGATCCTTCATGTCCGGCAAACTATTGCTCAATTTCCATTACTCCATTTCTGGGCAAACTCTTGGAAAAGCTGGCCATCTCCCAGCTTAACCTTAATTCTGATTCTGTTGGCTGTCTTCATGACCATCAGTCTGACTTTGGAGCGGCCAGAAGCACGGAAACTGCTCTGCTGAACATCTGTGAAGATCTGCTTTCAAACCTTGACTCTAACCTTCCCTCTGACCTCATCCTACTCGATCTCTCGTCTGCCTTTGACACAGTCAACCATAGCATCCTGCTCAACCATCTCTGTGATATCCTGGGTATCACTGATCAGGCTCTGGCCTGGCTGACCTCTTTCTTCTCTGATCGACCCTCCCAGGTCATACTAGGGTCCTTCCTATCATCTATTGCCCTCTCCACCTGTGGTGTTCCCCAGGCGTCAAACCTCTCACCCTGGCTTTTCAACCAATACCTGGCAACTCTTGCCCACTGCACTGCCATTTTCTGCTCAAATTTCCAGTGCTACGCTGATGACACTCAACTAATTTTCAGGTTGCCATCAGCCACCTCCCCTCCCTCTCTCATCTGTGATTGCCTTAATGCCATTCAAGATTGGTGTTCCGCCAATGATCTTTGTCTGAATGCCAGCAATACGGAGATCCTCCTCATCGACACACCTTGTCCATCCTTTCCCCTCACTCTCTGGCTGGCATCCCTTGTCCCTCCTCCTACCCCCACCTGCGGGGCTAAGAACCTCAGGGTCATCTTTGATTCCACACTTTCCTTCTCCGCCCAAAACTCTGATGTCTCTAAAAAGTCAAAGTTCCTACTGCACCTCCTCAGAGGTACTCTGCCCTTCCTCTCCTTACCTCAAAAGCTCACTGTCTCCGAAGCTCTGGTTCTCTCTAGGTTGGACTATTGTAAGCGCCTCTTTCTAAACCTACCTGCCTCTACTCTCCGCCCTCTGTAACTAATCCAGAACAGGACTGTGAGACCCGTCTTTGGCCTCAAGCCCTGGGATCGCATCACTCCAGCTCTGAAATCTCTCCATTGGCTCCTCTTCCTCTAACTCCCTCAGGGTCAGTTGTTTCTCAAAGAAACAAGCTGGGGTAGATCTCTGTCTTCATCTCGGGCCTCCCTCTGGAACAGTCTCCCTGGCACTCTAAAACTTGAGGAGAACCATCTCTGGTTCCGGAAGCACCTCAAGACCTTCCTCTTTGTTTCTGCCTTTGCCCTCCCTCTCCCCTTCTGATCTGTTATCTCCTGGCACTGTGGTCCTGGCCACCTTCTGTCCTCCGGGCCTAGGTTCCTGCTCACCCTGCCACCCTCCCGCACTGCCTCTGGGCCACCCCTCTCACTGGGGTCTGTATCTGTACCCATACAGGCCCCCCTTTTTCTTCCTGCACTTATCTGTCATACCCTGTCTGCTGCCTTATACTCAACACTTGCCACTTGCTGGAGTGCACTACCACTTTTGTTGCTTTTATTATTTATGTATTTATTTATTATTATTTATTCTGTTCTCCTTTTGTCCCAGACTTTCCACTTCTCCCCCCTTCCTTGCACTTTTCCCCTCCCCCTCCCCCTTGCACTTGCACGTTCTCAATGTCACTGGGCCTAGTAAGGTTGTTGTTTTTGTTCTCCCCTGTTCTCCACCCTTGTCTTGTCACGCTGTGAAACACATGTGTATGAGCACAATAGAAATAAAATATCAATTCAATTTAATTCTATTCAATTCAATTCAATATGTCCTCTGGAAGTTTTACAAAAGCTTTAGAGGGCTCACCAAAAAGTAAAGGCAAACCTTTGCAGCACTTACACACCAGTCCCTTAAATATCTGAGTGGTTGGGTCACAGGTAACAATGTTGCAATATATGAGGGCATGTTTAATCTAATCGCATTTGTGAGAGCATCCTCAAAGTATTTGAGATGAGGTTACCAGTATTTAGTGGACAAACGTACCACAAACCCTCAGGAGCTTGCAAAGTCGGCCAACCGGCTGTTGGCTATTTGTGTCCAGAAAAAGGCTGTGGTTAGTGGAACCCAAACCAGATGACAAAGGGGTTGAGAAGAGTAAATCAAAAGAGGGAAAGGACAAAGGACTGCACCCTCTTGTTAAGAAAGGGCCCAAAAAACCTGAGGGGAAATTCCAGTTCCCTACATTGTCCACTCCATTAAAAAGGTGAACTGAGGGCACCCCTAGCACTGGGGCACCCACATTCACAGCCCCTCAAGGCTGCCTTGTCTGTGGAAATCAGAGGCATAGGAAGGGAGATACCCTACATAGATGATGAATAGCCTGGGGCTGGCCGAATGTACTCTGGTATTACTGTGCGGTAAAGGCACTTTGTCTCCCATTAAGGTCGCAGTTCCTGATAACACAGATACATTTTTTGACCATGTGTTCATCAAAGGGAGCTGAGCCCCAGAACATTGTGATACTGCTGCGAGTATCACTGCCCTCTTCTGATGGTGGGTTCAGGAGGACCACATAATCCTTGGTCCTTCAAAGCTAGTTAGGGGATTCAGTAGTCTCACCTGATGCCCACTGGCTATTGTGGAGTTCAGTTGGGGGTTGTAAATGATGTCATTCCTCTAGATTGTCTGTTAGTAAATGATACATCTGACACCAAAATCATTGCCGAGGTCACACGATCTATGACGAAGAAACAGCTCGGGAAGTAGCCCTGATGGCAATGGGTCTAGATGTTCTTCCGGCTGACGATGGCGAGAGATTGACACCATCGGTACTACTGATGATGAAGCCAGAGTACACAGAGATGCCTTCTCCTGCTGGAGCATCTTGTGGCCAATGAGTGGCCTGCTGCGGTGACCCCAGAATCAGTGACCTCAGGGTTGCCTACTGGCCAGGGATGGAGGACAGGGTCATTTAAATCCTCAGGGTCTCCCCAAGGTAAGTGACTTGTCCTTAGCAGGGGGTCCGAGTCATGCTTACTTTTACTAAGCACAGTGCAGCTGTCCAGCAGGCCCAAGTGGAAGTCCATTGGATATTCAGGGAGCACTGGGAGAATGGTCTCGTGAACAGTGAGCCCAGGAACTCTGAGCCACGGGTCAGCTGGCATTTGGTTGTCCTTCAATGTCACAAAAGATTCCATTTGGACTTGGCTCATGACATTTCGTTGGTAGGTCACTAGGAATGTCAAAGACAACCAACAGCCTTGTAGGATATATTTATGGGGCAACAATTAGTTAGAGAAGTTCATCCAACTCCCCAATCTAGAGCACACAGCAATTGATCACTTAATTTGATTCTTGACTAACTCTGTCTTTACTTCATATAAAACCACAATGGTCAAAATCCAAATATACACAAAGATTATCACTAAGCATACCACTCCACTCTGTGGTGCAAAATTTTTCCCTTTTGACACTATTTCTTATTGCAAACAGATAGAAAAGAATACACATGCAGAGCACTGTTTATTTCTGACCTTCTTGCACATTTTTCATTTCTAGCAATGTTCTAGCACAACAAACGTTTAATGACAGACTCTTCTCAATGGATGATGACATCTTTTCCATTGCCACCATGCACTGAAAATGCCCCTCTTCAATGTAGAGTACATTGCTCACTCTCTATAGAGAGAGTGTGCTTTTAAATCACTTATTTTTACTTTACCTAACCCTGTAGACACTTGTCTGCACAGCACAGACCCAGATATTCAATTCTTGATTTGGAACCCCCTCTGATTGTATGCAGGGTTCAGGGACCATTGAGGAATTCTGAATTTCGTTTTTAGATGCCCCCTCTCCTTTAGGGGACTTTATGGGTTGGCAAAACAATATAGAAGTGATCAGAATTATATTAAACGACAATATCCTTATTCAAACTTGGAAAGATGTTGAAGATTTCAAATTTACCCAAGGTCTCCCCAGTGTCCATTGACTATGTGGGAATTAATTAAATTATTCATTGATAAGAAATGCCAGGGATCTACTTCGGCATGCCAACCTCATGACTAGTGTGAAGATATTAATTCAAACAGATTTCCACCAGTGTTTTATTCTGTTGGACATATGCATTTTAAATCTCTCTAGGTTTGTGCACAGGAAAATTAATCAGGCATCCTGGCTGGGTCATGTCATGGGAAGAAACGGGACCTGGTTATGGATAGTTCCAGCCTCAGCCCTTCTTCTGGTTCTCTATAGATTTTAGTCCATCTTTCTTAATGGACATTTTGTTTTCCCTTTGTCCTTGTCTGAACCTTATGTCTCCCTTCTGTCTGATCTTGTCTCACTCCTCTTTCTGTCTGATCTCCTAGTTCTCTGAATATGAAGATGATCATAAAGATCACTTTTTCCACTGTGCATCCATTTTTCAAACCTCCTAACCACACCCCAAAATAGGATGAACTGTCTCATTGGCTAATGATTATAATTGGATGTAGATTACTCTTCCAAGTAAACAAAGCCCAGCCCCATTAATATGATTGGTTCCCAGGTCCCCAGACCAGATTTTGTGGAGTTCTTGCTCCACCTTCTAAAACTAAGTTTCTGAACAATTCAGATTTGAATTCAAAAATCTTCAACATGGCACTTTTCTCTGATTCACAAATAAGGGTCATAATCCATATATTTCTAAATTGGTCTGATCATGCTGCTCGCAATGACCCGTGTCTGGATATGGCACATGGTTGCATGTGTGAATGACAGATTTTCATGATTTCTATGGAGAAAATTAATGGTCTAATCATGAGATTTTACAGACAGGTATCTGATTCAATAAGCTATCATATTCTTGAGGCACCACTAATTCCACTAGCCACGGTAAGAATAGGTGTAGACATTGTGTGTCTTTTGAATCCGAAAGCCTCCTCCAGAAACCGGTACATTCTGGTCATGGTAGATCACGCCACCCAATATCCTGAGGCAGTACCTTTGATGAACATCAAAACCTCAGTGGTCACAAAGGCTCTTATCAGCATATTCTCTCGTGTGGGAGTGCGTAAAGAAGGCATTTCTGACTGGTGATCCAACTTCATATCAGCGTATATGAAGGTGATGTGGAATGGATGTGGAATAACCTCCAGGTTCCCCGAAACCTTTCAACCAGAAAGCAATGGGCTTGTTGAGTTGTTCAACAAGGCCCTCGTGGGCATGGTAGATGGCCTAGAGGAGCCTGTCAGTAGAAAGTGGGATATTCCCCTGCCAGCTCACTGTTCTCCTACTGTAAGGTGACACAGACCAGTGTTGGGTTCAGTCCCTTCCATCTCCTGTTTGGCCATCCTGTTAGGGGTCCCCTAAGTCTGGTGCAGTAAAGATGGGAGGGACATCCCAAGCTCCTTCCCATTACATAGTGGAGCATGTGCTTGGCCTCTGATCCAAGATGGCCAAGTACAGAGAGCAGAGTACACAGAACCAGAGGGCAAGTCAGGAGCTCATGATGTATTGGCCAGACAGAAGGCCACCATGATGGAATACATGCCAGGATGGTGTAATAGATGCCAGGTCAGATTGTCTGGATCATGGAACCCGTCAAGCCCATTGCCTTGCACGTTAAGTGGACTGGGCCCTACATGGTGCTGTAAAAGATCAGAGAGGCTAACTATGGAATTGATATCAAGACCCCCAAGGCAGATGCATCAGGTCTTTCATGTCAAATGGCTAGAACCTCATTAGAGCCATGATGACTTAGTGGTGGCTCTAGTCATGGATGACAAGATGGAGGAGGAGACGGATGCCCTCCCTGACTTGTTACACGCCAACCCGTCTCCCTCTAGAGACTGGTCTCTAGAGGGATGTTAGGGAGAATTTTCCAGAAAGGCTAATTTCCCTTACCTGTTGAGTCCCTCAGCAGCTTTGCTGGATTTCTAGGGTTTAATTTTTCCACCTGGTAAGAGTGTGAGCCTTTTTTCCCACTCCTACATGTGTTTTTGCTGTATGTGGTACATTGTTGTGCTCATGGACTATGGTGTCTCACCCTCTCAAAAGGCATCATCGTTTTGCTGTGTGTCACACTTCACCTTTAGAGCAGTGACACAGGATCGTCTTTTTAGACTTCCCACTTTAAACTCCATTTCTCCAGCATGGGGTCTGGCATGGATTCACATGCTCATGAATATTCCCCGTCGTCAGGCTGGGAATCCTCGGTAAAGAAAAAACCAGTATCAGTTTCGTTTCTGATCTGT
This sequence comes from Ambystoma mexicanum, assembly GCF_040938575.1. Classification (NCBI taxonomy): domain Eukaryota; kingdom Metazoa; phylum Chordata; class Amphibia; order Caudata; family Ambystomatidae; genus Ambystoma; species Ambystoma mexicanum. The sequence continues at coordinate 906,492,284 of NC_090934.1, forward strand.
CTTTCGTAGTAATAACCAATCACTGGTCTCTGCGTCATACTGACCACAGCCAATGACTGCCCTCTACCTAAGCACCGCCTCTGGCAGCCATCTTCAGATTTTTACCGCACGTTCATGTGTTGGGATCCTCGTGCTATTGCTCTCGAGCGTTAGTGCTATTTTTCGCGCTTTTTTCACAAAAAACTTCGATTCTTTCGGTCAAAAGAGCCTCAAGCTCCACCGATCCTACATCCGATCAACGGGGACCCGTGTCGGATTCGTCTGTGCCCCTCAAGGGTGAAGATTCGTCGAGCTACACTTCAGAGGACTCCAGAAGCTTCTCAGGCCCAGTCTCGGAGATGGCCCAGGAGAAGGGAAGCTCGACGCCCGGAAAGCTGTTCAGGGTCTGCCCTGGATGCCAGCTGCAGAACGTCTTTAAGGAGGACGAACACTCTTTCTGCCTTTACTGCCTTCATGAGGACAAGACGCACGTGGAGAAGGACTGTGCGTTTTGCGGCAACATGTCGGAACGGACCATGAAGGACCGCCATCAACGTCTCGCCAACTGGCTGGAGGGTAAGAGCCCGTCTGGCGAGAAGAAGAAGAAATCCGAGCGGTCTTCTAAGACCTTTGAGGGCGCCCCGGCGACGGGGGCCCAACATAAGGCTAAGCACCGCGAGTCCGCTGGCACCGGGAGCGCCGAACGGTCGGGCTCTACGGGCGTCAGGCAGGGCGCACCCTCCCCGGCACCATCAACCACGAGCCAACGCTCTGGGTCGGGTAAGAGGAAGGCCGAGCACCCGGCGAAGCTCCTGGAGAGGCCCCGGTCGAGCTCTAAGGCAGAGGAGGAGCGTGGGAGTGCCCCCTCCCTCAAGGATAAGGCGGTGAGCGCACCTAAGGTGGTGAAGGCCTTGATCCATCCGACCAAGCCCTCTATCGAAACGGTCGCGGCGGCCCTGGCTCAGCCTGTGGAGGCTGCACCAGTGGTGGCGACCTCGGGGCCCAGAATCTCCCTGCCTCCTCGGAGGGAGTCTTCTTTTGTGCCCATCGATAGGACCCCCGTGAAACCCTCCATGGGGAAGAAGAAGGGGGGGCAGGGCGTCGTCGTAGATTCGGCCTCAACCTCAGAAGAGGAACTGATTGAGGTCTTAAGCCACGGCCTAGGCGTGGAAGAAGGCCAGCCCGTCGGAATGGACCCCGACGCAGGTGACGACGACGACATCGTCGAGGATACCGACGGGGCCCCTGCTCGCCCGTCGGAATCCCCTCTGCCAGCGCCGCAAGACAACTCGGCGGCCATTTTGTTGGCCATACAGTCCTTATGCTCCGAGATAAGGACGAGGCTACCGTTACCGACGGAGGAACCTCTCCCGTCGGGGGATCCAGAACCGGGACCTTCTGGTGTTCCCCCTACCAAGAAAAGAAGGATCCATCCACCACCTCCTTTTCAACCGTCGCGCCCCGCCCAGCCCTCCTCCCCGTCCACCCGAGGGGATGATACGGGGACTGACACGGCAGCGACGGGTACGGACGACGAGGCATACGACGAGGATTTTCCGTCGTCGCCTCCCGCCAGGGCTTCTCCGCCCGACGAGATCGGATCTTTCCACTCCATGATCTCCAGGGCTTCCGAGCTTTTCCAACTCTGCCCTGAGGAGAAGAAAAAGGAAGGCTTCCTTTATCAGCGGCGCGAGGCCAAGAGGAAGACGGTCCTCGCAGTGCCTCTGTTGGACGACATTTGGGATGAGGGCCTTTCCCTCCTCAAGAACCCTTCCACGACGCCAGCTAGAAGAGACCGGTATGAGAAAAAGTACCGGGTCCCGGACACGGCCCCCCTGTGCCTCCGGGCGCAGCCTACCCCGGATTCGGTCGTCTCCGCGGCAGCCAGGAAGAAAGCGGGGGGGGGTGCGGCCTCCACATCGACCTCCCCGCCGGACGGCGAGGGAAGGAAATTGGATGCTATGGGACGTAGAGTCATCTCGTCGGCAGCGACGACGATTAAAGCGGCCAACGCCTTGGCTATCGTGGCTCGCTACGACAGGGAGCTCTGGTACAAGATAGCTCCCCTGCTGGATTTTCTGCCGGACGACAAGAGGGCGGAGGCCCTGGAGATCCTGCAGGAAGGTGAGGTGGCCTCGGACCACGCCATCACCGTGGCGACGGACATCGCCGACACTGGGTTCCGCCAGCTGGGCAACGGCGTTTGCCTTCGACGTTGTGGATGGCTCAAAGCTACGGACTTTCGGCAGGACGTCCAGACCAGAGTCCTGGACATGCCCTTCGACGGGAACAATCTGTTTGGGAAGACAGTGGACGATTCCCTTCAGGCCATCAAGGCGGATACTGAGACGGCCCGGGCCCTTGGAGTTCTGCAGCAACGACGGACGCCCTTTCGGAGCAGCGGAGGCAAGGGCGCCTCCAAAGGTTCCGGCGGCGGTTTCGCTTCCTACCGTCAAGCGGCCCGCTCGTCGTCGCAAGAGGCCTACAGAGGACGAGGCAAGTCTAGCGGACCCCGCCGTCGTCGCCAAGGAGGTCAAGGCGGCAAGGCCGCGTCCAAGCAGGATTGAACCGGCCGTGGGGTCGGGCCCCCACCGAAGCACCCCGGTGGGAGGCCGGCTGGCGGGCTTCGTCAGCGTGTGGGAGTCCATCTCCACCGACCGTTGGGTGCTGGACGCCCTGGCCCGGGGCCACGCGCTCGAGTTTCAAAGAAGGTGCCCGCGCGTCCCCGCCGTGGCCAGGAAAGAACTTCACGCCCCTCAACTTCTCCTGGAGGTGAAGGCGATGCTCAGGAAGGGCGCCATCGAACTCGTCCCAAAGGGGCTTTGGGGCTCCGGAGTCTACTCGAGATACTTCCTCGTGAAGAAGAAGACGGGAGGATGGCGCCCCATCCTAGACCTGCGACGTCTGAACAAGTTCATCAAGGCGCAGAAGTTCCGGATGGTCACCCTCCAGCACGTCCTGGGTCAGCTGGAGGAAGGAGACTTCCTATCGTCGTTGGATTTGGAGGATGCCTACTTCCACATTCCCATCCTAAAGGGGCACCGGAAATTCCTCAGGTTCGTGGTCCAAGGGCGTCATTACCAGTTCAAAGCCCTTCCCTTCGGACTACGGTCGGCACCCAGGGTATTCACCAAGTGCCTCGCACCGGTGGCGGCGCAGCTGCGCCGCGAGGGGATTCACGTCTACCCCTACCTGGACGACTGGCTCATCCGCGCCAAGACGAGGGAGCTCGCCGTGGTCCACACGGCAAGGACCGTCCAACTCCTCACGGACCTGGGATTCTCCATGAACTACGCCAAATCCCACCTGGTGCCCGCGCAAGTCGCACTGTTTCTGGGAGCGAGGCTCGACACAGTGTCCCTTCTGGCCTCCCCGTCGGAGGAGAGGACCAGGACCATCTTGGGCAAGGTGCAACGGATGTTGGTGGCCGACGCGGCCAAAGTGAGGTCCATCAAGTCCCTCCTCGGGATGATGTCTTCCTGCATCTACCTCATTCCCATGTGCAGGCTCCGGATGCGCCCGTTGCAAGAATTCCTGGATGCGCGCTGGATCCAGACGACGGGCAGCTTCGAGGAAAGGATCAAGCTCGACGAGAGCTTCCGACGAGCGATACGGTGGTGGGGCACCCGCGCGCATCTGACGGCGGGCATGGACTTCCAGGCCCCAGCCCACCAGGAGACTGTGACCACGGATGCCTCCCTGGAAGGGTGGGGAGCGCACACCGAAAATCTGCACGCAAGGGGACTCTGGCTCCCGACGGAGAAGTCCCTGCATATCAACGTCCTGGAGCTCCGTGCAGTGTTTTGGGCCCTCAGGTCCTTCCTTCCGTCCCTCAAGGGCAAGGTGGTGAGGATCTTCACCGACAACACCACCACCATGTTTTACATCAGGAAACAGGGCGGAACCAGGTCCCCAGCGCTGTCCAAGGAGGCGCAGGACCTGTGGCATTGGGCCGTCGCCCAAGGGATTTTTCTGGTGCCGTTTCATCTGGCAGGGATAAAAAACACCATCGCCGACTCACTCAGCAGGGAGCTGCGCTCGTGCCACGAGTGGGAACTACGGCAGGATCTGGTGGATCGCCTCTTCCGACGGTGGGGCACACCCCAGATCGACCTGTTCGCGACGGCGACGAACACCAAGTGCCGGAGGTTCGCCAGCAGGTTTCCCCAGACGAGGAGCATGGGCGATGCTTTCTCGTTCCCCTGGGAGGGCCTGTTCCTCTACGCGTTCCCTCCTTTGCCTCTGCTAATCCGGCTCATCAACCAGCTCAAGAGGTCACGGTGCAGGATGATCCTCGTCGCACCTGCGTGGCCGAGGCAGATATGGTTCCCGGACTTGCTGGACTTGTCAGCGTCCCCGCCGATCAAGCTGCCGGCGGACGCGGATCTACTCTCCAGGGAAGGAGGCGCCATCCTCCACCACGACCCGAAGTCGCTGAACTTGCAGGCCTGGCTCCTGCAGCGCTAGAGTTTGGAGGATACGACATACCGGCCGATTGCAGAGAGGTTCTTGCAAAGGCCAGGGCGTCCTCGACTCTTAAATGCTACGGACACAAATGGAAGAGGTTCTCTGTCTGGTGCCGCGCACAGAAGATTAACCCTCTACGGATTACGGCTCCCCAAGTACTGCCGTACCTGCTGACGCTGGCCAAAGCGGGTCTGGCACACGCGTCCATCAAGATTCATCTTGCTGCGATCTCCCGATACACCAGAACCACGGGCCGGACGTCCTTGTGGTCTCATCGTCTGGTGAAAGAGTTCATGAAGGGACTGTTCAGATCGTTCCCGCCGGTGAAGGCTCCGGCCCCGGCGTGGGAGCTCAACGTGGTGCTGACCAAGCTCATGGGACCTCCGTTCGAGCCTCTGCACTCGGCCCCGTTGAAGTTTCTATCGTGGAAAACAGCTTTTCTTGTGGCCATCACCTCCGCACGACGAGTGGGAGAGATCCAGGCCCTTTCCTGCAAGGCCCCGTACTTGACTTTCCACGACACGAGGGTAGTGCTCAGGACGCACCCCTCCTTCATGCCCAAGGTACCGTCGGACTTCCATCTCAACGAACCCTTGGTGTTACCTGTGTTCTTCCCGTCGCCTTCATCGCCGGCTGAGAGGACTTTGCACTCGCTGGATGTAGCTAGAGCGCTGAAGTTCTACGTGGACCGCACGAAGGGTTTTCGGAAGACGTCACAACTCTTTGTGAACTTTGGACCTGTCAATCAGGGGAAGGCTCTCTCGAAGGCTTCCATCTCCAGATGGCTCTCCGGCTGTATCATGTGCTGTCACCGGTTGGCAAACCGACCGCTGCCTGGCCGTCCGAGAGCCCATTCCACCAGAGCGATCGCAGCTACCACGGCGTTCCTATCTGGTGTGCCCCTGCTGGACATATGCAGGGCTGCTACGTGGAGGTCGACGCACACCTTCACGAAATTCTACTGCGTCGACCGGGATTCCAGGGAGGAGTCCAGGGTCGGCCAAGCAGTGCTGCGCAACCTGTTCGCCTGAGGTGAGCCTGGTGAGGAGGTAAGATGCTTAATGTTGAGTTGATGTGATGCTTAATGTTGAGCCTTTGCCACCTCCCGTGGTTGTGCATGTGTGTACTGCTATGTATTCTTTATTCATGAGCATGTGAATCCATGCCAGACCCCATGCTGGAGAAGGAACAAGTTACTTACCTGTAACTGTTGTTCTCCAGCATGGGTCTGGCATGGATTCACATGCGAACCCTCCCGCCTACCCCTCTGCGGCTCTTCACTTGGTCATACTGCCACTTCACGTGCTTCCAAATCTGAAGATGGCTGCCAGAGGCGGTGCTTAGGTAGAGGGCAGTCATTGGCTGTGGTCAGTATGACGCAGAGACCAGTGATTGGTTATTACTACGAAAGACAGATCAGAAACGAAACTGACACTGGTTTTTTCTTTACCGAGGATTCCCAGCCTGACGACGGGGAATATTCATGAGCATGTGAATCCATGCCAGACCCATGCTGGAGAACAACAGTTACAGGTAAGTAACTTGTTCCTTACTGGTACTGACTACTGTCCCCCAGAACATGTAAAGGTTCCATTGACTTTACTAGTCTTTTTAAATCTACAGACCCAGTACACCCTATCTTCCCATAGAGTACTGGAAGGCTTAATAGTTATCCCTTTTTGTCTGATTCTCATGGAACATTATTTCGGTCCCCTTTCTCTAAGATTTGGCTCATGGCAGTGGTATCTACCATTTTTATTCTACTGCAAACTATGAAAATAGCCTCGGTAACGTTAGAGGCTATGGTGGTAGCCTCAAACACTAACCCGCTGGACCCCAATTATTTTTATTTGGTTCTGGTCGGGTTTATTCAACATTTCTTTTTCTAAAGGTCTTTCTCGTGTTTTACTCTGCGCGCCAAACCAGGTTTGGTTCCTTTGTTCGCCGTCCTTTGGCAGGCTTCTGCACAGAAGCCCTCCTTAGGTGCCTGAGTGTCTGGGTGGACAGGATGTGAGGGAGGGGTTTGAGGCCCCCTGCACAGGGTCTCCTTGGAGACCCAAGTCACACTCTAATTTGATTGGCTAGGTGGCCAGGACAGCCACCCTGCTGTGTGAATGACAGCCAGTCTGTGTGAATGGGGGAAAACTGCTTAAAATCAGGTGTCTGGGACTTGGAAGGCAGAGTCGCCACTGGAACAAGTGAACCAATGAGGTGTTGAAAGAAGACGATTGCTGCAAATACTTGACATCCCGGTGAAGCCCTGCTGCAGGTCCGAATCGCCCAAAACTCCAACAACAGAGAAGATCTCAAGGAATCTTCTTCCCTTGAGCTTGGTGGGACCAACCAGCTCGCCAAACACCAAAGGTCGGCCTTCCTCTCCTGGTCAAATTTGCTGTGGCTCGCTGCAGTGAACCGGATAGCCAGGAGGAACGAAACCTGTTTGAGTTTTAAGGAGCGCACCTTTTATTCGAAGCTTTGCTCCTCCGCTGGCTTCTTCCCTGGGCAGTGCAGGACCCTCCATTCTTCCTCCTTCTTGTCATCATGACAGTCGCTTCAGGAACCGTGAGCCTGCAGGAACTGCCAGACACAACGGCCTCAGCTACAGCATTCTTCTTCATTTAAGGTACTGTGAAACTCTGGTCGTTCGTTTCGTCTGACTGCGGTGAAAGTGTTAGAAATCTTTTGCCTCTCCGAAGGCTGATCCTTCTCTTCTCCTTTGAATAACTTTTCTTCCGACCAACTTCGTTTTGAACTCTTGGCAAAGACTTAACCGCAAACTACTCTGAACTGTGTGATCCTCTGCAAAGATTCTGAAGCAATAACATTGGCCCAAGCCTATTAACTTGAATCCTAGTTGTAGTAAGCCTTTTCTAGATTGCACTGCCTATCACTTGCTGGTGTTGTTGATTTTGGATAACCTTGTCTTGTCCTCCCTTTTAAATTGCTGGAGTGCCATTTTGAGCGTAACTTGTCCAGAATTGATTGGGGGTTGTTGTAGTGTATCCAGATTGTGATTGTCTGCTGCTTTATATTAGTGAGCTGGTTTATAACTGATGCTGTAAATACATGTAAATACTTTTACTCAGAAACCTTAAATCAGTGTTTGTTTGACCCATAGCAATTACTGTCCTTTTTGTAACTTCTGATACCGCTCACTTTACTCTTCAGATAAGGCTGGCTGATAAGCCATCGCTACCACTTTACTGTGTAGTACAGGCTTGTACCAAAGGTGAATTTGTACTTTCACTTGTAGTCTTAATTGTGGGTGGTGTTCTCAATACTGCATATGATTCTGCCTAACACTGGTGTACAGTGGTGAGGATGAAGTATAGTGATTATACTTAGAGTGCTGCTATTACCTTGGCTCAACTAACCACAAAGCTAAACACCACTAAAAGCAATTGTAATCATGGCTGATATGGAAAGCTCCTTAGTTACACTGTTGATCATTTAAAAAATCTGTGTAGAGAAAGGAATCTCTCTGTTAAAGGCAAAAAGTCAGAATTAATTGAAAGATTGTTGGAGAAAGAAAGTCTGGAGAATGAGTCTGAAATACCTTCTCTTCCAGCAAATGTGGAAAATTATGAGGATGATAATGTGTCCAAAATGGATGAGTTAGATGAGGCAGATGTGTCTCACAATGTAGGCCCTATTGCTCATCTGCTTGCTCAACAACCTTAACCTTTGTCCACTGGGACCCCTACAGGCCTAGACTCAGTCCTGAATTCATTGCTCTAGAAAAGATGAGGCTTGAATTGGAATTCAAACATATTAATGCTCAAACTGAACAAAAGCATCAAGAAATTAAGCTCATAGAAATGGAGTTGAATCATGCACTAGAAATGAAGAAATTGTCTATTGAGAATGCTTCTCTCCCAGAGTCTTCTAGGTCTTCCAGTCCTAAGAGACCTTGTATGCCTAAAGAAATAGTGGGTGTGTATGAGGCTAAGCTTGATATTTTGGATTGGTTGGCAATGTCTGAGTATAACCACGGGATTCAAGACATTACAGGGAATCAATTGCTTCCTTGGCTCTTCTCTAGGCTACCCACTGTTGCATCTGATGTTGTGATGGAGTTGGGGGAGGTGGGTAGGATGGATTATGAGTGTGTGAAGCTAGCTTTAATTGCTATATTTGGGAAGACCCCTTCCCAGTACCTTAAGAGGTTTAGGACCCTCAAAAAGCATGAAGGTACCCCTTGGGCTACCTGGGTGTGTGAATGTTTGAAAACTTAGATGGTTGGGTTAAGAACCCTTAGGTTACAGAGTTAACACTTATGAAGGTATGAGAAATCTCGTTATGTTGGAGTCAATATGTGATGCCTGCTCTCCTGAGCTTAGACAGCACTTGGCTGATTCTAAGGAAATGGATCCAAAGAAGTTAGCTAAGGCTGCTGACTTGGGGGTTGCCAACAGGGCTATTCACAAGGATTCTGGGGCAACTCAGAAGAAGGATGAGGGAAAGCAGCCAAAGAAAGATAACAAGGATAATTCTAATACCTCCAATCCAGAAGAGGCCCCCAAACATAACCAGGGTAAGCCCCATGGGAAACCAAATAGGGCTAGTGAATCCTCTGGTGCCCAACCAGAGGGAGGTCAGCAGAATCCCCCATTCCAGAGAGCATTTGGTAAATGCTAGGTGTATCGGTCAACTGACCATGTGAAAGGAGATCCCAGGTGCAAAGGTAAACCTGCAGGGATCAGCACTGCCTCCTTAGCCTTCTCCCCAGAGGAAGAAGTACAAATGGCTAATGCCCACTTTCAACTATTTGCTGAAGCACCCTTGGGTCTTCAAGCTGCTGTATCCTTAGAGTTCATGGGTCCAGGTAAAAAACAGAATATGGATGTATACAACTCTATTCCAGAGAACTCTAGAGGGTATTGTATGGACAGTGTTCTTGTCAATGGCCAGGATACTCCTGCCAGGAGAGACACTAGGGACAGCAGAACAGTAGTGGATGAAAGCTTTTTCAAGCCTGAAGATGTTGCTAAGGCACCCAAAGGTCCCACTAAATTTTCTGGAGGCCCTGTCCAGTTGGTTCAAATTCTACCAGCTCTCATTCAGTGTAATAATATGACAGTGAGGATCCCGGTCATTGCCAGAATGATGTGTCTGGGAAAGTCCTGTTGGGCAATGGTTTAAAAACTCGAGGAGTAGTATCCAGTACCTCAAGGCCTCCCAATGAGAGAAAACAGAACCAAACCAAATTGACTAGAGAGGCAACCTTAAGAAACCGCTCTGAGCCTGTGGGAACCTCTACAGAGAACCCCACTGCAAGCCCAGGTGTTAGTAAGTTGACCTCTAACCCAGACAAATCTGAGGCTAGTATAGTAGGGAAATGGGAGCCCCAACCAAGCTCCATCATAGCCCATCCAATTGTAGAGTCTTTGACCCCCCCCTGCTTCTGAGCAAGAGGTGGATAGACCAATTGGAACCCTCTATAGGCCTATGAGAACTGGTAACTCTCAAAGCTGGTGGAAAACCAGGAAAAATAGTTCTAAGGCTAAACACCTTAAGTCTGTTGGATCTTTTACTGAAGACTCCAGTGTAAATCCTAATGTTAGGAGGGAAACTTCTAAAATAGGTGAGGTCAGATCTCAGAGGAAGTGGCAGCATGTACCTTGCTTGACCACTGCCCCTCCAACCAAGCTACCTAAGACCGAACCTGCTCTTGAGAGAGAGGTGGTGAGGATCCATGGAGGCCCCTCTAGATCTAAGGGATTCCTTTCTAAGCACCCCTTGAAAAAGCCTATTGTAGGTTCAGAGGTTGTTACAACTTCTGAGGGACTGTTAGATCAGATCCCCTGTACATTAAAAAAGAGAGATGTATCACAACAGGTTTGTAGGTCATATAGTTTACAAATGAAAACTACTAGAATGGTCAATCTGCCTGCAAGGGTTTGATTTCACCATTGAGCACAGGTCAGGATGTCACCACCAAAATGCTGATGGTCTCTCTAGGATGTTTTTAACTGACTAGAGTGAAGAGATTCATCCAGGAGTGGATTAAATCCTCCTGTCCCTTAGTCTGGGGGGGGCGAGTGTTAGGGAGAATTCTCCAAAATGGCTAATTTCCCTTACCTGTTGAGTCCTCAGCAGTGTTGCTGGATTTCTAGGGTTTAATTTTTCTACCTGGTAAGAGTGTGAGCCTTTTTTCCCACTCTTACATGTATTTTTGCTGTGTGTTGTACATTGTTGTGCTTATGGACTATGGAGTCTCACCCACTCCATAGGCATCATCTTTTTACTGTGTGTCACACAGCACATTTATTGCAGTGACACAGGGTTGTCTTTTTAGACTTCACACTTTAAACTGCATTTTCTGGGACTGACTACTGTCTCCCAGAACATGTAAAGTAGCCATTGATTTTACTAGTATTTTCAAATCTACAGACCCAGTATAGAGACTCCCATAGAGTACTGGAAGGGTTAATAGTTATCCCTTTTGTCTGATTCTCATGGAACATTATTTCATTCCCCTTTCTCTACGATTTGGCTGGTGGCAGTATCTGCCATTTTTATTCTACTGCGAGCTATGAAAACATTAGAGGCTATGGTGGTAGCCTCAAACTCTAACCCGCTGCACCCCATTTTTTTTAATTTGGTTCTAATCGGGTTTATTCACCATTTCTTTTTGTAAAGGTCTTTCTTGTGTTTTACTCTGCGCGCCAAACCAGGTTTGGTTCCTTTGTTTGCCGTCCTTAGGTGGCCTTCTGCACAGAAGCCCTCCATAGGTGCCTGAGTGTCTGGGTGGAAGGATGTGAGCGAGGGGTTTGAGGCTCCCCGCACACCAAATACTGGGGTAACTGGGCGTAAAGTAAAAGTAAAAATGCCACCATTAATATCTAAAACCTAATGCTTTTTATGGTATGTTTGTGTGGGTTTGGCAGTAAATTGAGCATTTTGGAAGCCATTTTTCCAAAATGTTCATGGGGGTTCCACCCCTGGGTACCACCCTTCACGTGGGTCGGGCTTGCTCGCTTACAATTTCTTCTCGCAACATTTTCACACCACCACCTTTCAAAGTCGCCAGACACCAGTGGTAGTTTTGGTATAGGGGAGAATTTCTTAAATACAGCCCCTGGGTCTCCTTGGAGACCCAAGTCGCACTCTAGTTTGATTGGCTAGGTGGCTGTCCTGCAAGAACAGCCACCCTGCTGTGCGATTGACAGCCAGGCTGTGTGAATGGGGGAAAACTGCTTAAAAGCAGGTCGCTGGGACTTGGAAGGCAGAGTCACCACTGGAACGAGAGAACCAATGAGGAGCTGAAGGAAGACGACTGCTGCAACTACTGGACATCCCTTCGAAGCCCTGCTGCAGGTCCGAATCGCCTGAATCTCCAACAACAGAGAAGATCCGCAAGGAATCTTCTTCCCTTGAGCTTGGTGGGACCAACCAGCTCGCCAAACACCAAACACTGGCCTTCATCTCCTGGTCGAATTTGCTGTGGCTCACTGCAGTGACCCGGCTAGCCCGGAGGAATGGAACCTGTTTGGGTTTTAAGGAGCGCACCTTTTTATTCGACACTTTGCTCTGCTGCTGGCTTCTTCCCTGGGCAGTGCAGGACCCTCCAGTCTTCCTCTTTCTTGTCACCACAACACTTGCTTTAGGAACCGCTAGCCTGCAAGAACTGCCAGGAACAACCGCCTGAGCTATAGCATTCTTCTTCATTTAAGGTACTGTGCAACTCCAGTCATTCGTTCCGTCCGACCAAGGTGAAAGTGTTTGAAATCTTTCACCTCTCTGAAGGCTTGTCCTTCTCTTCTCTTCTCCTTTGAATAACTTTTCTTCCGACCAACTTCGTTTTGAACTCTTGGCAAAGACTTAACCGCAAACTACTCTGAACTGTGTGATCCTCCGCAAAGACTCTGAACCATTAACATTGGCCCAGACCTATTGATTTGAATCCTGGTGGTAGTAAGCCTTTTCTAGATCGCCCTGCCTATCACATGTTTGTGTTGTTGATTTTGGATAACCCTGTCTTTTCCTCCCTTTTAAATTGCTGGAGTGCCATTTTGCTCAAACTTCATTTTGAGCTTAACTTGTCCAGAATTGATTGGGGGTTATTGTAGTGTATCAAGATTTTGATTTTCTGCTGCTTTATATTAGTGAACTGTTTTATAACTGATGGTGTAAATACATATCTATTCTTTTACTCAGAAACCTTGAATCAGTGTTTGTTTGAACTATAGTAATTACGGTTCTTTGTGTAACTTCTGATACTGCTCACTTTACTCTTGAGATAAGTCTGGCTGCTCAGCCATCGCTACCACTTTACTGTGTAGTACAGGCTTGTACCAAAGGTGAATTTGTATTTACACTTGTAGTCTTAATTGTGTGTGGTGTTCCCAAAGGGTACTGCATATGATTCTGCCTAACAAGGGAGTTCAAATCTTTCCAGATTTCACCGAACAGCAAATTCTGGACTGCCAACAGTTGCTGGATCAATTCGCAGGACTTTTCTCACTGATCCCAGAAATATTTATTGGTTTATCCATGATATCGGCACTAGAAACAGTATGTGGGTGAAAAGTAGGATTCATCAGATGTCTGACAAGGTTAAAGATTAAAGATAACATCAAGGAGGAAGACTCTAATATGTTGGCCTTGGAGGTTATGAATCCTTCCCACAGCCCCTGGGCTAGCCCTGTGTTACTGATCCCTAAAAACTTTTGTGTGGATTGCTGGAGGCTCAACACTGTCATGAAGACAAGTGCACACCCCACACACTAATTGACTGGTTAGGCAAACCCAAATTCATGAGTACCTTTGACCTCGACTGACCGATCATGCAAAAGGGAGGTCCGCATTCTCTACCCCAGATGGGCATTATCAGTTCTGACTAAAGAATGCCCCTGCCACCTTTAAGAGAACGGTGAACAAGGTCTTAACTGGGCTGAAAAAGCATCAGCTTTGCCTACCTAGACAACGTGACGGTACTCGGCAAAACCTTTGGAAGACCATCTGCCCCATCTGGAACAGGTGCTTCAAGTCATGTGGAAGGATGGTTTTACTATCAAGGCATCAAAATGCCAGATAGTGCAGGGTACTCTGACTTTCTTAGGACACTTACTAAATGCAACCTCTCCAGGCCAAAGTCCAGGCAGTGAATGATTTGGACAAACCTACCAACCAGAGGTTATTACTGGCATTTTATTAAGGGGTATGGAACCATTCCCGTATACAGTGTTATGTCAAAGAAACTGCTGAAGAAGGTCATCTGGGCTCCTGCCTATCAGTTATCCTTCCAGAGCTTGAAGGATGACCTGTGCTAAGCCCCTGTTCTAAAGATCCCCATTTGAGCAAGAGTTTATCAGTCAGACAGACACTTGTGAATTCGGCATTGGTGCAGTGTTACCACAACTGAACTATGAAGGGGTAGAACAACCTTGTACTTTGAGAAGGAGGGTTTTGCATTAGTTTGGGTGGTATGCACTTTGAAATCTGGCATTTTGTGGTCTCACTTTGAGGTCGAGAGAGACCACAGACCTCTGCAGTGGATTATGGACATTCATGGAGAGAATCACAAATTACTGCGTTGGGCCATATCCTTACAAGGATAGGACATGGATATCCAGCACAAACCTGGGTCACAGCACTCCAGTGCAGATGGCCTCAATCAGTACTTTTGTCAGGGGGGATGAGTCAGACCCTTAGAAGGGCGAGTCACAACCTTTTTGGAGGGGGGAAATGTGAGGAATTACCATCACGCAAGGATTCCAAGCCGTGGATTTTTAAATTGTTATTAGTACATACAATGATGCAGGTAATTTGGTATCTGCTAACCACATTCCCTTTTGCCAACTTCATGCCAAAAGCACAGTATGTATCTGTGTCCTGCTGCATCAGTATCCTGATTTGCACGCCCTGCTCTACCAGTGGCACAGAGCAGGTTCAGAGATCACAGCTGCCCAGTTGACAGCTGCAGTGACAGCCAAGTTTATGCAGCGGCAGGGGCTGTATTTAAGAAATTCACCCATATACCAAAACTACCAGTGGCGGCTGGTGACTTTGAAAGGTGGTGGGGCAAAAATGTTGCGAGACGAAATTGTATGCAAGCAAGCACGACCCACGTGAAGGGTGGTCCCCAGGGGTGGATCCGCCCATGAACATTTTGGAAAAATGGCTTCCAAAATGTGCAATTTACTGCCAAACCCACACAATCATACCATAAAAAGCATTAGGTTTTAGATATTAATGGTGGCACTTTTACTTTTACTTTGCACCCAGTTACCCCAGGGTTTGCTGTGCGTTACAAATAAATAAACTAAACTAAATAAACTAAACTTAATTCTTATTGGTGCATGTGTGACAGTGTATTATACAGCAGCTTGTATTGAGAACAGATGGCACACTATGTATTTCTACATATGTGTGTGCGCCTGTCTGTAGGTCCTACGAAAGAGGAATGCTCCAGGACACAGACGAGCCAAAAGACAGAACAAGAAATATAGACCTGGACACAAAAATCTAAGAGGCCACATTCAGACTTTGTAATTAATTATTTCTCTCTGCACACTTAAATGGTACCACAGAGTGCATTTTAGGAACATGATGCAAGTGGCCTATTTTAAAGCACATTGGGCCCATTGCAATTGCCAACATTTTCACCGACACAGTGCATCAACCTGGCCCATGCAAGGCTGTTAAAAACATGTAGATTACACTCTTTAACAAGTGGCAAGGAACAGAAACACGTGTTGCTAATTGCTGGATGATAAACTCAAGAGAGTGTGGTAGTTGTACATTGAAGTGGCCAGGGATCCCAAGCCCCCCTGTGTGTGGGTCTCAAGCCCATTGCTTCAGTACTATGCATTATGAACATTTCTGCACGTTTGTTTTCTCATAATAAGTACTGCCATTATAGGAAAACAAACTTGCAGACACTTTCAAAATGCATAGTGCTGTAAGTGCGCAAGTGTTCCAGGCGTGGTCTGATGCATTACCTCCCAGCTCGAGACAAGAGCGAGGATCATCCTCGTCTCTCCAGTGCACGGCCCTCTGCGGCTGCGCTTCCAAACATCAGAGAAACTATCCCAAGGAATGAATAGTGAGGCATTCTTAGCTGCACAACTACACTGTACAAGGTCCACTACTGGAAACACGCTTGTTCCGACCCACACTGGGACATAAACGATACGTTCAAGTGAGAGAAAGTGGCACACGCGCGCCAATCATCCGACCTCACCCATAATACTGAATGTCATTGGCTAACAAACAGCCAATGACATTCTTCAGTAAAACTTGCTAGCCAGTCGCCTACGCCTCACATTAAGTTCAGATCCTCCTGGTGCGTTGTTTGCGCACAGGTCAATACTGGTGGGACCACCCCTCTAGCACCCCGTCAGCCTCCTGCATTGTGAATGGTTACATAGGAAAAGCTCACTATAACGGGACGAGCCCCTGTGTTAGGGTGGCAGCCCCAGCCAGCCACTTTGAAGAGTGAACATTGCACAGCAGCAGATTATTATTTATTTTGTATTAATTAATATCTGCCGCTGCGCAACATCGATTTGCCGCCACCCCATGCTGCGCTGCAAAACAGAGAGAAAACAGAGAGAAAACCTTGTGCACAATGTTCTCTGCACACTCTGTGGGTGGGGGCCAATAAACTAAAGCTATGCCTGAAATTAAGCATAGTTCATGGCATTACTTATGATCATGACCGCCACATCCCAATTGATATCTCACATGTTTCAGCTCCTGTAAGTCAGCTCTGCTTTGGAAGGTGATGTGTATTCTAGTCAGACGGGGTAGCCTGACAAATGACAGGACAGGAACCTGAAGTGGCAGGCCTCATTTTGATCTCTTTGCGAGGGAAGGTAACATTCTCTGCCCAAGACAGCTGAACCGCAGGTAGCTGTTCTGGACCCAGGGATCAAAGGAGCACACTGATTTAAAAGGAGTAGTCTCACACCAGGGTGCTGCATCTTTAAAGGCCTTTGTTCTTAGGGAGAATAGAAAGGGGTGCGATTATGATAGACAGGAATGTTCTGCCCAATGGAAGAAGACTTCCACCATCTTGTTTCTCTGTCTATGTCTCAATTTCCTGTCCCCTCCACTTACTATGGATCAAAGCATTTTGCGTGTGACATCAGAAGGGCAGCGTCCACTCCATTCAAGAGCAGGCATTGGACCACTAAGGAAAGCTAGCTTTAGGCCAATCACCTGGAGACGTGTGCCTTTAAAAGAAGGTGTCTTCCACTACTTCAACAGATTCTCTCAGATCCTCTTGGATACTTTAAAGCCACAAATTTGCTCTAAAGAACTCACTGGACTTCCTTTGGAAAATGTGCACTTTCCAAAGCCCTCAGCCAGAGGAGCCGTCCAAGACAGAAGGAAGATCTGACCCTTACCCACTCCCACGTCACATCAGGTGTGACCTCTGATGTGGACCTGGACCTACCACTCTAAAAAGAATTTCCTTTAGCTGGGAGAGCAGATCCTGAATGAAGCCAACCCTGAATGGAGCCAACCTGTTATCGACTCCCGCTGAGTGGACCTCATAGCAACCGGAATGCCAGACCAGCCTAATCTCCCTGTTCTACCACACCAAACCAGTCACTCCTTGTCCATCACATCTTGCAAGAGAGGGAAGAAACTGGAGCTGGCATATGCACCCCTCCACCACTTCGAATTTGCTTGTACTTCAACCACCTCAATCATGAATCGTGCCCTCGCTAACTTTGTAATCTGCTAGGGCCGCAGCGACTGCTCGATGCTGGGACCCAATCTGAATCCATGGAGAGTCCCACGCTAAATCTAACAAGGGGTTACAACATAGGCTCAAATTGGTTAGCCCTTTAAGGGCCGCCTCATTGATCTATACATCTACGCACCCAAGATCACCATTTCAACGACTTGAACCACTGGAGGATCACTCATAAAGCATGACTTGGCCTGATCAAATGCAAAGTGATCCTGGGAACGCCCCGATATGCATCTGTTAGGCAGAATTACATGCAGTACCCTTTGGGAACACTACACACAATTAGACTACAGTTGTGAGCACAATCTCACCTTTGGTATGAGTCTGTACTACACAGTTTTGTGCTAGCAGGGCTGAGCAGCCAGGCTTATCCCAAAAGGGATGTGAGCAGTACAAGGTGTTACACAAAGGACTTGCAATCACAGTGGTTCAAACAAACATTTACTCAAGGTTTTTTGGTAAAACAATATTAATTTATTTACACAGTCCACTAGCAATAAGCAGCTCAATATCACACTATAATAAACTCCAGTACTAAACCAATACGTTTCTGAACAAGTTAGGCTCCCCAGAAGTGGGAGAAGTGGGAGAAAATGTAATTTTAAAAGGGAGTAAAAGACACAAGTTATAAGAATTAAACACAAATACTTTTCTTAGGCGGGCAAATAGTTTCAGTTCACTACAAAAGGCAGTTCAATTCAATAGGCCTGGGCCAAAGTCAAGGGATCAGAAGAGGGCCTCATTATGAATTTGGAGGTAGCCATGACTCGATTTTCACCATGGCTGCCTCCAAACTCATGTCCGGGTTCTCAGAATGGGGACTTACCAGGTCATTCCAACCTTGGAGGACCCAGTAAGTCCCCATTCTGAAAACCATTCCCCATTCCCATTCGAGCCCCCATAGGGCTCAATGGGAATGGTGAGGGAGCTAATAACGGGCCCGCAAAGAGCGGGCCCGTTATTAGCTCCCTGGTCCTTTAGCGGCTCCCGCTAAGGGCGGCTGGCAAAACCAGCCGGCCTTAGTGGGACCCGCTAAGGGACCTCGGAATGCGGCGGTAAGGGGTTAACAGCACTGGCATTTCCCAAGTTGGGAAAGTTTCACAAACTTTCACTGCGGCAGAGAGGATTTTCTCAACTGTGTTTGCACAGTACCTTGTTAATGAAGAAAAGCTGTAGCTGAGGCAATTGTTCCTGGCAGTTCCTGCATATCTCGCTGTTCCTGGGCCTCAGTCGTGGGGACAAGAGGGAGGATGTCGGGAGGATCCTGCACTGCATGGGGAAGGATCCACAAGCTTGGCAAAATGTTGGTTTAAGGTATGAGTGCCTTAAAGTCCACAAACTGGTATCCTTGTCACTAGCTATCCGTTTTTCAACAGCACTCTGAAGGAAATTCAACCAGTATGGAGATGGTTTCCAGGTGGCTTGTCATCCTTGAAGGGTTTCTCTGTTGAGGGAGTTGCAGGCTATTCGGACCTGCAGCAGGGCTTCACCGGGCAAAGCAACGGTCCAGGAGATTCAGCAGTCTTTTTCCTTCAGCTCGTCTTCGGTTCTTTCATTCCAGTGGTCGACTCTGCCTTCCAAGTCGCAGAGACCTGCTTTTAAACAGTTTGCTGTCATTCATTGCAGGTTGGCTGTCCTTGACGGACAGTCAGCCAGCCAATCACTCCAGAGTGCATTCAGGTCTCCTAGGAGACTAAGCACAGGGAGTTTCGGGCACCTCCCTCACATCCTGTCCACCCCAGACACTCAGGCACCAGAGGCCGTCTTCAGGACTGAAGCCCGCCAAAGGCAAACAAACAAAGGGACAAACACTAGAAGGACCTCTCCAAAAACAAATGGCGAAAAAAGTCGATCGGAACCTGTTTTACCGAGGGGCTCAGACTCCATCTTGAAAAACATGGCTCTGGTGGATTTTTAGCTACCAGAGCGTTTAAACGGGTCACAGTCGGGAAAATCATGGTAACACCACTGCCAGCAGCCATTCTGAGAGGAAAGGGTAGCATTTCAGTGCTACATGAGTTTTCTAGGCATAGGGAATAATAGGTATTCCCTCCAGCACTCTGCTGTAAGGCAGTGTGTGCTGGGTCTAGCAATTTAAAGAGACTAGCAAAGTCAATTTAATTTTACATTCACTGGGAGACAGTAGTCAGTCCGAGAGAAGGTATTTAAACCTGGGGAAGTCTGAAAGACATCCATGTGACACTGCACTGAGGGTGCTGTGTGACACCCAAGAAAAGATGATGCCTATGGGGTTGTCTAAAACTCCATATCCAAAGAACACAAAAGTAAAAACACACATCAAAATACATGAAAGAGTGGGGAAAAGGGCTCACACTCTTTCCAGGTAAAAATTAAAAAATTAAATTAAAAGTCCTAGAAATCCTGCAAAGTTGCTGGGGGCCTCAAAAGGTAAGGGAAATTAGCACATTTATGAGAATTCACCCTAACAGCCTCCTTCAGAGCTGCCCTTCGCACCTACTCAACACCCACTTACTGCTTGAACCTACAATATCCAATGTGCCTGAACTGAACTTGATCCACTTGAATCAACATTCAACACCAGGTCTGACTCCCTCAGCCCATCAAGATCTGAATTCAGGTACTGTTGACTCTGTACTTCCCCCTCAGTCCACTTGGATACTAGAGACTGGTTATGTCACGATGGCTCCTGTTTTAAACTAAAACATCCTTTTTGTGACTAGCGATCTACCTACGACCCCTGAACTATGCTCAGAGTGCTACTTTCCTCAGTCAGTTACATCCGCTCTGTCGTCCTTTGCAGTGGGTTTTTGTACAGTGTTTTCTATTTCATTCTATTGCAGATGGTGCATTCAATTAAAGTATATATGATATGATGATACGATATGGCATGTATAACGCAACCATACACAAGTGTTTCAAGGCGCGACAAGGCAAGGGAGAGGGAACAGAGGGACGACAGACAGCGATCCTACTAGGCCAGGTGACATTCAGATCGTGCATGTGAAGGGGAAAGGGGAAAGTGCGGGGGGAAGGGACACTGCAATACATGGAATAATAGAATAAATAACAATAAGTTAGTACGGCGAGCAGGTGGCAAGTGCAGGGGTGAAGGGTAAGTGCAGGCATTGGATGTCAAGTGCTTGTAGCGGGCCTTTAGGGATAAAGAAACAGTCCCAAGTGCAGGGGTTGCCAGGAAGGCAGTGCAGGTGTGTGACTGGCAGGGGAGAGGACCTGGGCCCGAGATCAGAGGATGGCCAGGTAACCAGTGTAGTTTTAACCAGGGAATCAGCAGGGGAGAGGAGGAGAGAACACAGAAGCAAAGAGAAGGGTTTTGAGGAGCTTCCGGAACCGGAGATGGTTCTCCTCAAGTTTCAGTGAGGCAGGGAGGCTGTTCCGCAGGGAGGCCCCAGCTGAAGAGAGAGATCTACCACCAACTCGTTGCTTGGAGAAGCGACTGACCCTGAGGGAGTTGGAGATGGAAGAGCGAAGATCTCGAGAAGGAAGATATTTAGGAAGAGATATATTTTTGATTGGACATTCCCTTTATTTTGGACAGTGATACTGTGTTTTGGGGTCACTACTGGTTTACCTTTACACTCTATTGCAGATGGTGCATTCAATTAAAGTATATATATTTTTGATTGGACATTCCCTTTATTTTTGACTGTGATACTGTGTTTTTGGATCACCTTTACACCATTTTTAAGAACAGAGCCTTCCCTCAGCCCACGTTACCAGAAAAAGGCAAAGGAGGTATATCACTTAACTGTCCCTGTTTTACCTTTATGATTGCATTGTGTTAGGTTTGTAGAAATGTGACGGCTGAGTGGGATATTTTACTGTTACTCATCCTTGTACTTCTGCAGACTAGAATCCAATTCCTCACATTTACATATCTAGGATTTATATAATACTGTGCACCCTCACTTAAATAATAAATCAGACTACTGTAAATGTGCTGTTTACAAACGACATTCCATGAGAATGATCATCTCTTTTATCAGGGGAAGGAAGTGAGAGCAATGCTTAACACCAATATCTATTTCTGTTATATGTAACATGCTGTACTTCGGGTGTGATGAGAGAGGGGCACAACCTCCTGTATTTCTACAAACATGTTCAGTCTACTACTTTACTCAATGTGTGTCTAATTTCTGATGTCTAATAGTTTACCCTTCTGGTGCATATGGGTATAGCCCCCAGACCTATGGAGACTCACTGGGCCTCATTACGCGGCAATTTGCGGTACCGTTATTAGCTCTGTAGTCCCTTAACGGGTCCCATCCATAACGCTTGGTAAAACCAGCCATTAAGGAAGGGACCCGCTAAGGGACCTCGGAATAGGGTGGTAAGGGATTACCGGCACCGGTGACCTTACCGGTGCCAGTAATCCCTTATCACGTAATGAGGCCCAATGCAACTATTGTTAAAAACAGCGGGCCTCATTCTGAGGTTGGTGCTAGTCATGGCGCTAATAGCGCCATGACTAGCACCATTACCGGTACCGTGTCCGCCCTCGTTCAATGGGGACTTACCGGTCTAGTCTGACCTTTGCGGGACCGGTAAATCCCCATTGAAAATGTTAATCCCCATTCCCATTGAGCCCCTACAGGGCTCAATGGGAATGGGGAGGGTGCTAATAACGGTACCGTAAATTACTGTATCGTTATTAGCTCTGAAGTTCCTTTGCGGATCCCGTCCATAACGCCTGGAAAAGCAGCCGTTAAGGATGGGGCCGCAAAATTGACCTTGTACTAGGGCGCAAAGGGTTTACTGGCACTGATGTCCTTAACGGTGCCCGGTATCCCTTTGCACCCTACTCGGAATGACCAGTTACCAACTGGTAACCCATTCACACTATTCACAGACATAGGGCCTCAATCCGAGGTTGGTGCTAGTCATGGCACTGTTAGCGCTATGATTAGCACCATTACCGGTACCGTGTCCACCCTGGTTTAATGGGGACTTACCGGTCTAGTCCGACCTTTGCAGGACCGGTAAGTCCCCATTGAAAATACCATTCCCCATTCCCATTGGAGCCCCTATAGGGCTCAATGGGAATGGGGAGGGTACTAATAACGGTACCGTAAATTACGGTACCGTTATTAGCTCTGAAGTCCCTTTGCGGGTCCCGTCCTTAACGCCTGCTAAAACCAGGCATTAAGGAAGGACCCGCAAAGGGACATCGGAATAGGGTGCAAAGGGATTACCGGCACCGGTGTCATAACCGGTGCCCGGTATCCCTTTGCGCCGGGTCGTAATGACCCCCATAATCCCTTCAACGTGAATTTTACCTGACACAAATATCCATCAAATCTTCAAAACCTGCTTAGGTGAAGCCAATGTTTCTTTTATTACATTAGTAGTGTCACAACCAATTTCTCAGTGTTAAACTAATGTCACATCATAAACTTGTTTAGAACATTTTTCAAATCCGGAGGAAAGTATCACATCACTTCATGTATCCTTTACATTAAACACTAATTCCTTATTCACAGTCAACTCAAACTCTGTTATTGGAATAGCTGACGAATTGCAGATATGTAATATTCATCTTCGGGGCTTTGAGTTGGTTTTCATCCTAGTATTCTACACGTACATGTTCATCTGTTCACCTCAGAAAAGTTCAGAAAGTTCTAAGTACACTCAATGTGAATTCAAATTACTTGAGGACATCACTCTGTGGCATCTAATAACTTGGCTGAACTCCTTAAAATCTGCAAGGAGCTGGCCAATCCTGCTGCAGTCTCTACCTCTCCTATCCCCTCCTATGCCCTCTCTACGGCCCTGGCTTCTCATTTCATCTCTAAAACCCAAGACATCCTTTCCACCTTCTCGTCCTCTCCTGCCTCTCCCTCCAATCTCTCCTCTCCCTCCGGCCCCACTGCAGCCACACTTCCTCCCTTCTCTGCCTTTCCTCTCTTCACCCCTGACCAGGTTCTTCCCATTTCTTCCAAAACCATCAAGGACAACATTGAAACCCTCGCTCCAAACATGGCCGACTTCTGCATACACTCCTTTTCCACTGGAAACTTCTCTTTCCCCCTCAAGCACTATCTTGTGCACCGTCTTCTAAAGAAACCCTCAGACGACTCCTCCTGCCCGGCTAAATATTGCCTAATCGCCATTACCCTTTTCCTGGGCAAACTCCTGGAAATGCTGGCCATCTCCCAGCTTAATGTTCACACTGCATCTGTTGGGTGACTCCATGACCATCAGTTTGGCTTCAGAGCACCCAGAAGCACGGAAACTGCTCTCCTGAACATCTGTGAAGACCTGCTCTCTAACCTTGATGCTAATCTCCCCTCTGTCCTCATTTTACTTGACCTCTCTTCCGGCTTTGACACAGTCAACCATGCCATCCTGTTCAACTGGCTCTGTGATAACCTGGGTATCACTGATCAGGCTCTGTCCTGGCTGACTTCTTTCCTCTCGGACTGACCCTCACAGGTCCAACTTGGGTCCTTCCTCTCCTCTATCTCTCTACCTGTGGTGTTCCCCAGGGGTCTAACCTTTCTCCCTGGTTGTTCAACTAATACCTGGCACCTCCCGCCCACTGCATTGCTGCTCTCTGCTCCAACTTTCAGTGCTATGCTGACGACACTCAGCTCACTTTCAGGCTCCCCTCTGCTGCCTCTTCTCCTTCCCTCATACCGGATTGTCTGTCTGCAATCCAGGAGTGGTGTGCTGCCAATGATCTCTGCCTGAATTCCAGCAAGCCAAGATCCTTCTCATCATCACACGTGCACGTTCTTTTCATGCCACTTTATGGCCGGTCTCCCTTGGCCCTCTTCCTGCTCCCACCTGTGAGGCTAAGAAACTCTGGGTCATCTTCGACTCCA
Organism: Ambystoma mexicanum; assembly: GCF_040938575.1. NCBI lineage: Eukaryota > Metazoa > Chordata > Amphibia > Caudata > Ambystomatidae > Ambystoma > Ambystoma mexicanum. The sequence continues at coordinate 906,516,263 of NC_090934.1, forward strand.
CACTCTCATTCTCTCCTCACATCTCTGACATCTGTAAGAAGTCAAACTACCAACTTAAAATCCTCAGAGGTATTCTTCCTTTCCTCTCCTGCCCCCAGAAACTCTATGTCTCCAAAGCTTTGGTTCTCGTTAGGCCTGACTACTGCAACAGTTATTTGCCTGTCTCTACTCTCAGTCATCTACAACTCATCCAGTACAGGACTGCAAGACTTGTCCTTGGCCTCAAGCCCAGGGATAGTATCTCTCTAGCCCAGAAATCTCTCCATTGGCTCTCAGTTGCTGCAAGGTTCAAGTTCAAGACCCTTTGCATCATCCACAAGGCCTTCTGGTGCCTGGGACCACAATAACTCCAACTTTCTCTTCGGAAATATTTTCCTCCTCAAGCTCTTCACTCCTCTACCTCCAACTCCTTGAGGGTCAGGCGCTTCTCCAAGCAACACGTTGGTGGCAAATCTCTCTCTTCTGCTGGCCCCTCCCTCTGGAACAGCCTCCCTGCCTCTCTGAAACTTGAGCAGAATCATCTTAGGTTCTGGTAGCATCTCAAGACTTTCCTTTGTGCTTCTACTTTCTCTCTTCCTCTTCCCTGCTGATCTCCTTTCTGATACTGCAAAGGTCACCTGGCAACCCTCTGAACTTCGGGCCCAGGTCTCTGTCCACTCACTTGCACACCTGCACTGCCTCCTGGCAACCCTTGCAGTTGGGTCTGTTTCTGCAACCCTACAGTCCGTTACTTGCACCTATCAGACACTTGTTGTCTGTACTTAACCCTTGCACTTATCACACTTCCACTTAACACTTGCACTGCCACCTGATTGCTGCACTACTAGTTTTTTATAGGTTTATAGTCATAATATCGAAAAAATAATGTCGAATTACAAAAATGTCGAAAAAAAATATCGAATTCAAAAATGTCGAAAACACATACATATAATAGAAAAAGTCATTAATTCGAAAATAAAATGTCGAAAAAAAATCGAAAAACCAATGTTAAAATAACTATGTAAAATATCACATATACTAACGTTTTTTATTGGGGGGGGTCCCCCCCCCCAAACCCCCCATCCCAAACCCCTACCCCAACCCTCCACTCCTCCCCATCCCCCCCAACACCCCCCATGGATATACCTTTAATTTTTTTAAAAAAGTATTTAATAAAACATTAAGTAAATAATTAATTATTAAAAAACCCCATCCCAAACCGCTACCCCAACCCCCCCTCCTCCCCATCCCCCCCACTCACCATGGATATACCTTTAACCATTTAAAAAAAATATGTTTTATAAAATATAATTAATTAATTATTTATTTGAACATTAATTCGAAAAAAATTCGAAAAAAATTCGACATTTTTGTAATTCGACATTTTTATTTTCGACATTTTTTTTTCGACATTTTGCCTTTCGATATTATTGTATTCGACATTATGACTGGACACCTTTTTTATACTGTGTCCTGCACTTGCCCTTCCTCCCCTTCCCCAGGCACTTTTCCCCTCCCCTTCCCCTGCTCTTGCGCAATCTCAATGTCACTAGGCCTAGTAAGACCGCTGTCTTTGTCCTCCCTTTGTTCCCCTCCCTTGCCTTATCACGCCTTGAAACACTTGTGTGTAGGCACATTATAAATGTCATATCATATCATATCACAGGGACGTTTGACAAGGAGGCTTTCCATCAAGCAGCCAAGTCAGAGTTAGAAATGCTGTACACCAATCTTTTTCTTGATACAATTCCTTTTCTAAAAAAAGCCCTTTGCATGCAGATGTTTGATATCCTCAGGGATGCTCAATAGCACATTGTTGTTGACAAAATTTCCCTGGCAAAGCCTTAACTCCTCCCCATCTTGGGAGCGAGTGATGGGAAACAGTTTCTCGTACTACTCATACATGCTCCTCTTCCTCCTAGGATAACATGCTGTACGTCCCCATATTTTTCTCCATGATATTCTGGTGGCAGAATTTTCAACGAAGTGACTACCTATAGGACTGGATAGGCATAGGCATGTTTTTGAGTTGTGTCAGACCGTTCATTGGCTACCAGTTGCTATCAAAATGAAATGTAAAATGTGCTGCACGAAACACAAAGGCATATATGCCTACGTTCCAAACTATCTCAACATAAAATTAAAACAATACAAATCTGCCCATTCAATTTAGTTCGTGGAACAGAAAAACCTGATTGCCCAAGCGTTTTCCAAAGAAAGTATAGGAAATATTAGTTGTTCTTATAATGCAAGGACCATTCAGGTCCTTTCCCAGATTATTAGATCAGATGACAATCATTCTACATTTCGTTGACTTTTAAAAAATAACTTTTGCTTTGTCACTTAGATCCCTCCACCTGGCTTTTCCATACCAGTCTGCAGTTAGATGGGAAATTCCTTTAGATAATGTGATTAATAACTGCACTACATACATTTATCTGATCTCTCACTCCTTCACTTACTGTAAAAAATGATCCTATTCATCGATTTAACAATATAGTGCACCTTTTTAATTTTCAAAATCTTTCTTCATGCGAGTTGTAGTTAAAAGATAAGTCCACTGCTTTTTCTCTAGCATGACCAGCTTTAGTTGGCCACTTGTGATAAAGTCACAATGTTGGAGGCTGGTAGAGGGGTGACCCTCAGGGCCAGGGACAAAACTTGCTCTGTGGTGCAGGTCTAAGAGGATCCCAAGATTCTTCACTCCATCCCATGGTTCAAGGGTCTCCACCAACAAATCATCACTATGCACAGAAAATGATAGTGCAAGGGTCTTTGCACTATAGTTAAGGTGAGTAGCATGATCCATAGGCAACCCAGAAATTGAATTGATAATAACTTTTGACATGTATGACAGACTTGGCTGATACTTTGGAAACAAAAGGTTTGTCACAGCCCCTCCACCAGACTGGACATTTTGGAAAACATGTGTTAGCAAATGAACATTTTATTGAGAACGTTTTTCAAAAACAGTTTTTGGGCTACTCCCATTCATGTTCTCGTAGGAAAAAAAAGTCAAAATGTCTGTGCAGTGCTGGGAACAAATTGCTGGATGGAATTGGACCAAATATGAAACAAATTGTGCACAAAGCCTGGACTCGATTTCTGGGAGGGATATGGGTTTATTACATCCAGTAGTCCATAAAATATTTGACAGGGAATGGGGTGCCCCCTTCTCCCACAATTATAACTACATTTTTCCCATGGTGTTTTGAAGCAGAGAGGTTGAGAGGCTTTTCAGAAAAGAAAAAGGAGCATTTGTTTCCCCCAAAATGCTATTGGTAATAGCTTTTGGCTTGCTGGATGAAATTTAGGGAACAACACAATAAAAAATGTAAAAGTTATTAAGAAAACAAAACACCTCAGTTTTCAGCCCTCATTTTCCCAAAGAGAAAAAATGCAGTATTTTAACAGTTGTAGCGTGAAACCTGCAGGGTAGATTTGTACTGAATAAGAGTCAACTTAGGCACAAAGTGTCGTCATAATTTCCTTGACAGGTTTGAGGTAAATCCATCCAGTAATTTGTAAAATGTTTGACAGAGAAGGGGGTGCCCCCTGCTCCTTAAAACTTTTATATTACCCTTGGCGCTTTGCAGCAGAGAGGCTGAGTGAGGCTAATAGCTTTTGACTTGCTGGATGGATTTAGATGACATTTTCCTAACAGAAAGGTTGTCAAAGTCCCTCTGCCAGACTGGATATTTTGGCAAAAAAACAGTTAAAAAATGAAAAAGTCATTAAGAAAACAAAAAAATGCAGTCTCAGCCTACTCTAATTTGTTTTCCCATAGAGAAAAAGTGCGGTTTTTGAACAGTCATAGCATGATAACTGTTTGGCAGATTTGAACCAAATAAAAAACAATTTGGGAACAAAATGTACTTAATTGCTTTGGCGGTTTGGGGTAAATCCATCCCGTAGTTTTTAAAATATTCGACAGAGAGCAGGGTGCCCCTGCTCCTTAAAACCTTTATATCACTTTTGGTGCTTTGCAGGAGTGATGCTGAGCATGCCTATTACCTTTTGACTTGCTCGATAAATTTGGATTACATTTTCCAAACAAAAAGATTGTCAAGGGCGCCCATGCAACTGTACATGTTGGGAACAATTGGTTAAAAAATGAAAATGTTATAAAAAAAAACACAAAATGCAGTTTCAGCCTACTCCCATTCATTTTCCTATAGAGAAAAAGTGCTGTTTTTTTTACAGCCGTAGCGCGAAAACCATTGGGCAGATTGGGAGCAAACTTTGGAATGAACTCCCCAATGACTATGTAGCGTCTAATAACATTCTCGACATCAGAAAGAGACTCAAACCTCTTCTGTTTATGTAATCACTACTAGGGGAACACTGACTGTTTTGAACAACAGTGCTTAGATGGCCTGGTCGTAGGTGCTATATAAATACCAATGCAAATAGCTATAACAAGTACATCAGGCTAGGGGTCCAGAGTGGGCAAGAAGAAACCATATTAAGTTAGGGATTTGGGGGTGGGGAGCCAGTTACAGGTAGAAATATTTCAGTTTATCAGGCAAAGACTGCTTGAATGTCACAAGATTACAGTGGCAACACTGCAGGACACGCTCAGAAAATAATATGTGTCACACGAAGCGATCAGTGATAGTGGGTAATGGGAGAAGTTTAGGGTGGAAAGAAGAATTTCAGTGGAGTGAGGGGGCCTGGAAAAATGAAGGGGGACACATGTTGAGTGTCTGTGGGGACATGGAAGACTTTTGAATTCTGAGCAATTTTTCCCTTTATTGTGGGATTTTGCAAACCATCATTCTACCTCAAGAATTTCTGTTATTGGAAATGATTGGTGTGAACTTATCATGTAAATAAGGAGTAATAAAAATAGGTTTTACATCTGCAGTCCTTACATCTACTGGGCAGGAGGCAATGGGCCTCATTACGGGGTTAACGGCGCAGTAAAAGGTGCCAGCGCCGTTTACCCCGTACCGCCTCATTATGAGGTCCTCTTGCGGGACCCAGGAAGTAACGCCTGGTAAAACTATGCATGCTTACCGGGTCCCGCGAGGGGAAGAGGGAGCAAACAATGGGCCAACTCATAATGGCCCGTTGTTTGCTCCCTCTCCCATTCCCATTCAGCCCTATGGGGGCTGAAATGGGAATGGGGAAGGACCGGGTCCGGGTCCTTGGAGGGAGGAATTACCGGGCATTCCAAACTCGGAATGGCCCGGTAATTCCTCATTCTGTGGACCCGGACACGATTTCGGCGGCAGCCAATAGGTGGCGCCAATAGCGGCATTGCTACCGCCAAGGTCGTAATGAGGGCCAATGAGTGCTTCGTAACAAATTAATGGTGTGAAGTGGCCAGTGGATATGTCTAGTGGGCACAAAATAAATATATTGGTGCAACACTTACAGAGGCCATACTTAGTGAGACCTCATGAAACTATGCAACATGTCCAGTCATGACCACTGGCCCTGGCGGAAGGCCATGGCTTGTGGACCCAAAACAAAACTATTGGTACAACATGTACAGTGGCCACGCCAGAAGGTCATGGCTAGTGGGCCCTGAGGAAACTACGGTATAGCAAAACCCTTGAAATTTAGTGACAAACCATTTTTAACAAGAGAATTAAGGTGATCAGATTTAATGCAACAAGACCTCTGAAATTCAGCATTCGCATTTCAATCAAGTCCACCTTGGAGATGAAAATGCATCACACGAAACTAACAGTGATGGGGGTACTGGCCAGGAGAGGGTCAGCGAGGAAAAGGCAACTGAGGGAAGTGGGAGACCATGGAAAGAGGAGGGGGAACATAGTCAGTGCCTCTGAGGGCAGGAAAGAGATTTGGAGTTTCAGGGGAATCCTGTAGGCATGGGTAGTTCAATGCCACTCTATGTGTAGTTTGTTGCCATTATCAGGGGAATATCGGGGGAATCACCCAGGAATGGGGAGAGAGTGAAAGAAAAGTAATTTTACACCTGCAATGATTCCATCTCCTAGGTGGGTGGTAATGGGTCTCTGTGCCGAAGGCCATGGCTAGTGCAACACATACAGTGTTCACTGCCAGAAGCCATGGCCACTGGCCATGCCTGAAGGACATTGCTAGTGGGCCCCAAAAAAACTTATTGGTGCAACATGTACAGTGGCTACGGCCAAAGGCCATGGCTAGTGGGCCCCGAAGGAACTATAGTATAACAAAACCCTTGAAATTCATTGAAATACCGTTAGTTAAGAGAGAATTAAGGTGATCAGATTCAGTGCAATAAAACCCCTGAAATTCAGCAGTTGTATTTCAAGCAAGTCCACCTTAACGATGCGCCCCTGTTGTGCAGTGTATGACCACAAATATGACATCACTCATGATATCACTGGTGACATCACTGATGGCACAGGTTTGATTAATTACATTTTAAATGTTAACATGACATATCTACACATTTTAATACTTGCACAATACAGTGCATTCTGCCCTTGTTTCTTCAAATGTAACGCATGGTGTACAAGTGTAAGTACATACAGACATTATTACAAAGAAGAATAGTATATAAGCATTTGATGTAATTCTTGACCTCATCAGTGATGTCATGTATGGTGTAATTAGTAATGTTACCAGTGATGTCATCAGTGATGCCATCTGTAATGTCATACTTTTTGTCAAATGCTGCACAACAAGCAGCGCATAGTTAAGGTGGAGTTGCTCCAAAAGGGATTTCTGAATTTCAGGGGTTTTGTTGTGTTAAATCTGATCACCTTAACTCTCTCTTAACCAAGGTATTTTTCAATGAATAAAGATATATTTGAGGAGACACTGAAATCAGAAGGAATATAAAGGTGGCCCCCATTCTTGCAAGTGACTGTGAGCCAAATTGGGAAAACTGCTAAAGTAACTTTCTAAGATGTCCAATATTCATGGATACTCCTTGAATTTTGGTCTGAAAAAGCCCACACAGCTTTGTTTGTGGGATCTCTTGACAAAAACTTAAAATCAGGAAAAGCAACCTACAAGGCTACTCATTGAAGAGGTGGAAACACACATACTAAGATGTCGGGTCTTATGCTGGAAATTGAATGATTCCAAGAGATTATATGAAAACTGAGTCCTCAGTTGGTGAAGCCCAGGGTGGAACATTGGCCAATACATCCCACCTGGGGAATCTGTGCATGGCAGTTGCACCCATCACAGCAGACATGCATATTAGACACATAAACCCCGATTCTGCAGCTTTATTTATTTATTTATTTGTTTGTTTGTTTGTTTGTTTGTGTCTTTTTTATTTATGGCATTTCAAGAACATCCAGACTCTGGGGTTCACAGCGTTTGTTACAGTAAGACATGGAAAAAACTACAGGTAAAGTCCGGGCAATGCATTAATCACACTTATCAGAGAGACAGTTTTTTAACTAGCTTTTTAAAAGCGCTGTACGGTTGCACGTTTCTGATGTTGGCAGGGAGCGTGTTCCAGAGAGTTGGTGTGGTAACCCCAAAGCTGGTGCCTCCTGCCCTTTTGCTCTAGTGGTGAGGGGTGACCAGCGAGATACTGGAGCTAGATCTTAATGTGCGTGCCGGATGTTTCAGGGATAGGGTAAGGGTGTTAAAGTCTATCCGCGCTTTGATCGGCAGCCAGTGTACCTCGCATCCTATAGTGGAAATATGGTCCGATTGCTTTAGACCAAGGGCGGCTTGTAAGGCTTTATTTTGTAATAGGTGACGTTTGGACAAATGAGTGGCTGAAATGCCCATGAGAAGCATGTTACAGTTATTCAATTTGGAGAGGATGATTGCGAGCATGAGGCAGTTGCTAGGCGCCAAAACTTGCCTGCCCAGAGATATGAGACGTGGTGTGAAGGCCGTAGCAGATAAGAGTGTATTAATATGCTTCGTCATAGTCAGTGTCGTAGCCAGTGCATCTTCAAGGTGGACCCCCAGGGTTTTAACTTGTCTGAGGGCAGGGATGGAAGTACTATGGATGCAGAGGGAGGTGAAGGTGGAAGCAAGGTTTTTAGGCAGAAGGAGGAGCCTTCTGGCTAAAGAATAGAGCATGGCTGTGCACTCGAAGGGGAGAGTAAATGGAGAAAAGATGGAAAGGAGATAGAGAACGTTGGAAGAGGGGAAAGAGATAAAAACACAGTGTTAATGCACCAAAACCTTCAGTTTTGATTTCTTGTGAAGACATGGGACCTCATTACGAGTCTGGCGGTAAAACCGCCTGGTTACCGCCGGACTCGTATTACCCTCCTCCTCCGTGATTCCCGGAATTACCGGGGCATTATAACCCCGGTTTTCCGGGAATCACGGAGGCGGAATGGTGTTAATCCCCATTCCCATTGAGTCCTATTGGACTCAATGGGAATGGGGATCATGGAAACACCGCAGCATCTCGTAATGCTGCCGGTGTTTCCTCGTCCGCCTGCAGGCGGGCGGTGTTAACCCCGCCAGGTCAAACCTGCCGGGAACATCACCTCCACCCTGCAGGAGTCGGGATCAGGTGGTCCGGAAACAACGGTGGCAGCGGGTTTTACCGCCACCGTTATTTCCGGACTGCCTGATTTGTAATGAGGCCCATTGACCCACTGCACCATCATGAAATACAGTCCAAAAGTTCCCCAAAGAATGTGACTTCAGAATTGGCAGATCAGCCTGACTTTGATTTATAATGTCACTGTCCAATTCCGTTCTCCAGTAAGTGCCTGATTGGCTTGCCTAGACTATGCCACACAACAACGAGTGGATGGGTCTAAGTAATGTGCAATCATTCGTTTTTAAAACAATTCCACTGGAGGTCATGAGCATCTCAGGTCTCGTGCAATTTGTGAGCATGTGCAAGATTCATTTCACATACTGATTTTCTCTTGATTCATTGTTTTATTATTTATACTATTCTTGCTCTGCTTTGAAATACATCCATGCTTTATATTCTTTTGTTGTAAAATGTCTCAAATGTCCTATTGGCAGGAAGTTACATTCTATTATTTTAAACAGTTGATGTTATTACTTCACATTTTATATTTCAGCCTGGAAATACCTGGAGTACTCCTGACTCGAACTGTACTAACTACATTTGTGAAAAAAGGGCGGATCAGTTAACCTTAAGTGTGCAGGAGAAAACATGCCGTACCATTGACCCTCAGGACTGCGAATCTGTATGTATTGATTTACATTTTGTTGAGCTGCTTTATTATTGGAGGACAGTCCACCAGCTATCAGATAGCTCAGCGAGTTAACCTGTTTATTCAGAGATATGTGTACATTTTGTTGAGCTGCTTTATTATTGGAGGACAGTCGCCAGCTATCAGATAGCTCAGCGAGTTAAGCTGTTTATTCAGAGATATGTGTACATTTTGTTGAGCTGCTTTATTATTGGAGGACAGTCCACCAGCTATCAGATAGCTCAGCGAGTTAAGCTGTTTATTCAGAGATATGTGTACATTTTGTTGAGCTGCTTTATTATTGGAGGACAGTCGCCAGCTATCAGATAGCTCAGCGAGTTAAGCTGTTTATTCAGAGATATGTGTACATTTTGTTGAGCTGCTTTATTATTGGAGGACAGTCCACCAGCTATCAGATAGCTCAGCGAGTTAAGCTGTTTATTCAGAGATATGTGTACATTTTCTTGAGCTGCTTTATTATTGGAGGACAGTCCACCAGCTATCAGATAGCTCAGCGAGTTAAGCTGTTTATTCAGAGATATGTGTACATTTTGTTGAGCTGCTTTATTATTGGAGGACAGTCCACCAGCTATCAGATAGCTCAGCAAGTTAAGCTGTTTATTCAGAGATATGTGTACAACATACATTCATTCTTTTGAAACTCATACATTTATTTGTTTGTTTGATCTTTTCAAAATATAAATGTTTAAAGAGACAGAATAGTATCTGGGTGCATAATGTAAGTAATAGAATGGACAAAGCAGTGGGAGTAATTAGCAGAGCAAGTACGTTTTAAAAGCCTTACCAAAGACAGATAGAGATGCGCATCTTCTTAGGCCACATCTGCCTTTCTATCTTCAAAGGACAATAATTCCTGTGCCATTAAATTAGGTAATATTATTTTATTTTTTATAATGCACTTAATAACCAGAGGTTTCGAAACACGGACCCAGGGATCAAACTTGTTTTGTTCAGCGTCGTCTTGCTTACAAGGCGAGCGGTTTGCCCCCTGAGCTATCTTCCCAGTGGTAGTGCTGGTGCACACTGGCAATATTGCCTATTAAGACATTTGATTTATCAGTTGCTGCTGTAGATCGGGTGGAGATGTCATGCTTGGAGACCAGGGTCCAGGGTTTCATTAATTTCAATCTGCAAGCATCCTACGAAGAAATATCAAGATGGCTGCCATGCAGTAAATGTGCAGCAGAAGTACCTCTTTAATGTTTAGTTTTCTGTCACAGGGGAGTGCAAATAGCATGTTTTTTCTACTCCTACATGAAACATGAATTATAGAGTCTCCACACTTACAAGCATACATATGTTATGGTGTTCCAGTAACTTTACCAAAGCATGGCCACCTCAAGGGGAGAGGGGCCGTCTAACAATTGATGCCATTCATATGTTCAGCATCTGGTGTGGCAGAGGAAGGTTTTGGGTCTTTATGCTCTTAGTATGTATGGAGGGCCTTTGATAAGGTCAACAGGAGCATGCTGTGGAAGGAACTGTAGAGCTGGGTTTTGCCCGCTGGCTTAGCATTCCTGTTGCATTTCACAGTAGTACAAGTTTAAGGGTGAGACTGAATCAGTTTGCGAGGGTAACAAAAGTGATAAATACATTTAATGGGCTTCGCCAAGGATGTTTCATGGCACCTTATCTCTTTAATCTGTTTATGAAAGTGCGGTAAAGGTGCAAATTCAGTGCTGCTAAGGGGGGCACACCTATCAATTATGTGACTGATAGGGGGATGCAGTGTGGAAGTGGAGGGGGCACTCCTGGAGCTGAGGACATCTTTGACAGTTGCATTGTGTAACTTCTACGCTGTGTGCGCAGGTGCAGCTGGAGAGATCTGTGGGGAAGAGTGGGGGTTGGAGACACTGAGAAGGGCATAGGGCAAGAGGGCATGTTGGGGATAAGGATAAAGGGAAGGGGTAATGGGAAGAAAGGGCAGTGTAGCACGGTGTGAACAACATAACAGCCATTTTGGAGTATAGGCTACAGGTAAGTAAAACGTGTCTTCTGGCAGTCACAGGCCTTACGTCCTGGGTAACCATCTATTTCTCAAGCAATCAGCAGCAGTGTTCTGCAGAAATGTTGCAAGTTGGCAGTTCCCAGGAGAACCTAGCCACAGGGTAATGGGACCAAAGGATACTTTAGAGGACAGCGAGCGATGCATCTTGGTGCTCACTGGGAACTTGCAGGGAATAAGAATTGAATGCAGTTAAATAAAATCCAATCACGAAGGGGTAAGCAGTTTCAAATAGCCCCTTGGCTGGTCATGGGAAGAGGGCTGTGGAACGAGGGTCCAAGCGATGGGGAACCAATCAGCAGGAGATTTTTGATGTCCCTTGGGTGCAAAAGTGTTTTGTGTCCTTGCTGATGTCTGCGAGGTAAGTCATTGGTCGGATGCCGTATGAATGTCGTCGATTGGCCAAACTCAGGTTGTCTTGTGTGTTAGACAGGAACTGACCAATGGCAGATGAATAAAGTTCTAGTGGTCAGCACAATCAAGTAATGTCTTAAAATGTAATTGTTGGAAGTGTGCGAAGGTTTGTGGCATCATGATGGATGGTGATGGACGATGGGGGCCAGAATGGCCAGAGTTAATTATAATCATTAAATTTATGCCTGGATAGATGGGAGTGATGTAGTCCCACCAATCAGCTTATTGCCAGGCTTGGAAAATAATGTCTAGCTCTAAAAAAGAACCATTGGTTCAAAGATTTAGCGGTACACAGCAAAGCCAATTAAATAGATAAGGAAGAACACAAGTTGAAATAAGGGTGTGTACAGTGGGTGGATGCACACCTATAGGGGCAGTGAATATGAACAAGCAACATAAAATTCCATCTCAGAAAGAGTGCACGTGTAGAGATCTAGGGGCCGATTTATGGAACAAACGTGCGCCGAAAATCTTCGCGCAAGCAGGTGCAAGCGGAAAAAAACAGGCGCACACGCACGCGTGCGATTCATGGAAGTCCCTGCGCGTGTTCACCTCGGGATGTGCGCCAAACCCGTGCATGGCGCACAAATCACTGCAACATCCCGAAAGGCGTGCGCGACGCGCAGTGAAAGCGCACAACCTCGGCGCATACACCAGAAAGTGGGCGGGACACGGGGCGTAACGCGCGGAATGGGGAACAACGCGCGAAAATAAGGGCGTAACTGGGGATGTACTGCAGGGAAGCAGACGGAACGCCCACACACACTCGAACCACACGTATTCATGGAATCGAATAGGGCAAAGCCACGCACAGCTAAAGAAACGCACAAGCTGAAACACGTCCGCCACACGAAGGCAGGCGGTAGAGTCCCAGGGCATCACAAAAGTGGCAACATACAGCATTTGGGCTTGTGCGAGCGGGGCACGTGTATTGCGGGGGTGCGCGGGAAGCAACACACGCGATCGAGCGGGGTACGTGTATTTCGGGGGTGCGCGGGAAGTTACACACACGATTGAGCGGGGTACGTGTATTTCGGGGGTGCGCGGGAAGTTACGCGATTGAGCGGGGTACGTGTATTTCGGGGGTGCGCGGGAAGTTACACACGCGATTGAGCGGGGTACGTGTATTTCTGGGGTGCGCGGGAAGTCACACACGCGATCTCATCAGGCTATGTGTATTTCAGGGTGCGGGGGAAGTATCCCACGCAACATCAGCAGGGTATGTGTATTCCAGGGGTGCGCGGGAAGTTCCACACGCAATTCCATCAGGGTACGTGTATTACAGGGGTGCGCGGGAAGTTCCACACGCGATATCATCAGGGTACGTGTATTACAGGGGTGCGCGGGAAGTCACACACGCAATCTCAACAGGGTACGTGTATTTCGGGGTGCGGGGGAAGTATCCCAAGCAACATCAGCAGGGTACGTGTATTCCAGGGGTGCGCGGGAAGTTCCACACGCAATTCCATCAGGGTACGTGTATTACAGGGGTGCGCAGGAAGTTCCACACGCGATATCATCAGGGTACGTGTATTACAGGGGTGCGCGGGGAGCAGCACACGTGAATTGCACGTGTGGGTCCTCCCAGGTGTTCCCTCTACACCCTCCACGGCCCCTGGAGGAGGCTCACACCACAGGGGCCTACCCAGCACATGTCATGCAGGCACCCCATCCACCATGGCCATGCCGACCAGCCAACCCACATGTCAACTTGCACTACTGCCCACCAACGCATGTCCCCCTGAACCCCAGCCACCAGGGGCACCCTCCACCAGGCCTCCACCCATGTCTCCCACCACCCCCACCCCCCAGCAGTGCAGGGGCAGCCTCCACCAGGCCCCCACCCATGTCTCCCACCACCCTCACCCCCAGCCACCAGGGGCACCCACCACAAGGCCCCCACCCATGTCTCCCACCACCCCCACCCCCCAGCAGTGCAGGGGCAGCCTCCACCAGGCCCCCACCCATGTCTCCCACCCCCCCACCCCCCAGTCACCAGGTGCAGCCTCCACCAGGCCCCCACCCATGTCTCCCACCACCCCCACCCCCCAGTCACCAGGGGCAGCCTCCACCAGGCCCCCACCCATGTCTCCCACCACCCCCCAGCCACCAGGGGCAGCCTCCACCAGGCCCCCACCCATGTCTCCCACCACCCCCACCCCCCAGCCACCAGGGGCAGCCTCCACCAGGCCCCCACCCATGTCTCCCACCACCCCCAGCCACCAGGGGCAGCCTCCACCAGGCCCCCACCCATGTCTCCCACCACCCCCACCCCCCAGCAGTGCAGGAGCAGCCTCTACCAGGCCCCGACCCATGTCTCTCACCACCCCCACCCCCCAGCACTGTGGGGCACCTGCCAGCAGGCCCCCACCCATGTCCAACTCATGTTCCCCACCACCCCCACCCCCCAGCACTGTGGGGCACCTGCCAGCAGGCCCCCACCCATGTCTCCCAGCACCCCCACCCCCCAGCCACCAGGGGCAGCCTCCACCAGGCCCCCACCCATGTCTCCCACCACCCCCACCCCCCAGCCACCAGGGGCAGCCTCCACCAGGCCCCCACCCATGTCTCCCACCACCCCCACCCCCCAGCCACCAGGGGCACCCACCACCAGGCCCCCACCCATGTCTCCCACCACCCCCACCCCCCAGCAGTGCAGGGGCAGCCTCGACCAGGTCCCCACCCATGTCTCACACCACCCCCACCCCCCAGCACTGTGGGGCACCTGCCAGCAGGCCCCCACCCATGTCCAACTCATGTTCCCCACCACCCCCACCCCCAGCACTGTGGGGCACCTGCCAGCAGGCCCCCACCCATGTCTCCCAGCACCCCCACCCCCCAGCCACCAGGGGCAGCCTCCACCAGGCCCTCACCCATGTCTCCCACCACCCCCACCCCCCAGCACTGTGGGGCACCTGCCAGCAGGCACCCACCCATGTCCAACTCATGTTCCCCACCACCCCCACCCCCCAGCCACCAGGGGCAGCCTCCACCAGGCCCCCACCCATGTCTCCCACCACCCCCACCCCCCAGCAGTGCAGGAGCAGCCTCTACCAGGCCCCCACCCATGTCTCACACCATCCCCCACCAACCAGCCGCCAGGGGGACCCACCAGCCGGCCCCCACCCATGTCTCCCACCAACCCCACCCCCCAGCCACCAGGGGCAGCCTCCACCAGGCCCCCACCCATGTCTCCCACCACCCCCACCCCCCAGGGGCAGCCTCCACCAGGCCCCCACCCATGTCTCCCACCACCCCCACCCCCCAGCAGTGCAGGGGCAGCCTCCACCAGGCCCCCACCCATGTCTCCCACCACCCCCACCCCCCAGTCACCAGGGGCAGCCCTCACCAGGCCCCCACCCATGTCTCCCACCACCCCCACCCCCCAGCCACCAGGGGCAGCCTCCACCAGGCCCCCACCCATGTCTCCCAGCACCCCCACCCCCCAGCAGTGCAGGGGCAGGCTCCACCAGGCCCCCACCCATGTCTCCCACCCCCCAGCAGTGCAGGGGCAGCCTCCACCAGGCCCCCACCACTGTCTCCCACCACCCCCACCCCCCAGTCACCAGGGGCAGCCTCCACCATGCCCCCACCCATGTCTCCCACCACCCCCACCCCCCAGTCACCAGGGGCAGCCTCCACCAGTCCCCCACCCATGTCTCCCACCACCCCCACCCCCCAGTCACCAGGGGCAGCCTCCACCAGGCCCCCACCCATGTCTCCCACCACCCCCACCCCCCAGCAGTGCAGGGGCAGCCTCCACCAGGCCCCCACCCATGTCTCCCAGCACCCC